>NC_046633.1:1094105-1694105 GCF_900324485.2 Mastacembelus armatus
CCAGCACCTCCGAAACTGAATGTGGTGAGTTGTGCTTTCAGTTTGTCTTATTTATCTGTGTGGTGAGAACATCTCGGCTCTTCTGCCAGCACTGCAGCCTGTCTGCCCACATGGAAACCATTTCAGTCGCTCAGCTCCAGACGAGACCTCAGTCCGCCTCACCCAACTCAGCCGGCCAAGCAGGGGCACTTTAAATACCAAAGTTGTGGGTGTAATTCCCGGACACCATGCCGCTTCAGTGGCTACTCTGTCACTGTTATGAAATGGGTTTGAGGGCTGGAGTCTCTTGGTGTATTCAAATACCATCTGTGAAGGCCACGCTGCTTTGTCTTTGTGAAAGGACAGGTGGTCTGTAGTTGACCGTGTTAAATGGGGTGTGAAAGTTGCTGCAGATTGTCAAACGACCATTAGAGCAGAACTGGCTTCAAAAGCAACGTGCACATGCCAGGTACAGACTGCAGCGTTTATCTGAGGCCTCATTAGTTCTTTACCCGTCACGTTTCTCTCTCGCATTATAGATGCACAGTAAAACTGAAAGGGTTATTCCATTCTTTGAACGCCAGCGACTAGTTTGACGATTGATTAGTTACCCAAGGTGTTTTTATGAAGCCAAAATACCAAATATTTGCATATTAGTTTCTGTTTTATATCATTGGGTTTTATACTGTTGATCAAACAAAACAAAACATTTGAAGCTTTCACCTCAGGCCCAGTCAAAACGGCCAATAGACTGATAATGAAAAACGTGCTGCTTTGTCTTTGTCCTCCTTTACTTACTGTTCATTCAGCCGTAAGGAAGAAGGTGGATGCCAACAAAGCGTCGCACTCATACACTATGTTTTTATGGAAAGATGAAACTAAACAAACAGAATTACCTTATTGAGCTACTCATATTCCCAGAGAGACACAAAAAAACACACATCCCTTCAGTACACACAGTCTGTACTTGGGTGGTGACACATATTCACGTGTAAATGTGAAGTTAAGGAGGACACGTGCACAGTGCAGCAGTTACCATAGCAGGTTTAGTCCTGTCCCGGGGAGTTTGTATTTGCCCTTCCATGATCATATTCCTGTGCTTTTACACCAAATATTTCCACGTTTCATGACTTTTTGTGAACAAAACCAAACAAGCAATTCAATATTTCTCCACTAGAATCATATTCTTGCTGGTGCGGTGAAGGAATTTGCAGAATCATGGTGTAAATATTTAGAAAACCCTGGCCATGACCCTGGGAATTAATGTATCCCCCAAGGCTGCACAGACCTCTGATTTTTATTTTCATAGTGGAAATGTTTCGAAATATTTAATAGCCGGTATAAAAATAGACACTGAAAAATTATTGGATTCATTTTTTTTTTTTTTTTTTTTTTATATTTTCAGCGTTTTATTGGAAATTTTTGTTTTAATTTTTTAAAAAAAATGTCACACAGTGTTGGGGAAAATCTTTAAAAATCACTGGACGACACCAGAAGTAAACATAATGGCCCCTCTCTGCACTACATTTAATTAAAGGGCACAGACTTTATATTTTAAAGCCATTTTTTTTTTTTTTTTTAGATTAATTAAAAGCAGTTGAATGACAAGTTTTGTGGGCGGCAGTGGAATTTCAACACAATGCTTCATTTTCAAGCCGAGCCAATATGTTTGGAAGGTTTTGGCATTTGCAAGGAGCAGAGGCTGAGGTTGAAGTTGCATTGTGGGAAATGTAGGATGCAACATTCAACCAGAGGTTAGAGACATCAGGATTTCCTGCTGCTCTGATTGTCACCATTGTGCTCTTGAGTCCTCCATTGTTATGGAAGGTCAGTAACAAATCACTAGGGTGCACATTTATTTGATGCTATTTTGCTCATTAATGCACAGACAAGGATTTTAAGTTTCTTGGTCAAGGCACCAAATTTTTCTAATCTTACTACCAGCACAGTAAAGCACTGCAAACCTCCAATGATGAACCGGAGCTCATTCTACAGATGAGATTGCTGTTAACTTAGAGCATCAGCTAATCCCCTTAAATATGAGGAAATGTGAGGCTACAGGACATAAAGTATAAACATGTACGTTAGATAACACACATGGAAGCTGACTTCATTTCCCAGACTCTCCTCGTGTTAGATAAGCAGGGTTCACGTTGCAAGGTAATGGAGAGGTCACCGGCTCGCTCTCAAACGCTGGTCTGTTTCCACTGTCTCGAGACGCCACTGTCGCGCTGCATTATTGTGGCAGCGTGTTTGTCTGTGTGCTTGTGTGGTTGATCTGTTCTTACCATTAGCCATTAGCCCAGGGAGATTGCAAAGGGCTGTGTGATGGACAGAAAAGTAAGTGTGTGTGTGTGTGTGTGTGTGTGTGTGTGTGTGTGTGTGTGTGTGTGTGTGTGTGTGTGTGTGTGTGTGTGTGTGTGTGTGTGTGTGTGTGTGTGTGTGTGTGTGTGTGTGTGTGTGTGTGTGTGTGTAGCTGCAGCAAAAGATCAGGTTGAGGGGAGAGTGCTGGCAATGGCGCTATCTACAGACTGGACTAGATGACATGATGTTACATAAGGTGTGTGTGTGTGTGATTGGTGATTTTGTGTGTCTGTGTGTGGGGGGGGATGACTGGCCATCCCCAGCTAATGGCTAGGAGAGGACTTCATGGTTATTAACTTTGAATCTGATTTAATCCTACTAGAAATGAATATTTTCATTATGGCAGCGTGTTTTTTGTTTTTTTTGTTTTTGGAACCCACCTCTGGTCAAAGTGAAGAAGCGTCTCCTCTCTCCTCCTGCTGGTGGAGCTCTGCATGTTGTATTATTTATGACGGCATTATTCACAGCTCTACGAGCCTGAGGCTAATCTTCTGTGACGTCTGTGTGCTCGTGTAGGTGTCTGCTCTGGAACGGCTACATGCTCACAGTTATAGCCAGTGGTGGCTTTGTCATTAGGACGTACAGCATCTGTTTGTGGATTAGGGTTCATAGTGTGATTTCATACCACGCAAACATAAACATTAATACCTGTCAGTTATGATTAGGGTTAAAATCCAGGACGTTTCCCCTCTTATTAAATATCTTGTATGTGGCTGTCAGAGCTGTCCACCTCCATGGTAATGAATGCGATTCAGTTTTCTTCATAATACAATACGAAACCTGTCTGTGGTCCGAAAGGGATTTTATTGGAAAACCAGTCTCAGATTACATTCAATATTTGTTCTTTCTCATATCATAAAAATGGAGATTGATGGAATTGTTCATTTTCTAAAAACAAAAAGAAATTCAAAGGTTTTAAAATTTTCTTAGGCGCCATGACACTTAAATGTTGAGGAGTTAAATATAATCTAAAAATATCAAAGTGTAAAGGTGGCACCACAGTGAGTGCTGTGATCAGTTTGACAGAAATAAAAGAAAATGCTTCAATGGTGGAAAATGTAATAAAACTTACGATCACAGGTCACTGGGTTTAAACTGTTCCAATCGGCACATGGCTCTGTGTTTACATTCATGGGCCCCAGAGGATGACTCCCAACATTTTACCCAGCATTTTACTGGGCTTCCATCAGATTTGACCCAAATTGAACTGAATTTATTGGTTAATCAGAATTCCCAGTGAATAAATCCTATTGATTTTTACCCTTGAGTCAAACTTTAAAGCTTTAAATCTACAAATTGGAGGGTAATCACAGTGAACACTTCCAGGTTCCTCTTCTGCAGCTATAGATGTTTAATCTTGTTTCATTTATTACTTCCAAAGTCTTTCTATAAAATTTTAAATAGGTTTTTAATTGATTGCTTGGATACATGTGACAGAGCTGCAAAGCATTTATTAAATTTGCATCAGTGCACAGAGTCTGAATTCTGTGTGTGTGTGTTGGTACCTGCAGAGGTGGAGGCGGAGCCAGTGAGGCAGCCAGGTGAGCGCCCCTCGAAGCGTCGCTGCTTCTGGGAGTACAGACGTGCACGAGAGTCGGCCACGAAGAAGAAGCTGGGCACAGATGTGCACTGGTCATTGTCCTGGAGCTCCAGCACGCTGCCCAGCACCCTGTACCGCCGAGAGGGTGAGAGCATTGATCCAGATGCCAATAATCACCAGTAAACACCAGTAATCAATGAACAATATTGTTTTTATATAAATATTTGTGAAAAGAAAATGTATTAGTTATGTTTGAACTGATGGACAGACGAGGTTAGTGATGTTAATCAGAAAGATCCCTCTCTGATCAGGAGGAGGGTTAGGATCCTGTGACTGAGCAGCAGGAGTCACTAAAACAACATTCACACTGCAGCTGAGCGTGTCCCATTTCTTTGCTCTCATGTGACACAAATCAGATCGGGACCCTGAGGCATGTGCCCTACATACAACTTTGATGTCAAAATCTCAGTTTTTATTGTTTCCGTGATACAGAAATCTTCCGTCGGGCACAGCTGCTGGGCTTATCTGCGTCAATAAGATCGAACCGAGAAAGACTTGTATGGACAGGTATTGGGTTCATTCTCTCATCCTTTGGTCAGGCATAAAAGGGCGCCGCAAGGCTCGCAAGACTGACGCCAGCGACCTGACGCCAAACCCCCAGAAGCTCCACAACATCGGGGAGCAGCTGCAGAAGCTCAACGCTGCCATCGACGGCATGGGGCCAGTCAACGACCTGCCCGCCGTGGCCCGAGCCCGGTCCCGCAAGGAGAAGAACAAGCTGGCCTCCAGGTAACCATCTCCACTCTCTGCACAGCCACAGCTTCTGCACCAAGTCAGACCCCTGCAGACTTTCAGTATCGATTCATGGGTATTTTCAGGGTTTTTTGGTGCTTGTAAACTGTTGGCAGAAGAAAATGGAAGAAGATAGTCCTGCAGGGTTTTGTGGTTTGGTATGTTGATTCTTAGGCCTCGTCAAGATCAGTTGACCTTCTAATACTATTTCTGGAGGACATGAAGAGATAAATACATTAAGATAAATATCTAATCTCCATGGAGTTTAAGGCACCGGTTAAGTTGAAATGATTATAGTAAGTGAGAAAATCAAAGGAAATGTGTCTCACTCTCGTATATTTTTATTTTGACATGTCAGGAATCATTTGTCGTCTCAACTCAACGAGTAAAACACTGACGATGACCTTAATAAGCCAAACCTCTGAGGACGCCGCCATAACGAGCATTTCTACATTTTAAACATTTAAAGGAAGTCCCTGAGGATCGTGTGACACACACAACACAAACGGTTTGAAAATGTAGGTCAGTGTTGGACATTATCATGATGGAATAAATGAAAGAAGGATGGAGGGAAGCAGAACAAACAACAGAGGAGATGGGATGAAGGAAAGCAGGAAGAAACGCTGAATAGGAGGAAATCAGGGCAGGACTGAAGAGGCAGATGAGGACTGAGATGAGGAGGGTCATATAAAGTTCGTCTGTGGAGAGAGGGAGGGGGCGAACTTGTAGGAAAGAACATTATTGCAGGCTGTTTAAAGTGGAAGGGGACTCTGGGAATATGTTGTTATTGCAAACATACTGTATATTAAACATGACACGAACAGCATCAGGTAGAAAGTTGAAGGGAAACAGTGAAAGGAGACACAGGTTCAGGTGGAGGACGAGCAGGTTTACTGCACTTCACTTCAGCTGATTCTCAAATGTGTTTAGCCGAGACTGGGAGCAGGTGCAAACTGTCTTAGCTTCGTCAAAATGAAATCGTTCTGCTGAAGGTGGCTTGTGCACTGGAGCCCTTCACTGACCGACCACAAACAACTCACGGATGTTTCCTGGTCCGTTTAGACAACGTGTAAATGCAACAGTTTGGGATCTGTTGGGAAAAGTGCAGGCTAACTATTCCCACCTGCCTCCAGTCTTTGTGCTAAGCTAAGCTAACACATGATTTGCGTATTTGTTTTCAGTCACACAAGAGTGTTAGTAGCAGCAATGTTTCAGGAAGAAATCCATTAACTGTCTTGGATCTGTAATCTGTGGGTTGTCTCTGAGGTGAAGGAAATCTGGGCACAGCTTTTGCAACTTTCTAAACTTCGGTGACGTGATAAATACAATTTGGCGCTGCTGTGCTGCGGCAACAGTGCCGAGCTTTGATGGCACAATCGCAACACAGCAGAAAAAGTCAAATCTAAATTTATATAGCCCTGTTCTGCCAGAGAATAAGAGATGCAGCACAGTGTGAGACCTGAGTGGATGGTGGTGGAAATATATTTGGATGAATTAATTGCATTCACCAGCATTTTCATAGGTGAGCGAATAAATCCCTCTGTGCCTCAGGTTTGGTCCAGCATCCAGGCAGCACAGGCTTTAATTGCCGAATGTGTTTTTCTTCGTTCAGGCAGCTCCAGCCTATCAGGTTCCTTCTCAGGCAGCGAATCAGTTTGCAGCTGTAGGTCGTCTGTCACAATGAGCAGCACGTCTCATTGAGACGCTTGTGTTACAATAAATTCACTTTGAAAAGGCAACATTCAGCAGTTTGTAGGTATGGATACGCTTTTACTTGTTGGAAGACAATAGCCTGCAGAGGTGTAATCCAACATTTACTGCCCAGTATTTGGGAAAGTCAAATTCTCTGAACGGTGCAGAGGGAATAGTCCCAAAAGGACACGTTAATATTTAATGTGCACTGATTGATTCATTCTCTATCTCCTTTTTTTTCAACCCCAAATATCCTGAAACCAAATGGGCTGTATCCTTTCAGATCCGTGGTGTCAAATGATACTTGGGTGAGTGGAGGGATGAGGCAGGTTTTGAGTCAATCTCCCTCACAGTTTGGAAATACAGCCTCCACTCATCGCTCTCCAGCTGCTCTCAGTGTGAGCCAGCTGACGCAGTAACGGGATCATGTGGAGAATGAGAATATTGGAGTGGGGTTTCCTGTTCCAGAGAATGATGGAGCGTTATTTTCCTCTGTTTCCAGAGCCTGCCGGCTGAAGAAGAAAGCCCAGCATGAAGCCAACAAGATCAAGCTGTGGGGGCTTAACCAGGAGTATGGTCAGTAAATCAGTCTGGACACAGATAACTCCTTTTTTGATGGCTTTTATTTTGAAGGTAGACATTCTATTTTCTGTGGATTGAAAAATGTGCAAACTTGTGGGGGTTTGTCAGACTTTAAAAATGTTCTTAAAGCTCACAATCAGCAGTGTGAGGCTTTATCCTGACAGCAAGGATGTAAAACATATAGAAAGATGGTTACCCATGACAGAAAAGGTTTTTATTAAACGTCTCCCTCACCAGGTCCTCTGCTCCCTTATCAACACACTTTCATCTATTTACTATATTGGAGGAATTAGGAGCTTCTGCCAATGTCAGAGCAGATTTCCGTACTTACATGAAATGGTCATGGTAATGCAGTGTGTTTCATCTGAAGTTTTCTGAAGAGCTGTAATTTTGCTGTGAAAACTGTCGGGGTCAGACGTTCCTGCTGCCTCCAGCTGTACGAGCATAGCTGATACGCTGTGTGGCCCTTAGTTTTTCTGCTGACTTGAAGTTGTAGAAGCTGCGGGTAAAAACGAGCTGTTTTTCAAACTAAAGGTGCCGGTGCTGTTTACAAAGGTGAGATAATTCAGACGGGAGCTGGGTAATGTTTGTGCAACCATCCTGGTAGGTTAAACAGAAACCCCTCAGTGTGCGCCACCTCTGCTAAGCACCTCACTGATTACTGAATACTGCGACTCTGTGTCTGCACAGTCCATGTAGTGAAAGCAGCATGTTAGCAAAGCAGCAGGGGCGTCACTCCTCCGCTTGTGTGTAAACGTGATGCGTTCAGGGGCAGTGTTGAGTGTAGGTCACCCATGTTTTTAGCAGTGTTCTGTAGATACACCAGTAAGACGGTGTAAAAATATTCTGCCGGTTTCTTTTGAGGAAACATGGGCAGTTTTGCTGATCATCAGAGTCATCAGCACTGAGCTATTTGCTTCTGCGAGGTTGTTTTTCCAGCTCACACTGCAACGTGCTTCTTACTGCATAGATCTGATCGATCAATCACTGTCAACTCGTGCAACGATCAGACAGACCCCGAGGCTTCGTCTCCTTAATGATTCTCTTGTTAGATGACTCTCGAAACATTAGCTTCATTCAGTTAATATTTAGCCTTTGTTGTGTCATGTCATGTTTGCATTTAGTTGTGATTTCCTCTGACGTTACCTGTTGCACTGCAGCCTACCCTGACAGCTGATGGAGCACGCTGTGTAAATTTGTTAGAAACAACCTTCTGTTCAACTGTGCTGATCCATTTATTTGGTCTGACAGTTTGTTTACTGGAAACCAGGCGTCTTCTTCAGAAGCTGAGCTGCGTTAATGGCTTTTCCAGTGAGTAAAACCAAGTTCCCATGATGTTTAACTGATTAGCTGAGTTTACTGTACACACGTCAGCAGCTACAGTCACAGAGGATAAAGTCCTAACAAAGCCAGATCTTTTCTTTCTGCTGGTGTCTGAGTCAAATGACTGAGAAAATGCCATTTTGAAGACGCCGTTTAGGAACCAGTGATAGTGACAGGCTCACTGACGAGCGTGTAAACAACCTGGGAAGACCCGAGAAGGGTGACTTCACCTCTCTGCTGATAATGAACACGTCTCGTCTGCCAAGTCTGTCAGCCCGGTCCTGTGTGCTGCCGTCTCCTCGTCTGGTTCAGGCGCTTTGAATGAATCTAAAATGAAAATGAACCTAAACAGCCTTCAGCGTCCTCTGTCCTTTGCCTTTTTTTTTTTTTTTTTTTTGGTTTAGTCCCGTTGTTTTTAGCATTCCAGGCATTCCTGATGCCGGCCCGGCGTGTGATCGCTTTGGTTGTGGCTCCTGCGAATTTTAGTCCACCCGGCAGGAAGCCAAAACACACATGGCTTAATCTCACACATCCCCTCGCTTCCCCTTCCCTTCATTGCTCTCTGCTCTCCTCCCATGACTTTTTACTCTTTTTTTTTTTTTTATTCTTTTTTATTCTTTCTCATTCTCATTCACCTTGCTCTGTCTCTCTCTACATCACTGCAATTTGAATTTTGAAAAAACCAAAACATACTTTACATGCTTAGCAGCAGATTCAACAGAAAACTTCAAATAAGTGGGATTTTGGTTCCGTGCCAGTGCCAGAGGCCTCCTGGCTCCAGTAGCTCTTTGTGTGTGTGTGTGTGTGTGTGTGTGTGTGTGTGTGTGTGTGTGTGTGTGTGTGTGTGTGTGTGTGTGTGTGTGTGTGTGTGTGTGGGGGGGGGGGGGGGGTTTCAGGAGAAAAGGATGCTCAGACCCTTTGTGGCCCTTCGCCCACCCACACACTCCCCACTGAGACGAGCCCTGAACGAGAGAGAAATCAGATCCATGCTGGAATAATAGAAGCAGACAGGAGTGGTGTCATGGCCTCATCAAGTCACGTGACCCCCACAGGAAAGGGAGGAGCTAAAATCACCCTGGTGCTGATGATTCACGTTGTCAGCTGCAGAGATAAACCCGATCTGCATCTGATCTCTCAGTAAATATCTAAGAGTTGATTCGTCCGTGCAGCTCAGCTTCCTGTAGCTGCCACAGCAGAAAACATGGCGCTTTTGCTTTTTGCATTAAATGTTTTATGTTGCATCCTTTTTCTGCCCTAAAGGTGAACGACTAGCTAATTATTTTCTTATCTGACAGTTTAGAAAATGTTAATCGGAGTTTCCTTGAGCCAAAGATAACTTGTTTTGTTAGAAATCCCTCACTGGACAAACTGGAAGCTTCTTATTCTAATGTGATCAGCTGATGCCTGCTACCTTTAGTTAACAAGAGGTGATGGTATCTTTTCCTGGAAGTCCCACTCTGTGCTGGTCTGTTGACCACTGAGCAGCTCCCCTGGAGCAGCTGGGGTTAATGGTTTTGCTTGAAGTAGTAATGATGGTAATTACTGAGGGACACGTGCTGTTCTTTCACTTCTCCCCACATGAATCTGCTCTGCCTTTGTGTCACAGACATGTTTGTCTGACCTTCAGGCCGCTGTTTTCCTTATTTACTTTTAGTTTCGACTTAGTGTTTAGCTTCCTTTGCTTGTACTTTCCCTTTTCTTCTTTAAAGCAAACATCTCCTCCATCCCAAGAAGTTTAGAAAACGTCTTAAAGCTTAGGAAACCAGACGCTCTGTGAAGCTGGAGTTCTTTTGTGTGGAAACATGAAACTGTTTGACAACTTCGGCCTAGCGAACAAAAGAAGGATGTGCAAGTAGAAAGTGCCATTATTCTTCAAACTGAGGCGTTCACATTATTTATAAATAAGGGCCTGACATGAGAATTATAGTTTTCATTTTATCTCCTTTATTGCACAGAAAACCTGTTGGGGGCCCTGCTGCGGATTAAGGAGGTGATTAGACGGCGGGTGGAGAACAGCGATGAAGACGACACAGACCAACGGGGGATGACCCAGCGCCTGGAAGACATCCTCCGAGAGTCCAGCGGTGAGAAACCCACCAACACGCACAACACACCCCCTACATGTTAACAAAACAAGCTTCTTTGAGAGGCTTTACTGGCTTTACATGATGGGTTCTCCAGAATCATTCATGTTCAGGCAGAGAATTGATCTCAGCTGTGAAAGTTTAAAACAGATAATCTTGAATGGTATGTCCCATAAAATACAGCTGTGTTTAAATAATAAGAGCAAACCCAGGGTGCTGCCATTACAATTTCCAGCTAAAATGGCACATTACAATTATCGTAGCTGTTGTACAAATGGTAAAATATTCTTCCTCAGTCACATTTTGTTAGTTATAGATATTTGTATCCTCTCCTTTGTCTTTTTTTTGCTTCACACAATTTATTTCACCGATACCATCAGGTCCTTTAGTTGCCGGGCGGACCAAAGACTTTGTGCAGAGGATTTTGGCAGCCAGCGCGGGCAGCCAGAACCAGCGCAAAGAGCCCCCGCAGGGAGGAGATGAGGCAGCGGGGTAAACCCCACACAATGCCCCTCCTCCCTCTTTCTTCTCTTCCACATCCTCCCCTGCAGCACACCAAGCTGCTCTGCACCTCCTCCGCTCTCACAGCGTAAGAGAAAAGAGGCGAGGCAGAGGTGGAGAGGCTGGGAAAGTAGAGGAGGAGGAGGGAGCAGCCTAAACACAACAGGGGTAAATAGTCACCGTGCTCCCCGGCCCTCTCCTGTTGGCCCTCTCCTGTTGGCCCTCTCCTGTTGGCCCTCTCCTGTTGGCCCTCTCCTGTTGGCCCTCTCCTGTTGGCCCTCTCCTGTTGGCCCCTCCAAACAGCAGCCGTCTTCACCGCTCAGTCTCTGCACGCTGCACCATAACCACCACCAGGCCGGAGCTGCTGCCACTGCTGACGTCTCTGTAGTCTGTGTGTGTGTGTGTGTGTGTGTGTGTGTGTGTGTGTGTGTGTGTGTGTGTGTGTGTGTGTGTGTGTGTGTGTGTGTGTGAGAGACATGTAACATATTGTATGAGCGTGTATAGTGTTCCTCTCTCCCTCTCTGTGTGGTATTTGTATCCCATTGTGCCTATGAATAGACATTGCACTGTTTTGTAGATGGTCGTAGTTGTCGGCAGGGGACCGGTAGTGAGCTGAGGGCACGGGGGCATTTGAGGATAGAGGAAGTGCTAAAATAAGGAAGTGGGAGGAGCCCAGGCCTGAAAAACAAAGAAGTGGGTGTGTGAGTGTGTTTTTTTTTTTAATATATTTGGCTGGGCTCCTGTAGAAGCACTGCACTCTGTTCAGATTGCATCGGCTTCTGCAATGTCAGTAAGTGTGGTATCACACAAGTGATGGAGTCCTGACACCAGACCAGCTTTTAATGGAAACATCCTTGGAGCTTTAACACCACCCTCCTTATTTAACACCCCCTTTCACCCCATTAAAGTTAAAACCGAAAAAAAACTGCACCTTAATTCCAACTGACCAAAGAGAAGTGAAACTGCTGAACCACTCAGACACCAAAAAAGTCTCACTGCTTCAGATGCTGCCAGCCATTAACACATCGTTCTGTTGTGGGAAGTGAGGAATAAAGTGACCGATTTATCTTGACTGTTGTCATGTTTACCCACAATCGTCCTTAAAGGATGACATTACTGAATGCACTGTAACCCCCTTCACCTAAATGCACTACGATCGAGGGTCTGAGTCAGACGGCTCATTGTTTGGTCAGCCTTGTAGCTCTGCAGCCTGGTGCTCCTTTAGCGAATCTGCAGTGGCTTTGTTTGTCCCCACAAAAGGGAAGTGTCCTCAGTGCTTTCCCCAAGCCCTCTCCTCAGCCCCTGACCTTATTATGTAGCGCACCTTCCTGAATTGCAATGATAGAGAAAAACACTTGTAGATCTAGAAAGCAAATAATTATTTTTTTTTTTTTAGTTATGGTTTTGTTGTTATTTGACATTGCCACAGCCCACAAAGTGGGAGTCAGTCTTGAAAGTTTTGAAATCTGCCTTTCTTCTGTGGTCTTTGCTGAAGCTGTAGACCAACCTGTCCGATGTCGCTAAATGTTGGACAATAAAAAGACAAGGACCCTTTGAATTTGCACTGTGGTAAGAGCAACTGAGCACCTTTGAAGAGGGCTTCAGATCCTCCACAAGAGAGAGAAAAAAAGACTCTTGACACCTTTTTCTAAACACGTGTAATAACTGAGAGACTTTTCATGTCGCTCAGAGCTTTGTGACCGACTGGTGGTCTCGATTTGTTTCAGTATGGTGCTACTGTATAAGAAAAATAAAGAGCAATGCAGACCTGAGCAAGAGGCATCAGGCAGTAACTTCTGACTGGGTTTTGGCCTGTGAGCACATACTGTTGTAATAGGCAGTTTGTTTGCATAATGACGCCTTTCTGAAGTGCCTGGAGCTTAAAGCCACAGGGCCTGTGTTATTATGCCTGATCTAAAACCCTGTTACCAGGCAAAACGTAAAATGACTACTGCTCCAAACCTCAGTTGGAAGAAAAAGAACGCAGGCTTGTGTAGGGTGCTATCACAGATACAGCCAAAAAAAAAAAAAAAAAAAGTCAACCAAAATATTTTCCTTTCAGATTTAAATCTATACATGAAAAATGTAGCTGGCACCAGTTTCTGAAAACAAATCAGTTCTGGGAAAATATAAGTAGAGGAGTGGCTGTAGCTACGTGATTCGCTTTGTTTTTCAACCTTGAAGGCTCCTGTGTGGGCTGCGCTCCAAAATCTGCTGCGCTGTAACACCCTGTTCCCTCCTATGGAAACTGTTTCCTGTCTCAGCCAGGAGAGCAGCGGTTACCCTTAAACTCTTCACCTCCTGGAGGTCTCTCTCGTGGCCATTTTTAGCCGAGGACACGAGAGTTGAGGGCAGTTCAGTGTGGCTCCTGTCTTAGTTCCTGTGCCCTTAAACTCTGGGAAATGTGGCTCATGGTGGAGCGTAGAACAGTTCTGTAAACAAAGGATTCCTGCTGAAAGGTCCTGCGGCTGGTGAAAAGAGCTCTTAAGCTGAGATGCCAAAGGCTGATAGTGATAGTCTGTGGCTTTGCAAGAGGAGCTGCCGCAGCAGGAGACTCTGGTGTCACTTCTTAAACACCACCACAGAAACCTGGTCCGGATCGCCGTGTTTGCATCTGATGATTTTACAGTTTCAGGAAAAAAAACAGAGCTGATCTTGGACAAGGTCACTGAGTCCAGCAGAGGACAACTCTCAGCCTGTTTGGTTAAAGGTGCACTTTGCATTCTTTCTGCTGCCGGGAAGTGCATTCCTCCCTCCTCCCACTTTCTTTCGAAGCTTGGGAAGCAGGCGACGCTGCCAGCAGAGTCACAGGGTCTCCTGCTGGCAGCAGCTTCCCTCGCATGTCCTTGTGCAACACCAAACCAGAGGGGAGGACGGATCAGAAAACAGCTGTAGATATTGCTGAAGTGGACTCTAACGGGGGATTCACTTTGACGGCACAAGTTTATCCTGGTGTTTTTCTTGCTCTAAAGTGGCGTTACGTAACACAAAGCACCATCTGCTGTGTACATTCATCTTCAGTATACATCCAAACTGAGCGCACCCCTAGTCAGTATCACTAAATGTTAAATAACTCCAGTTCCTCTTCATTCAATACACTTTGCTTGTTTTTTTTTTAGCCAAGAAGAAGCCACTTATAATCCGAAATATTTTCTATATGTGTCTGTATTTCTGGTGCCAGATTGGATCCTGTTGGCCATGGATGATACAAGGTTTTCTGGAGAGATGTTCTGTCGGTTTTTCACAGTGGATTCTGTTCAGCTGCTCTTTGCTGTGTCTGGGATCATTGTCATGTTGGAAAACTCTTCTCCTGCAGAGACTCTTGAGACTGGGAGTCATCTTTTCATTCAGTTTCCAACTGTGCTTTCATGGTGCCATCTCTAGACGTCAGCCCCTCCTCCTTTTACTGTCATGCAGCCTCATATCTGAACACCTCACCTCCACGTCTCATGGCTGCTGCTACTCAGCGACTGTGGTCGTCCTGGTCCAGTGAACATCCTGGACTCCAACCTGACCTGGGCTCATTTATTTTGTCAGGTTTGTGGGTGGTGGTTTTCTCTGGATGCTGTCTGCACAGGGTGACTCCATACACGGGTCTTCACCGTCTCATCGGTCGCTCAAACACCAGTTTCCAGTCAGAAGCTCTTACCCATCTGATTTTGGAGCAGGGTTGAGTGAACAGTGTCCAGTCCGCTCCTTCTGTTACTGGTAGCGTGGCTCTTCCTGTAGCTCCTCACTGTTGCTGCAGCTGTTCCAGCCTCTGTTCAGTAGCTGCCGATGCTCTTTAACCCCTCCCTCTTTATAAAGTCTCAGTCTGGATTCGTCCTCACCACGTGGAGCCATGTTGACTGTGAAAATGGCTCTCATGGGTCCTTTTATAACATTGGCATTAATTGGAATTCGCAGGTGCAGTCACAGACAAACGGACTCTAGCTGCATTTAGTCATTTAGGGGTTTGTGTTCTCTCTAAGCTTAATAACACATAAGATCAAATACCCTGTACTGCGATCAGAAGCCTGATTATCGCGAGGCTGGAGTCATTTAACATTTCAGTGATATTGCACTGGGTGAGCTCAGTTTGGTCGTGTATCGTTTGTGAAGAGAAACCTGTTGTAACGGTGAATCCCTGCGATACATCCCAACAACACATGTCCCTGGATTTCATGCTGCTATTGAGCTTGTATCGTGGAATATCTCTTTATCTGTGAAGCTTTAATGGGGCGTGGCCAGGCTTGGCAAGTCCACCTGCCTCTGCTGACATTCCTGAGTCACTTTCCCAGAAGGCTTCTGTTTGTGTGCTTGGAAGCAGGGGGAAAACTTGAATAACCCAGTGATGTCTGCTGTTTGCTCATGTGTCGTAGCTGTTTTCATGACGGTCGTGACAGGCTGAGTCCAACAAGGAGCAGGATTTAAAGAGCCGCTGCTCTCAGCTCACATATTTAACCAACTCTGACCTAATATGGGCAATGACTTTGCAAAAACTGGACGATTTTTATCTGAGCTACTTCCTCCTTGAGTGTCTCCGTCTGCCAGAGACAGAGACTAAACAGTCCTGAAACTCAGCTGTCGCTGATGCACTCTTTTCTTAGACAGCAAGGAAAAGCTGGACCCACAGCAACAGTCTGAACTCCATGAGAGCCCTTAATGAGACACGCAGACAGACCCAGCTCAGTTCCTGCTGCTAATGAAGAAATCTGCTGGTCACTCCTGTAGATAACTTCCTCACATTTAGAGCACTTAGTGTTTTTTTTGTGATGGGCTGTAATGCTGAGGCATGTTTTGAGCGAACTCCCAGCATCCTCTGGGCACAGCTGGGTTACACTGTGGGTCTGTTGCAGCTGCTTGGAGACATCGATTGCCATCGATGCCAGCGTGTCCACAGGAAACGTGACCAGAGCACGTTGCTCTCGGCTCTTTGCCTCCTGTATGTAGACAAAACCTAAAAAGACAAAGTTTCCAGAAATGCATCAACTACAAACTTGTTTTCCTTTTGCTTGTCTCAGACAGGAACAACGCTGTAATTGACATTGGAACAGTGGGTGCAGACTGATGCTCTGAAATGCTTTCAGTGGATATTTGAGCTGCACAGGCTGTTTTGAAATTCTCAGTCTGGGCTCTGGGATGGACATTTCCACTTATTTCCACTTTTTTCCTGATATGTGATAGATAAACTCATTGCTACAACAATCAAACTCGTAGCCTCCAACAGCTGCTAGCATTAAACTCTGCCTTGTCCAAAGGGGTTTCTCTCTAATGTAACTATGGGCAGACAAATGGCAAATTAGTGTGTCAGACTTCAGAGGACAGGCAGAAAGTGTTTGCCTCTCTCCGTCACCATGTGACTGCAGTGGGTGTTTGGACCACTGAACAGATCCAATGGTAAACCTACACTGGTGGGACACTGTCAACCTGCAGGTGCCCATTCTCACTCTGCTCCAGTGCTCACTTTGTCAGAGACGGGCTTCTCTGGTTTCAAAGTCAGGGGAAGCAGCACTTAGCCGGAGCCTCAGAGAAGTTTATCTGAAACCCTGTAGTCACCTTCGCCACCTCCACCTCCGTCCCATCCCACTGGCAGCTGCAGAGGACAGCTTCCTTCGCTGCCTCCTGCTGTATCTTGCTCCCGTCTCCTTTGTCACTGACCTGGAAACCTCCATCTGGGAAGGAGCCATATGGAGGAAGGTGTCAGTTTAGACCCGCGGGTCCACATGGAGGTTTCTAATCTGAGGTGGAGGAAGCTGATGGAGGCTAACTGCAGTCTGGGTCCCTCGTGTGTTATCATTACATTCATGTCTCTGAGCTAAGCATCTGTTGTTACTAATCTCTGGTGATCTTTCAAAACCCTGACAGTGCATCAGTGATGGGGTCCTGCGTGCACACACAGCACAGCAGATTTAACAACATTTGTGTTTCCTGAACTAATAAACACTCATGTTTTAGATAAAAAGAAAGCAGCTGTAAATTAAACCTGTTTTCCAACACGAGTCTGTTTCTAACCCTGAAAAAGGCCAGAGGCCACAAATGACACATCTAACTGCTTGTTTTGTACGTTGCACAAAAACATATCAAGAGATCTGACACGTCTAAAATGAAATAGAGTTAATCACTTATGAAATAGAGTAATTCAGTTGTGTCCTGGACAGTGGTGCCCTCACATGGCTGTATGGTAGATATGAGGCTGCAGCTGGTTAGCTTATCTTAGCTGTCCAAAGGTAACAAATTCACAAATTCATAAGCTCCTTCTGATTAGTTTAATGTGTAGAGGGGAAAAAAAACAAAGATTAATAAATTAAACTGGATTTAGCAGATTTCTGGTGGGTTATGTGTGGGACTATTTCCTGGCCAGACATAGAGACCGAAAACATGAAGGTCTATCTAACCCACTGACGCACTGAGGTTCATATTCATGTCACTTTTCTTAGCACCAGCAGAGAAGTTATATGTGGGTGTCGGAGGCTAAAAGCCCTGGTGGGTTTTTGAAATCTCAGCAGAGATTTTGGAGCACATGCTCAGCTCTCTGTCATCAACGTAGTGCTGATGAATGAGATGCTGCTGATCCTGCACCTTGTGGCTTTAACCAAAACCGAGTCAGTCGTTTCTGTCGAGATCAAAGGCCGGTCATGGAGAAGGACAAAAACACGATGTCTCATTAGAAATAAACAGGGAGGTGGTTTCCACGTCCCCGCTGGTTTGTAATCGGTCTGCAAACATGCTGAATGATGGGAGGAAAGGAAAACCAAGAGATGAGCAAACATTCCACAATGCCATGTCATATACTGTACAGCAACCCCGACTTCTCCTTCCCCCATTTCTTCCACCTCTGTCTGTCTTTCAGTAATCCAGTAATCACAATACTACAGTAATACTTTGGACCTGTTAACACATTAACACATCTTTATGTACAACTCCTTTGTCAGTAAGTAACCTTTAAGCAAATAGTACAAAAAGTGAAACACAAAAAAGTAAAAAACAACAAAAAAAGAAAATACAAGAAGTGCCGTACAAATAGAAGCCTAATATTTTTTGTTTTGGTTTTGTGTGAGTGTACTGTACACCTGTATAATGTATATTTTAATATTTATATGCAGCTGTTGTATTAAAGTATATTTTTAAAATAAAAACTGAGCTGTGTTTCTTTAATACCAACACGTACCTGCTCCAAATCAAGTCTCTGACACTTGTAGTGAAGATGAGACTGAGATCAGCATGTCTGACTCGTTTTACTTGCTAATTATTTTTTGCAACTTTTGAAGTGTTAACTGGGAGGTGTTGCTTTCTGTCTGCTGCTCATTACACCTTGCAGCACCTTGAGGCAACAGTTTCAGGGATTTGCATTTTCACTGTGGCATCAGTGGCTCAGAAATGCTGCACAGCACCACCAGCAGGTTGTACAGTGTAACAGCATCAGTCCTGAAAACAGTTTTTTCCTAAGTTGGCCATGGCTGCTCTTTCTGGTGTGCGGTGGTGGTGACAGGTACTCACTGGATCCCTCTCCTCCTCCAGCTCTTGGGGTATTTGACCACTCGGTGTTACAGATGAGCAGGTGTTTTACTTTCAGGATGTGTAATGTTGCTGACGGTCGAATCTAATTTTCAGTTGTGATCTCTTTGATTTTACCCTAAACTTATTGAAACTTAGTTCCCCACATACGTAGATGCAGATACAGGCATGATTTTGTGACAATACTTGTTTTTGGGCCAATATGCAAATTACACACACACTGACAACAGTAATGTGTGGGAAGTAGAAGGTATTTGTTCACACAGAGAGAAACAGTGGTACACTTCATTTCAAATAGATAAGATAGTATTGTGTTCATTTGGATAACACACAAACCTGTGTGAACAGTTTTTGTCCTGGAGAAACAGTCCTAATAAAGGTTAGTGTCTTAAAATAATAGAAAACTAAACCTAACCCTACACGGGGCATGTGCTGTGCAGATTATTGATGTTTAATATTCTTTCTTTGTCCTGGAAGTCTCTCATTTCAGTGCAGGATGAGCTCAGTTCCAGGTTCACACTCCAAAAGATGAGCAGAAATAGGCTCCCAGCTGTAGGACCAAGCAGGAAAAGCAAACACCTGTCTGTACGGCCGACAGGTAGATGACATGCAAGGGCTGTAGCTGCTTCTACACACGACGACTACAGTCAGGAGGTACCGTGTCATCTAATAGACGGGCTGCGATGCTCTCATTGCTCTGTATGTGACCCACTTTGTTCTCTAGCATCATCCATAAGACCTAATCATATTAAAATATCTGGTATGATCATAAAAAACTCACATATCAATCTTAACCTTGTAAAACAAAGCACACTCTCAGCGAGAGATGCATTTAGTAGCTGCTGTGTATCACATTACATATCATGTTATCACCAGACAGGAGATGCAATTTGCCTAAATTCTTTTATTTTTGAGTCTTAAGAGCTGGTGAATAACCTTAAACAGACATAACAAGATTGTTTGGGACATAAATGCTGCAGCCGTTAAGACACGACTGAGGGTTTAGACGTTGCACACCAGGCACGACCAGCAAGTCACCCACTCCTGTCTGTAGCAGGTGCAACAGACACGAGTCCAAAGTCGTTTTTAATCACAAAATTATCCTTTATTGGACTGAAATAGCTTCTGTTCACATTAATGTTACAGTACTGACATTAAAAACCTCAAAGTCACATGTCTCCTTCAGGGAATTACTGTTCAGCATTGCACAATACCCATCCCAGGAAAGACACACTCAAAGATTGGTCCTGTAGCAAGAGTCAAAACATCAGAAGAGCAGCAGAAATCCAAAAATCCACAGTAGGATTTATCTGAAAGAGGTTTTTAGTTTTAGAATGATTTAGTCAGCTGTGAAGTCTAAACGAAGGAATCCAAAATAAAACAAAATGACTTTGTCAGCCGTCAAATTTCAAAGTAAAAGGCTGCTGTGTCAGGAGCTTACTGGGTCAGGATTCACAAGTGGAAAAGTACTTTTGAAGTAAAGATGCAGACATGAAGGTTACAAACTCACACTGACAGTTTGACAAGGAAGCGTCAGAACTCATCTGTGTCAGGCCGGATAGGAACGAAAGGAGAACAAGTACGGGTAGAACATATTTAGCACAAACAGCATGAATTATAGAACAGCATTTGCATCATTGAATGTGGTTAATTGTGTCCCAGGCTAAAATCAATACAATAATTACAAACAATCATTCTGGACAGACAAAAAAAAAAAAAGCAAAACTCCCACTGTGAGATGGAAACATCCAACTTCTCAGGAAGCTTCAGCAGATGTCACTCGGACACACATTTGCATCGTCACGGTTGTGGCACAGCTGTATCAGTCTGTACGGAACATGATGCCAAAACTCTCTGAAAAACAAAACAGTGGCTTCATTTGCAGCCGTGAGACACAGTAGAGAAGGAATAAAATAGACCCGTTTTCTTGGGGGAAGGATTTCTTCCACAACAATGCTTTTCAAAACAGTCCACTGTGAAAACCATACCAAATGTTTAGAGCACACTGAGATTTTTTTTTTCTGCCCTGCCCAAGCATCGTATCAGTCAGCGAGAGGAGACAAGTTTTCTTTTCATGGAGTTATTGCATTTAGAAATCAGATGGCATCGGCTTAAATCCGACCTCCAGGGTCTTTGTCTGCTTTCAGCACCTTCATCCAAGCACTGAGCAGATCTCTCCACTTATTTCAGCTAAAAGGCCTCTTGGCTCTGTCTTCGCTCTGATAAAGATCTGCTGGACGGGGTCTTGGCAGGACAACAGTGGCATTCAAGTATCAAAGCAGTAAACCGAGTCCAGGGCTGAGCAGCTGACATCATCAGTCTGCAGGACTGAGTTAGCAGAAATCGTCCCATCGGGATGGATAGAGGTGTAGATGAAACACTATCTGTGATGGCAGATAAGTGCTGCTGCACTCACGATGATAGTCACCCGTGATATCACCTCGCACTGAAGTGCAAAGCTAAATCAGTTCTGAGGCTGTGAACGTTTCAGGATTTTTGGAGCTGCTGTTTCATCACTAGGATCTGGGGTAAACAAAAAGCAGTTCCCAGCTTCAGCAGCTTTGTTTTCATGAGTGGGAATGTCATGTTCAGCTTTGTTTTATTAGTCACCAGGATGTTAAAGGGAAGGATCACACAAATGGCGTCAAATGTATGTCAAGGTTTAGAAAAATGTATGTACAGCTGTCCGTCAATGAGTCCTGAAGTGTACTGACATTTATCCTCTCCCTACTCAGGCGGCTATTTTAAGATCCTCGCCTCAAAAACGTCAAGTTCAGCATCGTGTCAAAAGGACACGTTTGGTCGGTCTCAGCTCTGTAGCGTCAACATTCTCCAGTCACTTGTTAAAAGCTGCGCTTTAATCTGATCGCTAACATTAGCATGACGACGAGCAAACAGTCCCATTACGCTGCTGTTTCAGTCACATCCAGGTTACCTGTCAGGTCTGCCATCAAACTACTGCAGACGTCAGATCTGAGTGGTTTGGCTAGAGGTGATTCTTTTGATCCAGAATTGTCTTGACGAGAAGAAGGTGAACTCAGATCATCTCACCGGTCAGAGACGCCCTGTGAGATTAAAGCTGCAGAGGACATACAGAGGGGTTTGATTTCCCGGTTCACTGAGGTGTCTCCGCACTGTGATGTTTTTCTATGCATTATAGTCCTGGGTCCTCCATTACCCATAGTCCTTAGTCTGGGTTTGTTGTTTGGTCACAGATTATCAGTCTGGGCCCTCTCAACACTGACAGACTTCTCAGGGGAGGAGGGCCTCTCCCTCCTCAGCCCAGAGGAGGTTGAGAACCTCGGCCTGCCTCAGCTCCCGCTGGTGGATCCTCCGCAGGCGCAGGATGTAGAGCAGGATGGCCAGGACTACGACCAGGATGCAGAACGAGAACAGGTGGTGGTTGTAGACGAAGGAGGAGCGCAGCCAGCTAGGGTGGCTCTGCCTCAGCGTTTCCTGCTGCAGGTCCCTGGAGAAACAAACGAGGCACATGTTTCATAGAAGAAAAGGCAGGTTAAAATGACATGAATCACTTTTGGGTCATGTGGCACCTTCCCTTTCATTTTACATAAACACCAAATTTATTCTGTTACCATGTAAAGCTTGTTGTTGTCTTTGCCGTAAGATGTTCTGCAGTTTGATGAATTCAAAGTTGTTTTATTGATCCCTTTGGGAAAACATGCCCTCTGCATTTGACCCAACTTATTAAGTACAGAAACCATTTGGCTTCTGAGATTTAGTTTCTGTCTCCAAAAGGTTTATGAAGGCTTCTTGCTTAGAGATTAGAAGACCAGGGAAACTAAACCATGATAGAACAAGGATGGGTAACATGGTTTCTTTCATTATGTCACACTTTGCATATTCCCATGAGAAAACTGCCATATTTAGATTTGTTTAATGCGCCTCAACATGAAAGGTTCCTCAGTACAGGGATGGCAAGAAGGCGAATATGCAACTGGTTATCTTGAAAGCAGTGTACAGCATTTGTTAGTAAGCCGGTCAGTGGGGGTGGGGTAATGTCAGCCTTACCTGAGAGGCAGGAAGCGGGTTTTGAACAGGATGGCACCCAGAGTCCACTGGACCTCTTTGTCATAAACCAGCTGGGCTGTTTTCAGATTCAGGTAGTTGGTGGGGAAACGGAAACCAGAGTGCAACACCTCATACATCCAGGCCGACTTGAAGCACTGGTACCTGGGTTAAAGAGAGGAAGCCACATCTACAGGTGTTTAATCTGCACAAGCCTATACAGGGAACCACCGTATCAGCCTGTGCACGGCTGCACCTCCAGCAGGTTCACTGCTACAATTCAGGTTCAGCCTGCACCACCTACAGGCAAGAGGGGTAGCAGCAGTTAACACCTGCTGATGGAGACAGTCCAGTGCAGACCATCAACAAACAAAGAAGCTAACAGCCTCTGCAGTTGTTTACATTTACTAGCAGCAGACAATCAGTGTCAGAGCTGCATTTATAAGCTGTTTCACTTGTGAGGTTGCAAAGCATCAAAATGGTAGTTTGAGCTAAAGAGTGCAGAGTTGATGCTGCACTAGAACTCCTCTGAACGGTGTTTGAAGATCAGGTCTCTGTGATATCTTAAGGTACTGTACTGTGGTGGCATGTAGAGCTTGGCTGTTCTCAGAGAGATGAACTTACTTAAGTCTGCTGATGTCGGCCTGCTGAGAGAAAAGCTTGTTGTCCAGACGCTCTTTCAGCGTTGACCACTTGGTGGAGCAGTAGTCCTGGTGAACAAACACAAACAAACAATGAGGAAAATCTAAATCTTCGGTCTCTGTAGTAGTGACAGTGGTGAGTTTGTGGTTACCATGGCAGCTCGGGAATATTTCTCACTGTTGTACTGTCCGCCCATCCTCAGCACATCCTCCATACAGTAATAAAACTCAGAGAAGCCGTAGAACTCGCTGTTACTGAAGTTGATGGGAGCCTGAAAAGAGGTTGATAATAAGCATCACTGTGAATACGTCATGGTCAGTCTAAAGGTTGACAATAAACTGGTATTACACAGGCTTCTTCAAAAACCATGTAGTGTTTTGTGTGTACTGTGTTGTTGGATGACAGACCCATGAGATGCTCATGTCAGTGAGATGGTTTTAGTGTGTCTGTCTGTTCTTGTTGCCAGACCTCATCCCAAAATTTGACCTTTTCACCTGACTTTGCTAACTAGCAGAGATCGCTCTCAAGTGAAGCAAGGACGCAAAACACGTCGTACCTGGTAGACGCCGCCGGGTGACATGGTGCCATTGTGGAGGCCCATGAAGGGACGTACAGCATCCTGGCATCGAGTCCAGTCACCTTGACCCCTCAGGTACAAAGTCCGGTTGTCCCTCACAACTGTGTCTGTCAGGCTGACAGGGAGACAAGGGTCCAAGTACGGTTTGTCTTCACTCAGGCCTGCCTGTGTGGTTAGAAACCTGTTCTTCGCCAGCGTGTTGTTGACCAGCTGGTCTTCGTAGCGTTGCCTCGCCATGTTTCCTCCGAAGCCGAGGAAGGTGGTTACGTAGACTCTGTAAACATGTTGCGTGTGTTCAACATCACAGCCCAGATTAAACTCTGCGAGCACGCTCTTCGCGGCCTCCTCCTAGAAAACAGACACACTACAGATCAGGCCAGCTGTCTAGACTAACACGTGGGAAAATAATCAGCAGATGGATCCAGAGTACAAACAAATGCAGCCCTGATCAGTCAGAACTGAACACTGCTGCTGTTGGGACAGGTGTCCGGCTGCACCTCCTTACCTCCTGAGGTGAGTTAAAGGTGATGGCACTGGGCACCTCATAGGCGATCTGCAGTGAAGCTCCACCCATATCCATGATGCCCACTGTACGCCGCCTGCTGATTGGCTGCTGGTTCTGAGACCCTGTTGTCACCTCAACTGTGGCGTCCTCTGAGGACATTTTAAATTGAACAAGTTACGATTTGATTGCCGGTCAGAACAGCACTAATGATAAAGGTAAAGGTTTTATTCCTGTTTCTTCTGTTGTTAAACCCAAACATTAGTGCAGACTGTTCCATCTTCACACTCACCTTCATCAGCGTGGTCAAAGCGGCCCAACACAAAGTTAATGCCAATCCATGCATACACTCCTTCAGCGTACATGTCACACAAACAAACAGGCAGCATGTTATTGCAGTGAATATATACTCAAGCCAGCATCACAATAAGCCAACATGCCCCCTCACCTTCCTGCTTCCCAGAGATCACCTCTGCATGTGAACGAGAAAACAGAAAATCAAAGTCCAGGGGAACATCAGTGACTAGGTCCTCCAAGATGGCCGCCTGCTGGCTACACACAGAAACAAACAAACAAACAAACAAAAAAAAAAAAAAAACAGATGCAGAGGGTCAGACCAAAAACCACCTGAAAACTGTTACCATGTGCAATCAGATTAAAGCATAATTTGGTTTAAAAACCGATGCCATTCCTCCTACCTCTCCGGCAGCAGCCTCATGCCGGCGGTGCACAGGATGTAGAGCGGCGTCTCTTTGTGTTTGTTCTCTGGGACGTGAGCGGCAGCGAAGCTGAGCAGAGGATGGAGGTAGTCACTGGCCTGAGTTGGCGTCTTTGCCAGAGTAGAGATGCCTGAGAGAACCAACAATTTACCCACGTTTTAGCAATACCATATTTTTTCCAGAAAACTCTAGAGAGAAAACATCCTGACTGAGAGGAAGAATCTCTAAGATGCTGCTGAGATAAGACTGAAAACACACACAAATCATTACAGGTCATTACAGGAATAAAATTTAGCTGCACTCTTGAGCTACTGATGTGTTTAGATTTAATGTCACTAAGAACAGTAACATTAAAAACAACATAATGTTATATAGATGCTCTTTCTAATCACCTCATATTGTTCTCTGTGGTACTTCTGTCTGGTTCTGTTGTTTAAACACCAGTGTCTATGGTAAGACTGGCCAATAATATCAATTCAGCTGCTCAGCTTCACTTGACACAAAGTGACTAATGTAAATGAATAATGAAAACTAAATTTCAGTATTTCCCCCCATGAAAAGTCAGAGAACGACTTCTTCCATAAATGTTGTTGGAGAATGTGATGTCCCAGACTTTAAAGTGCCACGTAGATTTTCACTGCTGCTCCTGGGACAGACCCAGTCTATCTAATCTGTGTGGGATAAAGCAAAGGTCAAGAGCGCTGACAGGTCCTCACCATTAACTAGCTCAGCTGACATCATGAGAAATACTACTCCAGAGGAACGTCCTAACTCAAGGTGAAACAAGCAGGTTCACTGCACAATGACAAACAGCTAAGGAGCAAGTTTCTCTTTTTTTAAACATGTTTTTTTTCCCGTCCGTCTCCGTTCTAATGCCCTATTTTCCATGCACATGCTCTCATATCTCTTTCACACACACTAGCATTTGCATTTTTGACTCTAAGCCAACGGGACAAACAACGATAAGTAAAGATTCTCACGCTGGCAGCAATCTGGTCTGAGTAACTGCGTATCAGAGGCACCGTAGTAAAGTCTCACACTGAGAAAAAGGGACATGCTGGATAGTTTCATAGAGAGTGAACCTTAGACCACATGGAACAGACACAGTGGGGCAGCTACAGCTGATCTCCAGTTCCTCACCGGGTTTGATCTTCTTGACGACTGGTTTGTGGTTGTGGTCCCTCATCTGCCTGATGTCTAACAGTGTGTGAGGGTTCCCATTGTGGGGGGGCCAGTAGTACACAAAAACCCGAGAGCCACTGCTGCCACAATCCACCACAATCCCATAATTCAGAGCAGGGTTGAGGACATCAGTGGCCTCCATGGATTCTGCGATGGAGAGGTACCTAAAACACAGACAGACACAATATGAGATGAGGAACATGTTCCTGCACAGGGATCAGCATTTATTTTTGACAGCTAGCTAATAAACTGTTAAACACAGCTGTGAAATGTGTTTTTAAAAAGAGAGATCCACTTGTGTTAGATTTAGAAGATTTATGTTAATGTATTTTCTTGGGCCTTCTTGGGAATAAAACTGGAACAGTTTCCAGAGTCTACAGTGTATTTATTGTCCTGAAACAAGAACCTCATTGTTCTTTTCTACAGTGAATGCTGAGCACCCTACTGACAATATTCTTGAACTGTGATGGCGTGCAGCTCCATGACAGTTTAATTCACACTGGTGCCACCTACACAAAATGTTCAGCATTATGGTTTGGAGAAATTCTTTGAGCAAACAGCAGATATAAAACCTCTGAGGTGCCAGCAGGTGTGGGAGTTTAGTTCATCTCTACTTTAAGTTTGTGTATAAAAATGCAAGCAAAGACACACTCTCAGGCAGCATGTGTTGTCATGGAGTTTTAAATAAAAACCTCAGCCCGACCTAATCAACCCTGTACCGGTATCTGTCCTTGGTTTCTGAAGAAAGCACCTGTAGATATTCTCACAAATTCTCAGCTCGCTCTGTTTACTAAGAATTTTCCAGTCCAGCTAGAACTATATCGGGGTTACACACGAAAAGAGGTTTGTAATAAACAGCCAGTGATATGAAAGGTTGACTTATATTCAGGCTAACACATATTATAGTTAACTCCTGTAAAGCAACCTGACTTACATGTGTTAAAACCTCCAGTTTGTCTACTTCTCTGAACAGCTTATTATAGTCTGATTTTCCAGAACAGCCTCCACAGTGACACCACCTGCGTGTTTCAGTTTGTATAAGGTTAAAAAAAAAAAACAAGCTTTTCCAAAGTGATAACATCGCCACGAAGAACAAGTATATTGTGATGTCAAGACCCCACCTAAGTTTGTTCTAAATTGTTTGGTCTCAAAACTCTAAACTGGCTCTAGGCCAGTTAAACACAGCCTAAAGATTACGTGTGTGTGTTCATTACACTTCTCATCAGCAGTCATTACGACATCAGTTCACTCACTTGTTGATTTGGGTCCTGGGCCGTTGCTGGGGGCCCCACAGCTCCCTCTGGTAAGTCCCCAGGACAAGGAGGGCAGAGATGATAAAGAGCAGCATCAGTAGCAGCAGCCTCTGCCTGGGAGCACATCCCAGAGACAGCAGGGACACGCTGCAGTACCAGGAGGCCGGCAGGCAGGACAAAGTGATCCTGAGGAAGAAATTAAGATTTGCAGCTCCAAACATCAGGCTCTGTCAGAAATGCCCAGACTGAGGCCGTGTGTTACCTTGCCATAAGTCCACGTCAGCAAAGTACAAGACGTAACGGTCGTCAACTCATGGCTCCTGCAGTGTGGCTAGCATCCTGTCCACAGCTGTGCCTTTTCTTCTGCCTGAGGAGAAAAAGAAGAGGAAGAGGTTCAATGCTGCTTGGCAGTTTTATTTTACATTTTCTTCTGAAAAAATATATGTAAACATGCTGGGACTGTCAGAGTGTGTATGGCACAAAAAGCAATTTGAAGACTCTGAACTTCAGTAAGTTATAACACATCTATTAATCAAATACTGGATCTTTATATCAAAAGGAGTGGAACCAAGTCCAGTTTTGGTTTAGGTTTATAAAAATCTTGTAAAATTAACGAACCAGTAAAATAACAGTCAATACATAAATCAATGCTTCAGGTTCACGTGACTTTGCTGCTGTTACTCCAAAGTATTTATCTATAAAATACTATATTTATCTATATACTTTCTACTATACAGGCCATTACAAAGACAGTAACCGGCTCAGCTCTGACTTATATAAACTGTTGCATAAAAACACGACACCCGGATTGTTAAACGAACACAACGAGCACACAAACAATGAATGTTAACTACAAACCAAACACACTCGACACTAACTCTGTGTGTCTGTCAATGTAGCAGCTGTTCTGTAACAAACCGGGTACCGGTACGTTATAGAACTGTTAATAACCAAACACTGGGTCCATATGTTTGAAATCCACTTACCGAACGAAACCGCTCCCCCGCCATGACTCGGACCTTAGAGCTGTCAGAGAAACGTTTTGTTTCTTCGATAAAAAAAAGGGAATAGTTTCTTCCGTCGCTTTCACTTTTCGGTGATTTCTGTGAAAGAAACCGAGGCAAAGAGGAAATGACCCAAAGAACCAACGGCCTTCCGGTTAGCCGGTGACTACGTCATCAAATACGTAAGTACGTCAGTGCGTTGCTGCGTTCACGTACTTTTGGAGAAATGACACTTCTCTGGCGCCAGTTACATTTCTGAGTTTATTTCTAAAAATTTTATTTTGCCCCCTTTCTTTGTGAGCTACACTATACCCATACAAGTGTGTGTGTGTGTGTGTTAGCGGGTCTCACCATCACACGCGATAAACTGTCCTTTGCATCCTACTGCCCACATAGCTAACAATTCAATGCGTGGAAATAGTTATAATTTAGATGAATCTTGAAAAATACATCAAGGCAAACTATATGCTGTTTATGTTTATAAAGTTTATGATTGTCACTAGTCTCTACATTCACCCTTTTCATAATCCTTTCATGTGAAGGGAAATAAGTTTTTATTTTGCCTTAATTTTACCACAAAGAGTATACTTTGTGTAAACAGCCTTTAATGAGTTCAGATAATTTAGTGGATACGCTGAGTTCTGGCTTTTACCGCTAAATTTCAGGTCTCATGAGTATTATATGACCCCCTTTTGTAATTCCGTCTCGGGACGTCCTGTTTCAAACTATTCCCGTTATTCCGGCACACGTGACCTTCGGAAGTTACAAAACGGTCAACGCCTACCGACGCTAAATGCCCGCCCACTTGACATGTAGCCCGCCCCATTTAAGAACAAATTGGCCAATTGAAAAGACGAACAGTGATTGACAGTTAATCTATCCAATCAGGTTTAGCCTTTTGCATGCCTCCCTGACAACCCTATTACCTCGCGACCGCTTCTTCCTCCGGTCCAGCTGCCTGTCCGCCGCGCAGCGACCCGCCAAGACTCTCTCCTGCAGGCGGAGATCCTCCTAGGCCACTGGGGAAACGACGCTGACGAGCGGGTCGCCAGAGTCGTCCATTTAAAGACGCTTCACGCACTACACATTTTTCCCGCTTGAATGGAGGCGGAAGGTTTCGTGTCCCGGCGAACTTCCGTGGAAACACCGGGCGTCGACAGCCGGGTCGCGGGCGCTGCAGCCGGGGCAGAGTTTCGATGGCTGAGCGGCAGGCTCCTGGACACCACGAGGGGATTTGTCGGGTCTCTTTCACAGAGAATGGCAGGGGAACAGGACTTCACCCCGGTGTTGCATCGAGCAACGCCAGAGACCTCGACCTCTGTCGAGCCAGAAGCGGACTATGAAGGACTGCCTCATGGAGCAGCCACCGGCACACACATGTTGGCCGGGGCTGTGGCTGGCATCATGGAGCACTGCCTTATGTACCCCATCGACTGTGTCAAGGTACCAGAGGAAAGAAACGCTGATTATTTGGAAACGTGTTCGGGCCCAGTCTGTGGCTGCAGCGTGTCTAAATAACGAACCGACCGTTAGGCCTGAACACGAGCCTGAGCTCGATTAGGCTAGAAGCTAACAGAGCTAACCTTGCTAGCAGAGGTCGGTTAACTAAACTGGAAACACTGGAGCTAGACTGTGGTCAGAGTGGACCTGATAATTAATATATCCAGTGAGCACGTTTACCTCATTTCAGATTTAATTAGGGCAGATATTTGGTAAATAACGAACTGTTATGTGTGACAGTCGCGTACACTAGCATAGTAGCTAAGCTCCTTGCCTAGCATGCATCCATTATCGGACACTTCTCTGACTCGGATTTTTTTGCCCTTCATTCTCAGCTGCAATGACATATTTTCTGCTTCGTTAGTGCACTATATCTAAACGAAGATGGATACTTAATTTGAAGCTCACTTGTAATTGTTAGTGTGAGATCTCATGTGCAGACATGAGGGATGATTTACTGTGAGGGCACCTGTCAGAAGAAATGCTGTGTAAAGTTCATTATGGAAAGACACAGTAGTAGATGATTAGCTCAGATGAGTTAAGAGTCACTTAGATCAACAGAAACAATGTAGGTGAGTTCATTCTTGGAAGTGAAAGGCAACCTGGGGTGTGGTAGTGTAGAAAGTTTGCTCAGATTACACAAATATTTGTTTTTTTAAATTATCCAACCACATCAATTCGTGTCAAGTAAAAACTAACCTTCTTACCAGAAGTGGATAGACACAGTTTAGATGTACTAATAGTTAGTTTTTAATGTTTGAGAGGAGCACTTTGATTTCCACGCTGGTTCCCTGCAGCTTTTTGTGAAGAGGTTTGATACACAACATGACAGCTGTGCCTCCTCTCAAATGGATCTATGATACCTGACCTTCATATCTCTGTTCACATGACTTTCTCACTGTGTTCAAGTTACACATTTCATACTAATTCTAATGAGTATGCAGTGTTTTTTAAACGTGATCCCAGTGTGCACAACAAATTCCCTTCAGGACAGTGACAAAAACAAGAACATCATCACAAAACAAACCAAAAAATCAATAATCTGATCCTTATGAACCTGAATAAAAATAAATAAATAAAAGAAAAAGGACAAAAGTATCTATAAATTGTAGACATGATTGCAAGTGAAGAACTGAATGATTTAACATACTTGTTCTTTCCTGTATTTGTTTCCCCTCTGCTTCAAACTATGCCTGCCTGTTTCCTCATTTCTTTCACAATCTAAGTTTCATGTTGCTGTCAGCGCATTGGCAAACAACTTTGTCAACTCTTACGTGTGCGATGCTTTGAGTTTTTCCTGTCCATAAAATCCAGACTGCCTCTTTATTGCTGAAAGGCCTTTAGAGTATTTCCTAGTAGTAGAACTGTGATGCTGATGTCTGTCAGGGTCTCCTGATCAAGTCTGTCTGTGCTGTACTATTGAAAAATGAGAATTTCAACCACACCATGCTAGCAAAAAAAAAAAGGGTTTCAGCTGATCTGAGGTTCTTCTTTAACTGGTTTAACTCAGTGCCATAATTGTTACTACTGAAGGTTAAAACGAGTCGCTCAGATGTTTCAGGGTCAGGCACGGTCTATATTCCGATCGCCTCTTAGCTGGTATGATTTTTACTTCTTGATGAGTCCAACTCTAAAGTAGCACCAGGCTTCTTGTTTGCATTCCTTCCTGAGTATCCAGATAAGGTGCACATTGAGACATTCAGCTGTCAGCTCTCCACAACTAGTGATCGTCCTGTCTGATTACACACATATGGGCTGCTCTATGTCTTGCAGCTCAGTCATACTGAGTTTATGTAGCCACATGGTTGAGATAAGGGGTTGAATCGTGACAGTAACATTAATACGTAACATTCTGCACCATCTTTTGCTTTTTGTTAAGTGTCAGGGGATCAGCAGTGTTATCTACTTGGCACTCCAAATACCAAAATAAAAACCCACTGTTGGAGTTAAATACACTGCTCACACTGTGAAGTGAGCACATGCTATGTAAGTGCTGATTGTCCATGTAAGTCTCCAGGAGGCAGCCATCCTCCCTCTGCTGATGTAATTATTTATGCTCAGGGTGGTGGTTAGACAGGGACACTTCACATATTGCATGTTATGAAAAGTTTCAGAGTTGCGCAATATTAGTTTATTGCCTTGGTATTCTTTTTCACTTCACTCACCCAGGCACAGACTTTTCTTGGGCTTTAGTAAATGGTACTGCTATTTGTGAGCGATGCGAGTGGCAGGAAAAGGGTTTTGATAGGCATCACTTCCTGGCTGCAGACAGCACCCAGTCCTTATTTCTGGTTTGTGACTTAAATGCAGTTCTTTCCAGCTATGTGTCAAACTGAGGCATAGCCATGAGCACTTAAAATAAACATCAGCTGACGTTGGTATGATTTCTAGTCAACAGGCAGTGAGATGTAGACACTGTGTGGACGAAACCAGGGTTCCTTTGTTCTCCTGGTTATGTTCCTGCAGAAGCACACCACCACCAGATGTCCTTAAAAACAAAACATCTGTTTCTTAAAACATTTCTAACAATGTGTTTAGTTTAAAAAGTTTGTATACAAGGCACATTTTCATGTACCTGGTCTGGTTGTTTATGAGGACAGCTGATGTCCTAAACCTTGAACTCCTTATCTTTGTAAGCATGTTTCAGTGCTCGGTTCTCAGTGAATTTTCTTTATACAGCTGTCTGCTGTTCTTATGAAGAAAAAGGTACGATAATTTTGTGCAGTTTGTAGTTTTCTGCATAATTTACTGTCTTCTCTCGCTTCAGACTCGTATGCAGAGCTTGCAGCCCGAACCGGGAGCACGCTACAGAAACGTGATGGACGCCCTGCGGCAGATAGTGAGGACTGAGGGTGTGTGGCGGCCCATCAGAGGTGTGCACGTTCTGGCGGTGGGTGCAGGGCCTGCTCATGCTCTCTACTTCGCCTGCTATGAAAAGATCAAGTTCTCTCTCAGTGATGCCATTCACCCTGGCGCTAATAGCCACTTTGCAAATGGTAAGAAGCCTCCCGAATTTTACTTTTCACTCATTTACTTTTACTAAAACTCACTTTAGCTGTTCCAGTGTATTGAATAAATATTGTAAATGAAAGGAGACAATGAAAAATCAACAGGAGGGAATGAGCTAAAGGTTCAATGTTAATACCGTTGGTAAACACGTTAGATGTGTAGTTTAATCAAGCGAGTTGGCGAATTATGGAAGAATTCATTTGAGACAGTTGGTTTGGTGACAGAGGAGTAAGCAGAGCTAATGTCCTCACGGCCAAGCCTTTAATTTTCTGTGTTCTGCAGGAGTGGCAGGCTGCATGGCCACAGTGCTGCATGATGCCATCATGAATCCAGCTGAAGGTAAAATCTCACCCTCTTTGTTTACGTTAGCTCACATGACACACAGATACACACACACTGTGCACAGTGAAGCCTTGCTGTTGGTGTATTTATAGGAATCTTCCTCTGAAGGTGCTTTTCTACCATTAGGACACTTGGAGGAGCTACAGACTCAGCTGTGCTAAGACTTCAGAAAGGCAAAATCTAAAGTTACTGCTACAAACAAATCAGTTTTACTCTGACATATTTTTTTACATATCATCAGGTTATGCTGAATGTAATTATTATTAGAGACATGCTGTCACTGCTCTATATTCAAACTTTAGGCTTATAGTTAACGTATGTTCTGGATTATAAATTGCATCGGAATATTAGTTGCTTTTAGCAGAAACATTGAACTAAAAAACATTTGTGTATTAACATTGGTGTGTAAGTCACATTTCTAATTACACTCATTACAGTCTAAATTAGCCTATGAAGAACGTAGGGCAGGCATATCATCAAGCAGAGTTCATTCTGAATTCATTCATCCCTGTGAAGTAACGTTAAAGGTGAAGCGGCCTCTCTGCTCCCTCTCTTGGCTGTTCAGTGACCCTGATATTTCACCCACTGTTGTCACTGAGTGTATTACAAAACTAAGTTTGGTTTTGTAATACACTTCCTTTCTAGTGTTACAGCCAACTCTCCGGTTCTTCTTTCAGTTCCCTGCCTGTGGAATCATGTAAAATTATATTCCTGGTGGTCTTTTTTAGAAATTCTTTCTAATTTCCTCTCTCTTCCTTTCAGTTGTGAAGCAGCGGATGCAGATGTTTAACTCACCTTACCGTGGGGTGTTGGACTGTGTGGGCTCCTTGCTAAGGCACGAGGGCCTCGCTGCATTCTACCGCAGCTACACGACCCAGCTGACCATGAACGTGCCGTTCCAGGCGCTCCACTTCATGACGTACGAGTACCTTCAGGAGCTTCTCAACCCCCACAGACAGTACAACCCCTCCTCCCACGTTGTGTCGGGCGCGATGGCTGGAGCCCTGGCTGCTGCGGTCACTACTCCCCTCGATGTCTGCAAGACACTCCTCAACACGCAGGAGGCTCAGACCGTACACGTGATCCAGGCCGAGGCAGCGACCACAGCTGGTGCGGTTGGAGCAGCCGCCGCCTCAGGCCCTGGCAGCCGCCACATCTCTGGTCTGGGTGAGGCTTTTCGGACGGTGTATAGGATGGGAGGCATACCGGCGTTCTTTAAGGGCGTCCAAGCTCGGGTCATTTACCAGATGCCCTCGACGGCCATCAGCTGGTCTGTGTATGAGTTCTTCAAATACATCATCACCAAGCGGCAGCATGAGCGACAGCTGCGTGGAGACCATGACGGAGACAAATAAACACTTGGCAGTAGGGATGGGTATCGGCAACACAAAGGTTATTTCACCATACTGATCACTGGTATCGGTATTGATTTCTAAACGTCTGAACATCCTGAATTTTAGGTTCTCTGAGTAGAAAGTTAAATGCAGGGCAAAAAGTGTTTTTATTAAAAAAAACACTGTCTGATGTGGTTCACAGCAGGTGAGGACACCTACAGCAATTAGTAGACAACTTGTGTGACGTGGGTTTGACAAACGTCAGTTGTCCGTCAGTCCGTCAGCCTTGAAAAGGATCACAGGAAGTCCTGGCTCTGTGCACCAGCCCCATTAATCAGCTAGTATTACTGTCTGTTCATTTTAGTGTTTCAAGTTGACAAACTCCCCGACTCTGAGGTTAATGTGCCAACCTTGAGGTTTTATTTGTATACATATTGGCTTTTTAATGAACTATGTAGACGTGGCAGCATCTTTCAACATACCCACAAAAAGGACAAAAGGACTACAGTCCTGGAAAAACACTCAAATACCCTTAAAGCTGAAAGTCAGTACTTTAACCTCATAGACACAGTTGTCTGTGTTGGAGTACCACTCAGATACTGTAGAAGATAAAGTCATTATCCCCCTCCAAACTGGGAAGGGTTAAAAATCACTGACCACATGGGGGCACTGTGCTACTTGAAATAATGGAAAAAACGATAGAATAGAATAAGCAACATTAAATTATATATATAATTATATATAAAAAAACGTCAGAGTAATGATGAGAACATGAAAAACCTAAAAGATGGCTCGTTTTAAACACAGCAAGAAACTACATTAAAGTAGTCAACATCTCCGGCACGTGGCCGACAAAACCTCTTAAGATTTTAATGTGAGAATTTGTTTTGGACTGAAAATGCTCGAGTGTTCGACACTTGAGTCCAACATTTATATGAGTGTATGATTGATAAATAGATCAATTGTGTGAGTGGAAATTCAGTTTGATAGAGCCCAGCTGACCCGGTTTGACCTAAACTAAGTGAATTTCAAATCTACACGTCTGCATAGCTGCGGATCGTCTCTTTAGAGATTCCATTAGAGTTGCATGTATGTGACTGCCAAGTCTTGTTGAGTGATGCTGCAAAGGTTTTAATTTAGTTATTTAAACAAAAACAAACGACAGAACCGTGATTAGTCACACATTGCACCCAGTGCATCAAATGTGATGTTACCTCCAGTCCTGGGTTGACATTATTTCACCACATAGGAAAAAAAAATAGTCAGAATTTCATATGGTTCATAAAATACACAGCATTTTTTTTTCCTTCTATGTAGTGCATGTGTGTTGGCGTAAAAAACCTTTTATTATAGACAAAAAAAGTCACGTATGCACCTTAGACAATCCCTTCTTTCTTTGTAGTTTCTTATGTTGCACAGCATCTTAGCACTTAATAGCAACTTTGACACAGAAAGACAGAACTACTTCTAACACATGCCTTCAGTTAGCCGCTGTAAATCCAACGCACAACAATCCTCAGACACAGAGAAGATTGTGTTTTAAGCCATAAAGCAGGAAATTGTATATAATATTAACAATGGTAGAAAAAAAAAATCCAAGTCTCTAGCCAGCTGAATTTCAGAGGTAACTTGTATGTTTGAATTAAACAAATATGATACTTGTACAAGACTATTCTGTAAAGAGGCAGGTCTTTGAAGGAAATCCTCCCATGTTAAATTCAGAGCATGTGCATTTGGAAAAACCTACAATGGATGCAGAGCATTTACAAATGATTGTAGTAGCGTTGCTCATGTTAAGCCATGTTTCAACATTGGGAAACCAAAGACAGCAGTAGAGAGCAAACAGGAGAGCATCTGGTGGTTTGTCAGGTGACAACACTAATGTGAAATGCTTGAACACTTTGAGAACGACACCTGTATTTTGTGAATTGTAAATAAACTCGCTAAGGCAGCTCCTCGCAGAAGCAGGGTCTTCTCTTGGTGCTGGCACTTCAAGCGCTGAAAAAACTTAACATTTGTCAAGTTGTCTTACTTTTCCTCGTCCTCATTTCTTTCAGCAGGAGTGAACAAAAGGCCTTTAAGCTATTTCAGGGATTGAACTTTTTCTTTTTCCACAGGTGCAGGGCTCCATGGTGTTATTTAATTCTAGCACAAATCTGAAACTGAAGTAATACCTGAGGTTACACACGACTACAGGTGGGACTGACTAGGCACCAACTCCACTTTACCTCTGCGGCAGATTGTGTTTCACTCAAGGCGCTTGTTTGTTGCCATTCCCTGCAGCCTACAAGCTAAAGTGTTGTCTTTAATGTCTCCTGTCTCACTTTACCCCCTGCCATCCCTTTCCTCTCTGAAACGTAAGGTGATCCATTTAGTTGGACAGGAAGGTCTTTGCAAGTAGGGTCAGGCCCTCGTCTGGAGGGCGCATGGCAACAGGCCTGATCAGAGCCAAGGTCAACCCTGGGCGTGTGTGTGTGGAGCTAAAATCCAAAAACAAATGAGGTAACAGACCCTACTCACATTCACCGTAATTCATTTGGCCAGTGCAGGATCAGTGCCCCCGTGTGGCAGCTGCTTTATGGAGCGAAATGTTTTAGAATTGAATCACTGCAGTGACAGACACTTCCTGTGCAGGGATTTGACACTTCCTGGATGAGGAAATTAAAATGTCGTATATGTTTTTGCACAATTTGATGCAATTATTATTGCAAATGATTCATTGTTTTCAAAAAACCATGTTCATGGTGTAATTGGAGGAATGATCAGGGGATTTATGAATGTCTGTGTTTTGACCTGCTGAGTTATTGAAACCCCTCTAGGGAACATGAATGTGTACCAGTGGGCAGACTATACACAACATCTGGTACGTTTCATTCAGAACAGCTTCTGGACCAGCCTGGATGAAGCCTTTATGGGTTTTTTTTTTTTTTTTTTTTTTTTGCTGCTTTCTTCTCATGTCCTGTAAGTATTTATGTGGTAAGTAGAGTCATGTGAAAATACTCTTTAACACAACTGCACCGCCGTGTATTTTATTTAAAGATATAGTGAGTTAATTATGACAAAGGTGGCAGATGCTACAATGCTAATTAGCTTGTGAAATTTGGATGCACAAATCCTGATGAACCATTAAATACACTAAACAGGAATATTGATGTAGGATATGGAAATGATTCTTACCTGTGAAATCTAGAGAGCGTGTGTTTTTGTTATTGGGTGGAAATGCTCCTGAGGGTGTACCGGCCACTGGAACACCTGTTACTTTAAATTCCTGCCGTTTATTCAGGTAAAATATCTGAGGATTCCCAACAGAACCATGTACAGCTCCGCTTTAATTTAGGAGCGTGTGGATATCGGCTGCTGATGGAAGCAAAAGCCTTACTCATACATTCCTTCTCAGATTTTCCCAGCTGGTGCTGGCGTCAAATTAATGTCACTAATGATTTTTAGTGTTACACACACCACAATTTATGTGTGTTATTGTAAACCCTGACAGTTTGGGATAAATCTCTGTGGGTAGCACTGGATAGACCCCGTGCACACGTGTGTCTTCCCAGAAACATAATGTTTTTGACCCAGAAAGCTGCCCCAGTGCATGGATAAATGGAGATTGCAGGATAAATATTTAGATATCGGACTGATGAACGAGCTAAAGCAGCTCTTTTGGCTGCCCTTCCTCCCACCTCCCACCCCAGGTCTCAGGAAACCAGTTAAAAAGACTTTTTCCAAACATCCATGTTCATTGCAAAATCTATGACACTGATCTGAGTAAGCAGTACATGTTGCTGGCTGGAGACACTGTGCAGGCTCTGAAGAGCACTTTACACTAGAGCTTGTAGGTGTCAAATCTTCAGTCGGTGGATATTTTCAAAAGCTCCCAGATGCTGCCATCCACAGAGATCAGCACAGTTTACAGTGAAGCTCAGCACTTTTGACAAATACGGGTTTTAAAACCTTTACAGCTGATATTTTATGGCATTACGTTTAGTAGCTAGTCCAGTAGGCAGTGGGGGAGCACAAGCCAACAGCAACTTAGCATTTATCCATTTATTAATCAATAATCCATCAATATTGGATAGATTTACTATAAGGTTTGTGCAGAGGACTGTGCCGGAAGGGAGGCCCTGTTCTTGTCAGGCTTTGTCATCAATGCCTTTATTATCATTATGTAAAGCTGATTTGAAGATACTGGAGTTAAACCAGTGTGTTTAGCTTTACCGCGCCAACTGTGCTAGCATTTTAACCTGCAGGCTAAATTTATAACTTAGCATGATAAGATGCTGTTGTTAGCTGGGAGCCTGCAGCTTTAGACTTTTAGACTCACTGTGTCAGCTGGAGCTAATTTATCTGCAAAAATGGGTTTGAGTGATAAAGGTCACACCAGAAACTGGCAGGGTGAAAATCAGCAGCATGTCTTCAGTAAAAATGTTGTTGTAGATTGTGACAGGGTATTTCCACCTCTAGTCACCAGTGTAAATACTGGATTCATGAGAAGTAAAGAGTCAGGAGAAAATGAACACACTCTCACACACTCTCACACACTCTCACACACTCTCACACACTCTCACACACTCTCACACACTCTCACACACTCTCACACACTCTCACACACTCTCACACACTCTCACACACTCTGGCAACAAAATGAATTTCCTTCGAGGATGATTAAAGTTTATCTTATCTTAACAACCTTATCTTCCAATGAAGAGCAATAAATTAGTGTTGCATATACCGCAGTCATAGACAAACTGGTCCATCTGTGTGTTCATGTCTAAAAAAAATGAAGACTGAATTGTTTCTTTCAGTAAACCTTTAATGAAAGTGGAGAAGAGTCCCCAGGCCGACAGGTTTGCTAGTTTACATCTCTAACTGGAGAATACACAGAATATTTGCATGGATTTGCTTTCAATCCACTGAACTGAAGTGATTTGGCTGTGTTGTTGGAAACACTGGTTTTACTGGGACTCACAGTACGTTTTGCTCCATGAGATCATCTTGCAGAGGATCCCTGGCTCAGTTTTGTGTTGCGTGTTTCTAATTTGGTTTATTCAAACTCCCAGGAAAGCGTGGCGTTGTTCCAGCATCAGAGAGGTAGCTGGAGAGGAAAAGCTTGTCATACCAGCAGCTCATTGTGGAGCTAAGGTTATTAGGATTTGCAGCAATCAAACATGCAGCGCGGCCTTCTGCTCGTTGGCGTGTCTCTGTGTGAGAGCGCAGCCTGTCTGGGCCTGTCTGTACTCAGCTCTGCAGCCCGCAGATCGTTGCTCTTTATGAGCGATCCAAAAGGGCCATGTGAGAGGAGGAGGCAGCACGTACAGCCCTTCTGCAACGACGTGTGGGTGTTATGACGGAAACACAGAGCGAGCCAACAAACTGATAATGTTACAGCCTGACACATTAACACAAGATTATTATTTTTTTATTAGACTCAACAGACCTCTTAGATGTTTCTGATGTTAGACACAGAGTGTAATTAAACTTACTATTATACTACAAAGCACTTTTTTATGTTTGAATTCTCTTTGCTGATACCTTTTTAACGTTTTAGCCATCCTCAGTTTAAACATGTTCATAGTAAAAATATAATCATCTTTTTTGCACCAACATAAACAATTTTTTATTAATTAAAGTTAATTCAGATTAGTTTTTGTTGCAACTTGAGGTTGTTTTAGTTAGTTAATTAGAGTTTTTACATAATTAAATATTAGCAGAGCCATTGTGTTTGAGCTAAAACTCTTTAGAGTCTTATCTTTTTAGGCATTTTGCAAGAAAAGCATCCATGGTGGGAACTGGGAGTCTCAAATACAGTTAAACACGTTAAATTAAGTCATTGGCTGCTCACGTTTTTAACCAACTAAACTAAATGGCTTCAGCCACTGTTCACATCAAATGACGAACTGTCTCTTTAAATTGAATAATGATCCAACGTAGTGATTTTGATTGATAACTTCATGCTGAGTTAAGTTTCTGTTTCGTAGCTGAACCAACTTCAGATGATTTGCAGTAACCTGATCCACTGCAAACACTTTCAGCATCATAGAACAAGTGATGACGACCTGGGAGTTTCCTCATGAGACCAGAGCTAACGATGATTTTTGTTCCTTTAACAAACCCAGTATAAATCATACTTCATAGGAAAAAAGAATGTGATTTCTGTCATTTTGACTTTGAAACACATAGTCAACATAATCTGGATTAAAAAAAACACTGAATCAGAATGTCTTTTATAAAAATCCAAATTTGAAATGGTGTTAATTTTGATTTTGATCGTATGGAGCTGAGTGTTTTCTGTTGTCGTTTTCTTGCTGCTTCCTTCAGGAATAGCTGCACTGACACTTTAGGAGAAGCTTTGAACATCTATGTGCACCTTGTTTTTGTGTCAAATCACATGAATTTGACCTGAAATGTAAAAACAATCACTTCTGAAATATCCTGAAACCACAATGTGAGGGAGGAAACACAGAGGGCTGCTTCTTTCGTTAATGAGAGAGCTCAGTGCATTTTAAACATGTTCTTGAACCTCCTCGAAGTGAAGCCGTTAATGTTACTACGACATTTGACAGGGACTCACATTCGTGTGTATGTGTCTTTTCCCACAGAATATCGGATTGGATAGAGCTACTTTTGTGGAGTGGGTGCAGCCAGGCGTGCTGCCTGTTGACTGCTAATACTACAAAGATAATGAAGCCCGCAGCTCTGACTGGCTTGTTAATCAGTGAAGGCTCAAGGTAAACTAAAAAAAAATACTTGGATTTAGTAGTAAAAATTTGGAAATGTCCTCAGAGTGGGGATGTGGAATATGACTGTTTGAAACAAAGTGTTTTGTGGTGTTTAGATTAAGCTAAGAGTCAGATTAAGAGTCAAGATTGGACTCCCTAACCCACATCCAGTCCAAAGAGCTGGTGTTTCCAAACCTTTGACTGACAGTGCATATCAGTGTGGTTTGTGTTCCCAAGGTCTGATCCAGGATCTGTGGAAGTTGCATCTTTGGGGAAAAGCCACAGAAGGTTCATCTGATGAAATCAAACGTAAGGAGGACTTTCCAAATCTCTGCACGCCCGTGCGGTGTGTTGTGTGCAGGCTGATTACAGGTGTGTGTTTGATCAGAGCGGTTGTTGGCTGGAGGCTGAACAAGTCAGCAAGCTCACAGACAGATCCAAAAATAGTGAAACAGGATTGTACAGTGTGTTGACGTCTTCTTCCACTCTCAATTACCAGCATCGCTTTAGTTCTCAGTGTTGATACTGTTTCTACTTTAAGGAACATTAAACTGCAGAAAAGTAGTTTTTGTACACACCGTTGCATTGTGGTTACATGTAACTACATTTTTGACAGTACATATATTTTAATTTCTATTTTCTGATGCTTTTGTTTCCACTACATTAATTAGAAAACTATAAACCAAACCCAAACCCAGAGTTTAAAATATAAACTGTTGTTTCACAAACTAATTTAATTTAATGCAGCAGGAACAATAATCCAATGGATTAATCAGGGGTGTTTTGTTTTGTTTTGAGTCTTTGCTGATGATTTATTTACTTCAATAGTATAATGGTTTTGTACTCACGTATTTAAAGTATTTGATTTTATTTTACTTTTGACAGATTTGTTCAGAAATGAATCTTAATCTTTAACCAGAATCAGTCACAGTAACAGATGTCATATATAATTATTATTATTATTATTAGTAGTAGTAGTATTAAGTAGCAGGGCTGGACAAATTAACAAGAACACTTTGAATCCAATAGAACCGTACTGGCAGAAATAGTAGTTAGTGTTTAATATATTAGTGCGTATTTGTTCCACATTATGACACAATAAAAAATCATTTTTGCTTGAATGTAAAGTCTTAACAATCCCCACCCCCGCTCATCATGATAATGCAGTTCAAATACAGCACAAAGTTTATGATAAGTTTGATTCACTCTTTATATATTGGCCCGGTAGGCAGCGGTGTTTACGCACCAGACGCCTTTCTGTCTCGTCTTTATTTGCATCCATCAGTCTCTATCCTGTGGCCGGGCAGCACCTGAGGGCGCGCAGCTTATCGGCTTTCTGTGTTTACCGCTCAGTCCTCACCAGTGAGGAGAAGGCATTAAGCTGCTCTGATGGACTTTAGCGCTGTTTGTCCCAAACAGCAGCTCAGCTGGTTAACAGCTCAGACTGACAGGCTTCAATCCGAGCCCAGAGACCGAGAGTCTGGCAGGGAGCGGAGCCGGACAGACGCACCGATCCAGCAGATAACGAGGATATTTAGTAGTTTTTATTCGTTCTGTCCGGTCTCGCTGCACCAGTTTGTACTTGTGCAGGTTTTCCCCTCAAGCGGCTGCTAAATTATTCGTGCAGTTTGAGGTTATTTTGCAGGCATCTCTTAAAATGTCCCAACAGAGGAGCATATGAGATTATTGCTTCAAACCCCTGTCATTCAAGAACTGCTCCGTTTTCACCCACGTGTCTGAGGATAAACCGGGTCTGGGCTTTGGTGTGTGTGTGGGGGTTTTAGTAACTGTGTCTCCCGCTGTTTGCTCTCAGTCTTAGCTGCGGTCTCACATTAGGACTTGAGTATGTGGGTGTAATTATACGAGAATGGGTTTGGGAAACAACTGTTCTCAGGCCACAGGAACAATTACTCCCGGGGAAAAACAGCAATTGATGCTCCCCCCCTGCCTAATTTTCACACAACTTTCATGATGATTTATATTCTTAAGAGTTATTCCAGCAAATATTGGAACTTTCAGCGATTTTTCAGGTTTGGTCTGAAATTGAACCCTGTGCGTAACTTTAGCCCTCATTTGTGCGTAATGACCAATTAGCATCTCCGATTATCGCCTCGATTAAATAAAAATCCTCTTCTGATATAAAACATCATCCGCAGTCATTCTTTAACCAAACCTATCCGACCTTTGGGACTGTCAGGCATCTTTTTATTAAGAAAAAGGTTAGGCCGTTAGTTTCCTTGATGTCTTCATATGAGTGTGTTTGGTCTAACGTCCCCAAAACTTGGTTGTTCAGTGGAAAATGTTTTACAATAGAGAAAAGCAGCAAATCCTCACATTTGAAAAGATCGATGTAAAATCGTTGTCCATGAATTATCTGAACTATTATCAGTTAATCGTGTATTTTAGCAGCAAACCAACATCTGACCAAAGTAAATTTCCTGTGGTGTGGGATCATTTAGCTCCAGTGGGCCTTCACTAAACCCGAGCAAAAATATTCCCGTCACCTCCCTGTTAGAGTTTTACTTTCCTCTGTTGTGCGTAATAACGACCTTTCGATTCCTAAATCTTATCCTATCACTGTGATATTCCGGTGTTTTTTTCTGTGCGTGCTTAAATCACCGTCTAAATATTTATTATGAGATCAGTGTGGTCGTTTCCCGTCCAGGATTAGACTGTTACCTGTGAGAATAACATCGGTCTGGGGCTGAAATAACACCCCTACACTGAAATAATAGGCTACAGGACACAGCCTCGCTCCCTCCTCAGCACCGGGCTCCCCCTTAACATTCCCCCGTCCATTTTCCACATCGGGATAAATGGTGAAACTTGTAGCAATAATACCCCCTCCTTTCACACAAACGCCTCCCCGCTGCTATCACCTCCAGCCCGGCTGCCCCCGAAGCCTCTCGGCGGGGATCTCGGAGAGCCTTTCTCCCCGAACAAAAAAGGCCTCCTGAAGGGGAACAAAAGTGACCACATTTTTCCTCCATGTCCCCTTCTCCGCGCAGAATAACCCACTGCCTGTCCCTCAAATGGGAATATTAAGACGTCAATCTCACGGCCCCTGTGCGCTTTTGTCTTTGCCGAGTGCCCGGTTCTGCCTACCACACACCTTTTGTCCGACAATCCAATAAGAGCCATTATTCTCGGTCCTTAGCGCGGCTGCAACTCGCTCTTCGGGGTATTTTAAGTGCTTAATCGCGTCCTTTAAAGGACCTCAGATGGAGAATAACTTCCTTCTTTCATGTCGCCTGGCACCCGGACAAAGAGTTCCTGTGGCCTGGCCTCCTCCAGCAGCTCTCCCCTTAATATGTTTATGAGCAAAATTTGTCACCATGCATCTGATTTACTTATGGGCACAGTGACCCCTCCAATGAAGACATAATCTAAGCTATTATTATTAATAATCTTTCTTTTCATTACCTACGGGATAATACACTTTCAGTGTTCAGGCTCTCTCTCATCAGCACACTGAAGGTTTGAAAAGGACTCGGTCTTTTTAAGCCCAATACAGAATCAAAACGCCTCCTTTCGCTTTTCTTGCATTTATTTGAATAGATGTGAAATAGACTAAAACAATTCTCTGTTGAACAAAAAAAAAACAATTTAAAGCAATTCAATCTCCCCATAACCTAAAAATATACCATGTTAAAAACAAAAACATCGAAATGTTTGAGTTCAAATAAGGAGAAATGCACAGACTTGTGCGTAATTCCCCATGTGCCAAGCAATTAATGGACCACAACATAAAATTTCACCCAAGCTGAAACGGTTCAGATGCAGCTGTGCAGCGTTCAGCCTTTACACGCACTAATTTCGGCTGTGACACACTTGAAGTAGCTGGAAATCTGAGTGAAATTTCATCTGAAGTGAAGTTCTGTTTTCTCGGACGTTCTCACCAAGTTAACACACACGTTTAAAAGACTGTGGGTTGACAAAAAAAAAAAGAAAAAAAGAAAAAGCTCCATAAAAAGGGGCAATAATTCTGGTGAGGCTACCAGGCTCGGATTCCCTGCAGGGAGCCCTGGCACGGTGTGACCGCTGTCCCTTGGTGTGTTTGGGCCTGCGAGGAGCCGCCGAGGCTGCTCACATTTCCCAAGTTCATGTTCATGAAGGCGTTGGGGGTGTTAGACGGAGGAAGGGCGGGGATGCTGGTGTACGTGCAGCTGTAGTTGGTGTTGTAAGAGGGGCTGTTGTACGTATAGGCCGGGTATCCGTTATAACTGTACGGGTTGGATCCGTAGGGAGCAGCCGCGGCGTAGCTCTGCGCACCGCCCAGACACGGCTTCCCGTCCCGCACAAGCACCGGCACGGCGACACGCCGCGGTGCCGGAGGGTGGAGCTGCCCCGCCACCTCCAGAGACTTGTCCTGCCTCTGCCGCTTGCACTTGTATCGGCGGTTCTGGAACCAGATCTTCACCTGGTTCGAGGTGAGTTTGAGCGTGGTCGCCAGGTGTTCCCTCTCCGGGGCGGACAGGTAGCGCTGCTGCTTGAAGCGCCGCTCCAGCTCGAAGACCTGCGCCTGCGAGAAGAGCACCCTGGGTCTCCGCCGGCTCCTCTGTTTCTGCACCGGCCTCTCGGAGTCACCGTGCCCGCCCTCCGCTGCCTCTTCCCGGGATACCAGCCCGCAGCTCTCTGGGCAGGGTGGGAAAATCACATAGGAAGTATTATAAACTCAGAAACCATCATCCCCCCCTAAAGAGAGAATATTCTGCCGATTATCAGTCCACACACTGTGGTAAACTTCAGCCAATACCTGTCACTGCTGAGACACATCACAGACCTGGGACATTTCTTTGTTTCCTCTAAACTGACAACAGGTTTTAGCAAAGACTGGACATTATTAGACAAATTAGACAATAACATACAAAGACTATTAGGGAGGATACAAACATGAATATATATATATATATATATTAATGGTGAATTGTATTTTGGGGCAACGCGTTAACTTTGTAGTGACTTTGTGAAGACGCGTCTGGAAACCTGATTCTTTTGGAGGCTGTTTATGTCTAATGGACTTTTGCCTGTAGAGACGCTGTGTCTCTGAGTGGGTTCTCCTTAAAACTAATTGTCAGTTTATGGTCCACACATCATAACAGACTCCGCAGAACAAGCGCACAGCTCAAGCACTAGAAACTGTTTGACATCTGCAGATTTTACAGGATTCGTCTCTGGTCGCGGGGATCCTGGCCTGGTCCTTTACTGGGATCAGGTCTTGTTATTTTGCATTTTTGCACAGTCTGTGTTTAGGGCCGCATCTTTAAATTATTCCGGATTATTTAGACAACGATGGTTCTTTTGTTTTCTAGTTGTGTTTGATGCTTTATGTGGTTTTTAAGACACAACAGCAAAAATTAGATTTTTGTTAAATGTATAAAAAATAAACTAGAGTTTTGCTGTGGTTGGTCCAGGATACAGGTCATGTTATTTTAGTGGCTAATTAGATTCAACGTTGAAAACATTAGCTGACATTTCTGGTTAATTTTGTACATTTCAGACATTTTCTCTGTAAACTCTCTGTATTTCTAACTGCAGGATATTTTTGCTGCACGTCTCCTTTGTTGCCTTTTGTCTGGCCTTCACACAGCTTGTGCTTCAACTCACTGCTCTCCTGCTCCTCCAGCTCTGCGGCCTCCAGCTTGGCTCCCTGCAGGCCCGGGTGGACGTACATGTCCGGGGACAGGCTGGTCTCTCCACGGTCCTCCTCGCGCACGGCTAGCGCGCTTAGGTAGGCTAGGTTGTCCTCTCCGTCCGAGAAGGACGAGCTGTCCCGGGTCCTGGCGAACACGCAAGACGGCGGAGTTTGGAAATGCTGCTGCTGGGGAGGAGACCCGGCCAGGTGCTGCTGGGTGTGAGCCCGGTGCTGGAGTTCCAGGGACCCGGACTGTTGCTGCTGCTGCTGCTGCTGCTGCTGCTCCAGCTTAAGGATATCCTTGACAGAAAACGGCGTGGACGTGAGCGGGCTCTGCAGCATCATGTCATCCAGCTCCTGCTCTGAGGCATCGAGGAAATGAAGCCCTCCGAGTAACATGCACACCCCTTCTCCTTTTCCACCCCTTTTCTAACAAATAATTGAGCTTAATAGCCCCTTCGTTCGCAAATGGAGGTGCCTTAAGCCTGTGGAATCCCTCATGGCACGAAAACATGGGTATTAGTCCCGGGTTTGTCCATGCAGGTCTCCTCTCTGTCAGAAATTATGTCGAGATTTGTAAGTGGAGTTTGGACCGGGGCGAAGGAGCGCCTCTGCCTCCTCTGATGTCAGGGGGAGGGGTGTGTGTGAAATGGAAAGTCCGTGTGGGCTGGAAGGGAAACATTTGGAGAAGGGAGAGAGAGAGAGGGGGGAATAGCACGTACGTGACGTAATAATCACGTACTGGTTTTGTTTCGGACGAGTGTGAACATGGTGGACAGAATTCTGCCCCTGCCCACAGTGTTTATCCATCTGTGCCTCCTGAATTCGCCCCAGCAGAATTTGTACGCACACGTTTTGTTACAAGAGTCACGATAACAGTCCTGCCCCGACCCCAGATATGTTCTCTAGAATCTACTTCACCGCGTTATGGTTTTAAACGGTTTTGCTCTTTCCTCAGTACCTGGGGGTCCACGTGTGGGTGCGCGCGTAAATCTGCGCGCTCTTTGGAGAGACGCGGTGGCACGTCAAGCCCTTGACGCTCAGGCCAAGGAGTCAAGTTGAAACCTTTGTCCTATAATTTTACTTCACGCAGTGTATCAGTGCCATAAAACCTGACGTTTCTTATTACATCAAACATTAACATTAACATTAACATTAACAGTGGTTGGTTTGGCCTTGGGTATATGTGGATTCTGGGCCCCCGAAACCTGAGAAGTTAAAATAAAACTTTTGGTTGCAGGATAATCACCAAACTGATCTGATAGACCGAGCTGTGACTAGACTAGACTTTGTTGATTTAACTCATCTGAGGTCGCCCCCATTGGTGGCTCCTTACAAGGAAATGTTAGACGCTATTTGCTGAAACTCTTAAAGTTAAAACTTCACTGTCCAAAGACACAAAATTTGTGTGATGGCAGAACAAGAAAATCTCACATGTTAAAGCTCCAGTGGTGAACAGGCTGCAGATTTGTACCTTTTTACATTGAAGTGGGGTATTTAAAGAAGAACTCTGTGCGGACTGAACCCTAACAGGCCCTGTCCTCCTGTCTCGGTGTCTCTCCGTCCTCGTTATCGCGGGTGCTGTATTAATAACCTCCCTGGGCCGATAAGCTGGGCCCCCGGGGCAATTAAAATTCCTCCAGGAAAACTGACTGACGTTTTTAGCTCGGCCTAATCTGCTCCTATCAGCTCCGCTTTCCGTTTTGCGGCGGGACCCTTCGCCTCTGTCACCCCGCTCCCTCCGCTCTTTCTCCGGCCACGCGTCAGGTGAACAGTGGAGGACCGAGCAGGAAGAAACAGCCTGAGATGTCAGGAATAATCCGAGACTTTAGAAAATGTATTCAGACATGAACAAATCCACCAAATGAAAGTAGCTGTTCTGATCACCCGGTCTGTTGATGCACTGAACTGAGACCAGGCTTTTAGAAGGTCAAGTCCAAGTTTCCTCATGAAGTGTTCAGTTATATTTCATCATGTAAATGTTGTTTCTTGTGTTTTGTCGTTCACTAATATTTAATTTCATTTAGTTTAGTTCATTTTAGTTTTTTCTTCCTTCTTTAAAAACCATTTATCATGGACCTAAACTGACCCTAGTGTCTTTATTTGAGATATTCTGAGTTTTATTCTTGTCAGAGTGGAAAAAGCCACAAAGTCATTTTCTCTTTGACTTTGCTCGCTCAACTTTTGCGCTGTTTAAAACCTACGAAGCCTGATCACAGAAGTGTCTGTATAAGTCACAGTCAGTCAGTGGGTGTAAGGACTGGCCCCTCGGCCTGTGACAAACTGAAAACAATATCTCCCCTAGATTCTCTTGAGTCTTTCTGTTGTTCTTTTTTTTTGTTTTTAATGTAATAATCTATAATAAATACGCATATATCTATTATAGTGCCACGTCGTATATGTGAAGTTTTCTCTCTGAATGAATTTATCATAAATAACATGCAGCTTGAGGTGGCTGTAGACTGGAGCACTGTATCACTACAGAAAGAACAGTGAATCCCAGTGGGACCCTCACACACTTGTGAGCTGCCCCTGCTCCACTGTGTCCTTGCCTGTGACACCCAGCAGGTAGTAAATATCGTGCTGTGCAGATAGCTGGAACCAGACAGATATATGTGAGGCTTCCCTGCAGACTCCTCAGTGACTCTCTCCAATTCACGCTATATCATCATCAGCGCGTCCTCGTAAAAAAGTGCCAAACAAGGCAGGCTAGTGTTTAGACTGGCACATAGCCGCCTCCATTTACTTTAAATAAGCATTAAATCCAATGACGCCAGGCTGAGCGCTGTGTTTTCTGTGTGTTGGATGAGCCAACACTCTGCAGCCTCCATTGGAAAAAAAAAAAAGTGAAACTGTTAAGTGCAGAGGTGCTTGGCCTTGGCTGGATGGTTCTTCTAAGACCAAGATTTCCAAACTGGGGTTCAGCGAGTTCCAGCAGGAGAAAGTGTGAACTCATTTTTAACTGATGTGATCAAGAGCAGATTGTATACAGCATGTGGCTGTCACGAAAAACATATTTCCATAGTGTAAACTCCCATCTCACCACAACTGCAACTATTTTTGAGGCGCCAACCTTCATGGACACCTTAAACTTACTTTTCTTTTTTTTTGTAGCTTTGATTTGAGAACTTTTCTCCTTGATTTGAAACTATCCATCCTCTAGACCCCCTTATTCCTAACCAGGGTCCCAGGGATCTGCTGGAGCCCATCCCAGCTCTCTCTGGGTGAAAGGCAGGGGTCCACCCTGGACAGGTCCCCAGTCCATCACAGGGCCACATAGAGACAAACAACCTCACACACTCACACTCACTCCTATGGGCAATTTAGAGTCACCAATCAACCTGACATACATGTTTTTGGACTGTGGGAGGAAACCAGAGTACCTGGAGACTCCACACAGATGGGTTTCAAACCAGGAACCTTCTTGCTGTGAGGCCACAGTGCTAACCACTCAGCCACCATGCTGCCTGATTGAAACTAAAAACCTTAAATTTCTGTCACATAGTTTGACTTTTTGCTCCATACATTTGCTTTTTGGAAGACATGAACAGAGACTTGCTGAAGGAGAACGTGGATCATCTCAGAGCCAGATGTCACAAACCTGTTTGTGTGTGTGAACCTCAGGGATCGTATCTGGGGCCGCTGAATTTTTGTCATGTTTGAAGTGAGGTGGGAAAGCCCATAGGGGACTGTGCAGAGCGTGACTCAGATAAATGTCTGTCAGGAGAGAGGAGGTTGTTCAGCTTGTACCATCTGACCGGCCTTTACATTTAAAAACAAAAATACAGCCACAGAAATTTAGCAACATTTTGAAAGGTGAACTGGTCTGAATATAGTCAAACTCATCTTTTGTGTACTGAATATTTTCAAGAGATTAAATGTGGAAAATAACAAAGAAGATATGACCTTTTTCACACAATTTTCACTTTTTATCTTTTAGCACTTTAGATAATTTTGACACTTCTCCGGTTGACACATGCAGGAATTACAGTGAGTTAATTATGTTGATAGACAGGATTTGTTTTAAATTATACTATCACAATATTCCCAGTAACTGCAGGTGACGACTGTAACTTGGTGTGTGTGTGTGTGTGTGTGTGTGTGTGTGTGTGTGTGTGTGTGTGTGTGTGTGTGTTATGGATGGTGGAGATAACAATAGGAAATGCTACACCTCTTGTCTCCTGTCATTCACAGCACCGAGGAGGCGCCAGGCGGCTCTGGATGATTGGATGGAGAAACAGGAGAGATCATTTCAGCCATCCGCTTCAATACGGTGTGTGTGCGCGCGCGCGTGCGTGTGCGTGCGTGTGTGTGTGTGCGCGTTAACGTTATGAGCTTGTTAAAAGAGCAGTAACACACACACTTAAAAGGTGTGTGTGTGTGTCACATCGGTTCAGTGTGATGAGTCTGTGAAACGCAAACAGCAGTGATCTTAAAAAAACAAGTTTATTAGAAATTAACTACAGAATCAATTAAAACATAAATAAAATGACAAGTGAGAGAAAATCGCAGATTTCGATAAAGTAAAAAAACAGTATCTATGACATGAAAATAGATTTGACTATTTCTCCTGAACAAAAGGTAAAACGGCAGAAATGGCGATGAAACGTAAATGTTTTGTTAAATTCTGAATTTTTCTGTTTAGAGGAAAAACTTTACAGATATTCAGTAAAATGTTAGAACAAAATACATTAAATTACTTCATTACTCGTATCAGTAGCGGGTTTTCATCAGTCCAAAACATTATTTCGATTCTCAATTCAGGCTAAATGTTTAGACTAATATGGAGAAAAATATGAGCGTTGTTGAAACAAAGTTAATCATATTTCTGATACTTTAGATTCGACTCTATGTGTCTGATTGTTTCGACACTAAAATATCAGAAATTCAAAATTACTGACCTTCCTTTGATCAGTTAGTCCGTTGAAATATTATGTTTGCTTTATTTTGAAAGGTCATTCGCCTTAAGACAAGTGTAAAAACTCCTCAAATCTAAAAACACACTGATGTTATGGCCTGAAGATTCGCTCCAAACTGCAAAAAATTCATTTTTGAGCTTGGTCAGACAAAACTATATTGTGATTATTAGTTTAGTAATAATTTGTACTGATGAAAACTATAGAATAAAAAACAAGACACGTTAAAAGTCTTAACGAGCGTGGGTTTGAGTCTGCGCTCTTCGCCTTCTGTCCAGCAGCCGTGCGTAAAAGTTCGCGCGTCTCGGTGCCTGCGGCTCAAAGGCTATTCGACTCTGTTTGCGCGTGCGTGTGTTTAGATAGCAGAGGCCTGCAGCCAATAATAGCTCCATTAGGCAGAGTGGGAAGACGCTATCTCACTGATCCGTAACGTCTATTTCCGCCCAGCAGAGGCCACACACCTATCCAAAAAACGCCAAACGGTGCCCGGATTTCTCCCAAAAAAAGTTGGAGACAGGATCATTTGAAAATCAAAGTGACTGGATATTTTTTATAACGTTTTCTGTCCAATGTACAAACCACAAGACAAAAATACAGCGTTAAAACCCATGTTCTGGGTGATTTTACGCGTCATGGTTCTCACTCAGGGCTGTGAGCTGTTAAAGGTGCGGGGCAGGTCTCTACATCTCACACACAACCACAAATACACCGCATGACGCAACCGGCTGTGTTTATGAACCCGCCCGGCCTGCTGTATAAATTGTGGCGTTGAATGGTTTACCTAATAGGACTTCTGTTTCTCGTTTTCTGTCACCCGGCACGCCAGGCTCCACTGACAAACGACTGACTTTTACCGGCAGAGGAATTCCTGATTTATGTGGGAAATGAAACAAGAGCTAAACTTTTTTTTTCCTTTTTAACATGTAAATAAAGTCCACGATCCCCACCCTACAGCCATTAGGACCGGGGCATTTGTATATAAACGCAGGCGATGTCTTCCCGAGTGATAGATGTATGTTTTGTTATTTTCTTCGCATATTGTTGCGAGATGAAGGAGGAATACGTTTGAGCTGCAGGGTGGGAGACCCGCCGCCCAGTATATCGACTCCTAAAACTTCCACTTCCATTGTTATTACGGTAAAGGAAACAAGTCGTTAGAGCCACGCAGCTCACGGAGCTCTGATTTATGACCGTGTTGTTTCTTAAGTAGAAATTTCCAGGGAGGCTTGTTGGTCTAATTTGATGAGAAAACCATGCAGAGGCCGAGCAGTGTCTTGAGGAACAAAAGAGAAATGACCCTTTAAGGCTCTTCGGTCTTATCTCAGTGCAGGGATTAGTTTCCTCGGAGTGAAGCAGTTTTATTAGGAATAATTTCCCCACATACACTCAGTCCACGTGATGACTCCTGCTGTCTACACTGACTAGAAGTCAGCCTGTCTGTGTATAAACAGGGGGGCATTAGGGCCTCCAGGGGGGAGGCAGACCACTCCATCAGGGTGCAGACAGTCCGGATTCCCCTCCTGCACATTAGAGCCTCTTCAGCCTTTTATTCTCTCACCGAGCGTCTCCTTTATCAGCTCTCTATCTCCTAAACAGCGTCCAGCCTGGATTGAACCATCAATCAGTGCAGGCTGAGCTCTGCCAGGCCCGAACCGGGTCCCTGTCTCTTCCTCTGTCCGGGAGTCACGAAGCTTCCCGGGACCGTCTCAGCTCAGAGACCAAGATGCGTCACTCTGGAATTTTTTTTAGATATACAATTTGAATTTTTGTCAAATTTAGATGCATAAAAACGAAGTAGCACGGACAATTTACGCACAGACTCCTGGGAAAAGAAGTTTCTTCAACTTTGTGGAACACAAACCATAGAGAATAGAAACAAAGCAAAACTACTGAGCGAACTGAACATTGAAAACTTACTAAAACGAAATTTATTCTAAACTTTTTAATCCACAAAATTAATTCGTTTTGACTGAAACTCCTCAAATTGTCAGTATTTTTTTTTATCTGAATCACATTTTGCCACTGAGGCATGTTGGTTTCATAGATCGAGTATGAAAAGTGATTATATTTCGTTAAAAGTGGATAAAAGGCGAACCTGAAACATTAAAAGCCACTTTCTTTACTTGTGTAAGTGCAGGATGCTGAATTGTGCATTTGTGCGTCTTTGATCTTTGATGAATTATCTGCTCAACAGACGCTTTTAAACTCACCAAACTGCTTTTTCCTTCTGTCGTCTCCAACATCCAACTGGTGGCCCTGCAGGATCCCTCCTGCCTCAAAGGCCTTTTAGGAAGTTGTGCTTTGAGTTTTTACTGTTTATGATTTTCCATCCAAACTCCAGCAGCCCTCCGCTCTCAGACCGAGAACCATGAGACAAACTTGGGAGATATTTATTCTCACACACACGCGCACGCACGCGCACTGCTCTGCTGTCCTGCAGCTACTCATGTGCCCAGAAGACGCAGAGAAAGTTCCTACTCACACGACCTCTGTCACACCTGATGAATTAAGTCGAAATGAAAGAAGAAACTCGCAGCCTGTGACTTCTCAGACTCGAGTTACTGCGTCTGTGCACAGGTTTGTTTCACTTTTCTACTTTGTCACGACGGAAGAAGCGTCTGTGCCGGAAGGTTTGAATTTTAAAGACAAGTATCAGACAAAACCCTCGTGTCTCTCTTCGTATTTGGACGTTTTGAGTCTCACATGGGCCTGTGGGCTCTTCGTTAGGATGGTTTTTTAAAATGCAGATACAGAAATTGAAAAGGCGCATCAGGAGACCGCTTGTTCATGCGTGTCCTCGCTGACGGCCTGTTTCCCCCTGTGCTGTGGGTGTCGTCGCTGTTCCCGAGCGGCTCTCAGTGTTTAGGCGGAGGAAAGGCCTGTTTCCTGGACCAGGCTAAACATGGGCCTCTGGAGCGCCGCGCTCAGCCGGGACAGACCCGCTTCTGACCGGACGGACACCGGCAATAGATCACTTCGAGTACCGGGGCCCCGATGGGCGGGTGGACGGAGGCTACCAGCTGGGAAGGCTCTGCACCAGCAGGCGGGGTCAAGGGCCCCCTGCTGCTCGGGAGTTTGTCATCCTTACCCAGCCGGGATGACAGAGGCCGGAGAGGTGGAGGATGTTTATTGAAAGTTTCCTGCCATTAACTTTCACTTTCACTTCCTCATCAAAGACATGTCCAAGGTCCCGTGTCCCTGCATCAGCAACATTTGGACACGTACTAATACTGATCTGTGTCGCTCTGGTTCTGTTATTATAATAATAATAATAATAATAATAATAATATCCTGAGGACAGAACTGGACTGGAGCCTGCGGGTCACAGCGAGGTCTCAGGGACGGTTACATCTTCTGGAAAGACCTGCAAGTTTTAATCTGTGGGCAAACCAAATTCTGTCCTTGTTGAGTGAACCGATAATTAAAGATCGTTTCAGAGCAACTTTTCGTGTGTGTGTGTGTGTGTGTGTGTGTGTGTGTGTGTGTGTGTGTGTGTGTTTCCTTTAGCACAGCACTTTGGGCTGTGTGTGTCTGCTGCATGTGTACAGTACAGGTGAGCCAGTGTGTGTCAGTATCTGTGCGTGTCGTGGGTTCGAGTTTCCTCTGAAGTGAACTTGATGCTGCTCCTCAGTCCAGTGAATCAGTTAATGAGCCTGTTGGTCGTGTAAATTAGCTGTAGAGGTGTGTAATGATGCAGGCAGCCCTTTATCTGACATGTCATCTGTGTGTGTGTGTGTGTGTGTGTGTGTGGCCAAAACATCACAGTGCTTTTGTTTTAAAATCCAACACACACACACACACACACACACACACACACACACACCTCCAAGTTCTTTGTCCACACCCTGAAATAGTCCTTGGCCTAACAAAGAAAGAATGACACACACACCTCAGCAATGCAGCATGGCTCACATCATGTACAGGCCTGTCTTTGCTGTTCTGTGTTTAGGTGTGTGTGTGTGTGTGTGTGTGTGTTGGCCAACAGATCACAGAGCTGGAAACATGGCAACATTTTCTCACTCGCTGCATCTGAACGGTGACAGGAATGTCAGGAGGTGTCGACCACGTCCTGACACTCTGATGTGACGGTATGTAACGCCCAGGGTCACATTTCGTTCTGCCACTCCGACACGCAAACCTGCAGAAATGTGCTCGTCATCAATCTGCAGCACGACAGCAGACACAATATAAAAAGCTGATGTTTCTGTGTCCGTGGGTTGAGATGAATCATGGATGTGAGCTGATGGCTCCTTCAGTCAGTGCTGGGTCTCTGTATTGTTATTATCTAAACCTGAGCCATGGACCCCAAGTTACAGCAGCAACACAGTGAGATGTAACTCTACGTTTGGTTTTAATCCATTTTACTTTTTGACATTTATCTCTACATCAGGCTGTGTGACAAAAAATAAAAATAAAAACCGTAAAAATTGCTGCTCGTATTAAGTTTATTTTGAGACGATACTAATGCAGCCTTTTTGTACCCCAGTCACACACGAATCTAAAACCTAAAACAGTCCTCAGGAGTTTCAGGGTCTTTAATTCAAACCCTTTTCCCACTGAAGCTGATTTATCCAGTTTCTTGCTTCCAGTTGCCGTTGTCTGTAAGGAAAACGTGCACGGTGCTAAGTTGTGTGTGTATTGCATTTGTCATTTACATTCATGCCAGAGAGAGCGTTACACACACACACACACACACACACACCAGCTGTGACATAAAGAACAGTGACTGCTGCCGTCTGCTCACTGAAACCACTTTCCTACTGTAATGAATCAAAAGGAGCATGTCCATCTAAAGGCCGTCCATCAGCTGCCTGAGACAACAGCATCCGGCCCGCTGAAGTGTGACTGAACCCCTCCTGTCTCCTGAGCTGCTGCTCTGTGCCCGACCTTGACCTCTGACTTCCATCTGGGAAACTTAGATTCTCCTCAACAGGAATCAGCAAAATGTCGGACTACATTAAATCTGAGCAGGGAAACCACCAGCAGAATGAAACCTCCCTCCTCCATCCTCAGCGTCCATCTCTCTCTCTCTCTCAGCTCCTCCTTCTGTCTGAGAAATCATTTCCCCGCCGGCTGTGGGAGGAGCAAACGTCACCGCACTTCCTGTTCTCCTGGACCGAGCCTCAGTCTGTTTCTGGGCACCTGTGAGCTCAGCTGTCGCAGGAAGTGGAAAACCGCAGGACTCCCTCAGGACTGACCCAACACACGCAGCCAGCAGGTGTTCTGCAGTCAGGAGAGCTGAAGTGCTGATCTAATCGCTGTGGCTGTTCTGCTGCTCTTCAGATCAAGTGGAGAGTTTCATTTCTTCCCCCACATGGACACACACACACACACACACACAGAACACACAATGTACAGAAAACACAAGAAGAATAAAAGTGTTGGGCTGCGAGTGACAGTTAATTTTTGTTCATCTTGACGTTAATTAATCAATAAACCACAGAAAAACCATCATGTGTCATCGCAAAGGCAGAAACTCAACGCTGAGAAACTGGAGCCAGAAAATGTTTTGCTGTAAATTATTAATCGGTTACTAAAATATTCCAGGATTCGTTTTCAATTCGCAAGAACTAAAGTCATTTTTAGCACAACATAGTTCAGTCAATAATATATTTTACTGTGTGAACATATTATTGTTTGTGGCATAATATCTTGTCCCATGTTTGTACTAAATTAAAAATACATGGAAAAGATAACCGAAGACATACCTGAGTCCTCAGCACTTAAAGCCTGAGCACTGATACAAAGGATGAAGAAGGAGGAAACACGGATGAAGAGATTCACTGTTACACTTCAGGTTTACCGCAGGTTGGATAAGTGTAAAGCTCAGATTTCCACTTGTGGTTTGAGACTATAGCTTTTAAAGGAAAATAACGTGTCTAGTACACGAGGTGAATCCAGCTTGAACTCCTTTAATCTCTAATCCCCGGTTCACTGTTTGTGTCAGCGGAGCTCTTAATGGGAAGGCACACAGACACAAACTGAGCTCCAAACTTTATTTACTCACTTGTTGGTGTGTGATGAGCAGCAGAGCAGCTACAACATCTGGGCCTCCTGGGGACTTGTTGTGTGACAAGACAGCATAAACAGCAGTGATCCGTGGCGTGCCGCGCTGCCGCTGCAGACACTGAATCGCTTGCTGACCTGAAACCATTAGGTTATTTGTTTGTTTATGTGTTCGTGAACTGGTTTGACACCGGTGTGTAATTTTAGTAATTCTAACAAAGTATGAGGTTGATTGTAAATGTTATTATTAATTCAGCTCACTGGGAAGCTGCTGCAAATCAAAGAGCAGACTGACACAGATGTAGCTGAGTCTAAAAACATAGAGGTAAGTGCAGCTTTAAAGGGGAAGTACACACAAATAGACACAAAAAGAGAAAAGATCTGGGAGTGTGGGATTACACTGACACATGCCAGAGCTCCAACTTTACTCCCTATTCTAGCTTCTAGTGGTTGAGTTGCATTTTGGGTAATGAAGGTGCAAGGTTATTCTACAAAACAGTAGAATAAAGACACAATCTGCTGCAGTGATTTGAATGTATTTTTATATAAGGCCCATTGTGAGCATCACATTGTTACGTTTAATGTTGTTGTGCTTAAACAGGGTTTTCTTATACGTCTAAAATGTTTTTCTGTTATTAGTCCCAGATAAAATCCTTCTGTTTCTTCTTTACTTGTCCAAACAGATGGTGTCTGGCTCTGCTGAACCAGGACTGTCCAGTCCAGTTTTCAGCCTCCTTGTCTGTTTACTGTCTTGGTGGTATGAATAAAACCAGAAGCAATGTCGAGCGGCTCCATGACCAGAACCGAAAGGTCAGGGAGGGGTCACCGCTCTCACCAGCACAGAGATGGGAAACTATTATTGGAGCTATTGTGGAGTGACTATAACTCATGTGAAAGGAAGTTGTCTTGTTGTGTATATGTGTGTATCTTCATGTTCTAGTGACTGTACGTTTACACAAATCTATCTATAGACAACAAGCAGCGCATGATTTATTGCACAGCAGGGGCACTTTAAAACTCCCATGTATCCTCACTGCTGCAGGCTGAAATACACAGAATAATGAGCCGAGACAAGAAAAGATGATTGATCACTTGTGATTCCTTTTTTAGGTTTGTTTAGTTGGTGAGTTAATATGAGGGGATAAGCTTTGAATCCTTGCTATTAAATGAGAAAAAAACATATTCAGTACAAAGTCAATCTGCATATAGATTATAGTTTTTTAGGGAAGCGTGTTTAAAAGCGTGCGTGGAAGCCGTGCTCCGTTGGAGCCGCATGACCTTCCAGGCAGTAAACATTTTTCAGTAGGATGGACTCAGGCTGTTGCTCTCTCCCCCTGTGGCGTCGCCATCAAAATGACAATCTGTTATTGGGAGAGGCTGCGCTGCTCCTCCATCACACGCCAACGCTCTAAATAAAAAGCTCCCAGAGCCAAGCTTCGGGTCTGGACGCTGCAGTTTTTGGGCAAGAAATGCTTTTCCCCAAAATGTTTGGGGACAGTGAACTTCACATAAAAATAAACGTTGAATTTGAGGCCAGCGTGTCTCATATAAACACACACATACACACATTTGCAGCTGCAGCCTTCTTAGAAGCTCAGCGGATGCAGGACAGCAGGCTTCAAGGTCTTTGAGGCAAAACAAGACGTTCACCTCTGACTGCTGTGGCCAAAACCGACACCAGCAGGACACCATCACTCCCCACATCCTGGTACTGGTCCCAGTTTGTGGCATGGACTGAGCATTTAGCATCTTCATGAGGAAATAGACAGACAGATGAAGCTTTCGCCTTCTTATCTTCTGTACTACCCTGATGTGCTGGCCACTCATCTTATTCCGCCTTGTCTGACAGCATCACATATTATGATAATCAGAACATTCCCCACACATCTCTTTGGAAACTTTACTCTTTTCACTCATTTCATGAATTTTCAACATGTATTCAGTTTTTATCTTGTTATCTGATTCCACAGTCCATGGAGCTGACACCTATCATTGAGGACTATTTTTAAATTGTTATTTGGAACTTTATATTTAATTTGTGTCAAGATAATGTCATGCACGTTAGAAATGTGAGATTAAATGGATGTGGTTCAGAAGCAGGAAGAATGTTTTGTCTTCCTTCACCTATCTTTAACTTTTTTAGACTGTACACTGGGAATCAGAACTTTCTGTTTTTTAAAGTTTTTATTTTCTGTTGCTGTCCTGCTAATGTGCATCCATGCCAACACTAGGACACACACATGCACATGACCACACACACACACACACACACACACACACACACACACACACTCGATCCAGTTCCCATCAGCTGCTGGTGGAGCTGTGTCAGTTTCCCTAAGAAAAGTGCCCTTGCAATCCTAAAAATAGGATCTGGTTGTTCTCAGAATTGGGCTTTCTTGCAGCTCAGTAACCTTGACAGCTGCCGTGGCCACAATAAGGCCATCAGTCAGTCGAGGAGGAGGAGGAGCACTGCCCATCGGACAGCTCAGGGATACGAGCCTGCATTTGCGTCCACTGATCAACTGGTTTCCCAGCTCCGACAGCCAACTAACAGAGAAAACATTGCTGTTCCTGCAAAGTGTCTGACTATGTAGTTGTGAATTCTGGCTCCAGACGCAGCTCACAGACAAAACAAGAAAACAGCAGGTGATCACTGTGGCTGATCAGGGTAAAGATGAGTCGGAATGAGAGAAAAGCACCTCCCTGCATCCCTGACCACACAACCTCCAGCACCCATTAAAAGAAAAAAATCTTCTTCAGTCTGAATCCCCTCCAATCTCCACCTACCCACTGACCCATCTCTGTGTTGTGTTCAAGCGCTCCTCGTCTCCAGTCCTGAGGCCTGATGACAGCACAGACCTCTGGTCAAACAAACAGCAGACACGCTGCTGCTAAAGGCTGTTAGTCAACAGCCCCCTCCTACTTTGACCCCTGGCCCCGCACGCCACCTCCACTGCCTCCTCACAGACCCGGGTCCTGTTTGTTGATGTGCATGCAGCGACATGGATCACTACCTGTCAGAGATCAGCCAGACTCAACACAGACGAGACGGCAGAGAGGGAGTGCTGGGCGTGCACGTCCTGAGAGATACAGTACACACACGGCCTGCACTTTCTGTCTTGTTCTTGGTCTCGACTTCGCAGTATAAATTACTGCGTTGACAAGTTGTTGTGCACGCAAGTTTCACAAAGGAGGAAATGAGACCTATAGCTCGCTGACACACCACACTCCATTACCTGTCAGTGGCAAAAAACATCGACAGAGGCACACACACACACACACACACACACACAGTCCAGGAGGTGATGACCAAAGAGTCTTTCAGGAACACTAAGGGGCCCTGGGTCTGAGAGGTTCCCTTCAAAAAACATGTCAGGAACTGCTGTTTTCTACTGGCGTGTCAGTACGATTGGTGGTTCACCTTCAGCAGAAGCTGTTATATATTTATTTAACTATATTTTAGAGGAGGAGGAGTAGAGAGCTGGCAGGAAATGAGGGAAGGTGGGCAATTACATCCAAACAAAACTCTCAACTGGACCTGAACAAAAATAAGACCACATGCAACACCTGAACCTTCAGGCCACCTGTGCTCCACAGCCTTTATCAGCAACACAAACTAAATTTAATCACCACAATCAAAACTGCACTTCTCATAGTGCTTCAAGCCTGGAGACTCTTTGCCTAAAAATATTTGGAGAACAATAAAGAAAAAAATATTGAATGGAAAAGTCAAAAGTCTGAAACACAGGGACTCTGGGGAGGAAATCACTGATGTGGAATTTGTAACAGTGACACCTGAACAGTGTTTACACCCCTGGGAGCCACAGAAAGACATCCTGGTACATAGAGTACTCTGCAAAAGGTTTAGGCACTAAAAATACATGGATGATACTTTAATAGAAGTGATGTAGTTCTTCATTTACTTCATACAAACCTAGTCAGTATCTTCAGCTCTCCCCTTCGCCCTTAAACCAGCAGCAGTTTTCTCTGGTTGGACCTGCACACAGTGTCTCCTGGTACTTTGCAGCACCTTGGAGAAGCTGCTGCAGGTCTTCCATAGATTTAAGGTTAGTGGGTTCTTTCTGGGCTTATTGTCCTGCACAATGGACCCGGGATCACTTAGATTCTTGATGGTGTTGTGTGATAAGACTCTCAGACATATATGCCAAAAACCTCTGCACAGTGCTGCATATCCACTTTTTGATCACCTTAACGTTGAAGCAATACAAGAAATATGAGCTGAATCAGACTGTCCATGCTGATCTGTTTCTTCTCCTCCTCCTCATGCAGACTGTGCCAATATTAACAAAATATGACTTAACATCTGCGTCTGTCTTTGGACCATAGCTGGTTTGTGCCCTGTCTGCTGAGTTGATACATGTGTGTATCATACGTATGTGCAGGTTTTCTTATGTGTATGTTTTGACATGTTTATGGAGATGCGTAAATGTATTCTTGCTTGTTTCTTCATGTTGTTGGAGTCTGGGTTTGTGTGTTTGTTTATGAGGATGAGCAGGCAGAATCTCCCACTAAGCAGCTGTCAGAGCTGCCCTGGTTATTGTCTTCCCTGGGGTGTCAGCCTGTCAGCTCGTTGTACTGACGGCTCACCTCTCTCAGCCTCGCCTCGGCTGGCCTGGGGCTGGTTAAGGTGTGTGTGTGTGTGTGTGTGTGTGTGTGTGTGTGTGTGTGTGTGTGTGTCCTGCTCATGCTGGGGCCTTAGCAAATCTGATAATTACTGACCTGACAATGAAACCCGCTGACCCCCCCCAAACACCCACTGACAGCCCTGTGCCCAGATCTCCCCTATTAGGCACCGAACAACCTCCACAGAGAACAGGCTCACAGCTTAAAACAGACATACAGTGGCTGCTGCACATGAAAGAACACATTTGATCCCTGCTTTATGTTTCCATACATGACGCGCACACACACACACAGTTTTCTTCCCATTCTTCAGATGTTCACACATGGAACATGGGGAGGAATGAAAACATCTGAAGCATGACAGAAAGTTTTGGAGAACAATGGTGTGTGTGTGCATATGTGTACGTGTGTGTTGAAGGAGTAGGAACAGTATGAAAGTCAACATGCAGGTGCTTTGCCCCCTTTATGCCCTTGTTACCCCCCCTCCTCCACACACACACACACACACACACACACACACACAGACCAGTAGCTGCTGTGCAGAGGGCCTTGGTGCAGAATAACTGGTGTTGACTGAGAACATGCAGCCACAGCAGCCTCTGTTTTCACAGGAAATAAGATTATCTGACTGTTCGTCTTTCAGGAGTTATTCAAGAAATCCCCTCATCAGTGTGATTTTTAGTTTTCACCTACTTCTGTAACCAGTGGAGCGTTCAAGTTCAGTGGGAAATGCACTGGCAAATCGGCAAATTGTCGATCATAATGTTCAGATCCACTGGTTTAACTTGCTGTGTTAACATTGGGATGTTATGACATGTCATTTTTACAGTCCCCAGAGAATGACATTACCATTTAGCTCAACATATTATGCACCTCCAGTACTTAACTTCTTACAAAGTGCAGTAAAATAATGGCTGCTGAAGATCCATAGAACCAACCCTTTGAATTTCTCTGTTATTTCTCTGTAACCCTGACACATTGAATATTTCTCATTCTAAATACATGTAACGTTGACACCAGTAGGTCTAAAAACGCTTTATTACAAACCTGATTCAAAATTGCAAATTAAATGTTTGTTCCAGCAGGTTCTACTCTGGAACATCTCTCTTATTTTATCCTCCTCAAAAATGTGTGAGTAGCCTCTGTTAGGCCTGCAGTCTGCAGTCAGACAGAGAGGAGGAGCCCAGGCAGCAAAACGTCCATCATGTCGACAAATTGACTCAATCATCTTCATCCAGGACCATTAGCCCCTCGCCCCTTTGAAATTCAACACTGTTGATGGTTCACCAGAGTGTTTTTGGAGAGGGAAAGGAAAAGGGAAAGAGTGGAGGAACAGCAGAGGTCCGATCATCTCCGGCAGTGATGGAGCAGCAGGAGATTGGTGTGATGCATCAAGTACTCTGTGTGTGTGTGTGTGTGTGTGTGTGTGTGTGTGTGTGTGTGTCTGAGACTCACACTTCACTGACACAAGAACATGCTGCTTGAGCTACAGGAGGGCTGGGAGTGAAAACTACAGTGAAGCTGAGTCTATTCATCAAACACTTCAGATCAAACACACAAAAGAGAGTGTGTGAAAAATGGTGTGTGTATCCCTGTGTGTGTGTGTGTGTGTGTGTGTGTGTGTGTGTGTGTGTGTGTGTGTGTGCTAATATCAGTATGTAGTGACCAACGTGGAGGGATTAGGAGACAATGGACCTGTGGGCACATATAAGAGGCCCCCACCCCACAAACAAAAACCACAGACTCAAAGTCACACATCTGTTTTTGCCAGTGTTGTGTCACTGTTTGTTCATTTGGTCTTTGTGCTCATTCATTTCACACCAAATTTTACTTTTTTATTCTGTGTCTCTTTGTAATCATGTTGATTGACAGAAACATGAACAGCCCCTGGCCCCAGCAGTTTTAACAATGCTGTTTATATTTATTATATACAATCTGGGCTGCTACTAACATATATTTTCATTGTTGATTAATCTGCATATCACTCCCTTTAACGATTCATTTTGTTGAGTATAAAAAGTCAGAAAATACTGAAAAATGTCTAGAACAAGTTCCCAAACCCCACCACCATATTGCTTTATATTATGTGACTACCAGATTTATAAAAACAGAAATAATCTGAATATTTTGTTCATATGTGAACAGTTTTTTAAAAAACATTTATAGGTAATGTATTTAAACACATATTTTACATGTCACACTTATTTTATTCTACAAAATCACTTTAAACACAGTAAAACGCAGTACTCTGGTACATTTTACGTTTCAGGTACATTAGTGTAATAAGAACTAACCAACCCTGTCCAACTGAAAAACGTCAAAGGTGGATTAGATTGGAGATTGGGCCAATCCTTCTATCTGTCATGATATGGTTGTTTGATACTAAAAAAACTGAAAATATTATATATATATTATATACATATATAATATGATATTTAACTTGAAATGATTAGTGACATGACCTGAGAGACTGCACTCATTAAGACTCAGCAGGTTCCTCACAGCCACACTGACCTCTTGTGGTAAAACACAGGCTGCATCACCCAGTCTTTAGTAAGGCACAGAGTAAGGTTAATAATACTTTGATGTAATTAGTGTCTTTGTGCTACTTTCTGCATCTACTCCACTATATTTCATAAAAAAACACTGCACTTTTTATCCCACTACATCTGACTGCCTGCCAGAGGTATTTTATTTTCTGAATGCATCTAATTTAATTACTGTAATCTATGACAACACAGAGGATATTATGCATCTATCTATCTATCTATCTATCTATCTATCTATCTATCTATCTATCTATCTATCTATCTATCTATCTATTTCTATTGCTGTACTCTCATTGGCTGTCTCGGATTTACGTCTGTGTTGCGTGCCTTCCTATTGGCTGGCATATTCACACCTATTTCTGTGTGTCCTGGAGCGGAGGGTGAAGGTGAATCCGGTCCGGCTTTCTCGGTTCCTCTTCTCGTCGCTGGAAGGTCCTTCTCCCCGTTTCCTCCTCCCGCGCTGCACCGGGATCATTAGCTTTAGCTCGAGCCATGTCCGTATTCACCGATGTTCCGCAGGCCGCTCCCGTAGCGGTGTTCAAGCTGACGGCGGACTTCAGAGAAGACAGCCACTCGCAGAAGGTGAATCTCGGAGTCGGAGGTAAGCTAACGGAAGCTAGCTGGCGGCTAATGCTAAAGCTAACGTAGCTGTCACCGATCCAGTCCCGGTAAACAGTCCCGCTATCGGGTTGGCTTGTTAGCCTCCATTAGCTCGTTAGCGCCGTGTGTCTCTTTGGGGCGGCCTAGTTTGATGGCGCTAACAAACATTAGATGCTGTTTGATTTGACCTTCGCTACAAGCTAGCTAGCTAGCTGGGAAGCTAACAAGGTGAAGCTAACGCTAACACTCAGGGTTAGGGTTAGGCACACTGTGTCTGCTCGGTGTAAATATAAAGGTTAGAGCAGGTGAATCAACGTCTCATTACTGATAACTTCTGTACCATCTCATTATTTGTAAGCACCAGCAGGAACACAGCAGCTTTACTGGTCTTACTGGTCTTACTGGTGTAGAGAGTGTAAAGCAGCTCAGTGCTTTGCGGGATGAACACTGGGAGTAACTGTTAATGTTAGTGAGGTGTGAAGATTTTTACATGAAGATTTGTTTGTTTAGCTTCAGGTCAAATCACGGGACTTTGTTTTAAAGTCAATCTTGTAAATTTTGAATATTGTGTGTGTGTGTGTGTGTGTGTGTGTGTGTATCCCCTGAGGTAAAATAACCAAAGATAGTTATATTAATTACAGACTGACATGACTAACCACACAATTAAAAGTCTTAAAGTTGAGGTAAAGCCAATATTTTAGCTGTATTGCAGCATTATCGTTACCGAAGTCATGACAGCAATACCATGTTAAGAAACAGTCAGAAAACACAAATGTTTGTCATTTGTAAATCTGTAAACAGTCAGCGTCAGTACTCTCAGATGGCAGGACTGTGCTTCTGTACTCATTGCCAAAATCACTAAAAACTAGTCCGGACCAGAAATAATCAGCAAGAGCGATAAACTCTCCCAAGAACCAGATCAGATTCAGAGATTTTGTTGGGACACATGTAGACAGAAATGTGGTGTGTGGAACAGAACAGAAATAAAGCAACATCTGTAGGTGTTACTGCTGTGTCCTACACCACATATACACTCACATACTGACCTCTAACCAACACGTCCACTTGTTTTGGCCTTTTAGGTGTGTCTGGCCTATAACCCATAGTAAGTGTGTACAGCCTGATATTTGATCCAGGCCTCGCAGCACAAGTTCTTAAGGAGTCAAATATGTGGAGCGCACCCACATGGTCATGTCTCACTATAGTTGTGAGGACCCTCATTGACATAATGGATTCCCCACACCCTTACCCTGTCCTCAACCATCACAACTAAATAGTTAAACTCAATACTTACTCTAAACTAAACCTAATTCAAACTTTAACCCTAAAACCAAATGTTAACTCTCACAAAACCTTGTGAATTTGTGACACACCCAAAATGTCCACACAAGAATGGTAATAAAACGTGTCCACATACCCAGAGAAAGACGTGTATACATTCTGCATTAACTGTATGGTAGGTAGAAGCTTCTGTGGCTTATTAATGAGGTGTCGTGTTGCTGCAGCTTACCGCACTGATGATTGCCAGCCCTGGGTGCTGCCGGTGGTGAAGAAGGTGGAGCGGCTGATTGTAGAGGATAACACCCTGAACCACGAGTACCTGCCCATCCTCGGCCTGCCCGAGTTCCGCTCCGCCGCCTCCAAGGTCGCTCTGGGAGACGACAGCCCCGCCATCAAGGAGAACAGGGTGAGGCATGGACGTTAAACATTTACACTGTGAGTCTGGTCCTGCTTCATCAGTATTAGCCAGACTGTGGACAGCATTATCTCAGGCAACACTGTCAGCATGAGGCTGTGTGTACAAAACAGTGTATGATGTTATTCTATACTTTACTAACCAGTGGTTATTAGTTTACAAGTTGTGTTCAATATTTCTTAATGCTGTAATACTACTGGCTTGTTAAACTAGTAATCTGTACATGACATTGTCGGTCTTCTCTTTTTTCCTCTTCACATGCTTCACACACATGACGTCATATGTTTCTGCCCTTACATTTGATATTTTAGAGATATTTTAAAGAGATTATTTGATTAATCACAATGAATGGTTACATGTTAATGAGCTTTTTTATTCTTCTGCTGTCGTGTGTCTCAGGTTGGAGCGGTCCAGGCTCTGGGTGGGACCGGTGCGTTGAGGATCGGGGCAGACTTCCTGCGACGCTGGTACAATGGCACCAACAACACAGCCACACCTGTCTACGTCTCAGCACCCACCTGGGGTTAGTGGACAGCTGTACAGCGAATATCGTAGTGCTTTAAATGCCCTCACACTTCTTAGAACTTTTGCTGCTGGTGATAGATTAGACTTTTTTTTAACAAAGTCACTCAGCAGGTTTGACTATGTTGTTGGATGGTGGTCACAGTTTCATAGTAGATTCCAGGTTTTAAAAATCTCTTCGTGTTCTTCTTCCTCCTAGAAAACCACAATGGTGTGTTTTCTGATGCTGGCTTCAAAGACATCCGACCCTACCACTACTGGGATGCTGCTAAAAGGGGGCTGGACCTCCCTGGGCTCCTGGATGACTTGGAGGTGAGGAGTGCAGGTTTGCTGAATGTCAGCATTGACTGGCACCTTCAAACATCTGCCTAACTCCTGTACTGAACGTGCAGTTATGGTCATATTTGTTTAAAGTGTCTTTAGCTCTGACTTTGCCTTTCTCCACAGAAAGCTCCAGAACACTCCATCTTCGTCCTCCATGCCTGTGCACACAACCCCACCGGCACCGACCCGACCCAGGAGGAGTGGAAGCAGATCGCAGAGATCATGAAGGTAAAACAGTGTTGATTTAGTAGTTTCTCAGGTTACGTGATGGTGTTTGAGGTGTCAGGGCCTCTAATGTGTTCTCTCATATGTTTTCAGTGTTTTAAAGCTGCTGCCCTGATTCTGAACTAATTCTGCATCTAAAATATGTCTTGGTTTTGTCTCTATAATGTCATCTTGAAAACATGTTTGTCTCCTGGACCGGCCAATCATTCATTCATTTTGGCTTGAAGAGGATATTTTGAGACTGGCTGTATGTAGGATTTTCTCCATTTCTTTGATTTCTCTGTCTTTCCTCGTCTAGAGGAGGAAGTTGTTTGCATTCTTCGATTCAGCCTATCAGGGCTTTGCCTCTGGCAGTCTGGAAAAAGACGCCTGGGCCATCCGCTACTTTGTTTCCGAGGGTTTTGAGCTCTTCATAGCTCAGTCCTTCTCCAAAAACTTTGGTCTTTACAGTGAGTACACTTAAACTCATACCTGTACACACTGTACACATGAAAAGAAACACCACTCTTGCTCATCATATTTTCTATATAATTCTCTGCCACTGTTATCAGATGAGAGAGTGGGGAACCTGACGGTGGTTGCTCACGACAGCGAGAATTTGGCCCGCACCCTGTCTCAGATGGAGAAGATTGTCAGGACGACCTGGTCCAACCCACCGTCTCAGGGAGCACGCGTCGTTAGCAAGACTCTGAACTGCCCCGAGCTGTTCGCTGAATGGTACGCTCCTTTCGAAATATAAACTTGAACTTACCAAATGTCTTTCACTCATTCACTTTCCTCACAGTCAGTGAACACAACATCTCTTTTTTTCCCCCACCTCCTGCTGCAGGAAGGGTAACGTGAAGACCATGGCAGACCGGGTTCTGTTGATGAGGGAGCAGTTGAAGACAAAGCTGCAGGCTCTGGGCACCCCGGGCACCTGGGACCACATCACCGAGCAGATTGGCATGTTCAGCTTCACCGGCCTGAACCGTGAGCACAAAACATTTATTCAGACACATCCAGCTGTTAACATCCTGCTTATATCAGACCTGTTCCTACCAACTACCCACACACTGTTAGACTGTGATCAGTATTTTCCGTCCTGTGGAACATCTCATTATCTTTGTCTCATATTAACATGAGGCAGGTTGAAGCTCAAAACATCAGTTCCCCTTCGCACTGTGTGTGACCATCACTGTGAACTGTGTCTTACAGCCAAACAGGTGGAGTACATGATCAAGGAGAAGCATGTGTACCTGATGGCCAGCGGTCGCATCAACATGTGCGGTCTGACCACCAAGAACATTGACTACGTGGCCCAGTCCATCCATGAAGCCGTCACCAAGGTCCAGTAAAGGCTGCGTTCGTCCATTTCCTGCCTCCTGTACGCTACAGGAACTATTATGTCTGTACCCCCCATGTCCCACCTCTGCTTACCTTTTCCTCTGATTGGTTAAACTGCAGCAGGGCTTGTCCAGTTCAACCAATGGGAAGACCGATGTGTTGCTATTCTCTTATAAACATTTGGGAGGTACAATGATAGTAGAAAATGACTTGAAAACACGCCCAGGTATCACTGTCAGCAGAGATCCAAATGCCTCAATGTGTAGAAGATACAAACTTGTCTGTATCTGTCTTTTATCCATGTCCCTTCATCTATAGGTTTACCCGCCTTTGTGCTTTCACTACCGAATATTCACCTCCATGTTTGTTTTACACTGGACATCAGAACATTGGCCAGTCAGTGATTATACTCTGCTTCCTCAATCATTTATAGGATTAGAAGTGGTTATACAGCTAAGTTATATAAATACATGAGATAGCTGTTTGGACTCTCTCCATTTCATGCAGAAGCACAGAACTCATGGCAAATCAGCCTGAGAAAAATCCATTTAACTCATAGTGTGACCTGTCTCACTTTAATCTGGTAATAACATTTCATGTTTTAAACTCGGGAAACAAGGCTCGTCGGTTATTGTCTGGGCTGACAGGTCATTTGAAGGTGTTGCATGTGCGTGAGGTTGTGAGTGTCACCTTGTAAGACTTGTGCAACTGTTTTGCCTGTTAGTTGAGGTTCAACAAACGACTGTGTGCCAACAGTGAACAATCATCTCTTGTTCTCTCTCCATCCTACAATGCACTTATCGTGTTATTGAAAGCCTCTGTACAGTGGGCTGTTGTAATGAGCCGCTGTGATCAGACCTCAGAGTCTGACACCTTTAGCTGCACAACCACGCTCCCATTATGTGGTGTTGTTTGTAATAGCGCACAACAGTATGTGTATTCATACTGAAATAAATGACTGTAAACCACAGTAATCGGTCACCCTGTGCTTTTTTTCTTCTGGACCTTCCCTTGACAATACAATATTTAAAAACCTGCATGCGTAAAGGGTAGTAGTCACAAAACCTGTGAAAAAACAGGAAGATTTAGATTTGATAGCTGATCACAGCCTGTTGATGTGGGTGCAACTTTTTTTATTCTGTTGAATTTATTCAAAGTAAGTCTCTGTAGAAACTAAAATCTAAACTGGAGACTTGAAGCTCAAGATGCTGCAACTCAATACTATGACCGTCACTTAGGTACTTTTTATTTTGCAAGTTTCAAGTTGTGACATTCTTTCCAAAAGCACTTTGTTCGTTCATCTCATCCATGCAGGCGTTTCCAATACAAAACACAAGCAGACAAATTCACCAGTCGGGGATGATGTTGGCTCGTAGCAGAAATCTTATGAAAAGTAACTATAGCAGGAAACATTCATCAAATCTACAGTCTCAGCATCAGCATCCTGCGGCAGAATCATTTGTCTGGTTTGAACTCAGAGGTTGAGGCTGGTTGGCTGTGGGTGATGCTCAAATGCAGCAAAGTGACTCAGCAGCATTGATATTTTGCACCCAGGAGAAATGCCCCCCCCCCAGCCTGTTTCATTCACCAATGAGCAGAGTCAGAAAGTGTCCTCCCACCTCCCCAGCCTATAATGGATTGATCTGTGTGTGTCCACAGCCCATGCTGCCTGGAGAGGCTTCTTATGCTGGTATTCATTTATCTTTAAATCTGGCAATAGTCATAAAAATATAATACAAACTGACATGTTTCTAAAGAGAAAGTGAACATTTACACAAAAACTGTTCAGTCAGGTCAAACCACTTAAAACCTCCAGTGAAACAAAAGCTGCTCTTTATATCATCAGAATATGATATTACAAGTGATGTGTCAGGTTAGCTAAGGCCAATACCAACCAGAGCTAAAAGCATCAGACCTTTATCTAAATATCCCCTTTTCTCTCATCCCTCCCTGCATCCACCCTTTTGCTCCTCCTGCTCTCCTGTGCTGCAGTGGCACAAATCTTGAGTCTGCAGGCACCGTCAGATGGAGCCACGCCCTGCCATGCTGCCCCAGCACCATGCAGACACACACAAACCGCACAGGCCTGTGCAGCTTTAGGGACACATTCAGAACAATATGCACAGACTAGGACAAGGCTGCGGACACCACACTCAGGACTGGATGAATACCTTGCACATCGAAGTGACAGGACATTTGATCATTGGGACAAATTATTAGGTACAGGGAACATCGGAGTTCCCCTGATTTGACTTCTATTGATTTGAAATACACAAACGTCTGAAACACCAGCTCCTGCAGGCTGCAGTCTGCCTGCAGTTTCCATGTAAATATTTGTAAAACATCTTCGAATGTTAAGGCTTCATAATTAGTTGTATAATAATCCTGTGACACTCAAACATGTAAACTCTGATTTCCAAATAAGAAAAACTGCCCATAATATAAAATTCATAAAAAAAACCCTCAGTGCAACTTCATCTTTCTGTTGTGTGCAAAGTCAGTACTTAGTAAGACCCCCCCAACACTTGACCTGATGAGAAGTCAATTTAAGCTTTAGTTTCAGTTCAAACTGTATTAATTTTCATCACCATGCAGCCAGGGGGCATCAGTGATACACTGGGTAATATACAAAAGGTAAAGCAGTCAAACAGGAGAGGTGTCTTAAAATTTGGAGGCTAAAGGCTTCATGAACCCAATAACATCTAACGTAGTGTTGTTTCCATATGGGAAAGAGCTCATCCCCCTGTGTTGTGATAAAGAAATGAAATTTTTCTGTGGCATAAAAAATAAAATTCAAACCACTGAAGAAGAAAAGTCTCAGATAATGAAACAATAGGAGCTCAGGAGAAAAATCAAAGGAGTCATCAGGAGAAGTCTCTGGAGGAATGAAGAGGGTTGTAATGAAAGCAAAGGAAAATGTAATGAAACAACTTTAAAACGTTTAAAATATCTGAACACGAGCTTACGTCCTGTATGAAACACTGACCTGATGATCTAAACCTGCAGATCATGATATAATTGAGATGTAGATAAGAGGATTGATGCTCCTGTCACGTTAGCGTAGCTTAGCATGAAAAGACTAAACTATCATAAGTAACTTCATGGAGATAACTCCGAACTGTTGCTGCTGTCAGGTGTCGCTTTCAAACAACCTTTTTCTTAACCGAAAACCAAAACAAAGAGCTGAAAGACACAGAGCAGGGGTGATATTTTTATAACATCGAGTGACAAGTAGTCATGTGACCCACAACAATATTGATTATACCCACTTTAGGTCTGGAGAGAGTTAAACTAATCCACATTTAACACACAGATGTGAGAGTTGTATTGATCTTCTCAGTGAGAAAGCAAACAGGCTAACCTCACCAAATGTTGAACTGTCCCTTTAATGTGTCTTCAGTCCACATACCTCACAGGAAGTAGACGTGAAATACTACACCCAGTAACCGGAACCCTTGGACATATTTTGTACCTGGATGAATTTGGAAAGAAATCACACTTTAAAAAGTGGCAGACACAATGGTCGCAGTCTGGATATAAAATCGTTGTAGATAAATAACAGGTAAAAAATTAATATATTTCTACAGCAAAGTGATATAATTCGACTACAGGTCTAATTAGCAGGTGACAAGCATTAAACAGGCAACTGTTTTAGGTTAAAAGCCCCAGACCAATAGCAGGAAGCACAAAACAGCAACATCTTTGGTGTCTTCCATCCGTTTCCTGTGAACCTTCTTCTGTCTTCACCGGAGAAGGGATCACATGTAAAGAGGGTTTTTATAAAAGTCTTATGTTTCTACAAATCTTCTACATTCACAGTCGATCCTTCGTACAGGAGCTTCAGCATGACAGACACTACGATTTAATGCACATTGCCAAAGCTGCTTCCTCTTGATTTGTCTTCAGTACATTCCTGGTTATGGGTCCAAACTTATCGCCTCCTACGCTTTGAGTGTGTCAAACATAATCTCAGATAAAACTCTGATAACTGTAGTTCACCAACCACGTCGTCTTTACAAACAGCTTAAGGAGCCATCAGACGATGGAGAGTTCAGGGCCGTTTCCCACACGCTGCTAAGTTTTAACCAGCGGCTGTTCTGAAATGTCCTCCGGCGTCTTTTCTCCCTCACGAGATTTTTTCCTCTTCTTGTGGCCTGAGGAGAAAAGACGATTGAGAAACACTCCTGTTTGTGGTGTCAAACTACCATGAGTCATATGTTTTACTTCACCTTACTTTGCTTTTCTATGGCATAACACACTTGTTTTACATTTGAAAGAGGTTTTTCTGCATTTCCAGTAGACAGATTCTTGAAACGTCACATTGCAGCTGCTGTGTTACCAGTTCAGACACACGTCTGAGAACCACTGTGATCTCAGGTGTTTAAAGGCATAATTTCCACCCGGGATGGGAGAACATGTTCCCATCACTTTTCAGGAAAAACACTTATTTTTTTATTCTGCAGTTCTGTAGTTTCTGTTTGATTCACTCAATTGAATTTCCCTCGGCTGTGTCATTGGAGTGCCAGAACCCAGATAACAGACGAGGGCAGATGTTACTCTTATCTCAACTGCCTTATGTTATTACCATATGCACAGAGAGTGACTGGCAGGCTTTTTGTAGTTACCTCTCAGGCTACAGACAGTATAGATGCTGGAGCTTTACGTAGCCTGAGGGCAGAGACAGGACTGAAGTTCTCAGGGCTCCTGTGGATCTTCTGGGTTTAAGTAAATCAAATAATATCTTATGAACAGGTCATATCTCATAAGTGTTCAAAGAGTTTGAAAGGACTGTTTTATTTAGTAAAGACAACATTATTTTTCATGAAGTCTCAGACTGAACCTAATTTTAAATTCAAATTAAATACAGAAGCAGCTGAATCGTTTTTATTGTCCTGACTGTAGAAAGTACAATGGGCAGTTTTATATGAATGTGACAATTAATATGATCGCATGTTTTTCTTTTTAGGCTGAAGAACCTGTTACTGTATAATTTACTGCCCTGTGATTTTCAGACCAGACTGGAACCAACAGAAATCAGTGACAAGGAAAAACATGAAAGTTTTCTGTCTTGGTTTGCAAACTGGCCTGTTAGAATATACATCTAAAAACACTGGAATGATCCTTTAAGAAACAACATGAGAATATTAAACAGGCAGCTCCAAAATGCTAAAGTATGTTTTGGCGTGTGTGTGTGTGTGTGTGTGTGTGTGTGTGTGTGGTTGACTTTGCATGTGAATCAAGGCCAAGCAGAGACAGAGAGAAGCATAGAAAAGGGTTGTGAATAAGTGTGTGTGTGTGTGTGTGTGTTTGACTGACTGAGTTTGAGCAGGAGTTTCTTGCCCAGTGTGTCCTCTGAGCTGCTCAGCGACAGGCTGCTGATGAAAGGGGACGTGTCCGTTTCCACGGGAACCGAGGCCATGTCTGAGGGACAAAGACAGGGGTAAATCCCAGTTCCCTTAACTACACCCATGCTTCCTTCACTCGCATCCTTTCCTTGTCTCTTGGTCCTGTCCACATAAGATGTGAGGGGAAAACACTTTTAATGAGACATAAACCGTTTTCCCTCCAATCTGTAACGGGAAAGTAAAGACGTCTCTCCAACCAACCGTTGGTAACTTGTTGCTGGATGGAAAGCTTTAGATGTGACACTGTAAAAGCTTTATTCAGGAGGGAATTATGTTTGTTGGTTTGATTTTGGTTTTTACACATGATGACTGACTACACATTGGTAGCCTGTATCACCGGTGTAAAGTATGAATACTGTCATGAAACAGGATTAGCTGTAACGGTCTTAGTACAGTATGTTGTACCTGTGTGTCCGTCAGTCTCCGATCTGTCCTCTCTGATGTAGGGGATCTCATCCATCCTGAGAAACACAGAATCGCTGGGACTCTTCTGGCCATCGGACTTACTCCCTGCAGGTAACACACACAAACATATGAAGCCTTCACTACAGTCAGATCTTAAAACACTCCTGGATCATGAGAGATTTTGAACAGGGTCTGAGACTGAGTCCATTTCACATCTTTTTGAAGACAGCTGGGATCACGGACTGAAAACACCTGCTTCAGGATGGTCATTTCCTCCTCTCGATGACTGAAGTCACCTCCATCATTTGTCTCTGGGGTTGTTGATACTTACGGACAATGCGGTTCTTCTCGTTCAGCAGTGAGGTGCTATGTGGGACGCTGGACTGCTGTGCTCGAGTTCTTGCTGAGCTGGGCCGACTGGGCTCCCTGGGCGGAGGCATGAGGGTAGAGGTGGTGTGCCCCGGGGGCATTAGCGTGGTGCCGTGCTCCGCTGCCGGAGGCTCTGGAGTCGGGGTGTTGGCTTCTGTCAGACGGGTGTCGGCATCAGGCGTCTGAGGAGAGCTGTCCATCCTGGTGGCTGTTACCGCGTTCTGGTAGTGGCTCCGGGTGATCTGGCACACAAGGACAGAGGAGTAACAAGCTAAAACCAAAACACTCCTGCTGTGAATTCTAACTCCATGAAGGTGATAACTTTCCATCCAGGTGTTACCTTGATGATCTGCAGATGTGTGAGCTGTCTCACAGAGTAGTCCGGCAGGTAGACGTTCCCCCCACCATTCAGCTGGCCCATGCTCCCCCCATACAGCATCGACTCAGAGCGGTCCAAACCACTGCTGCGAGAGGGGGATCTATGCACTGCAAGCAGAGGAAACTGTGACGTTTCTCAAACACACGTTCACGAGGACACACAAGAACTGGTCAAATCCTGAGTAGGCTCAGGGATGCAGCTTCATTTGGGCCTTCTTGATATGTGACAGGCTCAGCTTTTGTGGCTGAAAGCTTCCATTCATTTGAGTCACTTCAGCCCATGCTGAATGCTGCATTCAACCGATTGGCAACTAAATGATTTTGAAGTGTTTGCAATTTAAATGACACGGCTGATTTCTGCAGAGTTTGATTCCTTCTGATCCAGTTTTCACTGGAAAAGTGCAAATCCACAAACAATCACACACTGTCTTCGTGCCAACAGCACACACACATATTCACTCACAACACTTTTTTTTGGTTGTTTTTCAGAAATTTAGCCTTTTTGTCCCACAAGTTTGATTGTGTGTATCTGCATTGAATTATCTTAAAGAGCCTAAGTGCGACATTGATTCGGTATATTGATTAGTGTGTTTTTCCGCAGTACGCAGTTATGTTCTTTCTTTTCTTCTATCTCTGAGAGGTCCTAAAATATATGTTTTTGTGACGTTCAGTCTGTTCTGGGCTATGTCAAGTCTTCGCTTTAGGGAGAAGATTTAAAGTGGGAATATGTTCATGTGTTTAGGTTAAGGCATGTGAGGATAGAGGTTTGGTTTGGAGGTTACAAAGAGATTTGTATCTTCTTCTTCTCCTTTGGGCTGCTCCCTTCAGGGGTCTCCACAGCCAATCATCTGCCTCCATTTAACCCTATCCTCTGTATCCTCCTCACCCACACCAACTATCCTCATGTCCTCCTTCACTACATCCAAGAACCTCCTCTTTGGTCTTCCTCTAGGCCTCCTTCCTGGCAGCTCTAACCTCAGCATCCTTTTACCAATGTATTCACTGTCCCTCCTCTGAACATGTCCAAACCATCTCAATCTGGCTTCCCTGGCTTTTTCTCCAAAACATCTAACATGAGCTGTCCCTCTGATGTCCTCAGTCCTGATCCTATCCATCCTCGTCACTCCCAGAGAGAACCTCAACATCTTAGGAAGAGATTTGTATGTAATGTGTAATATTAGTGCAAGGTATATGTGTGTATTTGTACCTGTTGGCATGATGGCAGGTACCCCAAAGTAAGAAAAAGCTCCGTTCTCAAACTTCAGCGCCTCCTTTCCAAACTCCACCTCAACCCGACCCTGGAGAAACACATCAGAGAAATACAGGTAGCCGACCAGCCTCTGTCCCAACACGTTGACGAACGGGTTTTTCTGCAGCATTTTTGTGTTGCCCTGGGAAGAAGCAGATACCTGCAGCACCAGGATGAAGTAGTCCACTGGTTTGTTGCGCTGAAACAGGAAGTGCTGTGACGCTCGTTTGTTCTTCTCATCAAACTTCAGCTCCAGAATCACACTGGGGTGTTTGATCAGCCTCAACAAGATCTTCTCTGATATATGAGCTGGTTTGAAGGGCTCCACCTCTGATGGAGGGAAAGAGAAAGAGGGAACAGTCAGGACAAACATACTGGATGAAGTTAAAGAAAGCAGCAGAATACAAATATTTTGGGAATATTTTTATGCAGTTTTATTTATTGAGCAGATAGTAAAATTGACCTACTGTGCTGCTCCCAATATCAAGTTCCTTTAGGTCTCATCAAGATCAAAACAGAAACATCCCAACAAAGTCTTTTGTAAGATTTTTTTCCTTCTTTAAAAGTAATCATTGTAAACCAAATCCCAAACCTGGACTGTAATTGTGAACCAAACATAATTGAAAGTGTAGAAGACGTTCTCCATTTGGGTGATACTGCACATCACTCGTTCCCCAGAAGGCTGGTTCTTCTTTAAAACAGAGCAACACAGAGCAGGGAGCTGATTGGCTGTTACCTGTGGAGAGGAAGCGGTGTGTTGCCAGGAGAAGCTGGGGAGAAATATTCACTTTCATCTCGTTCTCTGACAGTTTGAAGATGGAGAAATCCTGCTGCTTCCGCTCGTGGTGAGAAACGCGACGCTTCGTACGGTTATCAGCTGACAGAACAGACACACACAACATTTCAGACACACAACTCTGAGTGAGCATGCAGTGAGTCTGCAGCAGTGTGCGTGTGCACGCGTACTGTAGAGGTCGGTCTCATCGAGGATCTCTGACTTGATGATTTCCTCAATGACGTCCTCCAGGGTGACGATGCCCATCACCTCATAGAAAGGGTCGCCTTCGCCTTCGTTGTTGACCCGCTGCACAATGGCAAGGTGGGACTTTCCTGCACAACAGAGAGGCTCACATTAATGTGGATTTTAGCTCTACAGTTACAGATCTAATGTACAGTAAGTGCAGGTTAGACGTAAACAATAGTAATAATAGTGTGCAGAGAAGATATAATAGAAAGCATAAAATAATAATGACTAATGGCTGCTTTTCTTTCTTCAACCTAGCAGGACATAACTGCAGTCACATGTCAGGACTCTATTGTGCTGAAATTAAAAGAGTTCAAGTGCAGTTTTGTCGCAGCAGTTACAGCCTCTGGATGCAAGATCACTATCCCTCACATAAACTAAGTGACAGACCCAGAGTCTGCAGTGCTTCTTCTAGCCCCTTGGAATAATGAATGATCTATGACAAACTGGTTCAGGATCAGAGTTTACAGACAAAGAAAATAAAAGAAAGGCTGACAGGATATTAAATTGGATTTAGGACTTATTTTACTCAAGGTGTGTCGGTCTGTAAAGGAAGCAGAATGAATTAGGAGGCAACAAGCTGCTGGTGAATGTTTGTCCTGCTGCCAGCGTGTCTGACCGCACTGCAGATGCCGGCACTTTTATGTTGCATCAGTCTGCTGAACATTCAAGAACATGTGCTCATGCAGACACATGCACAATTTCACATGCATTCCCTTCACACACACACACACACACACACACACACACACACACAGGACTGACAGAAAACAGAGTGGATCCTTGTTTGTAGTCCTTCCTGAGCAGTCTGGCTCCAAATCAACTTCCTCACTGAGGCTCTCTTTCTGCTTCCACATTCTCTGCCTGCCAAATACTACCTCACACACACACACATCGATGCACACACACACACACTCTCACACAAGTGAACACAATTCTGGCAGCATTACATTCAGCTAAGTGGGTCGGTCTTACATACAGAACAGTCCAAGTGAGAGAGAGGAGAAAGCATTTGCCCCCTGTATGGTCTGTTGTTTGTTTCTACACCAGCGTCTTCCTGTCACTTCTGTCCCATCTCCTCTTTCTTTCTGTAAAGCCTTTAACTTTGTGTCCTCAAACCTAGCCCCCCCACCCACTCCAAGACACTGCTGCAGATTAATGTCCACGCAGAAAAATCTAGACACATTTCCTGTAATGCCTCTTGAGATATTCAGTGTCTTTGAAAACCTTGGCTCAGAAAATTGAATAAAATGTCTTGGCAGACACTGGAATAAACTCTGGAAGCTCCTTTTTACTGAAGTGAGGGGGGAAGAAAAATATTTTTGGTAGTTGAGGCGGAGAAAGCTGAAAGAGGACATGGCACATGATAAAGGTTTTTACTGAAGGCTTTGATTTTTTAAGCTCCTCACTGAATAATACACTCGAACCCAGCGGTCATGCTTCTGCAACACATGCACACATAACACGTATGCAGCCATGATTCATGTGCTTTCCCATAATTAGTCAAGATGTGGACACAATGTCCGAGAGAGAGAGAGAGAGAGAGAGTTACTTCACTGCAGGTAGGAACATTAGACTGTTTGGTTAACAGGAGTAAGAATATTTTGACCATGTGATTAAAGTCACCACAATATGAATGTTGGCTTTTTGTTACCTTAAAACCTCCACGTGCACCTAGAGAAATATTTAGAACCGCATCAGGTAGAAAGGCTCTTTATGACAGCTCTGCTCTAATCGACCCATGCTTTGCTCTTGTCCTTTCACAGTGTGCTGCTTGTCAGAGACCACCTCGTTCAGATGATGAGACCTGCAGGAGTGTCAGAGGACGGGCCTGAAAGGCTGCATATACTATAATTAACACAGTATGTATCTGCAGAGTAAGAGCTGATCATCTGAGCAGTGACATGAATACAGTGAGCAGATGGCAGGCACACAATCTGTGGAAGTACTGAATATTTCATACGCTGCCTCCCAGGAGACTGTGAAGTTACAAGGACAGAGAGAGAGGAGAATATAAAACATAGTGACACGTCCAGTTTGCAGTAAAAGGCCAGTCATTTATCATACTAATCACTTCTTGGCAATGGAGGAACTGATTCAATAAAGAGCCTTGGATTTAATCAGGGTCCACCCATTTGTGCAGTTTTTATGCCCATTAATAAATGATAAGTCAGATGTAGGAAGGTGATAGAAAATCTGAGGGCTGATTTTTTCTAATGTGGCTAAAGTCATTATCATTTCAAACCTATTCCTAGATTCCTTCTGTGTTTTGGCTCAGTCTTCAGTTTCAGTTTCCTGGCCAGGCGTGCAGATTCTGGTCCAGGATTTGTGTGTAATGTTCAGGGTTCGGCTTCCCATCTGTCCAAACAAGACTCTCCTGGCACCGAGAAGGCTCCTGTACCAGTGTGCTACTGCTGTGCTTGTTCACAGTGGGGAAGGTGTTACTTGGCCAATTTCACTTGTGCCAGACATGTTGCTTAGCATTCAGGCCAAAGCATCCTGCTATAGTCTCACCAGTCTCTGTGCTGCACCTCTGCAGCGTCTTCACATGAAGTGAAATCAGGGTTTTACTAATGTTTGTCAAAGCAAAGATGTGTTTTGCTTTGACTTATTATCTTCTGCCCATCGGCCCTTTTCCAATATCTTTCATTGCAGCTAATGGCCTTTCTCAGACAGCATGGATTTCCAGGTGTAGCCTGTCCATTATTTCAACAGGAGCAGTGGATGAATGTTTTATCTGAGCTTTAACTTTAATGTCTGGGTATAATTTGCCCTGTAAATTAGTGAAAGCTCAAGAGGCTGCAGCTCCTTTACTGCTTGTTGATTTTACATTAGCTGCCCTGCTCACTCCTCCCCATGTCAGACAGTATGACATGATGCTCTTACACTCTTCATGAGATTAGTTTGCTCTTTCTAGTTCAGTCTGCCAGCTCACGGATATTTACAGAGCAGAAACACAGTTACTGTCTGGCGCCTCAGCTCTGACCTCATACTGTAGGCACAGAGGGGCAGACTGGGCAGAGATATAATAACAGATATACAATCTCCAGCAGCAGACTGGAGCCCAGGCTGCACATGGTGCTGGGGATGATGTGCAGGGTAAGAACGCAGCGATGGAGGTGGCGGCCTAAACCGGCCCAGAGGATTAGATTCATTTATTTTATTATCTAGATTTGTATCTAACTTTGAGATAGGATGAGACCATTTCTTTTAGTTTTATTGTCCATGCCCTCGACCCTGTAACTCTAAGTCCTGGTTCAGTAGACGACGTCTTAGTGAGCAGCCTCCTAAAGTTAATATATCACTGAATAGATCCATTTTCAGAAATTCACCGAGCTGTTTGATGTTACTGCTCTCAGCAGCTCAGGTACTGGTTTCACCTGCTTAGGGCTCCTTCAGGGGCTATAGAGAAACTGCTGCCTGTAATGTTTTAGGCTCAGGTGGAAGGTAAAATACAGTCTGACATGCTGGATTTAATGCCAAGGCTCTACACAGGTCTGTGCACCATTTTGAGTTTTTTCCTTGGCAGCAGCAGATCCTGGAGGGGTCTCACTGAAATGAAAGAGGGAGTGTGCATTTTCCTGCTGCAGAGCCTGAAAAGCTTGTTAGAGAGAGAGAGAGAGGGAGAGCGAGTTTATAATCCTGTGGAGCTGATCTCTCTGCAGCACAGTGACACACAGATCATGTTGGTGTTTACCCGTCAGTGGGATAAAGCTGAACCTTTGGCACTTTCATTTAGGAAGCAAACCTTGTTGCAGTGCATTATTAAAAGCTAAAACCTTATTTTGATCTTAAAAAGATGACGTTTTGTCGTCCCTCTGCTTAGCACAATTAATGCAAGAGTGTCCCTTGGCTCCTGTAAACGGTCAAGGTGTCCTCCTCTGTTTTTCCTCGTCTCATCCTGTCCTCACCATAAACACAGCAGAAAAAAAAATGGAAACGCTGACTCCGCAGGGTATCTGAATGTGCAGGGAGGACTGTGATTGGCCAGCGTGCTCCCCACCCATTTCAAACTCAAATCAGGAATGCTAGCTGACTGCACACAGGGCGAAGGACTGCTCTGCTGTAGCAGCACTGCAAAATGGGCTTTTACTGTGAAATGCTGAGCTCAGACACGAAACTCACAGAATATAACGTGTTTTCTCCATGTTCCAAAACTGCATGAAAACTAAGACAACTGGGACAAATGTGAGTGATTTAAGGATAAGGAAGAGCTGCCATGACAGCAAATGACCACATTAGATATAAACATGTTGTCTCTGACCTCAGAGCTTCTCATCCTGCTTATCTGCCACTGACACACCTGTAAAGCACTTTCAGTCCGGTCAGAGTTGCATGATCTGCGTTTGAGGTCACATTATTGTATATGATTGGGTTGAACTGTCTAACATCTAAACGTGTGAACTTCTCCTTGTAGTGCACGTGTTTCTTTGGCAACCGCCCTGTACTGTAGAAATCAAGCTCAGTCCCAACCTGAATGTCCAAGACACAAACCCCCTGACGCTGTAACCTGGAGCAGATTAAAGTACCACAGGTCTGCAACTGTAAACTGCAGCAAAGCGTTTTGTTATAAGATGTGATAAAATGATGAAGTGTGAGAAAATGAGGAGTGTGCATGACTCCGTTTTCTTATTAACAGTAGTCTGACCCCGGAAATGACACCTGCCTGAATACAACAACTTCTGACACCGCATAAACACACGACCAGTCGCTCCCTGCGCGCCCTGCTCACCTTTCTTGAACTCCTCCAGCATGGCGTCCAGTTTGGTGTCGTTGAAGACGCAGTGCAGCGGGTGTTTGTAGAACTGGGTGATGGTCTTCAAGGGGGTGCAGTCGTCTGGGTCCACGAACGCCAGGTCCTTGACGAACAGGATGTCCACGATGTTGGATCTCTCGTTCTCAAACACCGGTATCCTCGTGTATCCGCTCTGCATAATCTCCGACATGGTGTTGAAGTCCAGCATGACATCAGAGGCCAGCATGAAGCAGTCGCTCAGCGGCGTCAGGACGTCCTCCACGGTTTTGGTGCGCAACTCCAGCGCTCCCTGGATGATGTTGAGCTCCTCTTTGACCAGGTCGTGGTACGGGTCAGTGACGCGCAGCATCTCCAGGAGTTTCTCCCTGGTGTAGAAGTTGGAGATCTCCTGGTTGAGGATGAGGTCCAGCAGCTTGCTGATGGGGTAGGAGATGGGGAAGGAGAGCACCATCAGCAGCCGCGTCACCCAAATGGTTTTGGAGGCGATGGCCAGACCGTGCCGCGACGCCACCGAGTGCGGAAGTATCTCCCCGATGAAGAATATGCCAAAGGCGCAGATGACCGTGGAGAGCCAGGTCATGCCCAGGATCTGGCACATCCACACGGCGAGCGAGGCGTTGATGATCGCGTTTCCCAGCAGTAAAGTGCAGAGGACGTAGTTGCCGTGCCGACGCACAGACTCGATTTTGCGGGCGTAGTTCTGCTCCTTGTCGGTGCCGCTGTTCTGCAGGACCTGCAGCTCTACCGGGTCCAGCGCCAGCAGGCTCAGGTTCAGCCCGCTGAACAGAGCAGACAGCCCGAGCAGCAAGACTGAGACCAGAACCTGCAGCCAGAGCTCCGGGACGGCCGAGCGCTCCACCACAGCCACCCAGAAATCGCGCGTTCTGTAATGTTCCCACTTGAATCCGTCGAAGGCGCACATGGAGTAGTATTTGATCTTCTCCCCCCTGCGCAGGTCTTTGGCCAGCAGCTCCACCAGCACTGAGTTCTGGCTGGAAGCAGATTTGAAAGACCCTAAAACCTCGATGTCGGACGTCCTCGCGTTTTTGTCCATGCACATGTTCCGTTTCGGGTGAACTTGCCCCTCACGCCCAGGAGTTGGCTCCTCGATGAAGGCGATCCAGGGCGCGGCGTTGTTGGCCCGAGTCCCCGTGGTACGGTTAAGCCTCAGCGGGGAAGTGGAGTAGTAAACCCGCAGCATGAAACGGGTCCCTTCGGTGGCTTTCAGCACCCCGTCCTCCACGGACAGCTCCGCCCCGGTCTCCTCCGGCCGAAAGCCGAGCAAGCCGTGCGCCGGGGCGGGGAGCAAGGAGAAGACCAAGACGGAGAGCAGCAGCAGGCGGGACGCAGAGAACGGAGTCCAGCGGGAGAGCAGACCTCCGCTCCGGAACCGCGCGGCCGCATCCTCTGCAGCCATGATGAGGTGTGAGATGCTCGGTCAGTCCAGGGTTCCCGGGTCACGTGTGGTGCTGCGTGGTTCCTGTCCATGCGGGAAAAGGAAGGACCAGCAGTTCCGCGTTACCGGCGCTGATTCTGATTCTGCTGTAGAGAGATGCGCCCTCCACCGAGCTGTGACGTAACTTTCTATTAATAGCCTGAAGCTCAGCGCATGAAAAATGACTGTGATATGGCTCAGGACTGTACCAGTCCAGGACCTGACGCTTTACCATGTGCTCAGTCTGATTAGTACTATGTCTTACTTCAGTTACACAGTTTATCTATCAGAGTATATTTATTATTGTGTGTTGTCACCCTGGTGTATGAGGGACGCTTCATGAATACTGCATACTGTGCATTTTAACTACAGGTGTCAGATCACTCACTAATGAGCTATAGATCAGTGTTAAACAGACCATTTAAGTTTCCAGGGCGTCCAAAGTCCTGACTGCATGTGGTTTATCCTGCCCCTGCAGAGTTTTGTGCTAATTTCAGTGAAAAATCTTCTTCCTTTAAAGAATCAACTGACATAAGGTGTTTGCTTTATGACCTGTTCTGGAGATGCTGTGTGGAGCAGGGCCACACTCAGGTTGTCAGACCAGAACCTTCTGTGCAGTTTGTTGGGTTTAATCAGGTGATGGATCAGACTTCCTGTGATTTACAGGAAGAATTATTGACATCAATCACAGCTGTGGCCAAAACTATGCAGACACCTGGATATTAAACTCATATGTGGATAATGAGCATCTCCTTCTAAAACCAAAGGTTTCCCTTTGGACCTGATGTAGCAGACATGATGTTTAACACCACAGGCCACTTTCACTAACAATTTAAATACAATTCCCAATTTGAAAATCACTTTCACACGATTTAAAATTAATGCTCCAAACTGGGATATTCCAGTAAAGGTTTGTCCACATGGTGGCACTGGTGTTACAGGCTGATCACACACTGCACCATAGAAACCTCGGCTACACCAGTTACTGAGCTGCTGTGGGTTATGGTCCTGATCCAGACCTGAGGCCTCATCAGGTTTTGTTTCTCTTGTAAAACTTGTGACCACAGAAACTGGAGAGTTGACAAGATGAATGTGAAAGAATGTATATCTTTATTTAAAGAAGTTTAAAGAATTGAAGAGATATGAAATAAACAAAGAAACATTTAAGTGTGTGACATTGTTAGCGGCTGGATTTAAAGTGCGCTTTTACCCAAAGTATATCCAGGACCCACAGGTGGGACCTCTAGACCGAGCCCTGTGGGTTTGGGTTCATTTTGCATTGGGTTAAAGGTTTTTTCTGTTGAACTCTAACTTCATTTTTTCTTTTTAAATAAATAAGCACATTAGTGTGTGTCTCAGCATAAATGTAACCAGACACGCTGCTGGTGGATGAGCCCTTCTTGCTTCTGGGCGGAGATCTGGGTCTTCGCCAACATTACGCACGGACTAGGATTGTTTGCTAGTCGCCTCGGAGTCTTTGCAAACAAGTTTCAGTGAATGAAAGTTTGTCACTATGGTAAATTAACAAAAAAAAAACAAACAAAAAAACGCGCAATGGCTCATATGAACTTTTACGCACCGCGTTAGAGCGAAACGTGTCCGGTAGACACCGACTCCTGTCCAGACAGAAGCGTCGTTTGATGTGAAGAGTCTGGTCCATGTCAGGAGCTGTCCAGAAATCACCAGTCCTTGTCAATATTTACCAAAAAACGGGTTAGTGATTAACTGTCCTCGCTCGGAGCAGCTGTACTGAGTCCCAGCACGTAGGCACAAGCAGCCAGGTCACGCTATCACGCTCCACGATGCTGTGCGCCCGACTTTGGAGAGGTCTGAGACCCCAGTGCACCGTGTGGAAACAAAACCAGAGCCACAGAGTCGCTGCACGACTGGACCTCAGTGGGATTTATCCGCCCATTGCTACTCCGTTCACGGCCAAGGAGGACGTGGACTACCAGAAACTGGAAGAAAACCTGCAGAGCTATGTCAGGATCCCGTTTAAAGGTGAGGTCTGAAACACAGAAAGCTAAAACAAAACGCGTGTTTGCGAGGCCAGCGGAGCCTGGAGGGGACCCACGGTGCTTCATCGGGTGCACGTGGGAAATCATCTCCTCACGTTGTAATCTGTGGTGTAACCTAAACGTACTGGGACCACGAGGCACCCTTCACACCTGGTGTCGGTTCATTCGCTGGTCTTCAGTCAGGTGTTGTCGTTTAGGGACCTGACGGAGAGGACAAAGTTCAACACGGAGGAAAAAACGTAAAATCACCTGGAGGCCTGTAGGTGATTGGCGCCCTCTGCTGGTTGACACAGCATGTACTGCTGATATTACCGCAAAGTATCCTATTACCACTTCCGGTACTATGGTACCTGCTGTACTACTGTCCACTAGAGCTGAAGCTGTTCATTGATTACATGATTAGTTGATGATCAGAAAGTTCATCTGCGACTGTGAAAAATTCATGGACATGATTTCATTTTTCAGAACATTTGCTGTGAACTTGATGTGAAGCTTTGCTGCTTTTCTCATCACAGTAACTGAACATGTTTGGATTTTTGGCTGGAAAGAAAATTGGGAAAGTCTGATCCAGTGGTTTCTAGCATTTTCTACACTAGACCCTTAATTAATAATGAATCAAAAATGTGTCACCCACTGATGCATGTGGCCACTAGTTTTGGCGGATGTTCAGCTGCAGAAGAAACGAGACGTGTCTTTCTGTTGCAGGTCTGGTGGTTCAAGGCTCAAACGGCGAGTATCCGTACCTGACAGACGAGGAGCGGGTGGATGTGGTGAGGGCTGTCAGACGCTCACTGCCAGCAGACAAACTGCTGATGGCCGGATCAGGCTGTGAATGTAGGTGTCTGTCTGTGTGTGTGTGCGTGTGTGTGTACACACACTCCTGCAGTAAACACAGTGTTTGTTAGTCCAGGGGTCAGTGAAAGTCTGTTACCAAACCTCAGCAGTCGTGTTATAATCTGTGACTCTTTTATTGTCTTCCTTAATGACAATCACTGACAGAAAGAAAAGTCACTGGAAAATCAAATGCAGCCGTTTCCACTCTCAGACGTTTTCCAGTGTGTTGTCACCAATGACGTTGTGTAAATAACGTTTATTTAATGCTGTAATGTCTCAGAGACACTAAACAAATGAGTAAACTAAGATATTTATCAGCTAATTCAGTCTGAACTCTGTTTTTCAGAGGAACAAGATAAATCAAACTTTGAGAGTGGTGCATTAATCACATTCGAGTTTATTCAGAGCTGCGTATATTAACAGTTCAGGAGACAAATAACAGATTGTGTTGATGCTGAAACCCTTTTGTGTGAGAAGTGCCGAGAGCTCAGGATAAATTTTAGCAGCCTTGAGTTTAAGCTCATTACGAGCCGCTGGTGCTGGTGCTCATCTTTATGGGCTGATAATTGAAGTCAAGTGGAGTCGGTGACAGTTTTACTGGTGGCGCAGTTCAGTTCTCCCTCCTCTTCCTCAGTCACTGCTGTAAAAACCTAATGGCTCTGATTTCACAGATATTTAGTCATTACACATCCCAGGGGCCATTTTTTCACTCGTTTCTCTTTGTTTTTTTTCCTTCTCGTTGTTTCACTGATATTCTGTCTGTCCTTCCTCCATCCTGCATCTCGCGTACTCTCCATAAAGTTTAGTTCGCAAAGCAGGAGAAACAAGCAGCGGCGTCTAAGTTGACCCACATGCATCGTGCAGATATAGACGGTTTGTAGAAAAAAGGAAATATATACTGGAAGATGTTGAACCGAGGGGCAAACGGCTAAAACAAGTGCAGAAACAGAAAGTGTAAAACCCCCCTGCAGTCATGAGTTACTCTGATTTCACCTCCAGTCCTTTCACTCGCAGTCTGAATAAAAGGTTTTTGACTGATGTTAAAAAGTTGCAAATGAAACTTCAGTGTGTGTGAGAGAGTAAAGATGTTTTTCCCGGCGTGCAGCCACCAGAGCCACGGTGCAGCTCTCAGAGAAGATGGCAGCAGCCGGAGCCGACGCCGTCCTCGTGGTGACGCCCTGCTTCTACAGGGGCAGGATGGACGGCCGTGCTCTGATCCGGCACTTCACCAAGGTCCGACAACCTCAGCCAGTCTAACAAATACTGTCATCTCATTTTAAAGTGTCTCTGCTTGATGAAAGGTCTTTGGGTTTGAATCTGTCAGTCACAGTAATAATATTTGATTGTGAAAACATATTGAAACTGCAGTGAGACTCTGCTTATTTGAGAGGAAACCTGGAAAAACTCAGAACAGATTCATTCCTGTCAAACATAATGTCCAGTTTAGTATTTGTTGTAGATGAGGTAGAAATTAAGGGAGGGAGGGTGAAACCTGGGATTCAAACATGAAGCTCTCAGAGCTTTTGAACGTGAGGTTTGATCCCCCGTGTCCCGCGCAGGTGGCCGACAGCAGCCCGGTGCCCGTGGTTCTGTACAGCGTGCCCGCCAACACGGGACTGGAGCTGCCCCTGGACGCTGTGGTGCAGCTGTCTCAGCATCCGAACATCGTGGGCCTTAAAGACAGCGGAGGAGATGTAAGCAACATCTGGTTTTAAAGACAATCTGTGTGTCATATAGAAGTCCTGATGAGCTGGGAGAGCAGAGTTGTTGATGTTTCCACATCCAAAATACTTTTTTTCCCCATAAGTCTGAAGCAGAAACCTAAGGACAGCTCAGCTGCTGCTCTGGTCCCGTGTATGAAGGGTTCATTTGATGTCCTGCCTCCTGAAAACTCATCTGTTTCAGTCTAATCAGTTTTCTCAGCTCATTTTGCAGAGCCAGAAATCTGAGTGTTCCACCCAAACACACAGACAGAAACCACTAAAGTTCTACGTCAGCCAGAAAATGAAAACCGATGACAGTATTTAAAAAACGAAGAGGCCGGTTTGATGTTGTCACATCTTTACCACTAATTAGCCAGAACATGAATCTATTTCAAAGTATTTAGGCCTCCGAACACGTAGGAGCCTGTTTGAAGCAGCAGTGTTTCTATAAGGACGCTTGTGAAAGCGTGGAAACATCATCAGAGCCTTATTGGAACAAGCAAAGTGGATTTGCCTGCGGTGAAGTAGAAGTGTTGGGAGGTTTTAATGCTGTACCGTCAGTAGAACAGCACAGTCTTCCTGTGCGATTTGCAGTAAACTGGCTGCAGCAGTTTGCAGTGTGCTGACACTGTAAAACTCAAGTGTGTGTTTTTATCCTGCAGGGCTGATTACAGGAGGGGGAAAGAGTTTGCTCTTGTCGAGCTCTTCATACCTTTTTGTGTGTGTGGGAAGGGTTTGCGAGAAGTTGCAGATGGATTTTTGATTTGGGAAATAACATGTTTGTCCACTTGTGTGGAGGCAGCAGCGTGGGCTTAGTTCAAGCAGAGAGCGGCCCCTCTCAGCTGTGGGTGTGAAGGGGCCAGACGCAGAAAACAAGGGCTGTAGGGTCGATTTGAGGAAGGCAGACAAGTTGCAGAAAGATTTCAAACCGATTTCTCCACATCGGTCGGCTCCTGCTGTTTGGCAAATGGCTTCATCATTCAAGCTTTATATTTTTAGCATCGGTGGAATTGAGTCATTTCAGTCTGATCTAGAAGGATATGTACAGGAGGAGGAAATTGATGTGTTATCTGCAGACAGCTGTGGACAGCCTTTGCATCACTGTACAATCATCTCTGATTGATCTCAAATTGCATGAACTTCCATTGTTTTTTTTTTAGTTTGCACTGTCTGTGTGTGTCTGTGTGTGTCTGTGTGTGGATGCCAGCAGGCCACCGTCACATGTGAAATGTGTTTGCGTAAATTCAGGACTTCCTGTTCACATATACACAGTATTTGTGGTTCTGTGTGTGTTTATTTTGGGCTCTGATGATTTAGCAGTAGTTTGTTGTTGCCTGTACAGCAATGATGATGTTGATGATCAGTAGTGAGTGACAGATGTGGAGTCAGACATCTGGGAATAAGTGAAGACAAACAGAGGACAGGTAGACCTGCAAACATCTGGGGGACTGTGCTGTCACATGTTTGGGTCTTGGTCAAGACATCTGTCCAACCACTGTGTCCTGTCTTTAATCTTAAGACACTAACAGGCAGAAGACATGTTTCAAAAAGGCTCTCAGCTGTAGAATGTGTGGAATTTAAATTCATGTCATATGTTTATGATATTTACTGCTTTAACAACTTTCTGCACACACGTCAGGTGTTTCAAAGCACCGTGCACCTCCGGTATGTGCCAGACATGTGAACACAGACGGCGTTATGGCGAAGCATCATCGACTTTGCACATCGACTCAAATCAACCTGCCTGATCAATCCAAACAATTAGCATCTCTAAGTGAAATAATTACACCCTGCAGGAGCTCAGAGCATTTATATTTGTGTCTTAACAGCTTGCATCTGAGAAATAGTCATGAACACTTACATATGACATGACAACACAGAAACACTGCAGCCAAAAACATACAGTCCTCGCAAACACAGTCCTAATGAATTTGGAGGTACTGCCTCCATGTTCTCAATTTGTTCTGTCAAGCTAATAAGACGTCAGCCTCATGTCTGATGAGGTTATTTTTACATTTCATAGGTGACAATTAACAACGTTATTTCCCCTTTTTATAGAAACTCCACAGTTCATTTGTATCGAAGCTGAAGCCGTCAACACAGCAAATATTAAAAGTAATCCCTCTACTGCGCTTCTGAAGGACTTTTGACCCTCACACCTCTTTTACAAACTTTCATTTTTACTTGTTGTGACAGGTTTTGAATGAATTAGTGTAAATGAGGTGTCAAGGTGGGTTGTATTCTGGGGCTGAAGCAGAGACACGTGATAAATTGTCAGAAAAACTGATTTGCAACATGGATTTGACAACTTTGAATCACACCTTTAAAAACCCACTTAGAAAAAACATGCATGAGCTTTATATTATACACCTTATATACTAATTCACCATATTAATACTTCCTGTTTCCAGATGTACCCGTGAATATACAGAAAACTACTCTGAAACATGTAGGTGTCAGATTTAATTCTTAATAAAGAGAAAGAAGAAGAAATGAATGATTCTCAAGCACAGTTCGAAACAGAAGCAGCATCTTTTCTATTTGATTCTATTTTATCATTTATAATTCACTTACATTGGAACTAATGTCCTCAGGAAGTCTGCACCATATTGAGTCTAAAAATAATCTGTATCATGCATTTGTGTTCAGATTTCAGTGACACTGAGAAAACGTCTTGGTGGTGCCTCCTGGTTTAAAGGCCTCTGGGGTAAAGTGGCAGAAGAAGCCTGATTGGGTGGTTTGGATCTTGGACAGTGCACAAACAATCCCACGACCACGTTAACGTCACAGTTTCTTGAGCCGACAAACAGAAGTAGCTGTGTTTGCCATTGATGACGGTGTGATAGTAAGGTGGAGGCTTGGAGTCGGACAGAATAACATAAGCTAAAGTGTTTCAAAACTCCGACGACTGCTGAGGCTCCATAACACGTCTCAGAATCAGATCTTGAAGAACAGCCCCTGCAGTGTCACAATTAACAACATGTTGATGTTCAGGTGTCACGTTGGCCATGTTCTCCATCTTAGTTTAGGAGCTCCACCACATTTAAAAGGTGAAAGGATGGTTTTCAGGACTTGTGTCTAAATATCCCGAGCGCTCAGGCTTTCAGGGCAGCAGGAGCTCCTCTAACCTGACCGACTGATCAATTACAGTCCTGTGTGTTTGAAATGACTGATGTGAGGAGACTGATTGACACCCGGCGGTTAAAAATAGACCTGACCAGCTGAAACTGGAGGCTGCAGGTTTTCCCTGTGGAGTTTTTTCAGCTGCATGTGCAGACCAGTCGTCTCACGCTCCCTTTGAACATGTCAGGGTTATTTGGATTCTTATGTGGATTTGCAAAAGAGAATTAAAGGAGGCATAAGAAAATAGGAGGCCTATCAATTATTCATGAGCCTCCCCCATCCTCCTCCTCTTCCCTTTTCTCCTCTTTTGAAGTCGGTTCCTCTTTTTTTTTTTTTCTTGTCTGTTCAGTCTCTTCGTCCTCGTCCTTTGGTTTGGGATGTTGAACGATCCCCTCCTCCCAAAACCTTTTTGAGGCTCATCTCAATTTGAGTGATTTGTTTACTTGTGAGATGTTGGTTTGTCGTTGTCTCCAGTGACAGCCCCCCTCTGGATTAATGATAATAATAATATAAAAACTTCAGCAGATATTAGTCCAGACAGCAGGAGGAGTGACGATAAAGGAATCCTGATTTTTTTTTTTTTAACTCTTTTTCTCTGTTTCGTTTTTCCCGTTTTTCAGATCACACGGCTCGGCCTGATTGTTCACAAAACCAAAGCACAGGATTTCCAGGTGTTGGCGGGCTCAGCGGGGTTTCTCATGGCCGCCTATTGTGTTGGTAAGAAGCCTTAAACAGGACTAACAGAGCTGTTGTTCCTCACAGGGAGTGCCTGGTTCCCTTCACACCCCCCAGGCTACGACCTCCCGTACTGTTTGTTTTCTTTTCATCCAAAACCAAAGTAAAGAAAATGTCTTGTCTTGTATGTCTTTCATTTTGGGCCCCCACTGCACAATCACAAAGGCAGAGAAACACAAGACACAAACCAGGTCTAATCTAAACTGCAGCTATCACATGTCAGCACCCCCTCTTCCTACCCATGAGCCCTTGCATTCTGGGGTCACTTCCTGCTGTTGTTTCAGATTTCGCTCACACTGCGGATGAATAGAGCAGCTCCCAAAAGGGATTATGTGTCACTTTACACTGAATGTGCAAAATTGAAGGAGTCGTGCAGGCCACATGTCCTACACGTCTTCACGCTAACAACATATATATTTACCAAGCAGGCGGCTGCATCACTGTGTTTCACTATAAAACACAGCAGAGTGCAATTACTCCACTTTGCTTGTTTCACTGTGTGTTTTGCAGCAGCACTCTTACTCTGTGCAGGCCTCAGTATGTAAAATAAACACACACAGCAAGAGAGAACCTTTCAGAGAATAAAAGATGTAACGGGAATTAAATGTAGTGGAGCTCAGTGTTGAGTGGATTTAGTCGTCTGCCCCGACTGTGGCTGTGAGTCTGCACTGGAGACAAGTGTGAAGCTGTGAAAACAGTTTGGACAAAAGCTGTGAACTCATTTACATCCTTAATATCGTTAAACTGAAGATTGCAGGTGACAAAAAACTATAAATTGTTTTTAGTTTCCTTTGAATCGCACACTGGACGAGGACTAATGAGCTGTAGTGATTTCATTAGCGTCTTCAGCTTCTCGTGTTCTTGGGGGTTTTGAGGAGCCCGCCTGTCACTCAGCAGTGGTAGGTGAGCTGCCGTCAGCGGTGTGAGCCGAGCGTCGGCAGGCCGAGAGAGAATCTGCCCATCGGCAGCCGCCGACTCGGCTCCTCACAACAACAACAACTCCAAGGCCACGGATCGAGGGCAACACTCTGCTCTTCTCCTCCACCAGACGCAGACGGAGAGATGTCACCCCGAGAGGCCACGGCTTCCTGTTGCCTGGGGAAATATATGTGTATCTATCTGTAAATAAAAAAACAACACGCAGCGCCGCTGCCTACTGATCTGTCAGGAGGGACTGAGAAAAGGATGGAAGGCTGGATTTGTGTCTCAGGAACGCTGCGTGTTGACAGTTAATCATTTACATCTGTTATGTGTTGACAACTGTAAAAGCAGCAGAATGATGGATGCATTCATTTAAGAGGAATTCAGCCTGAACACAGGCAGAAAACAGACCTCGGGCTTTCCTTTTGTGTTCAGTCACACATGCTGTCATGTGAAAACTCAACGCTGAAGGAGTTCGAACTGATCTCACAGGGCACCGTGCATCACCTGTAGAGGGATTATTCATTTCTCCAAACATGCTGTTCAATGAGATGATGCCTTTTTGTGTCTCAATTTTAAAACAGAATAGAAAATAACACGTGTGTGTGTGTGTGTGTGTCTGCAGGTGCGGTTGGCGGAGTGTGTGCACTGGCGAATGTACTGGGCAGGGAGCTGTGTGAGCTGCAGACTCTGTGTGTGTCCGGTCGCTGGGAGGAAGCCAGAGTCCTGCAGCAGCGTCTGATCGAGCCCAACGCCGCCGTGAGTACCATCTGCTGCACAGCGAACACTCGCAGATCCACAAACACCGACAGACTGGAGCTTTAGTCACTTTGCTGACGAGCGGTCCGCCGTAATCGCACCGGTGGCACTAAGCCTCAGACGCAACGACAACACACAATAGGTCTGCAGCTCCAACACGTTTCACTGAATAACCTCACATCCAGCCCGTCTTCTTCCATGTGCTGGGTTAATAATGTGAAGCTAATTTAAAGACCGCATTTGTCTCATCATCAGAACAAAAAGCCTGTTTATCTTGTGTGTATTTACCTTTTTCACTGTTACTTTGCAGTGTGTTGTTTTTCTGCAGTTAGTGAAATGACTAAGGGGTAAAATCTTGGTATAAGTTGGGTTTGGTCTTCTAAGTGCAGGTGGAAGGTCGCGAGCTACTGGCCACTGAGCCAACGGCTCTGAGTGACGTGTTTCAGGCTACAGGCGTGTTAGAGGCCACGGCCACCAACCTGCACCAACCTGCCATCTTACATCACAGCGACACAGCCCAGCAGCCAGGCATCGATCGCGGACACTGAGCACATCTGAGCTGAAGCGTGTTATCGATAAGCTGCAATTTCTGTTCGGGGGGGGGAGCGCGGGCATTGATTGGTGATTTGTGTTGCTAGGTGACCCGGAAGCTGGGAGTTCCCGCCCTCAAGCAGGCGATGGAGTGGTTCGGTTTGCATGGCGGTGCCTGTCGCTCGCCTCTTCAGCCTGTCACAGAGGCCGAAGTCCAGCAGCTGAGGCGGGACTTTTCATCCAACGGCTGGCTGTGAGGTGAGGTGTGTGCGTGTGCGTGTGCGTGTGTGTGTGTGTGTGTGTCCACTTTACCTGCAAACCTTTTCAAGTAGCTGCTCAAATCAGTGAGAGACGGCATGAAAATAAACCTGTGGCTGCCTCACGGCCTCATAGAGGCATCAAATAACCAGGTTAACTCATTCAGACCATCACTGCTGCAGGTTTGACCCAGTGTCATAGTTTTTATTGCATTTCACTGAAATAACTTGTTTCCCTTCGTTCGCTGTGAAGAGAAAGAGGTTTTGTTTAAGAGTCGTTTCTCCCTGAGAAGTTAGTGATCACACCTTTCTCACCTGTTCTTTTTTCTCCAGGACAAACTATTTCCTTCTGAATCTTTCCTCTGCAGCTCACAGTCCAAGTGCTGTGACAGAAAATGCACAGTGTTTCATAAATGTTCCCATTGTGGTGCAAACGTTACACACTCTCCGCATGTTGTAATCATCCTGCACACTGAGAGTCTTATTAGTAAAAATAAGCCTCTTTATTCCCTTGGAGGAATATTACAGGCTCTTTATGCAGTTGACAACTCTGACAGCAACATCAGCCTGATTTGCCACAGCTTCAGCTCTGAATGTTTCATGGTTTCAGATGTTTTAAAGTCAGTGTGTGTTTGCTGCTTTCAGGGCCGCATCGGTCACCGAGGACACCGGGGTCCCGTCCTGTTTTCAGCCTCGTGCGTTTCGGCTGTGGTGGAAATTGGAGGATAATGACTTGACTTGTTAATATTCACAGATGTATCCTGACAGCATCAGCATTATTTAAATTGAGCTCAGTCATTTCCTGTGATGTACACACCCTCGTTCATTCTGTGGTCGTCGCTGAGAGAAAATAGTCCCAGGTTCCATGTTTGCTTAATAAAATGAAACGTGTGTAAGACACTTGGTCATCAGTCTGTTTTAAAGGCCCTGCTTTCTTTGTATTTTCACATTTCACAACTGGTATTGTGCATGTTGGCTCAGTGCTGGTTCACTGGGAGATTTAGAATAAGTTCCTAATTAAAGACGCAGCTGGAGTCTCTTAAGATTCATAAAGTGATGCATCTCAGAGAGAAACAGAACATCTAGATGGAGTTATAATGTTTTAAAAGTCAGATCTGCCTGAGCAGGCCCTGGGGTCTGGGGCGGACCTCCACCTTCCTCGCCTGCTTGTTCGACCATGAGGGGGACGAGGGAGAAACCTTTTGGAAATAAAGCAGGTGGAAATCCAAAATCCCAAAGTCCAGACCCTTTATGCTGTTCAGCTAGCTGCTATCAGATAAGAGGTGAAAATATTTAAGGAAATATATAAAGAGAAATAATAAACACTACAGAATAAAAAAATATTGAAGTCACAGTTTGGAGTGGGGTGCAGCCGCTTGAATTAGTCAAAGTCATTAGCTGGTCACATTTTATGTTGATATATTTTTGAGTTTTAAATTAGAAATACTTTGGATTTGCTGAAATATTTTACGTTTGTTTAATATCCAACCATTTATCTGACTTTCCAAACCCGTTTTTAACTGTGTGACAAAAACCTCCGCTTCACGAAGATCAGGTGTGTCAGGGACATAACACACAGTGAACAGAGCCACTGTCGTTATAAAAGCAGAGCTTAGCATTTACTCTGCTGCTGTGAATTCCACCTGTGCGTTTTGAAGGAAGCAAAGGTTTTAAAAATCATTTTTCACAGACAAAGAAAGAGTCGGGCTCTAAACTTTTCTGTATGAAAGACATTCTAGGCTCAAGGACTTCTCTGTCTGGGAGCGTCACAGGAAGCATCAACTGTGCACCAGAGACAATATCCAGAAAATGCTTTTGTCTGGGACACCTGTTCAAGGAGGTCGTGAATTCTTGTCACTTGCCTCTAAAGGCTCTTTCCAAGGGTGGTGTCAATGCTTCAGATTTTTACCTGCAAAGAGCAAACACTAAGAACTACAAAGAAATATCTGAGAAGATTATTTTTACAGTCATACTGTTTGGCTCTAATTTATTATTCCTTTAAGAGAGACAGAGTCTGAACATCAGGTTTGAAGTTTCCTAATTAAAAATTTAGATAAATTTTCATAGCTTGTATTGAAACATCTCGCCCTGGGGCCTCTTGAAACTCAGTCAGTGCATTAACAATAAATCATTAAAGGGCCCGCAGATCATCATTTGAACCTTTTGGTTGAGAGATTGGTTTTGAACTAATTGTAGTTTTAGTGAGCAGCCACACGGAGGCGACACGTCCCACCGTCCTCCACTACCTGCAGTGTGTCAAGGGCGTCCCTTTGATCTCAATTAGCTGGTTCCTGGACCCGGGGGGGTGATGATGCCAACGCCGGCGGTCGGCCCACGGGGGGAGGGGGGGCCAGTGCGTATCTCACTCTTGCTCACGGGGCGAGCGAGTGGCGAGTCAGCAAAAACCGCCCTCAGTGCTGCAGCGTCACAGGGAGGAGGAGGAGGAGGATGACACGGAGAGGACATCAAGTCAACCCCCACACACAGACACATGTTCTCTCTCCCTTGCTTGTCTGTACCCTCTTGTTTCCTCGGCATCGTCCCTCCACACCTGACTAGTTAGTCATTTGTCACCTCCTCCTCCTCCGCCCTTCCTCGCCTCCACCACCTCTCTCTGCTCTCAGCTTGCTCGTCCTCCTGCCTCTCTCTCCTCTGTGCATCCCCCTCCTGCAGGCGATGCGGTGACCTCTCTGAGTCGTCTAGTGTGTAATAACCAGTCCTGCTTCCCCTTCTGACAGCACCCCGGATTAAACTCTAGCTTAAGAGATTCCTAGATTCCCCTTTCCCCTCGTTTCTCCCTTCCCGTCTCTTTGGTCCTCCCCCACCCTCTCCTCGTCCTTCCCTGTGGTTAGCTGCTGCTGACTGACTCACACCACGCCCCCCTTCTTTCCAAGAGTGTGTCCACACTCAAATTCATCGTACACTCTCTGCTTTGGCCTTTAAAACATCTGAAAAGGCAGGCCTGGCTTTAATGTGTTTTTCCTGTAAGACCCAGCAGGTACTTTCTGCTGCTTCTTACCATGCTGTGATTTGTATGTGGACTCCTGAACATCGGTTGAATGTGTCAAGGAAAGGCTTTTTGTCTGGTCGCCTGGTCTGAACTACTGTATGTGGCATCAAGACCTGAACAAAACGTATGAATGAGAATGACCGAACTGTGTGTTTGTGTGTAGAAGGCAGGAGGCAGCTGAACAGATGTTTAAAGAAAATAAAATCTGGTGATATTATCTGTAATTTTCTTGACGTCAACAAATCGCAGGAAAAGACCAAAACTAACTAAACGAATAGACCCTGAGTCTTTACTGTATGTTACACACACACACCACTCTGCTGTCCCATATACTCACTAGAGAACCAAAATGTGGATTAATTGGCCAACTGAAAATAGTCCCCCACCAGTGCACTATTTACTTATGTGTGAGAAACGCTTCCTAAAAACTGCAGCGCTCAGCTCTTTTAGGAAGTGACCAGACCTGTTCGAAACAATGCAACTCTTAGCCGTGACCCATTTTTAAAGACGAGGACTGAGTGGCACAGAAACGTTGGGACGGCTAAAAATAACGAGAAGAGCCTGACTTTGGTCTTTTTATTTTGGTTTGATCAGTTGACAATAACAAAATTATAGATTATTGCCCTGAAAAAGAGAGAGAGAGAGAGAGAGAGAGAGAGATGGTGGTTGAGGCAGCAGATAATATCTAGCAATAAAACACCACAGTTGATGAGGATGGAGCTCTAGCTGAATGACTGCACGGAGCATTTCAGGGCCCATTAATAAGCCCAGAGATTTCAGGGAGATTTTGGTCTCGATGGAGCTCGGCAGCTGGATGCCAGCCCAATCAGGGGGCTGCACAGGGAGCAGCGAGCGACCAAGGTAGAGATAACCTGATTAAGAACTAGTTAAACTGGGCGTCGTAGATCTAAAATTAAGCATAATTGAGCAGCTGCATGACCTATTTCTTGGCTCAGATGAAGAACATGCTCAGCAGAGAAACAAAAAGGCAGCACCGATTGTTCCAATACTCTAAATGACCAATTTACTTGACAGTTCGTGTCCTCTTTAGATAGCAAAGGTGGCTGTAGTTTGACATTGTGGAAAAGACTGAAAATATTAAAGGACTATTTTGTTCATCAGCTGCACACAGGAAATCCACAGGCCGCTCCTTCACTGAGCTCGTCCGCATGAAGCATTAACAGAAACTACAGATCAACTTCAGCTGTAAATCACATGTCCTGTATGCAGACACTCACGTTTTCAGATACGTGTAGCCCTGTAACTGCTTCAGGGAGACGTTTGTTTTAGCCACACTAGCATCCTGGCTGAATGTAGTGTAGGCTGTAATATCTCAACATCTACTGGGGTGGATTCCCATCAAATTTGGGACACGTGTCCACAGTCCATGTAGTCTATCCATCCGGTTTAATTATTAAACCATTAAACCATTAATCTGGTTTGTCTAATGTTCACAGACAGTTGGGAGCTGTGCTCAAACTGTTTGTTCAGTGTGATAAGTCACACGTTGACTTTTAAGATACATTGGACCTAAATTTAGACCCTGTCAAACTTCAGGTGAAAAGGTTCCTGGAAAACTTGTGGTTGAGAAGGGCGAAAGATCTTCCTTGCAGATGAGCCTCTTTGCTCCAAGAAGATGCAGAAAAAAACAGTTTTTACACCCACAGCTGCCTTGATTGATCAGAATTCAGAACAGCCACAACACACGCTGGACTTCCCACCTTTTCTCGACTGGAGACCTTTACCTCTGCTGTCATCATCACACTCTCCACCTACACTGTGTCTTGAGGCAGAATGCTGAACTTCAAATACCTTTAAGATAAAGAACAAAAAGTGCATTCCAACGTGTGTAGTACCATGAAATAGCTGCAGGAATCCACAGAACACACATTTGGATGAGATGCATCTGAGCATTAAAGTGTGGGACTCCGAATGTTGAATATGCAGATCATGTCTTCACATCCCTCGGTGCACTGCCTGCCCTCCCCCTCCTCTTTTGTGTGTGTGTGTGTGTGTGTGTGTGTGTGTGTGTGTGTGTGTGTGCCTGAATCGCCTGCAGCGAGGAAGCAGCAGCATGTTGAAATGTTAAAATATAACCATAAAATTAATGTGTCCTGGTCTTAAAATCAAGATGTGCCGTGATGAGTAGCCCGAGGGAGAAACTATAATAAAGACTTGATTTGATCATCTGGAGAACAAAATGAACATATGGATCAGAGTTCTGACTTTTGATGATTTTTAATTATATCTCTAAAATCAAATAGCTGCACAATCACACAATTAGTCTCTGTCAGAGACAGACTGGCCAGAGTCTAAGGACGTTGCGATGTCGCTGCAGCATCCAACATGAGACCTGGGTCATAGTCCAGGACTGCTTTTTCAGCCCCAGTCTTGTCCAACTTAATGTTTATTCCCACAGCTGTTTTAACCATTGATGGGTTAATGAAACGCTCCACAAGGAGATGTCTGACGCACCATCCCTCAGTTTCCAATAGTCTTCATCTTTAAATCATCTATATTTCCTTGGTCTTTCTATATGTGCAGTGCAGGGTGGCATTCAGATCTTAGGTTCTAACTATAGATGCATGCGTTGTGGAATAGTCCACTATATAGGGTATAATTGGACATAATTGGCATTCGAGAACAGCACTCAGACAGCACCATGCAGAGCACTAGAGGTGGTTTTATATAGTGAATAGTAAACTGTTGTTGACACAAGCCTAATGTACAGTCCTTAACACATACATATAGTCCTTACTAGGTTATTTTCTCACTAAATAAAGGTTTTCTTGGCAAGACAGTCTCATAATTGAATGCGTTTAATTAAATTATGTGAACTGACAAAGGCAGGACTACGGTGGCCCTGAAGGGAAATATAACAAAACTGATTTTTGACTATTGGAAAAATAAATTCAGATGCTGATTTTTAAAAAAGGCTCAAGTGAAAAAATAAAAAACATTGCTCAAATCAAAAGATGCTTTAAATAGTCTTTGTTCTTTAGGTCACCTGGAAAAAAAAAAAAGTAAACCATGGCTCAAATTGGAAAGCATGCGAGCTATTGTGGCGACGGTGCTATTACAATCACTCACAGTAACTGGAACCTTCATCAAAGTAAAGCTGTGATTCCTTTGACGGACAGGAAGTGTTATTTAAAGGTAACTGTAGTAGAGCTGGGATAGATATCAGTCAATCACAACCTCGGCCGTGACCTGCAGAAAGAAGGAGACACTGTTCCACCTGCTGCTGTGTCTCAGGACATACACCTTTTGCTGTGCCAGAGGTCAAAGGTTATATATATTCGTGGGCACAGGTCGAGTGTGGGTGCAAGATGTGCACAGAGCTTTATTATGACGTGTACGTTCAGATGCTGTCAGGTGCCTTATTGTGAAAGTCCCAACTTTCTCTTACATGAGATGTGATTTTCTTTTTTCAGACAAGAAGTTTTTTAAAACCAGCACCGCCACTTATTTTTCTAATGGCCCAAAACAGTTTGGAAATTGAACCTCAGGGCCACCGTACAGTGTCGATGAACAGTTGGGGGAATAAACATAACATATGTCAGTGCTCTGCCCAGCCTTAATTAAATGTTTCAATCATGTGTCTGTGTTTTAAAACCCCATTCAAACACCAGCTAACTACAGCTTGAGTTTTAACCTGTGAATCCCACAAGATGATAATGATTTGAATTTATAAAACACCATTTAAACCGTCTCCACTGAAACCAGACTCATGATCTGTGGAGGTCTGGTGTGACGTATCCGTCCAACCCTCCCCCTCCCCCTCTCATCCTTAAGCTGCAGCCGCTCAGAGTGGGATCGTAAGAGCTGCTAAAATTTTTATTTAGCAGATGAATACACCTATTATATAGCTCCGCAGCCCAATGCACTCATGCATGCGTGTTTACAGTGAAGCGTGAACATACAGAGAGTCCCACGTGTGCTGTAGTGAGCGGTGGGAACCCAGAGCAATTAAAACTAGGCAAAAACCATGCTGGGTGTGTGTTTTCTGTCTTTTCTTCTTTTCATGCTGCCAGTTTTTATTTCTTGCCGTTGCATGTGCGTCCCCGCAGTGCCAGGCCTCTCTTATCAGTATGCCGCGTGCACTTCCTCTCTAAACATTGGCCAAAGCGTTTGGGAACCGTGAAGCTTCACTGATAAGATAAGAGACAAAGCCTACTCTCTTTAAGGAATGTGTGAAATAGAAAATAGGAGATCCCTCCCTGTGGAATTAGATGGAAAGAATAAGAAAAGAAAAAGGGTGATGAGAAATTATATCGTTGGAAAATGAAATTTAAAAAACAAAGTCAGATATGAACCATGAGATTAGGGGGAAAGGGAATTCATTTTTAGTGAAGGAACAAAACAATGCATCCACACACACACACACACACACACACACACACTTCTGGTGTGTTAGGTGAAGATTATCTGCAGAGCATATTTAAATACTTTGCCATGGCAACAGGCTCCATGATTAGGGGCAAACAGGCAAAACTGCTGCAGCACTTGGGATTGAGATGATACAAATTAAGGGAACTATGGACGGTTGCCAAGGAGATGAAATAGGCGGCAGGGTTAAAGTCCAACCTAAACAGACCTTAAAGCTATTTTAGTGACAGCGGAGCGGTGAGTGGGTGGGGGGAGGGAAGGACCGAGCGGGGGGGAGGTGAGGAGACGGGTTTCTGACAGCCGAGCTCTGCAAATAATCGCTACACCTGCCGAGATGAGTGATCAGAGTTCAAAATCCCTCCATATGCCTGCGTGTGTTGACTTGTGGTTGTGTGTCCCAGCAGCCTCTCACGCCTACGCTCAGAGGATGGAAAAACAAAAAAACAAACAAACGGATCATTTGGTTCAGTTTCATGCACTTTCTTTATTTTTTCTGTTTCCATTCAAAATAGTAAATACTGCTCTTCATTTGTGAAATCGATCAAATCACCAGAAACGACAGAAGTGACATTATGGCTTTGTGACAAATACAACAACAACAACAACAACAACAACAGGCTTCAGAAGCTTTTCAGTGTTTTGAAGGTGCCGAAACAGGGACGGAGCCTCGTGTGAGACATCTACGTGTGATTGGTTAAGAAGGTCCCACATTATCTAAATTGAATTTGCTGGAATTTATGTTTTAGTATCAGTAGTTTCAATTGTTATTTCTCTCTGTGCTTCCAACCAATTTCCCCAAAATGAATCACGTTTTAGAAACTGACAGAACACAGACATTGAATATATCAGCTTTGACTCTGATTAAAGACTTTTATTATTTATTTAATATATTTGTGACATAGTTTTGCAGTTTATTAAGTTCAGAAACACCTGATGCAGAGAATTGAGCAAAGACCACGAGCTGCAGAAAGTTGACCTTCTTTTTTTGTTTTAAACTTATATTTCTGAGGCTGGTGATAAGTTTTAATTTGATATTTTCATTATTAGTCTCTGTGAATCTGTCTGCAGTCGTTTAGTGTTACACTTCTGCGTGATCTGGGGCTTTTAAAGGGCAGATTTAAAAAATAATTATCACAGTTTAGACATCAGAGCCCAGAGAGGTGTCATGGCTCTGCAGCACCAAACCGCTACATCCCACATTTCCCATAATGCAACTTGATTATTTACCACTAACCCCTAGTTTGGTAAGTATTTTTTGATGTTTTGATAACTTCTATAATATTTCCAAATGAAACTATACCACCTAGATAATGTGAGACCTGGTTACCTGGGTAAACCGAACCACCTAATTCATTTTCCCTCTGTTGCTAAAAATCTAAAATTTAGAAGCTTTAATTTAAATACACACTCGTAGAGCATTTTATTAGGTACGCCTGTTCAGTCCACGATGCTCGTGATGTTTCAGCTTTTGGTGAAAATCTTTTAATTCAACTGTATATTTGTTGTTGAGTTTGTAGTTAAAGGTGACGGCACTCAACAGTTAGTGTTTTCCTGTTTCCCAGATATTTGAAACGAGCTGCAGAGGCCTGCACAGCCACACTGCGTCTCTTGCTTTTCTTCAGCAGACTGAGAAAATACAAAGAGCTTCAGAAATAAATAAATTTTAAAAAAAGCAACACTTAAGAAAGAGTTAGTACAACAGGCAGTTTTCAAAGCACAGTAGAAGAAGGCTTTTGTTCAGGCACTCATTAAACCCCCTCTGTGTCCTTCATGACTGTTTTTGATTTTTCGCTCATTGAGCAACATTTGCAGGGCTGTGAAATGCTCTGTCCATATTTTCTCATTACAGTGGCGATTATGGTAATGGGTTTGGTTTTGTTTGTGCCGTACATCAGGCCGGCACAGGCTCCACTCTGTGTGTGTTCAAGAGTGCTAGAGGTGAATACTAATTAACTAATCAAAGCTGTGGCACTGATTACATCTCCCGTCTCATGCGTGTGTGTGTCAAATAAGTGACAGAGGTAAAGAGTTTCTCTCGGCACAGAATAAGGTCGGAGGGAGGAATAAACACACACACACAAAAAAAATATAAACCTTTACAATCGGGTTTGGATTTTGACAGAATCCTTGTGTAAAACAAACAGTCATTGAGCCTCAGTGAAGAAGAAACAAGGAGGAGCCTCAAAATTGTTCAAAAATCCCATTTAAAAAAAATCATCGAGTATCCTTAGATTATTTAAAATCGCCTCTAAAACAGAATTCAGACAAAGATTTGAGGTTTAGGGTGAAAATTAACTTCCTGAACTGCATCTTTCTCTTTTATTGTGGATGATCCAAATACGATAGGGCTGGACAAAGAAACTGATGTTGCTAAATAAGGAGACTGAAAGCCGTTCTTACATCCATCACATGTAGTAGTGTAGCACAAAGCCTGGACCCGCCAGACATCCAGTTATCTCAGCGATCGTGGATGAAAATGGTGAACGTTTGTGAATATTAACCCTTTTCTTTGTGGTGGCTGAGCCTTTGGATGAAGTAAAGGCAGTTTCCACAGCACAGTGACGTGAAAACTGCAACTTTCTGAGGTGAAAGGAAATTTTAGGCCTTTTCCCCCTAACAGGAACTCGCTGACCCGTAACTGAACTCGTCCCCCTTGTCCTGGTTTCTGGTGTTTACTCAGCTACAGCAAACACAAAAACACAACTGTAAGCCCTATCTGCAGTGCAGGACTTCTACTTGTAGTATTGTCACAGTACTAGTACTACTAGTTTGACTGAAGTAAAACTGTGTGATAGTAAAAGACAACTGAGGAGCACACACACACACACACATTAAAGGTGATGTCTGTGAAGGCCGAGCTGAGCCACAGTGTGTTCGTCCTGCAGCTTCAGCTCAATGAGACGTTTTGGCTTTTGTGAATTCTGTTTTAGGGCAAGTTCTTCATGGAGACTCGTCACAGTGAGACGTGAACATTAGACAGACAGTGAAAACTTTACAGGTTAATATCAAATGGCAACTTTTCAAGTTGAGATCTTAAGGTGCGTTTTAAAGGGTTCTGTGATCCACCGTTCTCTCTGTGACTGTGAAGGATCATCCAGCTAAATAATAACAAAACAATCAATAAAAACATAGTCACAAAGGTTTTTCCTGGTAATAACACAGTGTCTGACAGAGACTGACAGATTATTGAAGTGCACATGACACCCCCCCCCCCGTCTAAAAGAAAAAAAAAACACCTCAGTGTCTCAGATCCCAGAGCCAATTAAAAGGTGTGAGATGCCTCCACCAGGTCGGCTGTTTTCCATGTAGCCGCTGGTCACTGAGAGCGACATCAGCCCCCGAACCACATCCTAAATGAATCCTACTCAGACGTAATCACATAACAACAGTTAACTCTATTTAATGGGCCCTCCCCCACCCACTGCACGACGACACACACACACACACACACACACACACACACACGTCTCATTACACAGACGCCGATTTCGCAGCAGGCACGATGCACACCAGAAATATGTGTTACTTAAAGCTCATCGCAAGCTTTGTTAAAATCACAACACTGATGCTTACACCTCTTTTTTCATATTTCTCTTCCGAGCGGGGAATGTTCAGTGTTTACACACAAACAATAAACACTGAAAGTGACATCATTAATCAGGGATGTGACACAAAAAGAGACAACAGGCTGGATGGAGCAGACTGCAACGGCGTTTGCCTCCTGGGGAAAAACTGGGAGTTTCATTTGAAAAACAAAGATGATTCTTGTTTTAGTGAATGAATCCCGACATGGAGGTAAAGCACGGTGTGGATTCCTGATAAAAAAATTAAGACTTTTCCCTTCAAGACATCACGGGTTGTAAAAACATGGAATTTCATGTGAAAATTGCAGGTATGTTCGTGGTCGGAGTCATAGACTCAGACACCCGGACTCTTTTTTCAGGAGCTGACCCACGGACCCACAGCGTCTCATTTCCCACAGTAAAACCAGCTGGAGGGAGAATCTTGCTTTCAGGCAGAAATTGCACGTTATTATCAAATTGCACGTCCAAAACTGAAATTGCATTCATTACTCCAGCCCGCTGCACTGCAGGCACCTCCACTCCCCTCCGCCGTGCATCCCCACCCCCCCCACACACTTCCTCTCTGGTGATCAGCCACTGATTCTGGGTCGGCCGCAGCCTGTTGGCACCGTGTGGTTGGCACTGAGGAGGAGCTTCCCGCTGATCTGTGATCAGACTGAGCTGTAACGGCACTGAGTGACAGAAAAACAGCAAAGACAGAGCTCCCGGGTTCTTCAGCCAACACCTCCACCTTTCTGACATCTCACTGACACTTTAATGCCAAGGGACCAAGGAGGGAGCCCAGTAAGCACTGATTTGGAAACATGAATACTGAAATATTTCAAAAATGAAATTATGTTTGAGTTAAAACTTGTTGACAAAGAAATGCTTCATGCTGAAAGTTTGCCAAAGATCAACAGATGATTTTTCATCTTAATCTTCATTTACTTTTCATTTTGTGATTGAAAAGTTTACATTTTAATGCTCTACCTACTTGTGCTGGATTGACTAAAAAATCTCTGCACAAAAAATAATTTAAATTAATTAGATATTATATATATATTTGAAAAGACTATGGTCCATACATGTAATGCTTTGCTTTATTTTATTTTATTATATTATTATTTTATGGGTCTTATTTTCCAACTGTCTAACATTTAGAAAGTGATCACTAGGATATTTCCAAAAAGCGTCCTTATAATTTCCAGATTAAATTATAAGGGAAATTAATTTTGATAGTTTTTTTTATATTTTTGAGTTTTTGATAAAATTGCTAATTTGTGTATTTGTATTTGTTTATTTCCCATCAGAGTTTCCCAGAGAGGCTCATACGTTTTTTTTTTAAAACCTGCAGCACAACATTTCCCTGAATGATTAGAAAATGATGAGGAACGTTTCCGAGAATCGGCTGGAAAATAAAGGCCCTTTAGGATAAAGTATCACCTCTAAAACACACGGCACCCTGGGGATTGAAGATGTACCGATTCAGCAGCGTGCTCCCCGTGTTCCTCGTGATTAGTACCAAATATAGTTCTCTCTGGAAAAGTGCATAATAAATTAAATCTGAAATGTAAACTCAGGTGGGGCTCACAGGTTTTAGTCACAACAGTGACACGTAACAGTCGTTTGAACAGTTTAGAAACAGTAAATTCAGTTATTTACAGTTGGAAGTTAAGTAGCTGGTTCCTGATCAGATTTGCCAAGTAAGTAAGTTCCAACTCTTATTTCTTATTAAGTGTCAGACACATTTAATCAACATTTTCTATTTTCTGCAGCTCAACTCATTTTCAGATTGTAGCTACAGGTTGTAAACATTAATTAGGTTGTCACTGAATTTGTCCTTTCCTTTCTGGCTAAAACACAATTACAGATGTAAAGTGATTCTTTCAGTTTTAGTTATTTATAACTTTAATTACTTGCAAACTTTGAAGCTGAACCTAATAAAGATCAATAAGTGATTCAGTCAGAGAATTTAAAGTATTTAGATTTGAGTCCGATTCTTTTAAAACCCAATGAAAAACTAATTAAACTGAAATTAAACCTGGTTTCAACTCCAACTCTCCTCCGATATGAAAATCAGTGTTTACTGGAAAACGTCCGTATGCACTTTTTAATTTCAGATGAGATTACTGTCAGATTAGTTGACCCTGAAGCAGATTTAGCACCAGTAAACAGGAAATCTGTGTTTGGCTGAGCTGATCCTGAACCAGTGGCTTCATAACTCAATAAGGCAAAACATATCAACTTACTGGAGCCATTGATTTCTGCTCCACTGAACAACACACGAGCACTCACGAGGAGGAAAAATCAAATGAAAGTGAAAAAAACATGATCAGCTGTTCAAACCAAGAGGATGATACTGGGATGAGGTCGATCCTAGTACTGGGGCACTGTGGGTGTTGTAGTCCGGGTCACATGGCCAGAGCTCGGGCTTTGGCGGCGGCTGCCTGCGCCCTCTGCACGGCTCCCTGGCTGTTCTCTCTCCTCATTAGCTGGTTGGTCTCAAACAGGCCCTCGTGGCTGCCGCCTCCGCCGCCGCCGCCGCCGGGGCCTCCGTCCACAAACATCAGCAGTCCTGGACCAGACAGAACCTCATGACATATTTGACTCAAACAGCAGCCCTGTGCACCTTTAGTTAGAAATGACCACACTGCACTCAAAGGTTTTCTGGCTGTGCATTTTAGAGGAGACCTACTTGTGTATTATTATGTATTACTGTGTATTATTGTTGACTGTCCAGATTAGTGTGACATTTTCAGACTCACAGTAAAACAGGGACCTGTAGTTTTTACAGCGGAGGCTTTGTGTTCAGACGCTGGTCAGACTTAGACAGACTTGATGTGATGACGACCGATAATTCTGATGTTTTTCTGCATGGACGAATGTTTTGCAGCAAATAATCTGTTTTTTTTTTTTTTCCTGTAGCTTCTTCAGATTTCTGGAAATAATCTTTCGGCTGTGCTGCAGTGATGAAACTCTCTGTACTTTCGCTTCAGCGTGCAAATCCTTCTTGGTGCTTGTTTTGTCTGCCCCAGAACAAAACTGGTCAGCAATTCTTTCATAAGCAGGAGGAAAATATTGTTTATCTGCACGGAGACTTGTTGCTGGGTGAACTCTCAGGGGGCCAAGGCACAAGAAGTTAATTCCCTTATCTGAAACTAATTGTATTATTAGCAGAGCAGCGACTTGTACTTCATCACCTTTGTCTTCTGTCATCTGTTCTTGTCTCCGTCATATAATGGGTGAGGGTTTTGCTGTTGCCTGGGGTTAATGCTAAACATGTAGGAAGGAAGTCCTTCCTGTAGAAAACCGTACTTGGCCGAGCTCTGGTCGTATATTGTTACTGTACATCTCAGGAAACTAAAGAAATCTTTATTCTCCATTGCTATTTTTACAAGCACAAAAATCAGCCAGTTGTCACGATGACACATTGTTCCACCCTCGCCTCCCAGCACTCTTCAAATAAAAACGTGTTGATTACTTCCAGAGACTCAGGGGACTTCAGACCACACAATTAACACGTTTGCGGTTTAATATAATTAAAAAAAGTATTTAAAACATTTGGTAACAGAACAAAGAGCACAGAGAGATAAACACAGTGTGCAACAATGTGAGAATGAGATTTTATCTCGAGTCAGGTAAAAAAGTATCGTCTCAATTTATGTTGTGACACAAAACTTAACTCAATTATAAAAAGGGATGAAACTGAAAAAACATGAATGTTGGGCAAGAATCTCAGGACTAATTGAGTCTAATTGAGATTCTGGACTAAACCTTGTAAGATATTATTTTCTAATTCATCCTCTTTCTGCTGGAAAGTTGAGCATTTTTACTTCCACTGAGTGTTGATAGCACCATCTAAAATAAGTTATTGTTGTTGTTGCTGATTTCAGATCAGCTATTTTACTTGTATCACTGCATTGATGCAACCGTGCAGTTCCCTAAGAATAAAGCTATTGTGGTTTTTCGGTGCTGCTGTGAGGAGAGTAGGGAAATCTTACCGTGGCCGTCCACGCAGCCACTTTTAAACTCGCCCTCGAACTTCATCCCGTCGAAGCGAGTGAAGACGCCGGCCCCTTGGAACTTCCCCTGCACAAATTCACCTTCATACCTGAGGAACATTTACATGCAAACACATTTACAGGTCTATAAAAACAGTCTTTCCTTTATTGCTGAAGGTGGAGGGGAAAAAACAGGAGCTTTGACTTTTGACTAGAAATTTGGACAAATGACAAGCGGCATTAACACACGTTGGTACTTGAGGCAAAAATACACTGATGTGGTTTTCATGACAAATGTCCTAGTTTTCTACACAATCTGGAAACTGTGGGATAACATTTGTCTATCCTGTGTCATTCACTCCAGTCCCTGGAGGAACGAGCTGGACTCTGCTGCAGCTCCTGTGAGCCCACACTGTCTGCAGCAGCTGTCGGTATCTGTTGCTCAAAAAAAAAAAGCAGTTTTAGTGAGAGTTGATCAACTGGTTCTTCCGGATGCTAACACAACAGATGGCTTTGAGCGTGTGCCACCGTTATTCTTAAACATCCTCGGCTGCACTGATAAAATTACAGGAATATCTTTGGAACAACACCCTTCAATGAAGTTTTTGTCTGACAGATAAAGAGAGAAAAGCAGCAGATGTTTCCGCCTGCACTGGAATGATCCTCGGCCAAAGTTACAGCAGCAAAGACGGAAATGTTGAAAATGTCTGAGACAGAGCTCTGAAGTTAGAAATGATTTTTTTGCTGAGGCTGATAAAATAAATGTTCCCGTTCCGACCTGTTTCATTTCATTTGGTGAAAAGAAAGAGACAACCTGAACTCCTGTTTAACCACCTTCCTGTTTCTGACAGATGTTACTGTGCTATTTTAAATTCCTTTGAGCTGTTGGTGTTTTGCATTTGAGACATGGTGATGATGAATCTTTAGTTTGAGTCCTACAGCACATGTTGTATTTTGGCCGCTGATTATTTTAGTCATTTCAGCGGCTAAAATCAAATTTGCAGATGTCACTAATAAGGAATAATAATGAAGACGACATTTTCAGACATCTGTTTTTTTAAATAAATGATTCAACAAGAGAAATAATCAGTTGATTAATTGGTAATGAAAATAATCCTTTTTTGTACCACAGCAGCAGTGATGATAGTAACTACATTAACATGCACTTTATTTAGGAGCAAACTTCTAAACTCAAACTAAAACAAAACGTAAAAACATAAAAAGACGGAGCAGAAAATGAGCTCTCCTAAAATAAGCTTTAGTTTCAGCGTTCTGATGTTTTCTGTGAGAAGTGACGTGATCTTTAAAGGTCAAGGGTCAGGTAAACAGGGAGTGAACCACAGACCTGGAGCCATCAGGGAAGACGAGCACCCCGCAGCCATTGAAGAGGCCGTTCTCAAACTGTCCGGTGTAGCACGTCCCGTCGCTGAAGGTCAGCTGACCCAGGCCGTGACGCAGACCTGCAGCAGTGACACAAGCAGACTTTAAAGAGTCACGGACTCACTTTGGTTTGTTTCAGTGAAAACAACAGATGCATGGATGTAAACTTCACCGAGGAGACTCGGAAACAAGAGGCTCATGAAATCATCACAACAGCCCCAGAGACGAAACAGAACAAAGAGGAAACGTAAAGTTTAACTTTTCTAAAAGAAAAAGCAAAACTAAATGAGACTGGACAGGATGGGGAAATGATTTAAGACTGGGAGTTAAATGCTGACGGCAACATACAGTATATGTTTTCTAAACCAATGTCATGTTTTTGTTTAACTTATAGAACTGAGACAAATTATCTGCGTGCCACAAAATACCTAAATATATTTAAAAGACCATAAAATCTAGTGCAAAATACATAGTACAGCGATGTACTGTGTGACTGTGGGTAAAAACTGCAGCAGGTTCATGTTTTTATGTATATTTATATTTAATTTTCATACGTAGAGTTTAATTTCGCCTACATGTAGGCTAAATTACATAATTTATCGCCTGTTTCAGCTCTAAGAATAAAGGTATTGTTTAGCCCCCAAAACAAAAGCCAAATATGAGGGTTACTTGCCAAAAACACGTACTAGCAAAACATATCACTCCTGTTTTTTAAAGATAAAGAAATCATTTGTCAGAATTAGTGAGATCACATCTTTGCATCAGGAGACTCATAGACCAGAAGTTTGATATATTTATCATCTTTTTCCCTCCTCAGTGAAAACGGACCAAAAGGTTTCAGTGCTCAGGAGCCACGTGTGCCAAAGAAGCTTGAAACCAACCTACAACCTTGGTAACGACTGAGTGTGTTTGGCTTTCAGTGTGTTTATGAATGGATGATATAGAAATATAATATTTATATTCCAGAGACAAAGCTTCAGACCTTGCTTCATTTCTCAAGGACACTGATAAAATGAAACTATTACTATTATTCCATTCTAATCCAAGATCAATAGAAATGTTTGTGCTCAACCAGCACAGCGAAGAGCACGGACACCGACACAGCCTGTACTGGGTGGATGTTGAGCTAAGATACAGGCTAACTGGGTTGTTATTTCAGAAGTGGATTAGACGTTTGGAGGCAGAGGATGGATCCCTGTTCAAAAGGTCAAACTGGAACCATAACAGGCAGAAGCCAAAACATGACCCTCAACGTTAAGGCATTTACCCCAGACCAGCAAGATACGGGATACTGGGTGTAAGAAAGGACATGATGTGTGTGTGAACATATAGAACGTCTGTCTGATCATTTATGTTTTCGTGCTGCCAAAACACCATTTCCGATCGCTCAGGACCCAACACACACACACAGGTTTTTATTCTGGTTTGAGGCCAGTTCTAAGCTGGAACCTAACAAACGGGCACAACATCAGACAGGAAAATATTTAGCATGTCAGCACAGTTAGCACATTTTTAGCACTTTTCACTGTTTGTTTTTTTACAGTATGAAGAAAACAAACACTGGTTGACACTGGGAGATGGTGAAAAGTAAACCAACAACACATTTCCCAACACAAATATGATTTAAATTCCAAAGAGCAGTGCACACAGAGGAAAGCTGCCTGTTACTCACTGAGACAAACTCAGCTGACATCTGCTTTAAAGGTCCTAACTTCAAAATCAGTTCTCTCTTTCAGGAAGTTCTGTTCTGTTGATGAAAAGACCGTGGTGCAATAACTAAGGCAGGAGGAGATGTGAGTATGTATGCTCTCCTTAAACCGTCAAATAATACAGGACATGTTTTAAAATGCTAAAACAATGATCCTCAAATCTCTAACCCAGATGACGTTTGATGGTGACCAGCAGTAAATCCAAAGCTTAATACCAGAGCCCGTGACAAAGCCAGCACTTATTGGAGGAGGAATGCAAATGTCATTTGGGTCCGAAAAAGTTTAGGGTTTAAGAATGCATGTACATTATTATTTTAATTCAGAAATCTCTGTTAGCAGTTCAGCAGATTTATAATTGGTGCTAAGATAAAAGGTCAGCTGCTCTTTTTCATTTCTCGCCTCTTAAAATGTTCCCACGGAGGTGAGAACCAATTTTCCCTTTAATTCCGCAACTAATTTCCAGGATCGGGAGGATGTTAGTCGACCGAGGCAGGGAGGGAAAGAAGTGAGTATTTCTACTTGCCAGGGTCTATTAGCAGGCCCAGCGGGAATTAGGAGAATAAGGGGATGTGAAGCACAGTTGGACTCGGGTGGAGGACGGCCCAGGTTCCTAATAGCTGCAGTAAACAAGGAATAGGATTTATGGAGAGCTTGCCAAGTGGCATGAAACTGGTGGAGAAGAGAGAGGAAAGATCTGGAGGGGGAAACCCTTCACAGCAGACTGGGATATTAAAGGATGGGGGGGTGTGTTTGGCACAGGGTGAGGCAAGGGTGAGGCTAATGAGTGTTGTCCCTTGCTTCCAGCTAATGGCAAAGTAAATTAGGCAGTCCATCTGTCAGAGCTGCTTTAAGTGCTGCTCTCTGCCCAATCTCTGCAGGGTGTTCACGGGAGATTTGGAGAAGAGATTTGGCCCAAACTAAATCTGGAGCTCTGTGCTCCATTTTCAAAGACTTTGCGCCTCTGAAATATCCTGCATCCATATGCGCGAATTTGTGTGTGCACAAGCCAGACTTGATTAAGTGTATATGGGTAAAGAAGAGGGGCCAACAGGGGCTTAAATCCAACTCTTCAGCCTGCCGGAGCCCTGACAAGCGAGTGAGAACCGGAGGCGGAAATTTCACAGACTGGCTGTTGAAATATAACAATCTGTGGAGTGTTAAAGAGGCCGCAGTCGTCCCACCACAGACGCCAAGAGCAGCCGAGCAGCGTTAGAAAAGCCTTGTCAAACCGTGAATGGTGTTCCTGAATGCAATGATACCGAGTGGCCTCAGGGTATTTGTTTTATGGACCATTGTGACGCTGTTTACTTTTTACTAAAGGGACCAGGGATTATCAGCGGACTCCTGCAGCAGGGGACAGTAGTTTCCTCTCCGTCTCCTCAGATTTGATTCCCACACACAGACTCTAATCTGTCGTTCAGCTCCTCTGTAACGCCTCCAGTCAGGTCATGGTCTCCGGGTAATTAAGGTTTAGCTGAATTTGTCCAGCTTTTATGTCAATCAATAGCGGTAATGCATAGATGTTAAATGACCGCACGGGCAAAGTACAGTAGTAAATGGCTTCTGGTGGGGCCTTGCTTGTTGTGGATGTACCCAACCTACTTCCTGCAACCTGATAGCCCCCAGGCCTGTCTTCAACCAGCTCGCCACTTAATTATTCATGAGCACTGTAGACCTCTGTTCGGCACACACACCTTCACGTTTGTGTGCAAACAGTGACTTTGCAAGCGTGGATGCACACACACACACACGATACGTGACGTGCAGCAGCCTGTGTGCATGACAATAACAACACACACATTCACACGCTATTTCATATCAAAGAGCAAAGTCAGCAGTGTTATGTCAGCTGCGTTACTACCAACAGAACGTGCAGTCACACATAGTTTGAAAGAGGCTAGAAGGTAAACGTGCATTGGGGAAAGGTATGTGAGGTGCTACAGAACAGATTCCCCGGGGGCGGTCGGCTCTGTTGACATGTTCAGAAGTTATTAGCAGCAGATAAACAAATGTAAAGGATGCGGATGGAGGAAGAAAAAGGTAAGATCTCGATATGGTCAAAACACTGGCACGTTTTAAGGCTATAGAAAGTACAGCTGACATGCAAAACAGCAACACTCACATTAAACGTGCAGCAATTTCATTTTCAAATGTGTGTCAGAAAATACTCCAAATATGCATTTTTACACACAAAGTGTATAATATTTACCACACACTCTATTTTATTTTAAAATAAAATATAAAATTAAAATCTCATCGTAAAGTCCATTTAGTGGATCTTCAGGAGCTTTCAATTAAACTGCATTGTCTTCATCAGAACCTCATTTCTGAACTTCAGCTTTAAAACTAACAGGAACCAAATGTGAAAATATACAATCCATACAATATTGATATGAACTCAAAGTGTGAAATTTCAACCTTAGCTTTTACACGGAGCATATATATTTATATATATATATATATATAATATCTATAATTCCATCAACTGGGCAAACACCATCTGCTATTTAAAATCATGTGACATGATAAACATAATATATATACACTGCATGGAGTGTGTGTTATAGGTATTTCAAACATGATGAAAAATAATTAGAACAAAAAAAGCCTGGCAGCTCCAAACAGCCCAGAGCTGCATCAGATCTATTAGTTTCTATTAATTTCTCCAGACATCACTTAAGACACGTCTGTGCTGGAAAAACAAAACATGCTGTGCACTGAAAGCTGCACATATCTGTGCATCACAGCCAAACCAGTTTAACAGTTTCTTGCTAACCGTGCAGAGACCATATGTTTCTCTCTGCAGCCTCACGCACGCTTTGGTGCCAAACTTTTGTTCTTTGTTTAACCTTGCCCTAAAGGTTGTCTAAGTGTTTTTGTTAGACTGCAAATACTGGTTTAGGTAGTGTGATATCCTGTCTCGGTGGGCTCACTGGCACCAGATGGCCTGTGTGTGTGTGTGTGTGTGTGTGTCTGGATTCGCCTGTAGTTGCTGATTTCAGTTCGACACCTTTCTCTGCTTCTTTTTTGCCTATTAGATGCAATCTGTTTGTGCGAGTCGAGGTTGGTTTCAAAGCCAGCTTGTTGTGACTCACGTACAGTAGAAACACTTTTTTTTCCTATCCCTCCAGTCTCACCACAAACCTCATCCTTCGTTCCTTAAAGTTGCTGTGGACAACTTCGTTTGACTCTTATTGATGTTCCCGTTTTACCCGAAAACTAAATCTGTATACGCTCCAGAAAACTGCAGCCTAAACTGGAACACTTCTGAAGCTAGTCCCATTATTGGCAAACCGACAATGACTAGCAGGTATAAAATGACCAGCATGGGAATATGCACTTGAGTTTAAGCTTTAAATGCCTAAAATGCTGCTCCATCCTCGAGGAGGAGGAAGGATTATGGAGAAAACATTCTTCTTTGGGTTAAAAACGATTTGAGGTTCAGTATAAAAGACACTGTTTTGGATGTTTCTGCTCACGTGACTTAAAGTTAGAGCCTTAATGACTGAATCCTGTAAAGACTGGACGACACCCCACCTGATGTGGTGGAGGACGCTGGGAGCTGGGGTGTTCAGGGGAATAGATCCTGGTAGGATCTCCCATGAGTGTCACCTATTAGAGCTAGGCCCGTCAGAAGAGATCGTTTATCAAACTACCTGCTGATTAATTCTCTGTACTCAGTGTGTAGGAAAGACCTGCCACATATCTCCGTCGGGTGTCACTGCGTCTGACGGTGGAAGCCCCCAGGGGTGGAGAGTCACCCCGAGATGCCGAGGACCCTGAACGATGTTTGGGTGTCACCTTGCACAGTCCTTCAGAGAATCTCATGCCAGCAGCCTGGAACGAGGCCTCTAACAAATTTACACTGAATTGAACCAGTAGCATTTCAGAATAAGCCCAATCTGCTGAATTTGGTTTCTTTATGATACTAATTCCTTTTATTTATAGATTCTGTTTCTGAACCTAAATGTTTGACACTGTAATACAAATATAAGTCATTCTAAAATAAGAGCCCACAGCATCAGAATTTCTGTGATAAGTGATGTGATTCTGCTAAATCGTTGTTGTGACAGCCCTTGAGAACCAGTTACCGGGGAAGACCGACATGCAAACACTAGCAGGGACAGAGGAAACCGTGTGCCGATTCCACAACAATCAGTCTTTTCCATATTTGTTTTCACTGCCATCTAAAAACTAGAGCAGGGCTTTGCAGCATCGGTCTCTTTGACTCTTGACCCCGTGATAAGAGTGAGAGTCCAGTTCTGAGCTGTTTCCTGTCTGTGCAGTGGGATGGACACATGCTCAATGTGACCTCGGATCGAGAACCGCCCCTAAGCTGAGTAATCTACGTATGTTACTGTGATTATGATAAGAGCATTATTACATGAATTAAAGACAAGTGTGGTATCTACACGGACTCTGCCTCACTTGCATTATTGTCTTAATCGCATTATAACAACAATTCTGCTGCACATGCAAATGCAGCCAGCGACGGAGGAGTAACTGGAGAGGCTGGTCTTGCCTTCTTTCCATTCGCCGTGATACTCCTCGCCATTGGAGTAGGTGAAGGATCCTCGTGTCAGGGTCATGGGTCCTGCTGGCACACAAAACAACAGCACAAAAAACAGCATCAAGACCTGGAGCTCTGAGATTCTGAGCTGCATGTTCGTGAAATACTGGGTCTGCCTCTGAACCCACTGAGGGTTAATTGTTAGCTTTGGAACACAGCAGAGCTCTAATTATGCACCAGAGGAACCACACACCCCGAACTCTGCCTTGACAAAACAAGAAAATGACTGGTCACAGCTTTACCCCCTTATGTCACTGTGAAGATAACAGTCTCTAAGGTTCTGGTTTCTTTTGACCAGATTTTGGCACCGGGCTGGATTTGTTCCCATTGTTCCATGTTAGTGAGCTTTTTGGCTGATGTTTAAAAACAGGACAGATGCTGAAGCTTCTTGACTTGTGTATCAAACACACTGAGGGCTCCTGTTATTTCTCCTGTTAGTAGTCGATTAATCAGTTGGTTGATAAATGTTGTTTTTCTTGTCTCATCACCGAATTTGAAACAGTTCTGTGCCGCCGCTGAATTTATTTTTATCATTCGCTGTGATATAGATCGAGAGTCGAGGGCAACCAGCTTCCTTACTGCTGTCATCAATAATAAGAAAACACAGGAAACTAAAACTCAGCAGGCGCCACAGCCACTACGCTAAGTCACATGTCTAAGACAGTGATTGTCACTGCAGTGCAGGTTATAGATGAGTTTATAGATAATTATCAATTTGTAAATATGACAATGACTCTTATCCTGAAGCTCTTTCGCTAAACGTTACATTTATTTTTACTTGTATTTATGTGTATATTTAACTTGTTTTTCTAGTTTCATTCATTTTCAGCACATTGACACTGCACAAGTCAGATTCCTTGTGTGTCCGTCCTCTATAGAAACCCTCCATCCATCATCTATACCCCCTTAGTCCTAACCAGGGTCCCAGGGACCTGCTGGAGCCTATCCCAGCTCTCTTTGGGTGAAAGGCAGGGGTCCACCCTGGACAGGTCACCAGTCCATCACAGCATGAGTGGGTGCTGGGGCTTTGACACACGCATCCTTCCCTGCAGGTGTGTGTTGCCCTTGAATGTTCCAAATTAAACAGGGTGTCCACATACTTGTGACCAATCAGTGTAACCCAGTATAGTCTACCAACCTATGCTGCAAAGTTACAGTTGAAATAGCAGCAGCAGGTGTTTTCTTTCCTGTTGAGGGCCCCTGACCACCTGCCTACATGCTCCAGGCTGCTGGTAGTCCATCAGTGCGTCGTTCGGATTCTTATTTGCAGTAAGATAACCCTTATTGTCTCCTGTCTGTGTCTGTCCTGGCTGCATGACGCTTTTAAATTCCTCATTTGATAAACAGCTGTGTTTGGTTGCTGTGTGTACGCGCTCCCTTGGTGTCAGAGCGAGGTTAGAGACAATAACACACAGCAGACTGCAGCATCCGAGGACCGTCCAGGCTTCACACCTGAGACGCTGGACATCTGAGGCCCGTGCGTCAGGCTGCAGGACTGCTCGGATGCCATCAGACACACCGGAGGAGGAGTGTGTACCCCTCCATCTAATGTTGCCACAGTAACGGCGCCCTGGCCCCTTTGATCGTGCCGGCGTGATGTTGCGGGGCTCCCTAACACACACACACGCACGCACGCACGCGCATGCATGCACGTACACGCGCCGAGTGAGGAGGAATAAAATAACAGCTTTACCTGTTTTATTAAGGAGCAGCTCAGTCCTTCTGTCTACATCCCGGATGAAAACCAAGCGGCTCCTCTCGGCCACTATTTACCCTTTTCCGACGCTGCTGGTTTCCTGGCAGAGCTGCCTCAGCGTCTCTCCAAAGTGCCGCGCTGTCATTGGCTGTCATTGTGCCACCTCGACTCAACGCTTCTCCTCATTGGCTGCTGAACCTTGCTGGCCAGCCCTCCCAGGGACCCATCTTTGTCGAGGGCATCGGGTTCATGCGCTTAATTAGCCGGAGTGCTGCTCCGTTAGAGCAGTTGCCCTTGGCTTCTTTATGTGTTGCCATCGCCTCAGTACGGATATAAAACGCTTCCCTTTAATGATCCTCAGTCATCCCAGGTTTCAATTTGGTGATTAGACCCGCGTTTTGGCGACTTGGAAGGGAGCTGATTTATCGTCCTGCCTGTGCGCAAAAACGGCTTCGCTGGGATGGAGAGGGTTTTTTAAATGAGCGCAGATGGATTCAAAGGCGATAAGGCCTTAATTCAGAAAAAAAAGCTAAGAGAAAAAGAATCAAGGTGACCTGCATGAAACCAAAGTCTCCTGTCCTGAAAGAAACAGCTCTGCTGTTTTAATTAAGACTTAATATGTCATGGCTATCAAAATGATTGGTGATCATTTATCAATAACAGCTTAACAAAAAAGCTCCAGTATTCAAACCTTTCAACACAACAACATCTGCAGTCTGTCTGTTGACATCAGGTGCAGACTCACACACCTGTAGTGCTTATTAAAAACGATCAGATAGGAAATATTTAAAGTCTGCACAAGGTGAAATCAATAAATGCTGTAGTTACTGTGTGAGGTTTTACATTGTGCACAGAAAAAAGTCACTCTGGTTCTGTAATTTATAAGAAAAAATATCAATCAATACATTGTCGCCTGTAAATAATGTGATTTAGTTTACAAGAAGTGCTAGTGTGGAGCAATAACACGAAGCACAGTCTATACAGGGAGCCTGAGGGTCAAAGTTCAGAATCAGTAGTTTGCAGCATTAAATCTGTTTTACGTCCAACAGTGAAACTGTTTACAAACAAACAATATAATAATCTAATCATGTCTCAGACGTTATCACTGAAAAAACACAAGCCCTTTAAATCTGTGCATTATTTTGTGTCATACAAGCTGCTTGTTTATTATTATTTTTACTTTAGTGTCACCACCTATGCTCATCATGTAGAATTTCAAAATAAAACTGCTGTCTTTCACAGGCTTTGTGAAGGACTTACCCATCCAAAGACAAACTACTAAAGCCTAGAAATCATTTCTTAATTGAAATGCTCCGTTGCATTATTCTCTCTCATGCATGATGACGTAAACTCTGTCCTTCCACAGCAAAGGTAGAACCTGAACCTCTGAAGAAATTGAGATATTCTGACCTACAACTACAAAACTGACTGTTACGAGCAAACGACTCAGTTCTCGGTCATAAAGCATCATAAACTCCTGCAAAGGTAAACACACAGGTAGTGTGCGAGACTGTTGTTAAGAGAATCAATGTTAAAGTTGAACAAACTCACCTGCATGGTGGGAGATTTTAAAGCAGGATTGTATTTATTTTTAAGATTCTTTACTTCAGGGACAATGGACATGATTCAGCATCCTTGTAAATATGTTGCTGTTGTTGGCCAGATGTTGAATGGACCATTAAAACAACAATAAAACACACAGCCTATTACACAAGACAGTGAGGTGACTGAAAGCATAAAACTCCAAATGCTACAGCAAATATTGGGAACCTAATGGAGACAGACAGTTACCACAGTGCACGTGGTGGGATCAGACATTATCAGGTGTTTTATGCTGGTTTTTTATTGAGCTGATGTTTGAGCTCAGGGCTGTTCCCTGTCAGGTTGTGTGTATTTGTACGCAGGTTCTTGTGAATGTACCTTAAATAACACAACAGTTTAATTAATGGGAAAAAGAACAAACTCTGTACTTTTTGCACTTCAGGCCTTTGTCGTCACTGAGATCATGGGGTTTTAGCTGAACGACCACATTTTAAGCAGATTCTAGATCCAGTACTTTAGAGAACAGTATTTAGAAGTCTGTGTTCTGTAAGGGTTCTCTCAGGTTTCCTCATAACGTCTGAGGTTCTTTGCTAAAAAACAAAAAGCAGCCTGTGACCCAGTGGACGACCATCACATTCAGTTTGTTTCTGTGTGTGACACTTTGGTGACGTTTGTCATGTTGTGTCTGTGGGAATGTTCAGTCTGAACAAACCTCAGAAAATATAATAAACTGGGTCGTTAACGTGTGTGTTTGTAAAACCCTGGCTATTTATTTATTTATTTATTTATTCATGTGAAATGATATTAATCAATATGAATATTATATAATAAATATGAATATGATTAAGTCGTGGAAGGGGGACTCTGAGCCTGCAGACACTTTCTGGAGATTTATGGGACAGTGTCACTCTGCATATTTAGTTTTTATTAGTATATTATTATTAATTTGATTCATCTGTATTATCATAAAAGAGTCTGCTTTGGAAAACATACCCTCCAGCTACACTATCACCACATCAGCTCATTTAACCCTGCAGCGTCTTTATTTTAAATTCCCGGCACACGCCGCGCCCTTTGACACACATTGCTTCCAGCTACGGTTAAATTCGGGCCACAGCCGCCGCGTGCTGGTCCCTGCACAACAGAAAAACAGACAAACGTCCCGTTAAACGGCCAGCGACGGCACATCTTCACGCACAGATGCTGGGAGGGATGGAGTGGAGGAGGGGGAGTTTTCGGTGGGAGGGACAAGTGAGCGCTATAGAAAGGGGGATGCTGCAGCCCCGTCCCCTCATACCTCACTCCACCCAGCCCTAGAATAAAAACCACCGGTGACGTGCGCGCAGGGAAGCACCGAGCAGTATGTGCGCGCCCACGGGAGGGGCCGATAGAAAATGGCGAGTCTGTGCAAGAGGCAGCAATGCACGATAGAGAGGCGCGGCTTTCGGCAGGAACTTGACTCTTGGAGGCACAAACTCATTCACTGTGTAGGTAAGCTCGCTTGGAATTGAGTGTGTGCGTGTGTGTGGCGCGGTCCGGGCGGCCCGGGGGACGCCGGTAACTCTGTGTTTGCGTTTGGTTGTGTGGAGTGTAACGCGCAGGGATCCGGGGCTGTAATGTCCAGGAAAACCTATAGGTTCTCCACGAAGCTGTCATTTCTGTTACGCACGGCTGTTCTCGGCGCTGCCCGCCTCCCACCGGACATACCCAGAGATACTCGCACTAAGTTTTTGAGCTCGTGCCGCCATGTTGCCAGGTGCCTCACCTGCCGGCGCAGGGTGGGTCACCTGTTGAGTGATGTTTTGTTGGAGGACTCGGGGTTTGGAGCCGCCGGGTTATTTTTTACACATTATTCCATAGCTGTTTATTTATTGTAAGCAGGACGTGTCACGTGTGCCGTCGGTGCTGCGCCTCAGCCAATCGGCTTCCCAGCTATTGGCCGGTCCGTGCACACGCGCGCGCGACCGGGTTGAGTTTTTGCTTGGGGGGGAGGGCTTTGCGCGTTCTCGATCTCCAAACCTGACGCCCCCCTCCTCCTCCCCCTCCACTGCCCTGGAAATCGGCTTTTGGGAGCGCGCATTGCTGCATTGGGGGAAATGTCAGTGGGAATAATTTGGTATTTTAGGGGGAGGTATAGGCGAGGGGGGCAGAAAAGCCTCGGGGCTCGCCTGGGAACCGAGCTTGGTACTTGTTGAACCACAGCCGGTGGATGCTGTGGAAAACTCTGCAGCTGAGATTTGTCCGGCGCAGTTTGCAGGTTTATTTCTGGTGTTTTGGATGTTCAGGGCAGGACAGCGCGTCTCCGTTTCTGCAGGGTCCGTTAACAGCAGCGGCCACGACATGTGTCAGTCTTTGTCTGGTTGAATAACTGGCACCTAAACTTCCTCCCTAACCCGCTGTCTCTATTAATGCACATCGGTTTTTATTTAGGCTTTTCTCCGTTTGCACCCCGCTCCAGCCCACTGTCCTTTCTCCTCCTCCCAAATCCTCCATCCCTGCTGTTTCTTTGGCTCAGTCTAATCCGGTTACTTCGACCTGTTCAGATGTTATGTCAAGATTATCCCCCGCTCGTCTCGGATCTCCTGAACTCTCCGTGTTTCCTCGAGTGTCCGTGTGTTTTCCGGCGGTGCAAAGCGCCGCTGCGGAGTTGGGGTGTTGCGGCTGCACTTGTTTTTGGATTCATGTCTGTGCGCGCTGACCTGTCACCCGCCTGCGCTCCCCATGGTCTGATTCCGAGTCGACCAGCGGGACTTTTCATTAAGAAACCCGATTTAAAATGAAATAGAAAGTGATCTCACACCACAATAATTAGCTGTGCCAACAAAAAGCTTTTCTCTCGCCCTCCTCTTGTGGTGCGCTGGTTTGATCATTGGATGTGTGTGTGTGTGTGTGTGTGTGTGTATGTGTTTTAATTGAAAATACGTCATGTAATGATAGTCTGTGTGAAAAGTGACTTGGAGCCTATTTTCTAACTTCACATATCAGTGAGCACACTCTGCCTGCTCTTTGCTTCATGGTTAGTGGCGTTTTCATCACTAAATGAGTCACAGGGCTGGAGTTCAGAGCTGCAGAGGAGGGTTCTGGTCCCTGTAACTCAGACAGGAGAATACCAGTCCTTAACAGGGATACTGCAATGATGCTAGGGCCCCATAATAAACATACTGGAAACTCACTGTTCTGCACCTGGAATACATGTATCACCATCACAGTGTTACCACCGGGGATACACACAGCACAGTAATGAACTCACAGCTTCCTTTAGCTCTGTATGGAGTTCTGTGTGTGTGTGTGTGTGTGTGTGCTTAGCATATTTCTTCATTTGTGGTTCTTCGCAGCAGCAGTTCTCGGCACTCAGACTGAAATCTGACATTCGCTCTAAGGCTGCATCAGCTCTGAAACTGGAATCATAATGTGTGTTTGTCCTAAAGCTGGTTTGCAAAATGCTGAGGATCCACTGTGGTTTCTGTGATAACATTTCAGGGTGCAAGGTGAAGTCGTCATGTGTCTTCATCTCCTCAGCTCCACATCCAGAGGAAGTTGTTGTGAATCACACAGAGATTAAGTCAAAGAAAAGCGTCGCATCTAAACAACGTGCTCGTCAGAAACACACTAATAGGCAGGAATAGTTTTCTGTCATGAGGTTAAACTCTGATTTAAATGTCAAAACCAAGAGAAGCCTCCAAACCCCAAAATAAAACAAATGTCCTAAAAGAAGAAGAAGAAGAATGAAAAAACAAATGTTAGTCTTAAAGCAAACCGTGTGATGACATGAAATTTAACACACACTGTGTCACGAGTCATTTTGTTAAACAGCCTTGTTATTAAGGAAATAATGATCAGCGTGTCAGAGGAGGTGGACGTCTTCCAGTTTATTACAGCTGGCGGTGATGTGCACGGACGCAGCTCGGTGACACAGGCGTCCTCGTCGTCGTGCTGTCTGCCGTGCTGTGGGCCAGGCACCAGAGAAAGGTTAACATTATTAATTAGTAGCAATTATAGCCCAACTGCTGATTCCTTTGGCACATATTCTGGGTAAGAGTGCAGCTAATTGGATTGCTGAGAGGTTGTGGCACAGAGACAGACTGTGATGGGGAGTGAGGGGTGTGAGTCTGAGCGGCAGATTGCTTTTTTACTCCTCACTTCAACACTTCTCAATGGCAGAGCTGCTCTGAGAGAAGTAATGAGGCCACTGGTCGAGCTCTGATTTGTGCTTTCACTGACTCAACACACTTTATCCAAATGGTGAGCAACAGTGCTGTGTGATTTACAGGGTTTATAAAATCAGCGTGATGAAGTGAGCTGCGTTTTTAAAAGTTGGCTGTTTAATTCACCGGATTAACCAAAAGCAGATGTCAAGTCTGTTTTTATTTCAGTGGCTTATGAAAAAGAAGGTCCAGGAAAAGTGACTGTGGCACAAATCAAAAGATTTCATTAGATCAAGCTGTGGATCAGCTCTTAGTGTATATGGGCCCTGCTCTGCTCTGTTGTTCTACAGCCTGTTGACTCTGCTAAATAGAGGTTGTACTGTTTTCCACTTTATGGACCACAGTGTGTTTTGGTGCACACACACCCATATTAAACGCACACACCCTCATTTCAGCTCCTTGAAACTCATGATCACTTTTACAACAGAGACCTGTGTTTAGAAGATGAAGGAAACTAGCAAATAATAATATCTGGAAGTGAGCGTCATATTTGTTACTGGCTAATTCATTGTTGATCGATCTATATATCACACGTCTGTGCCGCCTGCACGTGCTCATCACTGTCAGGTGGTTATTTGCTTCGGGCTGCATGTTTCTGCTTTGTTACCTTTTATTTAATGCTGTTTAATCAGCGAGGTGCAGGTGAATCATCGGTTCGACAGTGTGGGTCCAGGTTACTCAGGCAGCAAATGTCTCCTCTCACTATGCAGCGTCTCATAGTTAAGCCACGATGTGCAGGATCATGTGTTTGGTTTAATGTGTCATTAAATGAACAGATCTCCCTGGTTTCTCCCTTTTTCTTTCTGTTTATCCATCTATCTAGTCCCTTGATTATCCACTGTACTCAAGTCAAATCCCTGTCTCATCAAGTCAACAAAATCCCCCCCCCCCCCCCCCCCCTCCTCCACGCCTTCCTCTCCGAGCGCTCGGCTTTTATTTCAGTAATGGACAGATGGACGCCCCGAGAGATCTGCCTGCTACTTTCTCATCTTGCTAATTCTTTTCATGGGCTTCCTGAAAAGGAAAACAAACCATGGCACATTTATCAGGAGCTGGTGTGGAGAGTGGCAGCGATCCACCCATTGGACCAGCCCCGGTGCCAGAGCTGTAAATCTCTACTCACCCTCTTCATTAGAGACACACACACACACACACACACACACACACACACTCTGCTCTCCGCTGGTGCATGTGTGCTGCGATGTCGGGGGCTGATCCATGCCAACCAGGAGCCCCGTGGGAGGAGGGCTGCTCTCTTTGGGGTGTGTGTGTGTGTGTGTGGGGTGTGTGTGGGGGTGTAAACTGCAATCTGTGGAAAAGCAAAATACACCAGTGGCACTGAGTGAATGCTGACAGAAGGTGTGTGTGTGTGTGTGTGTGTGTGTGTGTGTGTGTGTGTGTGTGAGAGTGTGTGAACTTTAATTCTTCCATAAAACCGAGGGCTGTGCTCTATTTTTTTTCCCTGACATCCTTCCTCGTGTTCAGACACACTAACACACATTTATCAAACCTGCCCAAAGAATTCAAACCATTGTTGTTCTGCTTTTTTTTTTTTTTTTAATCCTCCAAGCCTGAAGTTATTTCTGGGGAGGAAACTATTTCATCTTGTTTTTGCTGGCTTTTCAGGAAGTAGTCGAATATTTCAGAAACTAATCTGTTTTCTTCAGACTGTTAAAGGAGCAGAGTGTGACAGCTTTAAAAGAACAAGCTGTTTCTGAGCATCAGGAGATGAAGAAGGCAGCTGACTTCCTAAAAAAGCCTTTTTTTGTTGTGTGCTTGCTCTTCTTTTTCATCTTTTTATCTTTTATCTGAAAACAATAATGGTTGGCTTTGATTATTATGTTTTATGGAGCTGCAGCATCTTCAAGAGAAACAAGTCTGAAAGGCGTGTTGTTAAAATCAGTGGGTGCTCTTTGAGGAATTAGAAGAAAGTTGTTTAACTAACAGATTTGTTTTTTTTTTTGTCCTTTGGTTTTTCCCTGAACGTGAATTTTTACTTCGTCCTCTTCTGCTTCTCTTCACTTGTTTTCATTTTCGAGGTGAAAAGTTAATTTATCAGTTAGTGAAATGAAAATTAGTCTGCAAACACTTTCTTCTTGGTTTTCTGAAAGAAGAACTGGAACATTTTTGTGTGTGGACAAAAGAAGCAGTTTGAGTTTGTGGTGGACACATTTTAGAGCAAACGGGTTAATTGATTAATGAGGGAAATAATTTGCATATTAATCAATAACAAAAATAAAAAGCCCCAGTCCTATTCTTTGACTCTTGTATCTCCCAATATCCAAAGATCATCAAAGTAGGTTTTAGGAGTCACACATGTCCGTTATGAAACCGTCATCACCAAAAACGACCAAAGATCAACCACCTGCACATCTTTATGTGTTTGTCAAATCCTACTAATTGTTTTTAATATATTAAGGTTTAAAAAAACAATTAACTTTTATTTATTGTATTCGGCCCCTTATTTTTACTTGGTTTTATTAATCTATTAAATCAAAGAAATTAAGTGAAATAAATGACATAAACAAGAGAGTCTATGCCGTATGTTTGTGGCTATTTTAATTAATATATGAGGAAGTTCTGTGTCAGTCTTTTAATTGAATTAGTACAAAGAGAGTTTGTCTGCAGTTGGAGATTATAGATCCTGAATGTGCTGCTTCTTTCCTCCCTTCAGCCCTAACAATGACCAAAGTCCTGCACTTCCTAAAGCTAAACTTTGCTCGCTGCGTCCCGGGCCGAGCCCAAAATTTATGTAAGCATTCCTCTGTGTATGTGCGTACTTGTACTTCTGTCCTTGTGAGGACCATTTTGAGCATAATTCTATTGAAGTGAGGACCTTTTGGCTGGTCCTCAGTGTTTCAGACTCCTGTTTGAAAGTTAACACCTGGTTTTAATGTTGACGTCAGAGTTTAAGTTTAGGTTAGGGTTCAGGGGAGGGTTGGGGGGGCCAGCCGTTTAGCCGTGATGGTTATGGTTAGGGTGAGCGGCTTAGGGAATGTGTTATGTCAGTGTCCTCACAAAGACAGAAGTATGGCTGTGTGTGTGTGTGTGTGTGTGTGTGTGTGTGTGTGTGTGTGTGTGTGTGTGTGTGTGTGTGTGTGTGTGTGTGTGTGTGTGTGTGTGTGTGTGAGTGTGTGGGTGTGTGTGTGTGTGTGTGTGTGTGTGTGTGTGAGTGCCTTTTGTTATGTGACCTCACTGGTACAGGTCTTTGGGTGCTGAAGCCATGTGGGCTCATGCACGGTTTGGAGTTTCTATTTGGAGTACACACACACACACACACACACACACTGAGAGGCGTCTAGGCTTTAGAGCAGCAGGAATGTTTACTTGGACCCACACTCAGTGAATTCCCCTGGTGCTTCAATAATGGCTGCTTTTGTGTGGAGGGCCTGGAAGTTCGCTGTTGGACGTATGTCTTTGTGAGACTGCTTTTTAGACCTTTTACATCCAAGACATTTTTGGAAAGAGAATTTGAAAGTGTACAGCCTGCGCTGCGGGTTCAGGCTTTAGGTTGTGTAGCTGTGCTGACTGAGTTTAGAGACGGATTATTTTAACGAGGGTTGTATCAAATCTCTGCTTCTTTTTGACAATTGACTGTTAATGGATTTAAAGTAAAAGTGTGTCATTAACAATTAATTAATTCTAAGCATTGCCTCAGTATTCCTGAGCAACAGGAACCAGCTAATGAGATGATAATGGGGCTGAGCAGTCGGTTAAGCAGTGTTAAGCCGACATGGTTCAGAGTTAAAGGGACAGTCTGACTCATTAAAGGAATAATCTACAACTGTACAGTGAATAAACGTCTTCCATCCTTCGGTCACTGACAGAAAATTAGATCCGTATTAAACTGCAGGAAGAAGTGATGCCAGAATGTTGCTGTTCACAGATACAACAGTAAAAAGAGAAGAAACGAAACCTGCTAATGTTTTGATTATAGCACGTTAACAGTAGGTACGAGAAGACGGAGAGAACTGCACGTCAGTGGTGTTATTTCCTAAACTACTGCAGCATTGAATGGGGAAAATGTTCAAGTAATTTAACAATAATGGAGGAGAGTCCTAATGTGAGCGTAGTGGCTGCATACGGTGTGTTACACACAAACATTTACCTACAGCCCATATCCATGCAAACTCAATCCACATGTGCCGTAGGAAGCATGATTGTATTTGGATGGAGCACATGAAAAAGTAAAACAAACGGCTTGTGCCTCAGCCTGACAAGGATGTGCAGCACAGAGCAAACTTATAATGTATGAAACAAGTGACCAGTTCACTTGAAGTGCAGGGAGTCTGCACAGCCACACGTTTATGTGTCTTTATGAAATGCACAAAGAACAAATCAATGACATTTTGGCTGAAATGCTTGTACAGTGATGGCAGACTGTCATTTGCTAAGACTGCTGGGCTGTTCTTTGTGGTGTGTGGTTTAAGTGGCCTTTAATCTGAGCAGAGACTTTACCCAGTGGGCCTACAGGTGCATCCTGGGAAATGTAGTACTCCTAAAGAGAAAGTGGTGTTGAAACAATAGAGCGAGGCGAGCAGGGTGGGAACAGTAATGTGTGTTGCTTTTATACAAGGACACATGACGGATGAGGTTCGCACAACCAGTGACATGAAAACAATGGGAAATTATTTGCAATTCAAAGACTTAGTGGAACTTCATTATGCCTTGGACACGGAGACAGGTGAACCTCACAGACACAAACCTGCGGTTCATGAGAACAGTTTAAGCCCCGTCTTTATTTTCAGTAGCGCTGCATCGTGGTTATGAGTTATAGATTAATCAAAGTCCACCTTAGCACACAGGTTTATAGTAGAAAACAGTGTGTGTTGTTTTAAGTAATGTAATATGAGAAATGAGCTTCTGAATGATCCTAAAGTTCATTTTAATAAACATTTAATTTTAATTAATCTTTTTTTTTTTAATGTAAGTATAAAAAGCCACATTTAGCTCACAGAACAGAAGCATCAATATTAAAGATCTTTGCCAAAATCAAATAGAAAATAAATGAATATTTAAATTAAATATTAAATTAACTGGCAACTTTTATCACAGGACAGTTTTCAGTGTGTGTCACACGTAAGTATTGATGTTTGACATCTGCACACGTTTGTTGTTGAAATAACAGAAACAATTAATTAGCAGTTAATTCATTAATTAGCAAACACTTAAATTGCATTTTAATTTAACTGGATTTGCATCAAAACTAAATTCTCAAAAAACATCTAAAAGACCAAGAAATGCAGGTTAAAAAACTGCCCAGTAATATTTTCATTCCTGATTAAAGTGCTAATTAGTCGTCTCAGTTGATGAATATTAGAAGTGTAGATGTTGTAGATTTGGGGCATTTTTCTTTAATAAGAAAATTTGGTTGGTGCCATTAAAACGTGTTCAGTAACAGCAGGAACAGAAAATGTCAGCATGTCTTTGTTGTTGGTGCTGACCGGCTCAGACTGTTCTGAGCCCACTTATGGATAATGTTCTGAAATGACATGTTTAGGCTCAGAAAGTGAAGTTGGTGAGAATGTTTTAGGTAAGAACAAGGTGAGATTTCCCTCCATGTTCAGGCCCGTTTGAGATGCAGGGGGAGATGAACCAGAAAAGCAAAGAGCTGGAGTGATGCATATTACGGATCATGGTGACCCTGTGGACACGGGTGGTGCTATAACACGGAGGCCACCTGCTCTTGAGCACGAGCTGGACTCTCTTGCTGCTAATTGGCTCAGAGGCTCAGTGGTTAAAGTTTCAATGTGTGTGGTTTTAAATAAAAAAAAAAAGAAGTCTAGACAAATGTGACGTGACTGGAAAAGGAAGGCAGGATCCGAACCTGCACGTTCAGCTTATTGGCTTCACTTGGCTTTTTGTCAGCGTAAACCTTTTGTCTCAGCGTGTTTCGTGTCTTCCTCTGCCTGACAACCTGTCAGGACGAACACGTGGAGTAAAGCCTAGAGAGAAAAGACACTGAGGAGAAAAGACGGCAGCCTTCCCACTCAGTGCCACTCTCACTTTCAGCTTCATTTCACTGCCTGTTCACTTTTTGCCTGTTTCTCAGCCTGCGTGTGCCTCAGTCTCTTTAATCCTTCGCTCTCTGGTTAATTGTATTTGCTGATAAACTTAACCCAGCCGTGAGCGCGCGGCGATGCCGAGCCCTGCATCCCCTCTGTGTCAGAATGAGCTCATTTTCTGAGCTGTCACCGACCACATCCAACAACACGACAACCACAGACGGGGTCTTGGCAATGTCAGCGCAATTAAAAACACAGCAGGCTTTGAATGAAGAGCAGAGCTACTGAGGCTTCTCTGAGGCTCGACTCGCCCTCAGTAGGAAGACTGGCCTTTTTGTTTTACGCTTACACTAAACAACAGTCAGGGCAGACGAGTCTTTGTCGGGTCGGGTCTTTGCCGTCGTCAAGGTCCAGGATTAGCCCTGTCAGCTGGAAACTAGTTCTGTCAAGCTGCTGTGAAATTTCTAGCAGGTGTTTGTGACAGGAACAGAGGAATCCTGATGATCTTAACCCCGTGAACTTTCTCCTCGTGCCAAAGCGATGTTGGGTTCAGGCAGAGTACGTGTCATTCTGTACACTTCGGTGTAGTGATGAGCAGCAATGCAGATTTTCTCTGAGCCAGTTCTTCAGCACCACCCACAGCCTACCTTAACTCCCACCTATCCTGCCAGTCCTGCTTCTTTGTCCACAGACAGACTGCTGCTGCTCAGAGCTGCTCACCTCTAGTTGTTTTTAATTTTTGGAGCTTCTGATGCATTTTCCCATCTCCATGTTCGCGTGCATGTATCTTTCATTCTCTGCAACGCAAACAGCGCCCGCAAAAGGAGCTGATAAATGAACTGCGTTGGTGAAGAGGTGGAGAACATTTGGCTGAAGAGAAGCCGAAAATACCGTCACCATTATGTTCTCAAGAGACTTCACCTTGAGGTAACGGAGAGGCCGAGCATAATGGCCCCCCGTCTCATTTTCAGAGGTCGATTGGTGCATAAAATGGAAACAGCAAGCTTCTGTGTCGCACCGTGTCCTTCTGTTGGCTCAGTGGTGAACGCTGGACTATGGTGCTCCATTCAGTGTTACAGCTCAGCCATTTTATTACGTGCTAACTTTGATGAATTAAGAATTTCAGCAGCATCTACGAGTCTTTAGCCTGTACAACATGCAGAAGATGCTGTGCTTTGATTTGTCATGATGGTACTTTCACTTCATCTAAACTGTCCAAGCAGATAATATTAGCTGTTTTCAGAAGAGTCTCATAAGGTAGAACCTGCATTTTTATAGAGCTTATAAAGGATTTCTAGATGTTTTCATTACACACTGGATTTAGATTTGTTCAGTCCAACCAACCTGCAAATGTTCACATTTACGATGATGTACAACAGCAAAAAGCAGCAAGTCCAGGACCTTTTTGTATTTTTGCTTGAAAAATGACCAGTTAATGTTTAATCAGTCGGTGCACTTGCTGGTGGAGCTCGATCTATTTCAGATGTTACTGAATCCCAAACCTACCTGCAAGTAAATAAACAACAGTCCTGATTTACACAGTGTTAAACGTCCAGATTCAGCCAGAGGTTTAAAGTGGATGAAGATTTTCTGCCTTTGTTTTTTGTTTTTTTTTTTGTGTGTGTTAACAACCAGCTCTGATTTAGAGCCGTTATTAGCTGTTGGCACTGGACAACAAACCTGGCAACCCTTGGAGAAAATTTATGGTTACACAGTGCAGCGGGACAGTAAAAATTTGATTTAATGCCCCTTTACGTTCACACGCATTTGCATCTGGCTTTCACCCAGCACAGTACTGAACCCGCCCCACACACACACACACACACACACACACACACACACACACACACACACACACACACACAGGGTGTACTGTACATGCAGACCTGGAGCCGACCAGGGTAAGTGGAGCTGACAGGCCCAGCTGTGCTGTTTGAGGCTCGGGCCGGCTGGCAGACCTGGGGCCTCAGCTCTCCCCCCTGTGCGAAGCGTCACCCTCAGTTAGAAGTCAGGCCCACCAGGCTGCGACACACACTCCAATAAAACTGAAGGTCAAGCAGCAAACGGCGCTCTGCTGCCGCCGTCGCTCCCATCGGAGAAATGTCACTTGTATTTTTATCTTCTCCTCTCCCTGCTGTATCCTTCCCCTCATCCCTCTTTCTGCAAACCCTTTTTCCTCAGTGCACCTTGTTTTCTTTATATCACATCTTCTCTCCCTTGTTCCTCTTTCTACACTTCACCTTTTCTTTTGACTTCACGTTCAGCGTTTTCTCCTCTTTGATATTCCTTTCCTTCCAGTCCAGTCATCTTTATCAGACTCCCTGCTCTGCTCTTCACATTCCCCTCACTCCTCCACTTCCTTATCACAGCTGATATTGTTGAACGTGTTGTTCCCTTCATGTTTAAACAGATCTTTTAAAATTCTGCCTTCAGTATTTTGCCATTTTATCACCATTATGTCACATACTGTCACTACAGACTCAGAGACAGCAATAAAGAAATCAGTCAGGCGCTGTGAGCCTGCTGCTCGCTGAAGGATCTCTCGAAATTTTTTTTAATTTCATTTCTGCTAAGAGGCACTTATATTCAGCAACTTTTTATTCTGCTAGATTTTCTAACACCCACCCTCAAATGAGTGTGTGAGTGTCTGTAGACACACACACACACACACACACGCATGGAGTGTGTTGCGGTGGCAGCTGTAGACATTTTCGTCTCAGACTTAATTGATGCGTAGGCAGGTTGTTTTTTTTTCTCCTCCATATTTCATCTCTGGTAGTGTTTCTTCAGATGTTGGTGTTGGTTTTTTTTAATAAGCGCTCTTTTCTTTTTCTTGCTATTGTTATTTCCTACACACACACACACACACACACACACACACTGTATCATGCCACTGTCATCGCATCATGGAAATGTTCAGATGGTACATACCCCTCAGATTCTTTGAGTAACTACTGTACACGTGCACGCTCACGTGCACAACTGTAAAAGCACGTGATGACCAATAGAGACAAAAGAATATTAAACACCCTACGTGGGTGATAAACTGTGATCCACGCTAACAGCAGCTTTGGAAAATGTTTAGGGTTTCTTTTGGTTGTGGCTTCTATTTTTTATTGTTGTGTTATTCTTCTGAATGCTGCAGGAAACTGAGTTCTCTGTGATTAATTAACACAGCAGGATCCCATTTTCAGAGGAAGGTGGCTCCACATTCATTGTCATCTGTGACCAACCTCACGAAATGTTTCATTTCCTGGCTGATGTAGAAAAGTGGCAGATCTTGTCACTAGCGAGGCTGCGACGAGCAAATGGTCACTTCCTGTGACTTATTGTGGTCCGGCACATCAACAGTCAGGTTCTGTGATTTCTTTATAGAGCTGTGGAAAAAGTCATGTTCAAACGGCAACAGGGAAAGTGTTTTGAAAGTATTTTATGCTAAAGCACTATAATTTCTTTTAGCTGGATATAAAAACACACATTACTTTAACCAGCAGTGTAGCTCACGTGTATATTGTGATTCATGTGGAGCATTTCAGCAAAAAACAAAAAAAAAAACAACAAAAAAAAACATTTATATATTAGGCAGGTGTTTAATGTTTGGAGAATGAGACTGAAATGATCCTTTTGCCTGAAGTGACTCACTTATAGCTATTTTGCTTCCTTCCTTAAGAAGCTGCATGCTGTCACTGCAGGCTTTTGCAGTTCTGTATTTAATCTGCTAGTTTTGCAAACAACAACGAAAGCCCACTGAGAAACGCACAACATCAGAACCACAAGGACAAACTCATGTGAATCAGAAAAGAAAATGCCTGTAAAAACCTGCATTATTGGAGGGGCAGGCATTTACTTGTATTTGTCACTGTACACATGCACATATAGTACACCCATAGGTCCTTGTTCCTGATTGGCTAGTGGGTTAAATCGTATATGAGGACACCTCAGATATAGACCTGATCAATGGCTTCAACTATTTTCAATCAGACCTCAGCCTATATAAAGCTGCAAGTAACCATGGCAACAATACTTATGCTTTGTCCAGTGTTAAAGGTTAAATGGTGATTTAACCATGATCCCTCCCCCACCGCTGTCACCATAAGGGATGTGATTGTATCGCACTTTAACAGTAACCTTGTCTATATTCTTCCCTTTGCATTGTGACACCACAGGCGGCGGTGGGGGTGGGGTGTTCCCGATTAGTCCATCGCCTTCATTAGTGAATAAGTGGCTCTTCTGTGCAGTCGTAGTATTTACATTGTGCCATTCACTGGGATAGAGAGTGGGGGGGGGGTCGCGGCCTCCCTGTGCTCCCTCTCTGACGTTCACTGAGGAGGTGGAGGTCGACTGTGGTGCAGCTCCTGCAGCTGCATGTGTAGATCCACTATATGCACAATTACAGCTGAAGCTCAGCTCCTGTGTCAGAAGCTTCTGACAGCTACTTCGCTAACAGCCAATGCCAGTAAAGCCTTGTTAGGCTTTTCTGAGCCTAAATAATCTAAGAGCCAATCTGTTTTCTCAGACTGTTCACTGTGAGGAGCCAACTGTATTGATGTCCATGGTTTCTGGAGGAATTACAGTGTAATGTTGTTAGATTAGCATTCCTCCTGCGGTGATCTTGTGTTTAACCATTTGAAGACATTTACATAGAAAACAGGCCGAGACGTTAATTTGACTTATTATAGAAAAGCTTTAGGGAAGCTCTAAGTATTTGGAGCCTTGTTGTTCACATAGACTCAGTGTGCTGTTGGTTTTCTGCCACATTTTCTTGCAGTGTGTCCGTTGTGAGTGTGGTTAATGAGTTGTGAGCATTTTGCCAACTAAGGTGTGTCTCGGCCTATCGGCGCCTCTTTGGACCGTCCACCTTTGGACTGAGGATAAATCGGGCAGGAGGCTTTTTAGGCGACAGTTCAAGGATATGCCGCACACACACAGGTACGACTTCCTGCGTGTGCACGTGGAGCGTGCACGCCACTGAGCTGTAGGCGGAGCTACTAAGAGAACTTTCCTCCATATCAGCGATAATATCATCTAATATTAATGCAGCAAAGCTCCTCTGCTGCTGTGTCAATATTGAACTCTAAAGCTGCGCTCTTTGGTTCACTTCTTCTGCTCCTTCCCTCTCTCTCCCACTCACACACACACACACACACACACACACGCACACACACACACACACACACACACACTGGCAAACTAGGCGAGTACACCAGACCTTTGATTTGCAAAAAGGGAAATATTTATGACCAGTTGTTAAAGCTCTCCTGGGTACTGTGCTGTGTGTGTGTGTGTGTGTGTGTGTGTGTGTGTGTGTCTGTCAATGTGAAGTAAGATGACTTAAAAGCAGCCATATGGTCATATCTGTATGTGTGTGTGTCTGTTTGTGTGTTGGCAGTGCAGGTGCATGAAGAATTTTCACCCCCCCTCCTCCTCTCTCGTTTTCAAGGAAATCATTTTCCTGCTCGGCTGCTCTTGCAGCTCTGTAGTGTTTTCCTGGCTTGTAAACATTTACTGGACATTTTGCTGCTTCAGAGCCTCAGAACAAGCGGTTCAAACCACATCTGGTGCAAACCTGACCACACAAGGTGGGAACAAAATAAGGAGAATACACAAATCTGACAATGAACCTGTTATTGACTCACACCTACATTAAAAAAATAATAATATGTATTTTAATTTTGGTCCCTAATAATTATGCTACTTTTAATTTCTATGACCTGAAATTTGAAACAAGATATTGAATCGTTGCCCAACAACAACTTGTGATCGTCGCTGGGACGCACTAACACACACAGAATGGAAATGATGTGCAAATGTATGTTTCTGTCTGTGAAAGGACACCTCCAGAGTATTTTGGCCATTTCCTGTTTTTCCATCACTGTACTCAGTGGTGCCATCATCATCGTATTTAATATTTTGTATTGTTTGGGAAAAAACAACCTCTTAATCTAATAAGTTGCCGTTTTAACGTAGATTTGATTGAAAAGTGGATCAAATGGCACCAAACAGTGTTTTTCAGCTGTTTAAAATGGTTCAGTCATTTCCATTAGCAGGAACAAGCTGCACAGAAAAGTCTTTATGGGAAAAGTAGCTTTTCTTCTTTCAGCTAATGCTGCCGCTATTTCATGCTGTCATTTGAAGACCAAAATGAAGAAGCGAGCAGCTAATGGCTTTACAGCTTTAGTTGTGCATCAATCTTTAAAACACACGGACGCTCATGTGTCAGTGAAAACATTCTGACTGCCTTCGCGTGGCCTGCGGATGCTGACCACATCATGTGACCTAGTGGGGGAACAGAAATGCCATTTCTCAGGTTTAACCCGTGACCAGAGTCAAACACACATTATCTGTCTTCAGGTCATTGTGTTGTCTTTGTGATCTCCGACAACTCAGGCATTTGTCTCCGCGGCTGCCTCCAGTCTGCTGCAATAAAGCCGCGGACACAGACTGCGAGTGTTTCATATAAATACAAAGTCGCTTTAATCTCCCCAAACCAGCCGTAGCTCAGCGGCTCAGTTTTGTCTTTCAGCTCTGGGAACCGAATGAATCAGCAACTGTCCCTGTGTTAAACTCTGGAACATGCTTTATTGAATAAAACAAATCATTTAAAACAGTCCACTGGATGGATAATGGATGAGTAAACTACCTTTCAGCATTTTAGTTTCTTCTCGTCTGTGGTTATTTTGCTGAAAGTATCAAGTACCACTGGGTCTTTTCCCATTGGGGGGTGTGAAGATCTTTGATGGTGTGGCCTTGGTTTAATCTGGATATAGGAACGCTCACCTTTATACTGGTGGCTCTACTTTCCTACCATGTCCTTTGCTTATGCAAATTTTATTAAAAATTACATCTTTAGTTGCTTTTAAGAGATGTGTGTGTGGAAATGATCTAATGGCACAAACCAGAGCTCACAGTCCTGTAAAGCACCATGACCTCAGTAATTACCCTCCTTCTGGATCCTGCTCCGAAACTACAAACCAAACAAATGAGTCAGGCTAAACCCTCCCTGCTTCTACATTCAGCTGCAATACATCGTAGGTAAAGGCAGTAAAATATTAAAAGTCAGTTTAGCTTCGTGGAAATAACATCCTGAACCTCCATGTTTTATCCATGTCAGAAAACAAACTCTAGCACTGAAGTTATGAGCTTGAACCCAAAGATCAGTGTTTTCCAGAGCGACACTATATCATCTTTGTGTGTTTTCAGGGGAATTTCTCATATTAAATCTATACATTCTTCTATAATGTCGCCTTCTGTCTGTGAATCGCCTCCTTTGTCTGTCAAACTGTAAGCAGCATGACTTAATGTGAAAATCATATGATAATAACAAGCCCCCCCCCCAACACACACACACACACACACACACGCAGACATAAACACACAATATGCACATTTACTGTACGAACAACACTCCCACGTGCCAAAGTCCAAAACTATGTCTTTGTTCCATCAGCTTCAAGCCTCCTGACCTCGTTAACTCACTCAGAGTTCAGCCAATCTGCACATCTGGCTGCTTCTGCTGAGGTTAACAGATGTCAAATGTTCCTGGAGTCTTGTGCAGGGAAGTGTATTTATATGAGCTGCTAAAACTCATCTGTAGATAACCTAGACCTGTTTACAGCAGGAAGCCTTTTGACACTGGTGTCCGTCTGTATTATTCAGATTCAACCCATTGTTTTGTATTTTCCCTCTTTCCACCTTAAGCAGCTTTAAGGTGTTTCTGTAACAGGAATATTCAAAACCAAGACCTCTGCTTTTTTTTTTTTTTTTTTTTTTTTGTTCAAATTAATATTTTTTCCCCCATAATTTTTTTTACAAACATTCAGTAAAATTCAGCCTGACTTTTATCTCTGAAAACTCTCTTTAAAGTAAATTTAGCGTCTGTGGGTTTATTATTAAATATTTTTGGCTGCACGTGTCTGAGTACGTATGGGTTTATGACTAACCCGCCAGCGGCTCCGTGTAACGGAGGAGATGGCGTTAACACGAAAGCAAAACACACATTTCTCTTCAAATTTCTTGTGACGTCCTGTTTTGTAAGTCCATGAGTCACTTGTATAATTTCAAAGATATAATCCCTCAGTTATAAAGGGCTGATTCACTCAAAATTACAGCTAAAACCCCATGTTTTCCCTCTTACTCCCAGTGGCACTGAGTCGTTCAGATCATTCGGGTTTTTATTTGCCCTGCCCCATGTCCCCATTTACCACGGTTAATACGCTGCTGACAGTTTTATCTATTTCATCTGAACTATTTCTTTTGTAGAAGGTAGTTTCAGTGTAACAAGGACGCCGTTTATGGAGAGAGATGTTACAAATGGTGGAATAAATCAGAGCCTATGCTGATAAAACTAAAACTGCCTCTGTTGGATCCATACCTCAACACACTAGACAGAAGAGTCTTTTTATATATCATTTTGGTGAACCCACCCAATCATTCCTGCCTCTTGCCTCTTTCTCATACCATCTGGAGGTCAATTTGCTCCCCTTCCTTCCACTTCTCCCTGTTGAGTGCTGATAGTGGCAGTGATGTAGAAATTGCAGTTGTCTGCTCCTCTGCACCAAGATGCTTTCGATAAAAGGCTCAGATAGAAGTGACATTCAAGCCACTCCAGTCTTTTTCTACTCTGCGTACAAGCACTCACACTTTCACCTCTGGGGGCTCCTCCAGAGTCATGCAAATACAACATGCTCACCCTCTGACCCCAGGGTCCAAGGCCGAGGACAAGGCGATTGAGGGTGCACTGAGCTCGTTGCTGTAGTTCCATGCGGGTCCAGCGACACGGTTTTATTTCCTCTTTATATTTATGTGTACACGTGAGTGTGTTTTTGGCTTTGACAAAGTTAGGGAACAGCAACACTGTCTACATGTTGAACCAACAAACACCGACCAGGGCTGAGTTCAAAAACAGTCTCAATGACATTTGGAGTGAATTGAAGTGTTAGGTTTAATTGAAAAACGTATGAAACATATTTCTGTCATTGTTATCACCGGTCAGAGTCTAAGTTCTAGGTTATTGTGAAACATCAGATACACGTCCACTTGTTTATTGCAGATTTTTAATGCAGTTTAACATCAAATCTGATTTTCATCCTTTCGTCTCTGCAGAGCATAACTGTGCAGTGATGGAAGATGCAAATCCACGAATTTTGTTCCTTTTTAAGGAACTAATTCTGCTGTTTACCTCAACTCCTGTTTTGTTTTATTAAGATTTCATTTTCTTATGTTTAATCAACGTTATTTACTCGTTTGTGGTAGCAGATATAAATACAGCTCAGATCGATGTGAATGTAAAAGTAAATGCAGCAAATAAGATGTCACAGATGTACGTGAGTGTGCGGCACACGCCTGATTCTTCGTTACAGTGAATGCAGTGTGAGGTCTGTGACTTGTACTCATTTTGAAGTGCAGAGTCTGATCCGTTTAGTTGATTTCAAATGAAATTATCCAGTGAAGCCTTACTGTGCTAAAGAAACATGGCTGCAGATAAACACTGACTCACCCTGTAACTGACAGCTGGAGCAGTTCCAGTGCTTCTTTTCTCTTTTCTGTGAGACGCTTTCAGTCTTTAGTCTCTTTCAGTCTCTGAAACCTCACCAGTGTTAATGCACTGCTGCATGGAGAAACCTTGTACCGCCATTTGTTGTTATTTTCATGTATCTGCTTCAAGTCGAAGATTCTCTAGTTTAGTGGGGTTTAACTAAACCGTTCAACCACCTGGTCAGTTAAACCCTGTTACCATTTGTCCTAAACAGGAGTAGATACCATTTTAATCACAGCTTCCTTTTTTCTTCCACCACCAAAAGACCAGCGCCATGTGCAAACTTCTTCTCAGGCTTGTTCTGGATCAGAAGCAGCTATGAACCGTCTGTGGGGAATGAGCGTGAAGTCATTTTAATTCACATAATGTACAGATACTTGTGACTGAAGTGCAAATAATATAATAATTTTTCTTAGAAGGTACAAAGTGCTGTACAAATTCAAAAATAAAATCAAGATAAAATAAACAGATATAAAACAATAATAATTTCAGATAAAACCAGAAAAGGCAGTTCTTGGTGCCCTTACAGCAAAGGCTCTGTCACCCAGTCTTTCAGCTGAGTTCTGGCCTTGTTGAAGACGTTTAATGTTTTTACTAAAACAGGTAAAAAGACAATTGCAGTAATCATAATGGGAAGAAATAAGGGCATGAATTATTGTTTCAGTGTCGCTGTAATTTAAAATGGATTTAAAATATTTCTGAGATGATAGTGTCAAGACTGGACAAGCTTAGTGACATGATTCTCAAAAGTCAAACCAGAGTCAAAGGTGACACCCATGTTTCTAGCGGAGGACTTAATAAATTGTCCCCATAGCCGGTGCTGTTTGTTCAGTAAGACTATGATGGTCTGTGGGTTTAACAGGAAGATACAGTTGTGTGTCATCAGCATAGCAATGGAAAGAGACACCATGTTTGCAGGTGACATCATGTAAACAGAAAATAGTAATGGACCGAGAACTGACCCATGAGGTACACCATACTGTATGCTAGAAATGGAGGACATACAATCATTTAATGAAAACCACTTTGTTTTCTACATAGCTACAAGATGCAATGGACATAGCTGATTGTCTCTATGCTCCATTTATGTTATGATATTTAGAAAAAATAATTTTATGCAGCCCTCAGTCAGTTTCTTCTTTCAGGACTTTCTTTGACAAGGAGATTTAACTGTCACAAGAAAAGTGGGTGATTTACAGGCCTTTTATTTCTTTCTTTTTTTTCAAATAGGAGCAGCGGTCCAGTGGTTTAGAAGTGTAGCGTTTACATAATGACCATCGACAGCTGCATTAATCTGCCTCTGTGTATGTTGGGCAGGTTTTTTGGATTTAAACTCATAATGGGTTCTGTGGGTTTCACTCATATCAGGGCATGTCGCTCACTTGCACTCATTTAGCGCATGTAACCCGCACAACACACACACACACACATGCATCTAGAAATATATTCAGCCAATCAGTCAGTCAGCGTGAGGCCTTGGTAAAAGCCGGTATGGTGTTTATGGGGAGAAGACGGTTGGAGCTTCCCAGCGAGACAGTTTCTCTGAGCCGGTGTAATGTCAACGCCGCATCAGATCACGTGTGTTTTATTAAAGAAACGAGTTTCCCTTATATGATATAAGGTAACAATGGCTTAAGGCTTCAGACTGCCAGAGTAAACGACGCAGCCTACACCTAAACAGGCATGATAACTGCGTGCTGTATCAGTCGTTTTAGATGTCAATACTTTTGTTGTTATTTTAGCAGCAAAATCTCAAGGTGAATCACATTCCCGTGCCTCTGGTCTGTGCTAATTCAATGACAACTGTAATAAATTAATAGGAGATTTATGTTGTGACAGTGAAAGCAATGAAACCCGCTTTCAACACCACTAGCCCAGGTTCACAGCCCATCTCAGGGGAAACAATAAAAGTGTCAGTTTCTATGTTATTATTATTAAAGCATGACTCAATCTTTGTCTTGCTTTAAATAAAATATCAGCAGCCTAATCCCCTTCACAGTTTTAATAATCAGTAAATTAATCAACAATGAAAAGCATTCGTGGGAACAAATTTTTTTTTTTTAATGTCATTAAAATTCAGTGCTCTGAAATCCTGCTGAGACCAGACTTTGCTGGCTTTTCTCTGGTTTGTGTGGCTGTTTTCCAAAGACAAGTTGTTGTGCGGACAAGCAGGAGTACATTTTTAGATTTTAGCCTGCTCAGGTATGTTTGGGTGACAGAAGGATCCAGATCTTTAAAATAGCAATTTCACAGGTCCTTAATGTTCAGAAATAAAATACATCCCAGAAGTCCCCAAACTGAACTTTCTCGTTTTGTAGAGAGGCTCTTTTAATGTGTATTATTCAATTGGGGCACAATTATAAATACATCAGTTTAATCTTGCAGGTGGTAGAAGAGGATAATTTCAATTATGTTGTGAATCTCCCTCGGGGAGCAATAAAGTTTTATCTTAACCTATTACCTATAAACTCTTTCCTGATATAATTTTGGATGATTAATCTGAATCTTCTAAGTTCCTATAAAATACAAAAACGAGGAAATGTTCAAGTACAGCACAAGGTACCTGAGAACAGCTCTTGCAAATGCCCTTGGTTCAAGTACCTGGAGAGTTTGTTTTATAGGTTTTTACTCCTCACTTCTCAGTGAAAAGTATTAAAACTGAAGATCCATATAAAAACACTTTAAAAGTTTAGGACAGTTGAAATAAAATCTGTACGGTGGAGACAAACATGATCAGAGCTGCTTTAAGTGGCTGAGAGGCCTCCTGTCTGCTGAAAACACAGACATTTGTTTTGTGCTCAGAAACCTTGAACTTCACCTCTTTAATCACTGGACTTAACCGCTTAAAAAAATCCGGCCCACAACTCCACTGTGTTTGGACAGGGAGTGGGGGGGGGGTACAGGGTCAAGGGAATTACAGCTGAAAAGCCCCCTACAGTGTGTTAGGTGACCAAGGTCCTGCCTGCACAAATTGGATTTTCTGTGTGTGTGTGTGTGTGTGTGTGTGTGTGTGTGTGTGTGTGTGTGTGTGTGAGAGACTGTACAGTGAATCTCATTAGATGTGTGTGAGGCTGAAAGTCTGAACGTACTGATTAAAAAGAGTTTCTCTTTTTAGTCGTTTAACCTCCTTCTCTGCTCGGCGTCTGCAGGACTGTGTTTTTAACTAAGTTGAATTTTTTTAAAACTGTTATTTACCACTTTCTAAAGATGGTTATGTTTTTTTTTTTAAGTGTATAGACAAGTTTTGATGTGGTTGACGTGGTACAGCTCACTAGTTAAACCAGATCCCCTGAAGGTTATTGCTTCGTACATGTATTAACTGTAGCATCTTCACCTCATATATTTCTCTTCACTTTCTGTGAGTAGAAACATGTTGTGAGCTGGTTGGTGTTTACTGTAAACTATGCTGAAGGTTTCCTCTGCCAAACTCAGCCCAGACCCTTAGAGCGAAAACAAACTGCTCCTGTACTATGTGATGGAAATGAATGTCCCTGTCCTGGTTCCAGATCAATGATTTGTTATTGGGACATGATCCCATACCTGGATTCTGGAAAGCCGAGACCTCATCGATTTGAATCCTTGGTGGCTTCTAAAGGTTAAAACTCTCCCAGAGTGAGTGGAGCAGCTTTGTGCTGCATGATACTGCAGCAGTTTTTATCCAGGTAAAGCTAAATATCGTGTTTCTCTGTTTTCTAAGAGGATCTTTAAGTTGTTACTGCCAATAGCAGCTGCAGTATTATTACAGTGCTTAGTGTTACAGTGATATTTGGTGCTTATTAAAATAGAAATGATTCATAGACGTGCTCAGAACATGTTGTGGTCCTGCTCAGCAGTGAAGAAGTCATCTTAGGATTTAAAAAACTATCACTGTAAATAGAAATGTGTTCTGACATTTTCTAGACTTTCAATTTTATCAAAAAAATGCCTCGTAATTAATAAACAGAATAATGCTTAGTAAGTAACAAGTCTCTCCTCCTGCTTTGGTTTCTGCTGTAGTCTTACTGTAAGAGCCAGGGAACTGTAAAGGGGGTCATACCTGTGACATTGCAGGTCCAGGGCCATCTGTGACCCCAGTCTTGTTTGTTGTACTGGCTCTTGATCCCTCTAATGCAGTTTTTCTGCTGTGGCCCAAACTAGACTGGGGGTTAGTGCTGAAAATGACTCATCCAGTTTGAGAATAAGCTGCTAATAATGTTGAAGCTGTGGCTGCTGCAGGACACAGGAGCACACGCCGCTGTCTTCAGCTCGGCTAACAAGATTAGATGTTGGCCTTGTTTGCTGTCCACCCGAGCCCGGATGTTTCTCATTAGATACGAGGATGCCTCATTTGTGCCTGGGATGTTTTCTTGTTACACACTAGGACCATTCTGCTTTGCTCTCTTGAATAAAATGGTAATTTAGATCATCAAACCCCCACCTCCCTTTACAAAGAACCTGCTGGTAATTACCAGTGGAAGACTGGGCGCAGAGCCTCTGTGTTAGCAGATAATGAAGTGGACAAAGGTTTCGGTTTCACAGCTCCTTGATGCTAACAAGGAGATTCAGTATGTGATTGTTGATTCATGTGCCACTGCCACAGAACTTTCCCAGAGTGAAACAACCACCAGGCGCCACAACATGCGGTATTCAGACTAATCTACGGGACCCCCCCGTCAAACGGTCACCTCAGCTGAGCCCTGGGCTGGGCTGTGGAGATGCTGAGGGGCTGGAGGTGTGTTGTGTTGAGCATGTAGTGTAATTCACCTGCTCGGCTCTCGTTCTTCTTCGTGTGTCTGTAAAAAAAGAGCCATCTGAAAGAACCGGGAAGCCACAGCCCAGAGTGAGAACTTTCTCCTATGTTACGCAGGAAAGTCTTTCACTGCAGCAGCTTTGTTTTCCTGCTACTTCTTCCTTTGGGCTGGAAAGCTCTTTGCTTCTGTTTCCACTAAATTTTCAGCTCAGGATATTAAAACAAGGGGTTTTTAAAGGGTCACTCCACCCAAATTATAAAAATATGCAGCATAAAAGACCCCAGATCAGTCAAATCCAGTTTTCCTAATATGGTGGTACCTGAGGACGGTGCAGCCTGATGTGCTCGACCCAAATAGACAGAGAACACCAGAAGTGGTGTGATGCTCCATTTACTAAGCAGCTGCAGCTGAAAAAGAACAGTCCTCCTTTTTTTTTTTTTTGCATTTCACATAATTATTGTGTCGACTGATAAATGCCACACGTTCCCAAACTCTCCGCCCCTCTTCATTACTGTCGTCACAATCATCTTTCATTTATCTAGATGAATGATAAGTGATTAGAGACTTTAAGTTCCGTCCATATGGGGGGTCTCAGTTGATTGTACTTTTAAATGAGGTCACAAGTGTTTTTCCAAAATGTTCGGTTAGGTTTGCAGCAGTCAGACCATATTTCAGGAGATACGAAAACACTTTTCCATCTGTGCTGCCAAATCTAAAATACATCCACACAGTATTTCACAGATGTGTCGGTGCCGTGACTGTCCATTCAGCACTGCTCTCATATAAATATATATAAAATAACACCAGTTCGCAGCAGATCAAGGTTCAGTGCTGCTGCAGGACAATGTTGTGATTGGTAATTTTCCAAAATACATAAATGTTTTATCCATCTGTTTATCCTTCAAACTTTAATTGGTATATTTGCTGATGTGAGATCTTCTGCCAAATCCTATACCTTCATTTGCTGAAGGCAGCAAAACCTCCAAAGTAAAAGTAAAAAGACCGTTTTCATTTTCAGGTGCCACCAGAGGCAAGTGAGACGAGTGTGTTGTGGCTGTAATTTACTAAGACATCAGAGGGAAGAGGCAGGAAACACACCCAGAGGATTTTACTGGACCCATGTAAACAATTATCTCACTAATACTAATCATCATGACTTACAGCGAATTACACAGCCTGTAAGTATCTTCTCCTGTTCAGCTGTACCAAGTTGATGGTGGCTGCTTCTCCAGTTCCTGTGCCAGCTCAGGTCAATCAGGGAACTAGTTAGTGATCTGACAACCATTAACCCAAAAAAGAAAAATCTAAATAAGTAATAATTCGAGGTCAGGAGATTGGCCATGTGCTGCCCTCTTCAACCTGAATGGCTTCTGTTTGTGGTGAATTGACCTTTAGAAATGATCAAGTCTTGAGTGCTTGCTGAGGGCCTCAGTGCAGCGAAGCAAGAAGGGGGTCTTTAAAAACACAAGGTCTCTGTCTCAGTAACATTTTAAAAACCTTTTCTCTTTCACTTACATTCGTCTTTCAACTGCAACCTATTTTAGCGTCCTTTCATTCCCGCTGTGAATAATTTGTTCTTCTGTCTGAAAAGAATTTAAAGAGAGGTTGATGAGGAAGGAAATTGTTGTCCAGTTCTCCAGGCATCTCAAATCTGTCTGAAATTCATTTCTTGTTTTATTGTTGAACCTCTGTGACATTTGTTTCCTTTATTATGTCTCTTTTTTCCTCGCGTCCGTTTTTGTGACCTTGCGGCGCAGTGAAAGGCCTGTACAGTCATGTGGAGAGGGACATGTATTGGCTATAGAAATGAGACACTTGTGTATTACATGGGGAAGGAGGGGAAGTTTTAAATGTTAGCAGTCAGATCAAAGGTCTGGAAGTACTTCAAAAATGAATAAAAATTAAATTATTTTCTTTAAAGAAAGCAGAATAAAAGCTCCGGCAGAGTGTAACTCAGGTTTTCATCATTATTTCATCATTTGGCTGCGTGTTGACACAGTTCATGTGTCAATGTGACTTGTGCAGAAGTCCTACAGGAGGCCATGCCAAACACAACCGGGACATTGACCCTTTTTACACAGCCTGTTTAGTCAAGTCATTCACATTTTAATTATATGCTGCTTTGAATTATTATTTATTTTTTTCATCACAAAGGGCTTCAAACAGCAAGGACATAAAACGCATTAACGCAACAGCTGTGACTGAAAGGTGCGAGTTCAGGGTGTGTGTGTGTGTGTGTGTGTGTGTGTGTGTGTGTGTGTGTGTGTGAGTTTGAACTGTTCTGATCTTAGCGGCAGCGTAACCCTGTACACATCCCACTGCGCACATCAGCACAATTCACTAAACACGTGCCAGCCAGGGACGGTGCGGCTGCACAGATTTTGTGGCAACCGTGAGGCCTTCAAAACGGATTTACACCGTTCAAAGCTTCAGTTTGTTAAAGAAGCAAGAATGAAATGCTCACATTTTTATAACTTCATAATTTAAGTCCTTTTGCAAACAAAAATTCCAGCCCCAGTTTGTCAAATGTGAAGTTTGGCTGCTTTTTCTCTGCAGTTTCAGTGTCATTTGTCATTTGGTTTTGCCTGTTAATCAAATAAACCAGTTGGCTGATTTTGGAAATTGTGGTTGGATTTTATTTGTTTCCCTCTGACGTAGAAGCTGTTCGATCCATCATTTCTCTTCAGACATTGAATTTGTTTGACATTTCCTTTTGAGATGCTACTTATTCAGCCCGGAGCTTAACCCAACAGCAGTCGACGTTCAGGGGAATCGAGGCTTGTAAACAAACATCACATGACTCAAATCTGTGCTGGTTTCCTGGACAGATGTTGAGAATCTCGTCACTCTGCCAGGTTTAGAGATTTTTGGCAGCAGAAACCAGATTTACAGTCTTTTTATCTTCAAATAACCAGGGAAAAAATAGCTTAATGTGTATCATAATCAGATTACATCTCAACACACACACACACACACACACACACACCCTCACACACACACACACACACACACACACACACAAGGCTCCGAACACTTTCCAGTTCATCCCAGTTTAGAGTCAGAGTTCGGTGTGTGTTCACTTCCAATTTGTTTATCACTTCAGGAGACGTGTTAATTTGGAGAACAATAAGAAATACACCAATTACCTCACTAACTAGCCATTATTCCTCCACCCTGCACCCCCTGACACACACTCCACGTTCATTTGCATACACACCCTTCTCCCCTTTAATTGTTTTCAATTTTTTTTTGTGAGCACTTGCAAACACCTGCACCTCCTTCCCTGCTGGCTTTGTTCTCCATCAGTGAACATGCAGAAACACAAGAGGGGGGGAGTAAGTGATGGGGGTTGGATGTTTGCACTGCAGCAGTAAAACCTGAAGTAGAGGGCCTGTGCAGAAAGGTAATACTCTGAAACATTTCCAGGTGTCATCACCAGGAGCGAAGCACAGAGGGCGAAAGGAAACGCAGAGACCATTTTCCTCCTCCTTCCTGCTCTCCTCCACATAATGAAATAATTAGATAATTAGACAAGTAATTGGACTGATTTTTTTTTTTTTTTCTTTCCTCCTGCTGTGACATCTGCCTGGCTGCAGAAACCAGCAAATGGAACAGAAAAGGGACCACAGATCTAGAGCAGTGCCACACCCGTCATACCTCAGTGCATTATGGGGGAACAGGGACCCAAATCCGCCTTGACCAATGTTTGCATTTTCAGAATCGGAATCTGTCTAGTGATTTGGAAAGTGATTTGTTGCAGCCACGCAGTCGTCCATTTTGCTGCTGCTTCACGTTAGGGGCTGATTTGTCAACCAATCACAGAGCTTGACCTAATTTTCTCTCCCTCTTTGCCTTTCTCGAGCCATGACCATGTTCAGATGCTGGAAGTGTGACTAACTCCAGACTATGGCAATTTAATGTAAAACCTTCAAATTCACAGTTCGATATGTGATGTGATGCTGGGTCTCCTTGGGTTGATGCACCTTTTTTTTATGAGAAACTGCCCAATTTTTATAGCTTTTACAGTGTTTCAGCTCCATTAATGAGTGTGTGTGTGTGTGTGTGTGTGTGTGTGTGTGTGTGTGTGTGTGTGTGTGTGTGTGTGTGTGTGTTAGTAACAGAAATAGCTGGCAGCACATATCAGCCTCCTTTGAGCTCATCACCGGATACTTCAGAGGGAGAGAGAGAGGGGAGATGAGATGAGATAAGATTAGGGATTTGGTTTCCTGAGAAGCCGTCAGATTGAATCGACACACCATGTTTAGGGTGTGTGTGTGTTTGTTTCCTGCAGTTTGTGTGAGTCTCATGCACATATACATACATATACATATATATGCATATATATGTATTTAATTTTGCTCATTAACCCCCAGGACACATACATATAAGCACATAGATTCTGTATACACTGTGCATACACACACAGACACACACACTATAGCAGACGTGGCTCTGACTGTTAGTAAACAAGCTTTTATATTTATTTGTTCTCACACAGACACAGAGAAATGGTTGAACAGTTCCACTGAAGTTTGTTGCCTGCAGAGAAAAAAGGCTTTTTACTGTGGCTGAGCTTTTCTGCTGTGATGTTTGAGTCACTGTTTCAGCACTCGACCGTTTTCACTCACGTCTTTAAATTACTCCTCACTTTCTAAGAGCTGGGTCACATGAATACAGCCCAAAATATCATTCTGAGAATGGCTTTTATGCAATTAGTGTTTGTTTTATTAAGTTTATTTAATCATGCACAGTGAGTAATGAGATTCATTACTGAGGCTAATGCTTCTAGTTTTTCAGGCAGGAGATTCTGATTTGAAAAGTTAGGAAAGTTTCTATTTTAGCTCACACTGCACTTACTAAACTGCTTTTATTAATAGAAAAAATACAAAATTTTGAGCATCATTTTGTACAGAACTAGATCAGGATCAGTCACCAAGAGTTTGACATACTAACAAACAAAGCAGAAAACATACAGCGTGGTTGACGGTGTAATGACTGAGCGGTGTAAGCACAGACCCTGATAGTCAGCTGACAGGTTTTATACCTGCCACTTATGTAGGCAATTATTGCATTTTAAGTCCATACATGGCAGGTAGTCAAACATCAATGACACTAACACCAGGGTTTGCATTTTCAGAGGATTAAACATTGATGTTTTCTCTCTGTAGTGCCTCTTTTCCTGGAGCTTCTCTTCTTGCTGTGTCTTCTGCAGCCTGAAATCAGACCTTCCTTCTCTTCTGCAGCACCGAGGTCGAACCGAATTTTATTTCTTTCCAGCAGCCAGTACGACATAATCCAGTCACAGTAACACAGTCCAGTGTTTCAGCGCCATCTAAGAGCAATAGCTGCACGTGGCCCCGAGAGGGAGGAAGCTTTCTCAGAAACAGATTCATTTTAACTCCCAAGGCCAGAGAATATACAGGAATCTGTCTTAGTGTCATTTCAGAGAAAATAAAGGAAGAAGTCAGTGCTGTAATATGGTACGAACTGAATATACACAACAGTGACTAAACCTGCAGGAAGAATAGCTCGCTCATTATCAATGAACTGTATCCTGCATTTTGTTTTAGCAAGATGCTTCATGGACTTGAAATTCAGTGATTTCTATAGGAGCAGCACGGTGGGTTAGTGGTCAGCACTGTTGCCTCACAGCAAGAAGGTTCCTGGTTTGAAACACATCAGGGGCCTTTCTGTGTGGAGTCTGCATGTTCTCCCTGTGCTTGTGTGGGTTTTCTCCAGGTCCTCTGGTTTCCTCCCACAGTCCAAAAACATGTATGTCAGGTTGATTGGTGACTCTAAATTGCCCATAGGAGTGAGTGTGAGTGTGTGAGGTTGTTTGTCTCTATGTGGCCCTGTGATGGACTGGGGACCTGTCCAGGGTGGACCCCTGCCTTTCACCCAGAGAGAGCTGGGATAGGCTCCAGCAGGTCCCTGGGACCCTGGTTAGGACTAACTGGGTACAGATGATGGATGGATGGATGTTAACATGGGCAAAGCAGCATACAGCCACCAGAACCAGACAATCTTTAACACTTATATAATTATGGGTACCGTACCCGTACCATTTAAAATTCTCTACAGAAAAACACAACATCATTTTATTTGTGCATGTATTTAATTCTAAAAAATACATCCTGCACATAAACAGACCATTAACAGGCAGTTCAGGCAGTGGTGCTGTGCTTGCATCAGCTCGGCTTTAATTCATGCATAATGATTAGTGTCTCATGCATGAGCTGATTGGTGCAGCTGACTAGTAACATCCAGTCATATTCATGCAGTTCTGTGTGGTGTGTCTTCATAATCAACCAGTTAGATTACTTCCCTCATGCCAAGGTGACATACAGCTGCAGATCCAACCTGCCTAACTCGTCCTCATGACTTGAAGCTTTTGTTCTGCTAATCTCCATTGCCCCTGATGGTAACCCTGAGGAGAAATGTACCAGATGTGTTGCTGTGGTGTTTAGGAATGAAGATGCCTTGACCACAAACGGTGTCAGGTTTGAGGTTTTAGTCCGATTCTCCCCACCTCTTCCCTACATGTTGTCTCACTTCTTTCCCTAAGCCCAGACTCCTGTTAGGGTTAATTAGGTATTGATTGCTCCTCTTCTAAGGGCCTTGGTCATGCTAAATTATTAATGCTCATGCAGCACTATATATAGCTTAGGTCCAGTGGTCTCAGCAAAGCCAAATCTTAGGTTGTTCTTCCTCTGTGCTGCTTCCCTGCCTCTCTATTTCCTCCTCTCCTCTTCTTCCTCGCTTTTGACAGCTGTTGGAAATGGGAGAGATGCTGTTTCTTCACATGCTTCAATGTGCTTTGATTTGACAACACACTCGAAATGAATTTTTGAGCAGCTCAGTTACTCTCAACAGACAGCAAAGCGATGCTGCAGCAGCACTGGGATTTCCCTGTTGCCATGTTCACGCTGAGGTTTATAAATCGTTGACTACGACTGATAAATTGGTGCAGGACTGATAAGTCAGCCAGGCCGGTACACCCAGGTCTGTGCTCAGTGTTCCCCTGACTGCTTGTACCTACATCTTTGAGCCTACTTTATGTCTCTATCACGTCTAGCAGTCGTCCACAATTCATAGAACAGTGGTCCCACACATGACTTTTGTTTTCCCTCTCTCATGAGTGGCAGATCTGCAGGTCACTGTCTTCAATTCATGAACACATCAGAAAATGCCAGTACATAGAAATAACATAGAAACCAAGCAGTCTGGAGACAAATCATGTGCTTAATTATAGATTTGTCTGTTGTGCTTGTGTGCATAGTCCACCTCTGCTTTGTTATTTAAATCATGTGGTCCTGCTTCAGCAGCAGGTCCTCACTCAGCAGCGACTCACTGTTCCCTGTTCCACGTGTCGGTCACATACCTTTTAAGATGGATGTGGATTTACTTAGAGATGTGTTCTTGTTTTTCATTTAAGCTTGTGCTGCTCATACTCCGTGAAAATATTACTGAGTCTTTCAGAGACTGGGGATGTGTTTCTGTGCATTTCGGACAACACACAACAGATACACAGTGTGTGTGTGTGTGTGTGTGTGTGTGTGTGTATGTGTGTGTGTGTGTGAATGCTTTTGGACCCAGTGTGTTCACTTAGTGACCTACATTTCTGCAGCTTTTTGCCTGTGCCAGCGGAGACATTGTCACTGGTATTATCTAGCCAATCACATCCCCTAATCTCATTTGTCCAATCACGTCCTTGATCTCGTCCGTCCAGCAGCACATCAATTTTGCATGTGCAGGTTTAAAGGAACATTGTGAAGTGTAGTGTGCACGAGAGGACAGTGCTGCACTTCTCTGATCAAGCGAAGAACGAGGAGTGAATAATAGAACAGGTTCGTCTAATAGGATGAACACATCAGTGATGGGTCTAATCTAAAGCTGATGAACTCTTCTGGGGCCATTGTAATCCCCCAAATTACTATTTCTGCCTTTTTGGCCATGACCACCAGCAGTGACAGGAAAGATTTACATGACCTCTTTGTGCATTTCCCGCATTTGTGACTTGACACTAAATATATACTCGCCTGTATAACTGGATCCTTCTGTTTCGTTGACATACGTTTTCAGTGCTAATCAGACAAAAAAACAAAGAAGTTGATCTGTTATATAGAGGGTGTTGTGCACACGCTCCACTTTGAGCCCTGCCACTCTGTCAGGCTCATTTTGTTGCGATTTAAAGATAAAACAACTTAATTTGTCTCTGGCATTAGACCAACACAACCGTAAAAAGTCCAGAGGAGTTTGGAATGAGAGATTTTACACACCGACTGATCTGAAATGATCAGACGCAAGTAGATTATTATTTTTCATACAGGGCTGAGTGTGTTTGGTCTGTCGGAGTAGACGGTACAGCAGTTCTTCCAGAACGTGTTGGCAGGTAAAGCAACAAGCTGTCTGCTTTCTTCATCGTCGGGGATTATTTCAGTATCACACTGGCTTAAATGTCAGCGTAAGATTTATTTATTTTTTAACCTCAGCTTCTCCTGGATTTGTTGTTCAGAAAAGTCTTCCATGCTCGATTTGACTTCAATGTTTCATGAACATCCACAGGATGTGGCATATGTTGTTGCATCCACATGCAAAAAGAGTTAAAGTTTGTTGTGTATTCCAGCGTTTGTTGGTGGTAAACTATTAATTGCAAAGCTGATGGTTCAGTTCCCAGATCCACATGCAGAAAATGACCATTGGTGACTTCCTTCTTTCCTTTGCAGACTTTCAGCTTAACCTCGAGGTGTGTTTAGGGTTGAGGTACGTGCAGGTGAAACGTTTAGGGTCAAAAAGCTGCGTATTTCTCGTTAGTGGTGTCAGTGATATGACCTCACTGCAGCCGACGACCAAACCGAAGGCAACGCTCCCCAAAACAAGCGAGAGCTAAATGTGGCTCAGCCTGACACAGCCTCAGCATCCTCAAACATCAAACCATACATGTTAAGACAACGTTAAGAAATGTTAACTCCACCAGTTCATTGTGGTCTGCTAAAAACTGGTATCAAATTAGAGATAATTCCTTCCTGCAAACTTTCAAGTCCTGAAATTGTCCCAGCCTCTGATTATATCACTACAACCTGTCCAATAAACACGTATTCATAACCAGGGGTCCTCCGAGGACCAGCTAGTTACTGGAACACTGCGACTGCAGTCTTTCCATCTTTGACCTTCTCCCTGAGCTGCTGTCATGAGGTCGACTGTAATGATTTTATAACACAGAAATACATTTCCGTCACACTGGTCTATTCCTGCAGTCTAAAGTATTTGGCCTCACACGTTCACCCCCGACACGGAGACAAGTGAACAACACTTAAACTATGTGTGAGTACATGTGCTGCGTGTGTGTGTGTGTGTGTGTGTGTGTGTGCGTGTGCGTGCATGCCTTTAACCTTTCCCTTCCCCTGTAAAAACACACACGTTAATACACGCATGTACCCGTGTCTTTGTCTCCGTTTCCCTCTGTCTGCCTCCATTTCCATTTAATGGAATGGGGGTGGGAGAGACAGGGCAGGGGGGAGGGGTCAGGTTGAAAATTGCAATATGTATTTATGTTTCTCTGTATGCAGTTGCCAAGCAACAGGAGAACGAGGGTATTTACAGTTAATATAAAGTGAGTGACATTAGCTTGGTTGTATTAGAGGCAAAGCGCTTATTTGCTGTAAGAGCTAGGAAGAAAGATCTGTGTGTGTGTGTGTGTGTGTGTGTGTGTGTGTGTGTGTGTGTGTGACAGAAAAGTCTTTTGTGCACAATGACAATAAATGCTTCCACACCGTGTCTATAGGCGTACGTGTATCTGTGTATATGCATAATATTAACTCACCCAGCTTTATCTCTGTAGATATTTGTGTTTTTCCTCTTTGTGTGTGCACAAAAAAAGCATTTCACAGCCATGTCTATTGTGCATGTGTGTGTGTGTTTCTTTATTTTATTTTTTTGTGCTGTGACATTGTTGTCTGTGTATCTAATGAGCTCCCTCATGCATTAGTGTGTTTGTACACACAATATGGTAGTTTATTTTTATTTTTAGTGCTTTGCATGATGTATGAATGCATGTTTATTTGCACATTGGATTCAACACATGTTTTGAGATTACTAACTGCTTTGTCCAGCTATTTTTGCTTTTGTTTTTTGTCACAGCTAGGCAAGAGCTGTGGAGGCTGTGCATCAGCAAAATATGTCCCATGGGAAAACCACTGTCATTTATGTTCCTCACCCTTCACAAGATAAAATAATGGCTCAAAAATCTATTGTATAAATAAGTAACACGGGTTATTTATCCTGTGTGCCAGTAGAATTATTATTATTATTATTGTTTTTAGTTTTACGTATTATTTTAGCTGTTGTCATATTTGTTGCTTTAATGATAAACATGTCATGTTTCATTAATGTTACGTCTCCTGTCTTTTTCACAGGCTTTGAAAGCATCTTGGAAGGCTTGTTTGGGCCGGGACTATTCAAAGATATCACCTTTTTCCAAGGTAAACATGCTCAAACACAAACACCTTATTATATAGAAGCTGTAAAATGAATGCACGTATGAAAGTTCTCATTTTTACAGTATGTGGTGTGTCGTTCAATGAATATACTGTACCCAAATGATAATGAGCAAAGCATCATCTCCAAATCTGTCCCTATGCTGCCTACAGATTTGAGAATAGGACAGAACCTGCTTGGAAACCATAACAATATGGTTGATTCACTCAGTACAGTAGCCATATTTAATTTCTGCCAAACCCAGACTGGGATATTGGAGGGATGTCACTCTCAGCCTGGACCACCTGTCTGGTTTATGAGAAGCTGTTTTCCTGGTCTCAACTAGACGGAAATGGGCTGCACCTGCTCTAACAGCATTCGTGGTCAGAGCAAGACCAACAAAAACTGGCCCCAAGTATAACCAGTCTGTCTGGTTTGGTGTCGTCTTTTAGGGTAGCAGCTTAAATCAGCTACTGTTACACACCAACACTGGACTGTACAACAACCACATTATTCCATGTCAAAGCAAATAGTTTAGTTTAATGTACAGAGAGCACAGTAAATGTATTTGTATGTAAAATATCTCTTTTTTTCAGTATGAGAATAGCCAGCCAGTTGTTATTTGATCATCTTAAGGACAAGTGCAATTCAAAAATTTACAGGTCATTTTGTTTTCTATTCTGGACCGAGTGTGGGCAGACCTACACCGAGCTGCGATAAAAGACAAATAGAAATATTAATTATTCCTGTGTTTTTAAGTATTTATCAGTGAGAGCTGCACTGTCTGTCTGCATTCATGTATTCTGTCACGATTCCTGTGCATGTTGCAATGCACAGCACTTTGGGAAATAACAGCATGTGTTACTTAGACAGCTCAGAGCCCCAGAGTCCTGTTTAAGGGGAATGCAGCATGTCCTTATAGACCATAAAATGCGGTGGATGTCACCAAAAATGTTAACAGATTCATCGTTTCCTGCTCAGTGACACTAATCAAATACGGCTGTCAGAGCAAGAAAGACTAATATCACCTAAAGATCTGAGTCTGAAATAACGCAGCATTTACTGTGAGTGAGTCTCTGAATGCTATCAGTGCTATAGCTTTCCCACAATGCAATGCTCTGCATTTTACAGGTAATAAAATTACTGTTGACCTCCAGTGCAGCTGCTAGCGATGCTGTTTAGGTTTAGTAAGTGTCTTTTTCTGCTCAGTACAACGTGCAGAGGGAGTGGTGGAGGAGGAAGGGAGGGATTTTGGACACAGCCTCTGAGAAACAAGGTCAACATGGTGTCTTGGAGTCATGTGACCCCCTCCCCCACAAACATAAGGGATTTTTGGAATATTTTTCACTGGTCTACATCATTTTCACTCATGCATTACACAGCAAACACACACACACACACACACACGCCCACACAGAAGAGTTTGGTTTCATTTTTAATTCTTGCACACACACGCTCGTCTCGTGATAGTGGTAAGGACGCTGGTCGACACGTTCCCCTTACACTAAACTCAACCTTAAACAGTCCAGTTTGTCCACACAGGCGTGAACGTAGCGCCGAGGACACGATGCAGCTTCTGATTCTGTCTGTCCTCACAAAACTAACACTGGAGCTGGATCAGTGATGCAGAATAAATGTACAGCAGTGACAGTGTAACGTCTCTAGTTCAGCTGTGAAAATCATCATTTCATTTAATTTTATTTTGAAAGCAGATTCTCCCACAGTGTAAATGATTTTTTCTTTTTGGCACTTGAACTTTTCACACGTAGAAACATTAGTTACGTCTCCACGTGGCTGAGAAATGAGGCTCCTGCAGCAGAAATCTACACGGTCTCTGCTCATGTCACACAAACGAAGTGTTTCTTCGATGTTTAAGGAACCTGATTGGTTAATTGTGTGTACGGACGCTGACTGATGAACAGGAGCACACATCCTTAAAGACTGATTGATTTAAGCTGGACTGCAGTGCAGTGGTAGGGGGTCGTGTTAGCAGAGGAACTGGAGCTAATTGGTGACTTCCCTGAGATACGGTGAGTGGCACAACCACAGGGTTCAAGTGCAGCTCACCTTTGACCTTTTCATTACCACAAGACACGGAACCAGAAAGAGAATAATACGCTGCACATTTATCTGTTGCCTGTCTCAGAAACACAAGAGGAAAGAGTTGTAACCTGCAAAATTAACACATTGTTAATGTTAATGCTGGTGTTTTGTTTTGTTTTGTTTTTTTTCAAAAAGCTGTTTAATTGCGGATCATAATATTGTTTCTGGTTTGATGTCTGCATGTGTTTGTGCTGCACTGATGTACATGTGTGATAAACTATTTCCTGTTTGTTTTATTTTACTGCCCATGTTCAATCCATTTAGAGATTTTAAATTTTGATTTCTCCAAGGCATCATCAGCCATCAGGTCTATATTACCTCTCAATGATAAATGATTAGAAGAACGACTGGCAGGCCGATAAACTAGAGATTTCAGGTTTAGAGAGTTTAAAAAAAAAATTGCAAAATATTCTAAAAACATGGCTTCACTCACTCATAGTGGTTCACTAACGTTACACTGGAAGACAAACCTGTAGACTTTAAAGTGAAGGGGTGTGAACACTTTCTCGACACGACAAGATTAGCTGATTTTCACAGTTTCACGGATTATAGGAACATCCTGCTTCTTTCCTTAGTAGCTGAAAAAGGGACGTTTTTGTGACGGGAGGTTGTGATCTGATGTGTATGTGTGTTCACACAGTGTTCGGACCATATTGATTTTGTCCTCACGTGTCTGTTCTGTCTCGCTGTGGAGATGAGTCGGCCTTCGTTTTTCTCATCCTGTCTGCTTTTTCCCTCAGTCCTCGGTTCTTCCTCTCTTTCGCTGCACCGCTCTCTATATGTTTCTGTCACTCTGGCGCTGTGGTTTCGGACTGAACTGAGGGCTTTTAAAGGAAGTATAGTACCATGGCAACAGCTCAGCTGTAACCAAGTCGACAGCAGCCTCCTCTCTCCTCTCGCTGTCAGATCAGAAGGTGCTACTTTGGTAAAACACATTTACATTGTGAAGGATGAAGACTCACATGTATACAACCTGTGGAGCTATGCAGTCCCCAAACTGATTCTGTCTTCCTTTTAAAGGGAGTCTCCATAACGTCTTGTTGTCTTGGTCCTATAGAAACAGAGGAATGTGTTTGTGTCATTCGTCTTTTTAGATGTGTGAACTGGTCCAAGCTGAGCTGACATCCAGAACATAAAATACATTTTCAAACAAACATAATCCAAAAAAGTCAAATGTTTATGGTTTAAACCAGTTTTATAGTGAAGTTCACCCACACAGAGAAAACACCAGCAGCTGAGGATCAATTTAACACCGAAGGCTCTGCAGTTCTCAGGGTTGGAAGTTTGATTTCTCCACTATTTCCAATTTGTACAGACATTATAACTCAATATAGATAAGACTTAAGATATTTTTTACTCGTTTAACTGGTCCAAAAATTGTAAAACAAGTTTTTTCATTTTTAAAAACATATTATTGTTAAATGATCCTTAAAACTCCTGATTAGCAGAGAAATAATAACAAAGTCTGGCTTTTAAATGTGATTTTGTGGTGTAAAATCCAGGCTCTGTCCACTCCTCGCCCTGTATAGGAAGATGGAAAACAGAAGAGGGGGGTGTTTCTGTGTCTGAGCTACCAGGAAAGACTTTTATCATCCCACTGAAAAACTAGAACTGAATAACAGTCTTGGAAAGGGGTGACTACTTCCTTGCAAACAGGGCTTTAGGGCATGAATACCTAAACAGATACACACACACACACGCACACACACACACACACACACACACACACACACACACACACACACACAGGGGCATTCATGCAGTGACTGTGGTCTTTAAGCAACTACGTGCTCAACAGAAAATTCAGCTTATCTGTGAGTCGCAGGCGTGGATCATTTTTTTGCAGCATACCCGACTTGTTAAGTTAGTCATCGCTGTAATTAAATCACTGACTGATTATAAAAGGGAATCATTTTAATGCTCTCATTGTTGTGGTTTCTGGTGCCTCTGTCAGTTTGTGCAGGCTGGACTGGATGAATGAAAACACCTTGTTTACAGCTGGTTTTAGGATTTGACCTGCAGCTGGACGTTTACACTGAGGATCGAAAAAAACACGCGGTGCACAACATATCACAAAACCACCTAAACTGAAAAGATAAAGTAGAAAATATCTCTGTTGGCTCTTGGTTCTTTCTTTTAGTTTTAGTTTTTAAGTTAGGTGGTGCTGAAGGATTATGGCAGTTGGAGTTTAACTCTGCTTCCTGTCTCCCTCTCTGATCCAGACTGTGAGCCTGAGGAAGTGTCTGACTGGTCCTTCGATGAAAACTGTCTCTTCTGCTGCTTAAGACGTGAGAAAGCGAAGGTAAGAGACACCCCAGCATGTCCTGCTTCTGTCAGAGGAGGCAACTACACGGATAAAAAAGTAACAGTAACATGAAAAAACATCCATCCATTCTCTGTTTGGGTCATGGGGGCAGGAGTCAGTCCCAGCCGACAGTAGGTGAGAGGCAGGCTGCCCCCTGGGCGGATCAGCAATCTGTCACTGGGCTTAACTTAGAGACAGACACACACTCACATTCACACCTACAGACAATTTAGAGTCACCAACCAACCTGACCTGCATGTGTTTGGACTGTGGGAGGAGAAAACCCACACAGACACAGGGACAACATGCAGACTCCACACAGAAAGGCCCCGGGTCCACCTGGGTTCAGACCCTAATCCTGACCTGCATGTGTTTGGACTGTGGGAGGAGAAAACCCACACAGACACAGGGACAACATGCAGACTCCACACAGAAAGGCCCCGGGTCCACCTGGGTTCAGACCCTAATCCTGACCTGCATGTGTTTGGACTGTGGGAGGAGAAAACCCACACAGACACAGGGACAACATGCAGACTCCACACAGAAAGGCCCCGGGTCCACCTGGGTTCAGACCCTAATCCTGACCTGCATGTGTTTGGACTGTGGGAGGAGAAAACCCACACAGACACAGGGACAACATGCAGACTCCACACAGAAAGGCCCCGGGTCCACCTGGGTTCAGACCCTAATCCTGACCTGCATGTGTTTGGACTGTGGGAGGAGAAAACCCACACAGACACAGGGACAACATGCAGACTCCACACAGAAAGGCCCCGGGTCCACCTGGGTTCAGACCCTAATCCTGACCTGCATGTGTTTGGACTGTGGGAGGAGAAAACCCACACAGACACAGGGACAACATGCAGACTCCACACAGAAAGGCCCCGGGTCCACCTGGGTTCAGACCCTAATCCTGACCTGCATGTGTTTGGACTGTGGGAGGAGAAAACCCACACAGACACAGGGACAACATGCAGACTGCACACAGAAAGGCCCCGGGTCCACCTGGGTTCAGACCCTAATCCTGACCTGCATGTGTTTGGACTGTGGGAGGAGAAAACCCACACAGACACAGGGACAACATGCAGACTCCACACAGAAAGGCCCCGGGTCCACCTGGGTTCAGACCCTAATCCTGACCTGCATGTGTTTGGACTGTGGGAGGAGAAAACCCACACAGACACAGGGACAACATGCAGACTCCACACAGAAAGGCCCCGGGTCCACCTGGGTTCAGACCCTAATCCTGACCTGCATGTGTTTGGACTGTGGGAGGAGAAAACCCACACAGACACAGGGACAACATGCAGACTCCACACAGAAAGGCCCCGGGTCCACCTGGGTTCAGACCCTAATCCTGACCTGCATGTGTTTGGACTGTGGGAGGAGAAAACCCACACAGACACAGGGACAACATGCAGACTCCACACAGAAAGGCCCCGGGTCCACCTGGGTTCAGACCCTAATCCTGACCTGCATGTGTTTGGACTGTGGGAGGAGAAAACCCACACAGACACAGGGACAACATGCAGACTCCACACAGAAAGGCCCCGGGTCCACCTGGGTTCAGACCCTAATCCTGACCTGCATGTGTTTGGACTGTGGGAGGAGAAAACCCACACAGACACAGGGACAACATGCAGACTCCACACAGAAAGGCCCCGGGTCCACCTGGGTTCAGACCCTAATCCTGACCTGCATGTGTTTGGACTGTGGGAGGAGAAAACCCACACAGACACAGGGACAACATGCAGACTCCACAAAACAAAAAGCCACAGACAGTTTTTGAGCTTCACCTGATGATGATAACTGGAAATATTATGTAAACCTCTTTATTGTGACACTACTTAGAACCATTTTCAGTTCTATTCCCCTAATCCTGATAGATAGTTGTGATATTTTCATTTCATTATAAAGAGAACTTTTCTATACCACCTTTTCTGACTGATGTTTAGTTTTAATGGCATTTTAAGACAATATTAAGTGCAAATAATTTAGCAGTATAAATAGAGAATTCCTTAACAATGTCAACTGCCCCATGTCTGCTCCAGGTCTGCTCCAGGTCTGCTCCATGTCTGCTCCATGTCTGCTCCATATCCTTTTCAGGCTGCCCTCAGCCTCAGCAACCATCAGCATGATTTATGTAGAGCAGACTGCACGCAGCCTGACAGGCAAAACGCAGGGCACAAAAGTTTGCAAAGCAGTTGCTTTGAATAGATGGTAATTGACAGTGAGTCCAATGAACGTGCCAACATTTTTACAACCCTCATCTCTCATCTGGAATATGGTCTCTCTCAATACCCGAGTAAGGAAAGCAACCTGAAGCGTGGGAAGTTGGAACTGTGTGAAAATGAGCCCAATAAGCATTAAATGAGAAAAGTGATGCCAAATTTGAGGCATGCCGTTAGGTTAGCTTAGCATAGAAAGACAAGACCTCACAGTAAAACCCAACATGTTGCTGTTTGTTTGTTTATTTGTTAAACAAATGAGAAATGATGTGTTTAAATAGTAAAATATAAAGGTGCTGGCAGCAACTAAACAGAAAAATACCTATAATAAAATCTAATGGCCTTGATGAAACATAAGAATACAGTATGCACTATGCACAAAAAAATAAAGCTAAAAAACCAGCTACTTTACTTTGTGACTTAATTTGTCCACACATTTGGTGTGTGTTTGTCTGCCACCGTTTCTACTGAGAGCTCTGCATCTGTCTCTCCTCCTCCTGCATACTTGTATTTGTGTTGTTCCACTATTGTGGTCTTGACCCCAATTTAACTTGTGAAAGGAACGTGGCATAATGCTTTGGATGTGTGTGTTGGCCACGTGTGTGTGTGTGTGTGTGTGTGTGTGTGTGTGTGTGTGTGTGTGGAGGGAGAAGGATGGAGATCAGAGCAGAATAATAATGAGATCATTCAACCGACTACTACTTGATGCACACATATAATGTACATACGCACGTGGACATTGTGCTACCAGCTTCTGGTTGTTCATTGGACAGAGCGTCACGTGTCACGTGTGCAGGCCTCAGCTCCACAGGAAAGTCAGGATGAGGACGTGTGAGAGTGCTGGTCATCCTCGTCGTTACTATAGTGGCAGATCTAAACACCACAGGGTGTTTTTTAAATCTGTGTCACAGCCTCCTGCTTCGTCCTTCTCCTCTCACGCTGTCGAAACAGTCTCGAGCGCCTTCAGACTGTGCGATAAACCCGAGACGCGTTATCAGCTCACATTCTCCATCTGTGCTGCTCTTATGTTGTGAATAAGCTTTGGCTTATCAGTGTCGTTTTCTCTAAACTTTAATCACAAGCAGCACTTAGAAAACCGTCCGGCATATTATTGGATATATTTTGACGGCACGTCTTGTGGGTCGGAGAAGGAGCTGCGCTGTGAGAATTTGATCCTGAGTTACTGTTGCTTGATGGCAGAGCTCCAAACTGGCTGCGGGTGTGCATGCGTGACAGTGAGATGTAGGAGCACTGTTTTAGACCGATGACCACAGGTTTCACCGTGTTCCTGTCACGACTGTTAACTTGCATCTCAAACAGCCAGGAATCGCACAGTGTAAAGCAGAGCTTTTCTTCCCACGGCCGTCACTTGGTTTTCGACTTGACTCTGGTCCAGCCTCTGAGGTCGGCCATCTGTCTAGTTAAAAAAAAAAAAAAAAAAAAAATTCCCTGCTTCATCACCTCCCCCCTCTTTTAACCCCCATCTGTCTCTGCCTTGTCTCCCTTTCTGCTCATGCTAATAAAATAATGCTAACGGTGCACAATTACTAAAGACTTGGGTGGAACATAAAAATTCAAATCAAACACCAGAGCTAAATCAATTAAACAGCACTGGACAGGAGGTCACAGGAGGTCATTTTACCACAACCATCAGATTTGTCAGTAATTACCGTATGTTTGCCCATCATATAGTGTAAATCCTGACATAAATAAGAACAAATTTGCGGCAGCCTTAATTGTGTTTTCATATTTCCGTCTCACTCAATACAGTTTTCATCTTTTATTCATCCGTTAGGGCTTCGAAACTCTCTGTGTCTCACTGTTATTACCCTCTGCTTGTTTGTGAAATGCCAGAGGAGCTTCAGTAGGCGGGAACCATTGATTCATTGATCTGGAGCCATGCAAACTGTGAGCAGGAAGACAGAGAGCTGAGGGGGTTAAATTAAAAGAGATGGAGGAACGGTGAAGACCTTAAAAACACGCTTTTATCTCACTTTGCTGCTTTGTCTTTTGTAATTAACACAAACACACACACAATAATAATAATAATAATAATTATGAATGAATAAATAAATAATAATACGTTTTTGTAGAGCATTTCTCCAAACTCAGGTTCTACATTGCTTCTCATGGTGCATCAACCTGAAAACAAAGTCAGTAGCTGTAGCCTAGAAGTCTGGTCTCTGGAACAGATTCACAGCCTCTGTCTGAGGCGCTCATACTGTTTATATGGTCCTAAAAGGTCATAAATGTAGCTGAGAGAAAGGCCTCCTAAGTAATGAGTAAGATGTAAAACTCAGTGCTACTGGGTGCCAGTGTAAAGAAGCTGAAACAGGAGCGATGTAGTCACGCCTCTTGTTTCTGGTTGAAAGCCTGGCAGCTCATTTCTGTACAGTCTGGAGTCGATGAAAAGACGTTTTAATGCTGTAAACACAATGGGCGACACACTCATTACAACTGACAACAACACTAATGGTGCTTTTAATCCATTCTCCTATTCAGAGACCTTAGATATCCAGAGGAAGCCAACTGATTGGCTGCCAGCTTGAAAAGGCCCGCCCCCAGTAATGGCACCTCAGTATTGAGCAGTCCTGCCGCCGCCGGCAGTGTCGTTTTGTTGGTTACTGACCCTCTGTTGTTCACATTCACGTGCACTGTTCTCATCAGCGCACATGAATATTAACATCAGCTCGCCTTTCCCAAGATCTGACTTCAGAGCAGTTTTGAAGGAGGAAGTGCATCTTGGTCATACTGATTAGGTTTCACTATTGATTGATTTTAGTTGTGTGTGATGAATATAAATCAGGGGCCCTCAACACACAAATGATTTCAGGTCACATGAAGATCAAAACCAAAATATGTGTAGGAAGTAATAAAATATTCTCTCAACAAATTAAAAGCCCAAACATTTTATAGTTCATGCCACTCAAATCGGACCCCTCGTTGTTTTTCTCTGTTTCATAAATTATAAATTGAACAGTATATTTGGATGTAAAAGCAACACACAGTGGCAGCATGATGCACGTGAACACACATGCACCCATTATTTTTAATGTAAGGCCACACACTGGCAGCAAACCGATGTGGAGAAGACTAAACAATTAACTGAGTAATCAGAGAACATAGTTATAGGACAGGAAGGGGAAACAGTGATACTAGAGATTGATGAATTGATTGGTTGATTAATTGGGCAGATTTTTTTTTTAATGTAATCGACATTGGCTAATGGCTGAGTATATTAAATCGATTAACAGGCAGGTGCACCCGTGGGCAGCCCAGGGCTGTTGTAATCCGCCATGCACATAAAGGCAATGTAGAAGAAGAAGTAGGAAGCTGTGGCTTTAACATTAACTGACTTAGCTTCACACTTGCCAGGCAGTGAATTGATGCATTTTATTTTTTTTTGGTTTAAATCAAGATAAATTATTAATAATGTGCTGTATTATAAAGCTTTGCAATTATACTTTAACAAATTAAAGAGAACATTTATGTTTACACCAGACTTCGCTCCACATGGCTAATTAGCAAGCCACATCACATCCGACTCTTCTGATGAGTTACACATATATATCATATCACATGTCAAAATGACATTACCTGTGTGCATCGTCCATAGCAACCCAATATTCAATTAATAATGTTACAAATTGATAAAGAAGGAGGACGGAGAAGGGGAGAAAGCTGGATGCAGAGCACTGGGCATGAGGAACTGTATAAATGTCACCTTCTGTAAAGGAGCTGAGCCCTAAAAGTCTGATCCATAATCGCCCCTGACTCTTAGAAAATGTGAAGACCCCAGTAAGTGAAAACCTGCCAAAAAATTCGGTATTATAAATTGGCCATCGCTTTCCTTGATTTCTAAAAATCGTCATTGCCAGTGAAAAACCCAGCTCAGTCGACCTCGATGCTTTTCTATAGACCTTGAGTATAATCTGCCATTTATGGGCCAAATAATGGATAGTTCCGCATGTACCTGTGCCAAGACAGGTTTTCTTTTGGCAGGCAAGGTATGATGGACATCATGTGGTGTGGTGGTGTGTAGGGGCATTATTTTTGACAGAGCAGGCCTTTACTCACTAATTTGGCTCTATGTGTGTGTGTCTGTGTAGGAGCACGGCACAGAGAACGGTGGAGGCAGCCAGGTGCTGTCAGAGTGTGAAGCTTTCAAACAGGAGCAGTCTCGGCTCAGCCAGCTGGAGAGACAGGCCCAAGACTTCCTCAATGCTGTGTTCCACAGAAAAGGTAAGACACAAACACACACACACACACACACACACACACACACTCCTCATAAGTGATTTTCTTACTCGTGTACATGTTCATGCTGCACAGACAGTGCTGATATCAAATACTCTTGTCATCCATTTGCTTCATATAATCCGAGTAGTGACAATGTTCTCTGCTTTATTTCTACACCTAATGCATACGGTCTCAGTGTGTGCCGTCCTTAACTGAGGGCCCCTTATAACACCTCATTTTATTGTGTAGATGAAGTGCTTTGGAATTATTTATCTAAAATTTTAATTAGTTCTGGCTTGCTGAAGTATCTGTTGCACTTTGGCATATGTGAAGTACTTCTTTGTGTTTTTTTTTTTTTGGGTGGAGAGAACACTACTGATTACACATGTACTACTTTAAAATAATAAGACTTGAAGAACTAAAATAAGTGCTTTATTATTATATTGAGTTAAATGCAAAAGCTATTGATCATTCATAACATCGAGAGTTTAACACTTTGAATCAAAGTAGGACTGTAGGAGAAAGATATGCAAAGTTGTGTGTTATCTGCATGATATGAAAATTTGTGCTGTTTGAAAATGGATGAAAAGGGGGCCAAGGATCAATCCCTGAGGGACACCACATGTTAGTTTTACAATTGGAACAAAGACATTTCTGCCTTCTAGGTAGACCCTAAATCGGTTAAGATCTGGGCCAGAGAGGCCGACCCAGTTTCCCGACCTGCACTAACAGTGCCGTGATTACTACGAGGGGCCATGAGGGAAACTCTGTAGAAGGTTATTTTATGTGGTGGGTGGTGTTGGGTGAGAATCTACTGCTCAATTTGGGAGGGCAAGACTTTCAAAAGAAGGCAGGAATTGTCATGTGTGAGGTCTGACACATGTGTTGACTGTACACAGAACCTCAAGGGAAACTGTTGCACCACCAGTCATGACAAAAACACATGAACACAGATGAAACTGTTGAAGACCGTTCAGCAGTGCCAGTCAAAGGTGGACTCAGCATTTTTAGGCGAGGTCTTACAGCACAGGCTGGCACATAGACTGGCAAAATGACCTATAGAGGATGTCAAACACCTTTGCATAATTAGTCACATAAGAATTACAGCTCAAATGTTCACAGCCGAATCTAAAACTGCATCTTGGTTAATGCAAACCTACACCAACCTATAACAATATGGGGACTGGTTAACCTTATGAGTATTTAGGAGACGTTTCCACAAACCAAGACATTGTTTTTTTTAGCAGTGGAGGAATTTTGCATATGTTTTACATTTTTTTCGAAGACTGACGTTTTCTTCATTGGCCTGTTCCGTACCTGAGGGATTGTTTTGTGCTCAGACTTCAACAGTATTTAACTTAAGGTGCAGACGTTTATGTCATTGTAAATAATTTTCAGCCCTCTTTGCTAAACTGCTTGTGACTTATGACTTTGTTGAAGATGTTAGAGGCATCTAACAGAAGAATGGGTCCAAATTGTGTAGGCACCAATGGAAAGAATGATGAATGATTTTCAGATTAATCCTCTGAAAAACGGGAAACCTCGTCTAACCTATTGTAAAAGGAACAAATGGAGAGTAAATGTAATAAACGTGCTTCTGCATTTACCAAACTGACTTTCCACATGGAACAAAACAGCAGTAGCTAAGTGAAAGTAAAGTTTTATAGTACATATAATTATATTTGTCAAAGCTGACAAATTACAGATTGGCATTGCAGGGTACATCATTTTCATTTTGAAGGATCATGTTTTTAAAACTAAAAAATGTCATTTCATGTGGTTTTAGATTCTGGTTTCTACTTAAATACCTGCTATATCATCGAAATGTTAAATGTACAAAAACAAATACGGGTTTTCTTCTCCAGTATCTGACAAGTGTTAGCCGACAGTCTACTCTGTTATTTCCTGTAAACATCATTCTTGCCAAACATCCTGTTTCCTACTTCCACAGTCAGTGGTGTACATCTGAATAGCTTTTAGTCACTTAAGACATTACGCTCTACCCTTCCACAGAAACATTATCAGACCAGTTGTGCAATATGCTGTCCTGCCCTAATAAACTTGTCCTGGACTGTACCATGACACTGTGAACAAACGCTCAGCAGGTTTAACGTGAAACGGGATTTAAAAAATATTCCCGGACTCGGTGGGTCTTCGAGACAGATTTATACAGTTTGAGATCGTTTCAGTAACAAGGCACTAACATGTGTTAAACAGAAACATCAAATGGCAACAGCAGTACATGTACCGAATCAAAGGTTTAAGTGAGTACATACAATAAGTTTTCAGAGTAATTAAAGCGTCACATGTTTGTTTAGCCCCTAGTGTTACACACTGTGATGAACTGCTGCAGATGAGCTGAGAAAACAGTGATAATTTTTAATAACTGAAATGAACGTGAAGAACAGGGAACACTGGGAAAGTACATAATTAAACCATGGCTGGAAAACAGCAACATGAACCTGCTGTACACTGATATTACAGTGTTTTAATGTTGCTCAGGGTTAAGTCTCATAGATATGCAAAGTATGTGATTTTGGGGATTAACACTGCATAGTTTCAGGATTATATTTTAGGTTAATGTATTGTTTGGAGGATTTAGGGTTTGACTCAGAGGCACACATGAAAACAGCCAAATATTTCAGCTGCTGGTTACGAAGAGATAGTACTGACTTATTATGAACTGACTTATTTAGGACAAAGAGTTGAAAGACTGGTGCATTAATAACACTCAGTGCTGCCACCGTCAGATCAGTGACTAGTTTTTGGTATGGGTTTGTTTTTTTGCAGCAGTTTGTTTTTTTAGGGATAGGTGTATTCTTTGATTGAATACTTACTACAGTATATACTACTATACAGTATAAACTACTACTATACAGTATAAACTACTCTGTGATTCCAGAGGTGACAGTGTGAGAGTGAAAGCAGGAAAAGATCTACACGCTGATATAATGCTGCCTTCACCGGGGTCAGTAGGAAAGATTAGAATGATCTTTGGATTATTTCGGCGAAGCCACAGGATTACACTCTGTTTAGGATTAAATAGGATAAATATGCTCTTGAACCTGGCAATGACTGGACTGATTCCTGGTGGACATGCTGACATGTTTCCTCCTGTTTTTGTTTTTCTTCAGACCTCCCCAGTTTCTCAGACCCTCACATTCCTCTAGTGGCTCGTGAGATCATGCAGCGAATGATCCGCCAGTTCGCTGCCGAATATACCTCAAAAACTACTCAGGACGACCCGCCCCTGCCCAACGGCACCATGAAGGACCAAAGCCTGCCGAGAGTGGTGTCTCTGGCCCCGGCCCCCTGTTCCCCGCCCAGGCCCCTGCCCCTGCCCGCACCAAGCTCCCCTCCATCGTCTGCCTCCTCCTCTCCATCCCTGACCCCAGGACCAGGCCTCAGCCCCACCTCTGCCACCGCCGCAGCTGCTGTCTCAGCAGCCGCCTGCACCCAGAGCAGCAATGGTACAGGAGCCAGTAATGGTGGAGGAGGAGGTACAGCTGCTGCCTCTGCACAGAATCCTGTCCTCAGCAAGCTTCTCATGGCTGACCAGGATGGCCCACTGGACCTCACCATCAGAAAGAACCAGGCTGACCCAGAGCCCAGCCAGCAGGGTGAGAGCAACAGCACAGACATGTCTTCTAACCCAACACACGACTGCTACAAGTCTAACCAAAAGAAAAACACAACCACCCAACCTTTGTTTTCCCCTTAGTATTAACATTAAACCTTGACACAAAGCAAAGTCTGAAGTAAATCCGTCACCTTATGGCACCAGCTCTTTGTTCCCAGAAAGGGGACTGTGTAAGCAGTGGTTACATATTGCTTAACACACACACACACACACACACACACACACACACGTTAATCAGAAGCCTTTTCATCATAAACCAAAAGTGTGTACACCCCTGGTCAGTGTCGAGGATTTACAAATTGTTTTCAGCCAAGAATGAAGAAAGAATCATTTGAAAACCAGAAATGTTTGATTAAACTATAAAAGTCCATATTTACAAAATCACAAAGCCCCTTTTATTAGTGAGATGACATCATTTTTATTTAATGTTGTGTGTGTCTGGCTTTGATGTTTTGACAGATTTGCACTGATGTCAGGGCACTGACCTTTGTTCTGTAAAAACTCCTCTGTGACTTTTACAGTGGAAAACTCTTCTCCTGCAGAGACTCTTGAGACTGGGAGTCATCTTTTCATTCAGTTTCCAACTGTGCTTTCATGGTGCCATCTCTAGACGTCAGCCCCTCCTCCTTTTACAGTCATGCAGCCTCATATCTGAACACCTCACCTCCACGTCTCATGGCTGCTGCTGCTCAGCGACTGTGGTCGTCCTGGTCATATCAAACACCCCCCGATCACTGAAAGACCAGTTTCCACAGATAATCCTTGTTCCAAGTCAGAAGCTCTTAGCCATCTGCTCTTAGTTATGGGTAGCGTGGCTCTTCCTGTAGCGCCTAAGAGATTCCTATTGATCTACTAATTATTAATATTTCCATGAAGACGCTGAAGCTGATCACACTGATCAGAAACAAAGAACAGAACCAACTGAAGAGCTTTGATACCAGGATTTAAATTTGGTTTGTTTGCAGATTTACCATCTAGTTTTTTGTGAATCAGACCCAGAGATCCACTGATGGGTGGTACCGCTGTGGCTGACATTTCTACTGATATTTTAACTGTTAACTGTGCTGCTCCCACACCATGTCTGACATGTCTATTGACTTTATAACATTATTAATTATGTTGGAACAGCAATAAATAAATGTGAAAATATGGGCCAGCTGTAATACCGATCCAGTAATCTGTTTCCATTCACATTAATTTTAATTCAGTCCATGAGCTGACCTGTGGGTTGAGGAAGTCAGTAAACAGTATGATTTTCAGCGTCTATTTACACACATTGTAAAGAACACAGTAACTCCACAACAACAACACACAACTGAACCGTGGGAGCTGTAGTTCTGTTCAGGTTTGTTCTAATTAAAATCGGGAGCCTCTTGTTACATAAATCTGCATTTTGATGAGGAAACTATTTATGTTGAATCGCACTAAAACCTTAGACGGTTCCTGTACTAACACCAGTGTGTTAGTCTGAAAACAGGCATGTTAACAAAGATGTAGACACTATTTTAACAAGTTCATTAGTTCAGACGACCTCATTAGTGTAACATGTTCTGTAGAATTTATTATGTATATATATATACTGTCTTTTTAGTCATAGCTGCTTGGTTAGACACAAATGCTGTCTGTTCAGCTGAATTTAATTATTCATGCTTGTCCTCACAAACAGAGAATCACATTGAGCTGTCTGGTCACAGAAAGGTCCTGGACAGTGACCAAACAGACGAGCTCTGAGGGTTTGATGTGAATATGGACTAATCAGATCTTTATCATTATCTTTTTTAACGGCGGCCCTGAGAGCTCAACACACTGCAACTTAAGGAAACACACGTTTCATTTTTCAAAGTTTGCAAATAAACAAAACACAAGCAAATTAAAACACAATTTAACATCAATTTGATTATCAATGTATATATATTTCCATCTCCGTCACGTTTTAGTGGCCCCCTGGAAACATGGCTGAGAGCGTTAGCCAAACGCTAACACTAACGTAGGTTAACAGCAGATATGAACAATGGAAAGTTAAACTAAACAATAACACAGTTTTTATTACTTCATTTTTACTCCGTAATGATTAACTGACTGTAGCTAACTGGAGCTATCAGTCTACATTGTTTCAGGGGGAACTAAAAAGTGACGGACATGGACATATGCAATGTAGATTTACATGAAATTTATTCCCAGAAGTTTTTGTGTTGCAGCTTGTTTCTGCATTTGGTTGTTTTCTCTTTTTGCTGTGCTCGTGTAGTTAAATTGTTTTCTTAGTTTGCTTCTGTGTTGTCTCTTTGCACGTCTTTAAGTTGCAATACCAGTGTAGTTTTCACACTTTGTCACTGAAAATGGTCAGTTTTCATTTTATTGTGTCCAACGTTATGTCCCCAGACATGATGATACCACACACCTCCTCCATGTGTGTGTGTGTGTGCTGACCTGATTTCCCTGACAAGCATATTCACAAATAAACTGAGATTTCACACACAGCATGTTGCCATATTGACCAGACTTTGGTAACGTATCCACCTGCTCGAAAACACGAAGAATTTCTCAAGTCGTTTCATTTTCATATGCAGACGCACATGCACGAACACACACACACACAAGCAGTTGCAGGAGCTGTCACCACATGTATTTCTAACGTTAATATTAATAAACAGAACAGTAGAGCTACATTTAGTTCAGTGTCATAGACGCACAGCACAGAGCACCATCCACTGGTAAAGTTACCTAAAACATGAGACACACAAGAAAAACATAAACATTATGTTATTCAAATCGTTTCCATCATTTCCATCATATCACCACACATAGGAATGTGCTGTCGTTGCCATGGTAATAGTGTTCCTGCTCAGGTTAATCAAAATCTTGACTGCGATCTAAATTATTATTTGCGTTGTAAGGTCAAACATTAAACTGGACTGCTAAAAGAAAGCACCCAGCCAGGCCACTTCTCCACAGGGTAGTTTGTCTCCACTGACTCTTCATCCTGTTTCATCAGCGCTTTGTTTATGCAGGTGAACATGGAGCATGTTTGTTACTGCATCAAAATGCTGCAAGAGAAGTTTCATTGCTCAGAGATGGTCAGTGCATCTGAGCCAGTCTCTTTATTTCTCACCACTGAGGAAAAAAGATGAATGAAAAAGCTCACTTATAAATCATGTGTAAGTGGAATACATTTTGATATTAGCTCTGCAAGGGCGATTGTTTTTATTATTATCGTGACAAACATTTGGAGATAGTTTGAGTAAATTACCAGATCTGATTGATGTGACCATTAACTTGCTGATTCCAGTGTATAATATGTGTCTGAACTGGACAGCAGCAGTAAAATTAGTTAAAAGCTGGGCAGCAACTAGCAAAGATCCAAAATAAATTCAGCTCAGAGAAACGTATGACTCTGATGCTGTTTCTCTTTCTGCTTTGAACATGAAGACAAAACTTGGTAAATAAGAGAAACACATTTTTCTCTGTACTACATACAGCTCTCAGCTTTTCCGCCTTTCTCTGATGCATTTCTCAGATCGGAATGGTGTTTTCTTAAAATTACCCTTTCAAGCACCACATCATGTAAAAGTCACATCATGTGAGCAATTTCCTGAACAAACTACACAAGATTACGTACAACTGTCTCTGTTTCTTACTGTTCTAGTTGCAAAATGACTTAACACTGGTTCTCAGCTGAATCGTCATAGGCCCCATAACAACTAGTCATTATTTGAGTTCAGAGCAGTACAAACAGCGGCACATTGTAAATGTGAACCCTGTTCAATCTTGAATCTCCCACAGTATGTTGACGCCTTTTATTGATGAACTGCCGTCTTCAAACAATGTCATCATTTCGATTTTGCACTCCAGACAAAGCAGTGGCGTGCCTCTTCAGGTCAGCCATGTCGTGGTGTGGCTCGTACAAGTTGTTTGAGAAATGCCTTTACTGTTCTGCACCCTGCAGTTCCCACCTGAGAGCATACAAAATTAAAACCCTTGAGTAATTCCTACTAGTATCTACTGTACGTATATGACTTGCCACATTTAATCTTTTTGTCCTGTGTGTTTATCTACAGATGGTGTCCTAGACCTCTCCACCAAGAAGAACCACAGCGCAGGCAGCCTCCAAACCTTTCCTGCCAGCCCCCCTGTGCTGGGGGGCAAAGGGTGAGTCAACTGGATTAATCAAACTGGCCTCTGTTAGCAGAGCAGTGTGGTCACATGCCTGAAACAGTGCTGGACAGGTAAAGGTAATGCTGGTGTGTCTCCCCTGAACTTCTACTGAGCACTTGGCAGTCTAACCCTAAACACCGTGTGGAGTTTTGGCCTGAGGTGATCATGTCAGATTGGCTTGGCTGCAGAAAGCTTTCAGACCCCATCCACTTTTGCAGCCTCAGGTCCCTGCAGCAGCTTTTCTCCAGGCACCTCTGTGAGCCAACCCCCAGAGTCTACAGAGACTTCCTGGACTCCATGTCCTGGTTTTTGTGGATGCCGAAACTCTGTCCAGTCAGATCAGTTTGTCACTCAATTCAAGGAGAGTTAAAGCAGAGACGAGGCAGCTCAACACAGTTTGGAGCCACAGCAAACGTTATTCAATATATATTTTTTAGTTTCAAACATTTAATTAAATATGGAACACAATAAACTGTGAAAAAGGAAAGGGGGCTGGATACTGTCTGAAGCCACTATATATATATATATATATATATATATATATATATAATATATATATATATAACTGTCAGACCGGCCCAATGTCTGGAGAAATGATTAAAAGATGATTTTAGCTACAATCAGTTCTCTGTTACTGTTGTTTCTTAATGAAATAGTCCATACGTTTTGTTTTGCAGACCTCCAACCGTGGGTGCAGTTAGATATTGTTGCGTTGCAGACAGTCACAAGTGGAAATGTCACACCAGCTGCAACCAGCTACTCTTGCCCAAAAGTATAAATGAGGCAAATAAAGAAAAACTAACAAGGTCTCTGAACTTTTCACATTCCTGCTTAGCTTTCTTGAATCCATCCCAGGATCAACAGCAAAGAGCAAACTTCACCACAACCACAGAAGAGCTTGCAAAAAGACTTCAGATGACGATCAGATGTGGTAAATGAGAAAAGGCATGAAAAAACAGCAGGAAGGTCCTTGAAGATTTTCATAAAAGATGCATGAAGAGCAGATGAGCAGAACAGTCAGTCCAGTGCTGTGTAGCAGCCGCAGACACCAAACAGACAGGGGATACTTTTGTACTTTTGTAGATATTCTGTTCAGATCATGCCTTCATCGTTTCTCCAACCAAGTAGCTTGTATCCTGATAAAACAAACTTTGTTCTATCTATATATAAATATATATATATCCTCAGAAGTTACCTTGATTGTTTTCTTGTGGATGTTAATAAAATGTAATGTTTTTAATGTGTTTATCCCAAACTATATATAATATATGACAAATCTGCAGATTATTTAAGAGTAAAACTGGTGATTTTATATATTTTGCTGCTCTACCAACAAATACGTGATTCAGAAACTTAGCTCATTCATCTGTACCTTCATTGTTTCCACGCTCTTACACTGCTACTTCTTACTTATTGTTTTAGCTCAGTTGATCGATGCCATCAATCCCATGGCTGCTTTTCCCTTTTTGTCTCTGCGTCAGAGTATTGGACACGAATATTTATTGATTGTACTCGGCCTTGAAGTTGTGTCTGAATTGGTAGGTGTCTCTCGCGTGAAGGGAGAATAAAGAAGTGGCACCGAGGGGTGACCTGTGGTTTGTGTGTTTAAGATAAATTAGGAGTGGTCTGATACGCAGTGACGGAGAACGTGGTCGTAGAACAACTGCAGAGAACACACCTCAAACTGTTATCTGAGCTGAGAGCTGGGAGGTGTTGCTTTTCCTAAGGACCACAGTCGGTGTTTCTACCTGGGGAAAGTTTTCAGCAGAACAGCAGCTGCCTCAGATATTACTGGGACCTGTTCTGTGTTGACCTGTTGTTAAGTCCTACTACAGACCAAATTACTGACTTAACCTATAGTGATCTAAGCGATTATTTGAGTACAATGATATCAAAACAAAGATGTAATTTTGACCTCTGATTGACTTTAATTAAAGCCAATACTGAAATTCATAATTATACTGTCAGTAGTTGGAAACACAAGGTGTTTAAAACAAGCAAAATGAAAACACTATCGGAGCTTCAGACCAGAGGTTTTTTGGAAACAGATTTTGTGCCGAAACACTTTTTCACCCCGTCCTGTTGAGGATCCCCCCTTCACTGTGTGTTTTTCCACACATGGAGATTAATATTTAATCTTCAGACCCAGCGTTACTGCCTGGTGCAGCCTCCTTGATGACATATGCTAACTGCAACAGAAAGCTGTGTTAGTGTAGAGTCCAGAGACTCTTGTTAACCCTGTATTATGTTCAACGAGCCTGCGACTGCCCACTGTGATAATCTGTCTCGAAGCTCCTGCTGAGGACTCCCCACATCGCAGCCAGTCGCACTGTAACTCAACAGGATATGTCTCCAAAGTTTCTTCTCCCTCAGGTCATCCACTAAACTGACAAGCAATTTCTTGTTATTATGAACTTAAGGGAATAATTTTGAAGTGCCTTCCCACTGTTGCTATAGTTACTTAGCAGCAGGAACATTTTCATTTTCTGCATCAGTTCAAATTAAGCCACTTCTCATGTATGTTTCAGCAGCACAGATCATTTTCAGAAAGGTTAATCACTGAAATACAAGATGTTCACTGACCAGTTGGACTGTTTTAATTTAAGTTTAATGCAAGTTTATTCATCCAAAACTATATAAACGATAATTTAGGGAAAAAAGCAAAGGAAATGTAGATCATGTGACCAGTTTTTCTTGCTAATCCTCTTGTGAACTTTTTTCTTGGAGGTTCTACATAACTGTTTTATAGCAGTCACATACCACACATCACTGCCACCTGGAATCTAAGGTTTTGCCATTTTTATTGATTTGTGGGGCAGCACGATGGTTTAGTGGTTAGCACTGTTGCCTCACAGCAAGAAGGTTCCAGGTTTGAAACCCATCAGGGGCCTTTCTGTGTGGAGTCTGCATGTTCTCCCTGTGCTTGTGTGGGTTTTCTCCAGGTACTCTGGTTTCCTCCCACAGTCCAAAAACATGTATGTCAGGTTGATTGGTGACTCTAAATTGCCCATAGGAGTGAGTGTGAGTGTGTGAGGTTGTTTGTCTCTATGTGGCCCTGTGATGGACTGGGGACCTGTCCAGGGTGGACCCCTGCCTTTCACCCAAAGAGAGCTGGGATAGGCTCCAGCAGGTCCCTGGGACCCTGGTTAAGGAATAAGGGGGTATTGAGTTTGGCTTCCGTTTTTTTAAATTTGCATTATTTTGAAGATGCAGCTCCATATGATGATGCTGAAGTCTTCGTATAGTGAGTTTAGAATATCTTTATTCCTTTTAAGTTGTTTGAGCCCATGTGTCACTGGCTGGCAGTCAGATATCTACTACCTACTGCTTCCAGAGGACATTTCAATAGTTGTAGCTGAGTTTGGGCAAACAGAATTGGTGGATGGATAAATGGCTGAATCTGAAAATTAAGCTAAGACTATAGAGTTTGTGGTGTTGGGTCAACCAGGAGGTGCAGTTGGTTGTAAGACCATAATAATCCATAATGATCCCTTCTTGCTTTCAAGCCTCTACCTTTAACTCTACCTGCTGTTGTTACATTATTAATTAGTTCAGCAGACACTGCTGTTGTCTTTGCTTTATATCTGTTTCATAATGCTCTCGCCATATGGTATGGAAAAAGTTTTTGAAGCTGGTATTAACCAGTGTGAAGACAGTCTTGACAGAGGAGATAACGCATATTAAGCTTTAATTATGAGATCTAAGAATAATACATACCGACTTTAACATCCCAGTGCTGCCTCAAAAAAAAAAAACAACAAAAAAATATAACACAGTTTCATGACGTTGCTGTAACTATTACTCAGATCAGCTACAGAGCTCTTATTTAAAGTTTTCGTTATGGTGCAAAAACTTAATGAATTGATAAGGAAAACTGTCTGTGGCTTAACACAGTGCTGATGTTGAGCTTCTCAAATGTCATTTATTTGAGATTTTGTGATAACACTCTTGGTTTGTTTAACTCTCATATTAGAGGACTTCATATTTTTCCCTATATGTAGGACAGTAGAAAACTTAGTTCTGAGCAGCTCATTCCATTTCACTCTCAAATTAGAAAATGTAGTATAGACTTGTCAGAAGAATCAGTCAAGTCTTGCCATGAGATCTCAGACACTGTCTTTTTTTTCTCTCCATGCAGACGTTCCCTCAAAGTAGAACTTACCCTGCCAGAGGTGGATGAGGAGAACGGCCTGCTGCAGAGAAGCTTGCGGGATGGGCTAAGGGAGAACCATGTCAGCTCAAACTCCTTCAAACCTCCATTGGCCCGCTCGCTGCGCATCAAGGAAGAGCTCCTCAGCCAGAAGCACCTCTTGAGCCAGCCTGCTGCTCTTTCACTGGCTAATCTAGAGTCCACTGGCTTGCTCAATCATGGGCAGTCCCACTCCTTGCTTGGCCAGAAAGGGTCTTCCTCTTTCTGGGGAAGCAAGGCCCACCTTGAAAGCCTGATGAAGCTAAAACAGGCCAGTGGAGCTCTGAGCAGTGGCCTTAGCGACCTTAAAGACCTGCCTACATTCCTGGAAAATCACAACCACCATGGAGCCTTCTCGTTCAAGAGTTCCCTCCACCACCACCACCACAATCAGGTCTCCAAGACACAACACAACCACAATGAAGGCAAAAGAGACCCAGGCCACTCACCACCAGTTGATCTAAAGATCCCCCAAGTTCGGGGCATGGATCTCTCCTGGGACTCCCATGCCTCTGAGCTGTACAGCTATGGCACCATGAGGGCCGGGAGTGGTGGACATGGAGAGAACTCCCTGAGCCGGAAGCTGAGAGCCATCCTGCCCAAGCAGAACCGTCGTGGAGGAAGCCTTGGAAGCCTGCTAGATGGGGCAGGTGACTACTGGAGCTCTGACATGGACCACTCAAGTTCAGGGCCAGCATACTCTACCTCTGACATAGAAGGGGACCCGAGTTCCAAGCAGCCACGGAAGAAGAGGGGCCGTTATCGCCAGTACAACAGTGAGATCCTTGAGGAGGCCATAGCAGTAGTAATGAGCGGGAAGATGAGCGTGTCCAAGGCTCAGAACATGTATGGGATCCCACACAGCACCCTGGAGTACAAAGTCAAAGAGCGCATGGGGACCCTGAAGAATCCCCCAAAGAAGAAGCTCAAGCTGATGATGAAGATGGAAGCAGGAGGCCAAGATTTTCCCACCGAGTCAGAGAATACACCCATCGCAACATCACAAGACGATGTCCCGCCACTGGCAGGTGCTGAGCTCAAGGACAATGTAAAGGAAGAGATTGATGACAATTTCAAACCAATCGACTAAAACCACTTACACATGTAAACCTCAGACTACTGACTAAAATTATTTGAAAATGGATGGGGCTTTATTTGTGCCAATTTACTTTGCAGTATCTGGGTGAGCACAAATGCAGGGATAATATGTGGAGGATTCTTAAAGCAAACTGGAAACAAACTAATCGGATGGTTTTTACCAAGTGTCGCTTGAGCGACACTGTACAAGCATTTGTTTAGCTTTTATATGCAGGGGCTTAACAAATGCAGAAAAAGACATTAGTTAAATGACAATTAATGAAATTTCTTTAAGCATGCTGATAATCCCCAGCCCAAAAACACAATCCCCTCTTTTCTTAACATGATATGGAACGATTGCTGCTTATAAATGCAGTTTGGGCTTTGGACCAGTCCAATTTGGGGAAAAATGAGGGGAAAGTTGAAAAGTAAGACCCTAAAAACTGACTAATTAGTCCCTTTACCACTCCCCTGTCTCATGGAGTACTAGCTGAAAATTGGTAAGTGAACTGTCTTTTACATTTGAAGCCAACTGTAAGATGTAATTATACTGTTGATATTACTCACCAGGGTCTAAATCAAAACCCATTCTCTTATTGCCAGGTAGCCATGATGCTTTAACTGCAAACCTTTTCTTTCCTCCTTAAGATATTCTTCTGATCTCTGTGCAGATGAAAGCAACATTATCCGTCCTTTTGAACGAGAAAAGATACACAAAAGTCATTCAGGGATGCATGTTTGTGAGTTTTGTGGACACTACTGACTTCTGTAATTGATTTTTTTTTTTTTTTTTTTTTCCTATATCTTTACTTTTTCATTTGATTTGTTTTGCTTTCTTTTGCACTACACTTTGGGTCTGGCACTTACAGACCAGGTTACCTCGGCATTGTTGCCCTTGCATCATGCACTTATTATGGTCTGTCTCTGAAGTCCAGTCGCAACGAGTCAGAGGTGCACATCGTCTGCGTACACTGATCCATTAGCAGACCCAGACAGCTCTTTAACCCTCTTTTTTTTTTTGCCAGTGAATGAGTTGGGGGTTAATCTGATTATGGATCAGATGTTTTTAAGGCGGAATGCTACCTTATGGACCTCCATCAGTGTCTCACTGCTGATCCTGAAATGTCAAAATTACCTTCAGGTTGCCTCCAAATGGTGCCCGAGGTCAGCTCATCCCCTGGTGGAGATCTTTACTGGATGAAGGCCTTTTAGGATCAGCATGTGAAACTCTGCTGCTATCCAGTTGATTATCTAGCTCCTATACAAGGCTTTATCTAGCCTAAGCTAATGTGTTTTAGCTGGTCTTAGTTACCAACAACATCGTGCTGATGTTTTTTTCCTTTTCAAATCAAACTAAGCAGAAGTGGCTTAGCTCATGTCTTTTAAAAGAAACCGTTCCCTCAAACTTTAATGACAGTTTTAAAGGCAGTTTACTACAACAATGTGCATTTATAGAGGGATTTTCATTTTAGGGTGGTGGGTGGGCAATATGCAGTGGGGAGGGGTAGTTGGTAGAGGTGAGGGAAACGCAGATTTAATATATTATAAATTATTATTATGACTGATTATATAAAATCCAATCCATGATTCTGGATCATCTCTTTTCTCCTCATTTTTAACTCAGGGTAACTGAGACAGATGTGTGTTTCAAATATGGTAATTTCCTGTTGGACCTATAGTAAACAGACAAGAGTACAAGACAAGCCTTTGTCTGTGGGAAGGGCCATGTGAGTAAATATGGCAGCGCCATAGCAGATAGACCTGCTAATGAAACATGAGAAAGAAGAGGGTACACTGATGTTAGGTTTGGGGAATGTGTGGCGCTAAACTGAAATAGCACTTTTCAAAAATAAGAGCTATAGAAAGCTGTTTGAGGTTATGCATGTAGTGTAGCTCTTCTCTGGGGGATACAGTATAAAGCAGGAAGTGAGGAGGGCAGAGAGCAGGGAGACGGAAGAAAAAAACCTCGAGAAATCCGTAGCTTGGACCCAAACAGGTTTTTTGCCCCCCTCTTATTTACCTCCTCAATTTAAAAAAAAAACTGAAAAAAAGAAAAAATGGTTGACAGCTTGAAAATAACTTAACAGTTTTGTGTAGTGTTGTCTTATCGTTTTTTTCCCCTCCCTTCATGGCTGAAGAACCGGGGATGGAAAAACATCATGTTTTACCAGGTATAAAAAAAGGATATCCCTCAGAGGACTCAGGTTGAAAAGAAAAAAACAAAATGTTGTTTTGGTGGTTTCCATCAGGAAAGGACTGAAGGAGCTGACAAAAGCTTTTGGTGTCAAATGAAATGCTGTTGTCAGATTGTTGCTCATTGCAACACTAACGCTGCCTGGTGCTCACCCAGTCTGTGAGGGTTTTAACATGAGAACTGTACTTCTCTGTTCCAATGAAATGATGATGATTCACTCCTTTTGAAATGTACTGTACATTTTATTTATTTGAATTTTTTTTCTTCTTCTTCTTAGATTTGTTTTCTTAAAAATGGCATGCACCACTTTTTGGCTGTTTTTGGAGTCAGGCCGACTGAACATATGATGTTGAGAGAGGATTTGTAATCCTGAGCCACAGCTGGTGAGACTCTACTAAGTTATGAATGAATCACAGTCTAATTAGAATCATTTAGAATCATTTCCCCTCTGTGGTTTTTGGTTATCCCCCTTAAGATTTGTAGCTCACGTGCCCTGGTTTCCAGGTATGAATGGCCAAAAGGGAGAACGCTCTAGAAAAGACCCCTGGACCGACAGTATTGCCAGGGTTCAGCATGCATGAAATGCGTCCAACACTTTGACAATGCTGAGCATTTGAAGTGTCTAAAAGGTTGTGCATGTTAAGGTGGACCCAGCGGTGGACAATGTACTGATCCGATAGTTAAAACAGGATGGAAGCCCCAGTGTTGGTAAAGCACTTTTTCTGAACATGTCTCGGACAATAAGCATGATAGCTGCTTGCTTAGCCAGCTGCAAAGAGCCAACTAAACATGACTTAGAGTGCCTCCTCCCTCTGAAAACACAGACCAAATCAAACCCATGGCAATCTGCCCAATAGTCTCTTTGGAGTAATGCATGTAAAGCTTGGATTTGTGCTGATTAAAAATACATATGTATAGAAATGGTGTAATTGGCACTTAATGCACAGGTTTGCATAGATAAACTCAGCAGCACTTAGGCTGAATTCCCATGAGAGAGGGGATTCCTCAAGGGCCAAACGATCAATCTGTTTAATTTCCCCCAATTCTCAATCATTTACGATGTTTTCCTCTTTATCTACTGCACAATTGGCTTTTGCCATATTTCTTTCGTTGCTTACTGAAAGACACGACCAATTTAAAATTTTCCATTTTCAGCCTGCTATAATCTACTGAGGTGCATGCCATTTGAGGTATATTTATTTGAGTTTTCTTGGGTTCTCTAGATTGTCACGTGGTTAACAGTTCCCCCTGTCCAAAAAAGTCCTCCTTGCAACTGAGTCTCATATTACTACTACACACTTTGGAGAGCGGCATGTAGTTAACTAAAATGAAAATCCCAAAACATAAGTGACCAGCAAAAAAGATGGCACTGTCCTTTCATTCTGAACAGACTGTTTTTATTCTTTTATTTTTAGTTTCACTTTACGCAGCTTGCGTTTGCAAAAGCAGCTGCTTTCTGAGAAAGGCTTCAAACAGTAGCCTTCAGTACTGTAAATGTCTCAGGACCGAGCCAATGGGATGGGCAGCAATATTTGTCAGTTGGAAAATGGCGCAGACCTAACTACCTGTACTAGATTACTAGTTTGCTAATACATATATATATATATATATATATATATATATATATATATACATTAGCAAACGACTAACAGCTTGGTCATCAGAGACCAAGTGATACCAAGTGATACCTCATTCTCAGAATAATGTCTCCTTTCTGTGCCTCGTACTTATGTATCCCTTTCCTTGGAGCTGGCAAAGGGATAGCAGATACTCTGGGAAATATCGTATCCTCTGCTGTTTCTTTTCTTTTATTATGTTTATTTTTCTCTTCTTTGTTTCACCATCCTCTTGCAAAGGGAGGGGTGAGATGCTGCAAGTCTCTGACTGACCAATATTTGCCACCCTACCTCTTTTCAGGGTATTTTACAACAACAAAACCTGACAGAAGTATCTAATGAAAAACAGATTGACAAAAAGACCCACAGGGATTATAAAGCTGTTCATGTTCTTAGTTCTGGTTAGGTTGGTATGGGAGGACTACAAACCTATTTTTTTCCTCTAAAAGTCAAAAGATTCTGGGATTCAATCGTCTGGTTTCACCCTGGAGGCGGTAAGTCAGGCTGGTTCCACCCTGTTCTGACAAAGAACAAGGCATTGTTGTTCCCTGAGGTTTCATTTTTCTTTTTTGGTTTATTGTGTGTTTTTAGGTGTAATATAACTCCAGGTTGAAACTTGACAGGGGATTTTTTTCCTCACACCTAGAGACAAATAAGAGACCCAGAGGGGAGATTGGGGGACAGGTGGACAAGTTAACCTTCCTTTATCTGCTGTCTTTTAAAAGCAAAAATACTCTTATCCAAAACCTTCTGCTCTGCATTCCAAAAACAACCAACACAGGCAGGAAAATGTACCTTTTTTATGATGAAGATGAAAAAAAAAAACACATATGACTATATGTATTTATTTCGCTGTTCTTGAATTTTAAAGTAAGCCAATCGATCTTTCTTTGGTTTTTCAGGTTGGTTTTTATTTCTTTTTTTTCTTTTTTTTTTTTTTTTTTTTCTTCTGGGTGAAATATTGTCAAAAATATATGATAAAAAGAAAAATGTCAAACAGCAACTACTGTAACCTCATTTAGTAGACGCCACATGACGTGCCATTTTGTTTCAGGGTGGTGCATGATGCTGCGGGCTACCAGGAAAGAAAGAACCATAATGTATATGATTGCCATGGTCCTCTCTGCGAAGAGGTTTCTTCCTTTGCTTTTTCTGTCACGCTGCGTATCTGGTTGTCATTTATACCTCAGGTGCGACCACTTCAAAGCAGCTGATTGTATATTAGAAACACATACACACAAAGAAGAGTCAGGATTTTTACTATGGCTCGTTTCCATATTTTTAGATGTAACCGACGGAAGCAGTTTTTTGAATAATTGTAGTTTCTTGTCGTCATCTCTCGTAATGTTATTAATCTATATCTTATTTTCCTTTCATTGTTTTCATATAAAAAAAAAGAAAATACAAATGATTTCAAAGCCAAATCCCAGGTTCCTGTGAATACAATGCTGTATTCTCTCTAGCACATACAGCCGTGGAAGAGCAGAGCACGCACACACACATATAGAGACATGACGCACCTACAACACACACTCTCCCTCCTCATCAGGTAGCCACACTTTGTGTGGGCGGGTTATATGTATAATTATGAAGCTGGGAGTCTGCCATGTCTCTTTTAGAAGCAGGTGGGTGTGTTTTGTCCACAGCCTGCAGAACATCAGCCCTGCTGGCTGATTTTGATCTGGCACACCGAGACACTGCAGGCACTGCCTCTGTGAAAATCACTTTCTTTTGTTTCTTGCTTCCTTTTTTCCTCATTTTTGTTGTTTTGTTTTTAAAACCCACCTACTGATCTTTTCAACACATCAAAATACTCAATACCCTCAAGTTTTTCTGTTGCGTGGCCCCATCCTTGACGTTCTCTCTGTTCCTGTAGTTACTGGAATTTTACGTTTCTGACTTGATTTTTTCACAAACCCCAGATTATGGTCATAAACTTTCAGCTCCTTATTAACAGAAGGTGCATCCAGCTAAAACTAGAATGAAACTCATGCTGCATTTGTTTTTCGTTGGACATGGACACATGCAAGTGTGTATTTGAGCTATGTAAGAAAAACCTGGACACGTGGTAAAGTGTTTTTTCTTTGTTGTTATTTGGCAGCTCAAATTTGGATTTAGAAATGTTTTAAATATCAATCTTGTTAATAATAATTACCAAAATAAAGCATCAGCCGTAGTTATTAGTTCTGGTTAGTTGCCCAGCCCAGAGTCACTCCTAGTCCTGGACTAACACCATGTTTGAGGGGATAGTTCAGGATTTGTGTGGTGTGCTTTTGGAGGGATGTGAAGTACATTTCTAGAAAGTCTTTTTGTTGCAGATCTAAATTTGTTGTATCTCCGTTGTCATGGGGTGTAATGACAATTTTTGTGACAATGGGACGAGTAGTGGCTCCGTAGCAGTATGGCTTTGAATCCAGAGTACAGCTCTTAAAGGCCAGACCCTCCTCTGCATGATGCTGCTTCAACAGTCAACACAACAGACCCACTGTCATTTATGAGCCAAGGAAATGTGGCAGGGGCTTGATGGTTTGGAGGAAATGTTGTAGTTCAACACATTTACTGGCAGATTTGATCTGCTGAAACTTTTCAAACTTCACTTCAATTCCCAGTTGCAGCCTGGTTCTCCTCCTTTGTCTTCACTCGAAGCTGCTTATTTCCAAATTACCATCGTGGCGAGTTCATCTGCCACATAAACCACACCTCCTCACGTTCAGTGTGATGGCACCAACAGTGATACTTGATTATATATTTGTTGTTCTTCGATCTGTGGAATCCAGAGTGCCTTTTGAAGACTCGAATCACAATCTCGAATAGTTCCTTTCTCGTGTATGATCTCAGCACCCGAGTGAAAACATGGAGCAGTTGTTTCCAGAAGAAAATGCTGTCAGGGGAGACACAGGTCAAATTTGTTGGCTTAAATTCCAAGCAGCCCTGTGATTATACTGCTCTGTGAAAGGCTCCCAGGCAGACATTTCTCACACTCACTGTTCTCGCCTCCAACAATCCCATGGTGCTGGTGTGCGTCTCACCCCTCCGCCTCATCAGAAACCTCCAGAAAGCAACCAGTAAGACCGTCAGACAGGCACATTGGTCTGAGGAGGTGGAGGGGCTGAAATATAAGTGAAGTAGAGAAGAATGAAGAGGACTGAAGGTCATTATCCCCACCCCCAACCCGCAATTAGCAACAGGCTTTTAACGGAGCGATGCTGAAAATCACGTCACAAACGAATGTTACTTTGGTACTTAGCATCTCCGATTAAAACGGCGCCATGGTTGATCTGAAGCGTCACTTAAAAAGAGCAGGGGATTCTTAGGGCCAAAAATATCAGAGCTAATGCACAGGGCGAAAAGGAAATTTAAAAAAATAAATGAAAGAGCTATGGGAAGAAAATCTGGTCAAAGTACATAAAGTGCATTTCTTGACGTGCCCTTGTGTGTTACCATGACAATCTTGCAGCATTGTTCCCATGTGGAGGTGTGTCTGGCGCTTTAGAGCCACCTACATGGACCAGATGGTCTCTGTTGCTCTGAACTCAAATCCAGCTCTGCTAACACTGGTTTACCTCCAGCGTTTGCAGCACGGAGGTTTTGGCTTCAGGTCGGAGACTTTAGCAGAACCGATGCCGTTTTGTTGGCGAAGCAAACAATAGAATGACAGTTCTAATGTGTAGATTGTGCTTTTTTGTTGATTTTCAGGCTTTGAACAGTGAATATTTCTTTCAAAGACATAAAATTATTGTCCAACACTGAGAAATACTTATGACAGAACGGCCTCTTCTTGTGTCCTCCCATTGCTTCCAGCTATTTTTTGTCTTGCTCCTGGTTTTATCCATGTACAGTAAGAGCATCTTCAATCATGAATTCAGTAATCTGGCTTTTTACTCTGACATGGTCTCTGTTATTTCTGCTGCCTCTATTTGTCATGTGGACTTGCATTCAGGTGCTGACTGCTTCAGGAGTTAGTCGGCTGCATCAGGGTGATTAAAACAAAGTCTGCTTGGCGGCTGAAGCAGCGTTATGAGCATTTCATAGAGCTCCTAGAGTGGAGCTGCTGGGCCAGATGCTTCACATGGGCTTTGATGGAAGTTAAATGACTTGGAGACTTGGCTGGATGATTTGTGAGGCCTCCCACTGATGGTCCGTGAAGACTGTATTCTCTGATTGATTGCTGACCATTGTGATGGGCCCTTTTTTTTTTTTGTCTTTCAGAGATGTGTGAGATCTTGATTGTACTGTCACTCAAAAGTGTGAATTTTCTAGAAAGGCAACATGATGTTGGTGCTTTGCCGTAGGTGGCTGGGTACAGCACCGCACATCTTACCTTCTGATGTTTGAGTTTATTGACACTTCCTTTGATGGAAAATCATAAATCCCTTTCTTCCCCTTCCCTTCACCTTTGCTCTCTAACGATGTGTCATCTTTTCAGCATCTTGGTCAGTGAAGTGTGAGCAATGCGGGGCTGTCGGGTCCTGGTTTATACCCAGGAGAAACTGGGTGTTCCTGGACCACCCTGTGTCCTTCACCTGTAATCAGGCCTTTTCATAAACCTCACTGCCACATCTCAGGATTGTATCCACAACCCAGGGGGTCTCAGAACATGGCCTTCCTCCTGCCCTTCTTTTTGTCTCTTATCTTTTCACAGAGGCTCTGCCCTGCTCTCCTCTGATGAGGACCATTCAGATTTAGATTCTTTTAAGACAGGACTCAAGGTTTTTTCAGACACAAAGGAGGTCATTATCCTCTGCAATACTGACAAATGTTTCTTAAAGAAAAAAAAAAAAAAACACGAACATACCACACACATAAAGTATCTTTTGCATTTTAAATATTTCAGCTTTGGTAAAATTTTATGAACGATCTTGACAAAAGAGACTCCATATTTTACAGGTTTGGTCTTTAATGTACTATCTCTCTGTCTACAAACTCTTCTTTTGATGTTTCAGGCTCAGGCCTGTCGTTTAGTTTGTGTATTTAAAGTGTAAAACGAAAAAAAAAATCAGCTAATGAGCAGATTTGTGTTTTTGTTGAAATCGCCAGTGCATTGTAGTGATCCTCTTGTAGCTTCTCTCTGCTGTCTTTCGACATTATGATGTCTTCTGAATTTGAACTTTGGCGTCTTTGGTGACCATGTATCTTCTCTGTTACCTCTCAGTCGTGGAGTCTACACTACGTGCAGATAACAACAGCAGTCAGTGTATTTATAGCTGAGCTGAGCAGCAACACTGGCTCATGAGCACGATCGATAGTCAGGTCAGACAGATCCGCACTCAGTCAGTGGACGCTGGAGTTCAGTGCTCGGCCACAAAGTTTGGCAGGTGAGATAAATACCCTAACAGTACAGATGATTAAATATCACGCAGATGATTCCTACTGCCAAACAGACACTATTCAGAAAGTCCTTCTTTGGAGCACCTCTCTTAAAAGGGTATTTGAAAAGCCTTTTCTTATGATTTTTGACTGACTGTACATTGTTTTTAGCCAAATACTTTTCAGTGCTTTATAAACAGCAAGGATTGTACATATGAATAACTCTCAGCAGGGGAGGCTCATGTGGAGCTCATGTAATAGTCCACCTTGTTGGTCTTTGGAGATCTAACTTACAAGACTTGGACTGTTGCTTTTCCGAATGTCAAAATTAAGGAAAGCTGCTCATAAAAACAGAAAAACAAGCGCTTTGACTGTATCAGCGTTTGCGGAAGTAATGCTGAGTGTTTGTTCTTTCTTTCAGTCTTTGATAATGTTTCCATCTTGGTATTTCTTGGTGTGCAAAAATGTAAAGATGAAAAAAAAAACAACACAGAATACCTCAGAAAAGAAATCCATCTAACCTTGACAACCTCCACATATTGTCAGATTATGTCCATCAACACTCATCTCCTGGGCACTTTCCTTTATTTTCCCCTGTTGCTTCTTCACCATGCAGTCTGTAGCGCCCAGTGGAGGTTCCATAGATTTTATACCACTTTGGTTTCACATCTCATTTATTTTCTGTCTTTTTATTTGTCAACATTCTTGGTCTCAAGCTTTCTGCAGCCCAACTTGTTTTCCTCAGCTAAAGACAGAAATGAGGTACTTATGAAGACCATAAGACACATTGCGTTATTCCAACACCCTGCTCTGAGACTCCCTCGAAAAAAAATGGGGTTTCATCAAAACAAACAAAGAACAAAAGAACTCCTGCCTTTTGATCCAAGTGGGTTAGCGGAAAGAATGAAGGCCAACACCTGAAACCACACTCCCCATGTTGTTCCTTCGGCATACCTCTCTTTATCTACTTATCTACTTATCGTTGTTAAAAACTGAATGTAAAATAACGCAAACTAACCTCTAATTTAACTATACATATTTAAGAATAACAAATACTCTATATGTGCACATAGATATACCTATACAAGCCCCACACACACAAATGCATATGTATATAAAAATCTCTAATGTCATAAACTTTTATCTTGAAAAGGAAGAGGATGAGCCTCTTCCATTGATGATTCAGGGAAACAATACAGGAGTCCAGTGCAGTATGTTAGGTGAAGTTACTCCCACTCCCACCGTTGCTTTTGGTGTTTGTTTTCTTACTCTGTTCCCCATGATGTAGCATCGGGCAAAGGGGCAGGGCTACTGGAGATTTTTTGTTTAACCAAAAAACAAAACAAAACAAAGAAACAAACAAACAAAAAAAAAACACTAGTAGTGCAACTAGGATTTAGTGTAGTTGTAGTTTTTTCAAGCCTGATTCTGTGAAGGGGAGGGTGGGTAAAGTGTTTACTTTAGAGACATGAATATGACTTGGACATGAGAGTCGCATTAAGGGGGATGAGGGACTCTGTGTGGGTGGGGTGGGGTCTTCAGGACAGTTGTATATAGAACTGCTTTACCCATCAACCCTTGCCTGTCTTTTTCACAGGCGAGGTGGAACTGTATATTAAAGGCGCTGAGGACGAACAGTTTGTGTGTTTTTATGTCTAGTCAAGTAAGGACCGTTTTAAATGAAGGAAGTGGCATGGGGGGGTGATAATCGTGATCAGGTTCTCTACAGAACCCGACAGATGATGACGTCGTTAGAAAACTCCCTCGAGCTTTGCGCGAAGCAACAGAAGGTTTCGTGAACGTTGACCCTCTCAATATTTTTGCATGCTGGTGTACATACCCTCGTATCAGCCCTTTTGTTTGACGAGGCTGGTTAATCCAAAAGCGCTTTTTGGATGTGGTCCACGGGACAGATGCTGATGTTTTCAATATAAGATATCGCCCCTTCTGTAAAGTAACAAAAAAAAAAAAAAAATGCGTGTGAGTGTGAACGTGTGTGACCGTGTAAGAAATCATGGGAAGAATTTGCTCTTTTGATTTTCCTCAGTTATTATTTAACCATATTTAAGCCACAGAGCGGTTCTGTCGAATCATTAATCTACCTGTGCTCTAATGATCAATCAGTGTAAAAGTTGAAAGAATTCTCTGAACGTTTCCTGGCCGTCTGTAGGGAAAGACGCCTCTCTGGGCACCTTGCAGACTCAATTTACATTACCCAGAAACCCTCAGGGACCCTCAACAACACTGCTTTCACTTTTATTCAGGTACTTAATCTACACTGAGGCCTAGCAGTAATCAAGCCTAACTATGGTGTATTCTCACTAGCCTGTTCCCATGAAGATGAAAATTACTGCCAAAATCTTCAATGCAACTTTTCTCTCCCTAAGTTTTGTTGCTTTGCTGCACTCATGAGCTTACTTCTTTTTCTACCCTTCAACTGACACTTCTCTGTTTTTGACATCTGGGTATCTTTAGTACCTAAGAATGTCAATCGTCTTCTCAGTCGAGGACCAATAGGTTTTTGTCAGCGCTCTGACTTGCATCGGCCTTTGCGATTGCTGAGCATCAGTGCAGACATTTGCTATTGTGTGGCTACAAAGCACCAACGATGACTTACACCAAGCTAACCTCTTAAACTTATTATACAGGTTTACAAACCAGTGGTTTGGCTTTTGCATAAAACCAGAGAACACTGCAATTACATATAAGCCAGGTACCCATCTGGCTTAAGTGCTACCTTGACTATGTTTATTCTCTCCGTCATTAATGAAGTTACACACAGAGGAATGTGACAGACCTGCCTTCACCTCTTAAGCTTCAGGGAAAACCTAGTAGGCCTCTCTCACTGCATGTGAAACTAGGAAAACGGCAGAGCTGGGTGTCACATGATCGCACCTGCAGAGGTGGGAAGGAACAAGGCAAAACAAACTAGAGCAGATAGAAAGATCTATTTTGGAAACTTCAGTGGTAAAGTCCTTATTTGTACTCTTTAGACAGTCAGTCCTCTCTGTGGTGATTGGTTGAAACCTCAGCTGTATGTTGCTGTTTGTGTTGCTGCACACAGCTTGGCCGATGCCTAGTCCTGTAGTCGTACTCAGAACTAGTCATGCAGTTCATTTATTGGCCTGGTCTGGATGACAGGAGTGTGTTTTTGCCTACATATTGTACCTCTTACAACAATCAAGTCAGTGACATTTGGTGACAACTGTGTGAAGACTTTTTAAAACGATATTGTATTTCTTAAAATTACTTTCGACAGTCTGACGTTGGTTTTGGTAGTAACCTGATTTAGTTGTGGTAGACGCACCTCTGGTTTGGAAATGGCTTGTGATATTTAGGTGGACGCAGGAAGTCGTTCGGGAGTTTGGACTCTAGCGTGGGTAAAACCTCTTCTACAATCTCAATCTTTTTCCTGCTGAGGTTGCTAATGTTTCCTGATCTCACCTTGGTTCTTAACGGGTGGCTGGACTCCCCGCTGCAGGGCCTGCTGGGCTTTTTACTCTTTTCCGCTGAGATTTTGTTTTTGGGTTGGATGATATACCTCACTCCTTCAGTCCAGTGGGCCCTAGGGGGCGCTGTGCTGATGCTCAGGTCGCCCAAGCCCCCCTTCACAGTTTGGTCCCACCTGGACTATACCTCTCACAAACACATAAACACATATACACACACACACAAACAGTTCTTTTCCACTGCAGGAAATGAATGACCTGAAGCCTGGAGCTCCTCATACCCTAAATATTAAATACAGATATTGAACCTAAGGCGTTAATGTGGTCAGTTTGGCTTTTCCACTTTCACCTGATCCAAAGTTCAGTCAGGATTTGTTAAGTTCCTGCAGTGGAAAAGGCCTCACGAACACCTACACAGGTTCTTCAAATACCCAGATGGACCTCATTTTTTCAATATCTACTGTTTACAGTTTGACAAGAAATTGTATAATTTAAAAAAAATTCTCATATTGTAGTTTTATTTATGTACAATATTTTTTTTGCTTTCATTCTTATTTTGTACCATGTGAGTTGGACGTTTCTTCTTCTAGGTTTTTATTATTGATGTCTGTGTAAATGAAGACTATACAACAATCACAATAATTGGTTATGGTTTCAATGCACCGTTTTATTGTTCTCTTTCTCTCCCTGTTCTGAATGCAAAATCTGAGTTTCTGATCGGGCTGATGAATAAGAAAATGTTTCATAATGTCAGATTTTTTTCTTTTCTTTTTTTTTTTTTTTATTTGGACAAAAAAATGATTGATTTCTCTTTTGAATATCAGGCGACGCCGATTAGATCTGTCTTTGTGCATGTGTAAAATATTTTACTGGTTATGTTATATTCAATTTGGTAAAAAAAAAACAAACAAAAAAAAAAACAAAAAAAAAGAAAAAAGAAAATTGTCATTTTTGCCACACATTTCAGCTGTAATGTTGTGTAAGGTAGTATTCACTGGATGCTAGAACCTTCTTTTCAAAACCACTATTCTTCTAATAAATTTTGTTGTGAAAATACATCAGTCTCAACTGAGTTTGTTCACACGTTCTACATTTATTCTTATCTGGGAGACCTTAAAACTTCAGCTAAATGCAAAGTGTAAATAGCGAGTGAACAGTGACTCTTTGCACAGAACGAGAGCTCCTCATTTTTTTACAACATAGCCACATTCTGGGTGAAACACTTCAGGGTCGGTATGCGACGTAAGGAAGGTTATAATGACTAAGACCTACTCACACGTATATAAGTGAATACTGTTTTAAGAGTAGGTTGGAAAATCCAGAACCTGCTTTACAAAGATGATGGAGTTTTGATAAATGACCCTTCAGAGATGATTCCTGAGCTTTTGTGTCCACATTTCTCAGCTACATTTCTACCATGATAGAATTTCAGCACTTTTTCATTTTGAAAAAATAAAATCAAAAATGAGATTAGTCTCTGAGCAGTAACATAGAAAGCAATTAATGAGCTTCTCATCTTCATCTTCATCACACAATCAACAAACTTAATTTCTATTTATTGTCAAAGTACAAGTCATGTTTCCAGAAGATCAGGACTTTAGTCATGAGTCATTGAGATTCATGTCAGTGATATCTGACCAGGACTCCTGGTGCTTTAAGGTGTAATTCAACCAATGAGATGATTCCTACCAGCGGACTATCTCTGCCTCTGAGGAACTCATACTCCAAATCGAATATTTATGCTCTCTCCAGCTCACCTCTCTCTGCTCTCCAGTGCTTCTGTCTGTCTCCTCACTCCTATGCCGCTTTCTTTTTTACATACATCTCTCTCTCTGTGTCTCTGTCTCCCTCGCACTCAGGTTCTCGCTGCCTCGGGGCCTGAGAAAAGAGGAAAAAGACAAATAACTTTTCAGGGCACAGGAATTAGGTCATCCTCCTATCAAATATTTATTTCTCATACTGTGCCTAAGGCTTGAAAAGGACCCCCTCTTTAGATACTGCGCCTGTGTGATACTGTGTGTGGTGTTTCATACTCATTTGCACACATATCATGGCTCATGGTCTGTGTCGGACTGAATTTCAGTACAGCAGTGTAGAATATTTGGAGGATCCTGTCTCTTCAGGGGGCACAACCTTTTTTTTTTTCCATCCAGTCTTTTCTTTATTAAACAGATATTGAAATGGCTTTTCACAGCAGTGTCTATATGTGTGTATCTACAGTATGCATCAATTTTTCACCCATTTTGCAGTGAACAGGGAATTTTCTGTTCCAAATAGAAGAAGACAAATTGGAAACAGGTGATAAAATCTGAATAAAATATCTAATCTGCAGCAGATGTTATTGCCTGTGGTCTGCAAATAAAAAGTATAAGGTCTGATTTTAATATTACATTTAAGGCACCAGCTGAAAACTATTAGAGAAAAATATGATGATGAATAATTTGGACAACTAGCTACCGTCTAATGTGTCTAACAGTTTTAAAAATCAATAACAAGGCTGCTTTTGTATTCTTTGCTACATCCTGACAAAAACCATAAAATCCAAACCAGAAAATCAGGTGTCAGACCAGATTTTATGGTTTGGGCAACCTCACATGCTACTTTTCTGCTTTCTCCCAACTCCAACCTGCATCCAGTTCAAAATCTGACACATTCTCTCTCCCAGAAAGTGCATTAGCATGTGTTGAGAGGACACTGACAGCCCCTGGCTATTTCAGATTTGGTCTATTCAGATCTGGTCTAAGGCAGAGATTGTTAGGTACACGTCCACCCCAGGAGGGAGCAGAACAACTGCAGGGAGGAAGGCAAAGATTTTCAGACTTTGAAAACCCCTGTTCTAAAGGAACATGATATTTTGCTCACTGTGCAGCTGCTGCAGATGAACAGATGGTTTAATGTTGGATGAAATCATGTTACTGATATAAATTTATACTAAACTGTTGGACATGCAGGCAAACATTACATGTTAAATCATGAAATCCATCCCTTACTGCAATAACATGTGTTTCACTCTTTGTTTTACAACTTGGAAAAATGTCCAAGCAGCAAAAACAAACAAACAAACAAACCAGAACAATGCAAAGAGCAGTGTAACTCTCACACACTGCACAATGAGCACATTAGGTCTAAGTCAATACAGTTAATAATTAAATAAATACAATCTTTGCAATTTCAGTAAAATAATAATAATAATCACATCGTCCATGAGAACAATTTACGATACTTAAATTAAATTTAAGATATTAAAAGAGTTAAACAATCTCTTAAACAATTAAAGGTTGGTTGGTTTATAAATTTGTAAATACAATCACATTTAGCTTTATTGAGACGTTTGCTGACCTTTGTTAATGCAATGAGACTTTGGTCGATAAACCTTGCTCAATTATCAAAATGTTTGTTTTTTATTTCATAATTACTAATCAAATACTCCACTTTTCCTCAGCACTGGCCCACATATAACAGGATGCTGAAGAGGAAGAGCAGATATTTAATTTCTAGCATTTAAACCAGCTGTTAACTGCCTGCTGCTGCTGCTGCTGGTCTTTCCAGTGTGTGACGATGCAGCAAAAGTGCACAAGTAGCTACCTTGTAATAAAAAGCTTTAATGGCTCCAATTATGTCCCCCAGCTCAGAGCATGACAGAAATGTGCACTGAAGAAAAGTAGTCTACAAGTAGAAACATTTGATGGAAATATTCTCCTCATTCAAACCTTTACTCCCGAGACCCGAACACATCTCCTTCCTCTTTCTCTGTTTTTCATATACACACTGACTGCTGTGAAAATGTCAAAGGCCCCATCAGAGGCCCCTCCTGCTGTGGTGTGTGGTGGCTGGGCCCAGCAAGGCTCCCCATTACTGATTAATGGAACCACATCAGCTCCATTCAATTAAGACTCAGCGCCAGCCCCATGCGGTCGTCTCCCCAGGCCTGTCTGAGCTGCGTTTAGCTGCAACGCCGAGGACGGCGGCTACTAACAAGCTCGGCTACAGAAACGGAGCAGTGGAGGGAGAGCCGCCATAACTCCCTTTACTGCAGCTTTTTAAATGTGTCTGATTCTTTCTGAAGGCTGTTTAATGCCTCATCACAAACACTGCCTTTCAGTTTGAAAGGTACAACACAATAATTTCGCCTTTCAAACGTTTTCCGAGCTACACAAGATGAATTATTAATATTTGTAATAATGCAATAATAATAATGGCCATGTAAACACTGCTCATTTTTGTTTAGGACTTAAACAATTTGTAGATTTTCAGATCAATTGCTATAACATGTATTAGCAACGTGCCGATGTCATCTAGGACTGTAGGATGACTATGACGGTCATTTTGGGTATTTTCAGACACTTTGACTCAACTGGAAAAAACAAATTACCCGTGGTAGCCCAGAAAGGATTTTAAACTGTACTATTTGTCATTTTTATATTTTTCTTTATCAGTTAATATGGCAATTGTTACCTCAGTTATTGGAATAGTCCTTTAGTCTTTAAAGTAACAGAAAATGTAAAAACAAAACAAAACAAAACAAAAAAAAAAAAAACCTGCCAGCCCAAAGCTCAAACATGTTGAGTTTACAATTATATAAAAAGGCTGAAGAAGCAAGAAGATTATATTAGGTCGATTTTGTGTTTATGTGGAGATAAAACTCGTTGGAGAAAAACACAGTTCAGGGTTGAATGTATCTTAAATATGACAGTAGCTAGAGATTCAATCACTTCTGAAAAAATAAACGTGCATCATTTCAAAAGCAACAGTGATATTTTTTATAGTCCTACCTTGCAGCAGCAACACCAGCCTCAGCAATTTACTACAAGTAAAACACCAAAACATGAAAAATTATAATCTTAAAAAACTTCCTCAAAGACAAAACAAGGGCATCATCAAAAAACTGGCCACACGCCACGAGACATATACATCGGTTCTTACTATAAAATACAACAAACCAGTTAAAGCAAATTTTTCACGTGCTGCTATAGAGCATGTAGACGTGCACAGAAACTCCAGCTGCAGCCCTGCAATGAAGGACTGTCATCTTCAATACATCGAAAAACAAAAGCTTCCAACCACCACAAGTTCAGAACAACAAGTTGACACATAGTAGTTTCCAACTTTTACCATTAGTATATAATATCATATATGAAAAACACATTAAATGTACATTGCATAAACACTTAGGCCTATTATCATTGCACCTAGGAGACAAAGGTTCAGTCACAGGCACCTTGTATGTGTCAGTACAGGATATAATCAGTGTAATTACATCAGCAGCAGGTAGACGTGAGAGCAGACTTAACAAGCTCTCCCCAGTTAGAGTAAAGATAGCATTACAATCTGCTGTAACGTTCTCTGATAAATCATAACAAAATGCTGCCACTTCCATCTAAGTCAATGCACGTCTGCCTTTTCTAACAACCATTTGCAAATCACACGCTGCAAACCAACAAGCATGTCGACAACCAGCAACTGTACTTTAGTACATGGATGTTTACTCTGCTGGTTTGATTGCAAAACGTGTTCCTCATCTTTTATTATCACTCTGATGTCGTCCAGATCTTCAGTCAGGAGCTTGACAACCATGTTTTCCGGATGGGGACCATGTGAAATGAATAATCTCAAGAGTAATAACTAGGTTTTACTAGTTTAGTTTATTATCCGTCTTCGCACCCAAACATAATGATTATGATGTTTTTTTCTAAGAATTTAACATTGGACCTCTGACTTACACAGAATGTTCTCTGAAAAAAAGGACATAGAAATTAGAGTAAAAAGTGCAGCTTTTTATCTGACACCTTTCTATATGAGCTGTCCTAAAGTCATTCACAATTATTAGAATATGAAAATTAAAAAAAGCTGCCACGATTCATACAGCATCGCCTTTTATCATGCTCCTGGAAGGAGCACCTGAATGAGGCTGAAGTGACGAGCTTCAATGTGCAGCCTTCATCAAGCTTTATCAGCAGGAACTGAGCCTGAAACATCCACTGACCTCACAGCCTCCGACGTGACCATAGCACAAAACATAAAGAGAAGATTTTCAGGCCAATCAAATAAAATCCTTAAGTGCTGCAACATATTTGACTGTGAAATGTTAAACAAGGACAAAGCTGATAGAAAATGACAGCAATGCTGTTCTGTAAGGGACTGATGACAACCTTTATGAAAAGAATTTCTCAGGAACTCCTCCCAGGTCACCTTGGGATTTTCAACTCCTTTTGGCAACGGCCTGAAATATTCACATTGCCTCTGGGGCTCTCACACCCACGACTCCCATCTCTCTTTTTCTCTGTTACTCATCCCCCACCTCCTTCTTTAACTTCCCTTCCTTTTCTTCTGTTCATCTCAGCTTCTAGCTTATTTTTGCTTGTCTTCCTCTCAGCCTCATCTTCTGTCCATGTCTTCCTCTTTTTCCTCTCACAGGGAGGAGATGCAGGAGGTGTGTCTGTGTGTGTGTATGCTCTCGTTTTTGTATTCTGGTGGGGACCACCAACTGACATATCACTCATATCGTGGGGACCGGTTTTATAGAGACTTGGTCCCCATGCACAAGCATTGCAATCAATAGAAAACGGCCTCCTGATATGCCTAGTGCAGTTTTTTAAAGAAAACTGGGCCCCAGAGCGTAGACTTGTGGACATTTGTGTTTCACACAGTGCCTTTAGTGGTCGTGGGTGGTATTGCAAGCGTGTCATTTTGCACTGGTGGGGCAGAAGTGTGAAAGTGTGCATATGAGGAAACTGAAATATATTTAATGAAAAATATTATAGTTTGCACACTTTATATGAAAAATAATTTATGATATGAAATTAATTTGCATAAAATCAGCAAGGGGACCAAATATAATCACTATTTCATTTTAAAGGGGATGTATGGATGTAATTGTTAATTTTCGCTAAAGCAGCAATTAAAATAACATGATAATTATATATAAATAATATTTTTATCAAAATCTCTCAATCACCCAGCCAAGTTACTCCCATACCTACAACTGTGGGACTGGGGTGGCTGGAGGCTGAAGTGGAACAGCTGCGGCTTCTATGGCGTGCTGACTGTGCCAACAGGTTAGGACTGACTTATTTATGGACTACCTTCAACATGTAGTCTCATGTTGTCTATATCTACATAGTCTACATCTATGGAGTACATTCAAAATGATTAATTATTTTGGCGTTGTTATAGCTGACACCATATGTATGCTTGTGTTTATTAATATGAAGCACAAGCATACACCCATATCATATAATTTTCCATTATACTTCAGACTTATGTCCTATGTCCCCTCCACTCCCTCCAGTGTCAAAAAACCAGACCAGCTGCTGTTGCCTGACTGTATTTTTTTTGCCTTGGAAGAATATCAAAGCCTGGAGCAGAGTGAGACAGAGGAGCTGGTGGAAAATGCTGAGGAGCAGAGAAGATACAGCCAGCAAAGGTATAACAGTGACAGTGCTTTGAAAGCCCCAACGAGGCGGATGAACAGTACAGTGCACTGCAGGTGGTGTATTTATAGCATGTCTGGTACAATTTATGCATGAAAAATTCAACTGGGCAGGAGAAAAATTTGTCAAAAAATGATTCTTTTCAGTCTTATGATTTCCTATCCAGTGTAGAATATTAAGAAGTACACAGCAGTGAGAACTCTAAATTTACTAGTATTGTCCATTTAAAACAGTATTCAGTATTTTATACGTGACCACCTTCTTGGGAAAGAAATGCATTCACTGAATGTTGTTTGTATGCTGACATAGACTCCCCTCCAGTCGTATTTTTCTGAGACCAGTCATATTTTTTTGGACAGTCGTATTTTATTTGACCAATCATATTTTTCTGAGTCCAGTTGTAGTTTTTCAGTCGTATTTTTTTATCAGATCAGTCATATTTTATTTGAACAATTCTATCCACAAAATGCTCCAGCTTGTTCGACGACCCCTGAGGGTTAATGAAAGGTGTTTCTAATGCACTATTTCATCAAACTGTAGAATCAAAACCATCACTGAATCTTTGACTGAACTGTGCAGGCCAAACTATATAACTAATGTAAAGGTATTTATATGCCTTAATTTTTTTTTTAAATACAGAAAAACGTCCTATAACATCTCATATATTTTTGTAAATCTGTTTTTAAATGGACGAGTGTTCCAGTTATGATTGTGTTTTTGAAATACACATTACATTTGATCAAATTAATAAAATTCATTGATTACTAAATATTTTTAATGGGTTTAATTTAGTTTTTTCCCTGTTTTCTTAGAACCCTCAAAGAGGAGGAGCGGGTTCCATGAAGAGGTTCAGGTTGTGGAAAAGACTGGTTGTCTTTATAGAGTCTGGCAAAGTACCAGGAAAGTCACACTGTGTTGCCTGTATCAAGGTTTCTCCAAGGGCACTGAGAAACAGAACTTGCCATAAAGTTCTATATTAAAAACTGCATCACTGCTGTTCGCCATGAAAAAGCAAGGAGGAAATGAACACACAATTATGTTAAGGCATATTGTACTTTGCATTTTTCATTCGTTTGAAGCCTTATTGTTAAAATGTTAATGGCATTTGGCTTTTTTTTTTCAGTGTTCAGAAACTGAAAGAATGTGAACAAAATTCTGCTTTGCAATTTTTTCATTTCACATTTCAAAAATATGTCCATGTCCATTACCAAATAATTAAAGGTCTTTGCTTTATCAGGTGCTTTTTGTTCTAAAAAAAATGTATTTTTCTGATGCATTGTAAATACTGTACATGGTACACTTGAAGTTGGTAGAAAAGTCCTCAGTTTTTTTCATTCTTTAAATAAAACAACTTCTGGCATGTTAGAGATCATTTGATAAATCAGTATTCAATTTTGAAATAATTTCATTTAAAATATACATACATATCAAATTAAGAATAACAAATATGAAAGTAAGCAACAGCAAATAAATAAGCAAAATAAAAAAATTGTTTACATTTACACTCTATATTCAAATTACATTTTGGAAATAATGTTAAACATGTCTCAACTAAGAATCTTAACCTGTACAGAGGCCAGAGAAGTCAACCATTATTTTTGTTACCTTTTAAATTTTGTTTGCTCTACATTAATGTAATACTATATAGAACCAATTGTATTTTGGACAAAAGATTAATGCTGGCAGTTTGGATCATGTGACTCAGTGCTAATACAATGCATTATTAACCTTTCAATTCAACATAGGTTATGTAGATGCTTGTCATGAGAAATGTGGTCCAAAATACATACATAACAGGTCTGGTAAAAAAGTCAGGTATGGTACCCATGGGGCAGCAGACGTCAGGTCAAAAATTTGTGGTGAATGTTCCCTTTTTTAAAGTAATTTTCAACAGAATGTAGCAGTTAAAATCACATTTCTAAACCATTCAGACAGGGTCGATCGCATGAGGACTGTCCCAGTCATGGGCCCCACCATGTATTAAAAACAGGTATTTGTGTGTGTGTGTGTGTGTGCGCTTGGGGCCTCTGGCTGCAGAAGGTTACACACTGGCTCTAATGAGCACCTGGAGACCACTAACCATGATCATATCAATAAAAACACATCTGCTCTACGGCAAAAAAGATCTGCATGAGAAGAAAGGAGAGGACGATGAGAGAGTGATGGGATGGGGGAGGAAACAGAGGAGGAGAAAGGAAAAGAAGAGAGGAGGGGAGTGAACAAAGGAGAAGAGGATGACAGGAGGAAAGAGGTGAACAAAGGCGAGTGAAAAAATGACAGCAGAAAGGAGAAAGGGGTGTGAATAAAAAAAGATCAGGAAACCATGGAAAGAAATAAAGATGGAAATGTTAGTGGTGAACAAGTGGAGGAAAAGACAGAGGGCAGAAAGAGGAGAGGAAGGAAAGGGGATGAATCAAAATACAAAGAAAAATAAGAAAATAGAAATAATGCAGAAAACAAGGAGATATAAAGAAATATGAGTAAAAAAAAGTTGGAAGAAAAGGAAACAAAAGAAATGAGAATTGAGGGAGAAGAAAGGAAGGAAGAAAAGAAAAGTGAAAAAGCACTGGGTGAAAGGAGATCGAGGTGGATATAAGGTAAATGGTAAAAAATGAGGCAGTAAGATAGAAAAGGAAACTAAAATAAAAAAGAATACAAGAAAATGAGAAAAAGGAAAGAATGAAAGGAGAAGCGCTCCTTCAATGGAAAATAAAACAGGAGCATGGACTGATGTGAGAGACAATATCTGACAGATTAACAACAGAGAAACCAAAAGCTCCTAAAAACATCATTTCCAGTTATCAAAGATCCAGGAACTGATACACAAACTCAGTTTTACATTTATTTACTGTGAAATGACAAAATAGATTTGAATTGTGTTTGATTTTGGTTAAATCAGGTAAAAAAAAAAATCATAACCATTTACCTATGAATTATTCATTTCCTAAACTAAATGTGGAGCAAACTACATAATATAAAATGACGTACAGATAAATAAATTTAAAAAACACACTAGATTACCCTGGAGCTTTCAATCACATCTCATCTTTACAGGTTGGTCTTCAATGACAGAAGTCCTGAGAAAAGCTAATAAGGAAACCTTGAGTTAGCATTTTTAGCCAAATTGCTGTTTCCTTCAACAAAAATGAACCTTCTCACTGCTTCTTCTTGTTTTTAAATGATGTACTTAACAACACTGGTGCCACTTCAGCTGAAACGCCAAATCATGTTGGAGCTCTGAAACTGGAACTAAAAACATAATGTCCGATATTTGTCTAAGAACTGTAACCTGACGAGCACGAGGCTCAGCTCTATGTGTATTGTACATGAGCTTGAGATACAGACGAGTACAGGTAATCAATATACAAATCAATATGTTCACCAGTGATGAGGTATTGAGCCACTGGCACCAGCATGAGCGGCGCTGCAACAGCCTTTAGTCACTTTATGACTGTTTGACTGTTTGCCCAGGGTCATACTCACAAAAAGAGACAAGATTTTTCATTCCCAGCAGAACATTGGGTGGTAAATTTAGACAACTTCCTTTTAGATTTATATTATATTACACTGATGTATGTGTTTGCATAGATTGAAAGGTAATGAAGACATTTCCAAGCACTTGGGCTCTGTTGTTTTTGCTCTAAACCAGCTGTTATATAAAAATGTGCACATTTATGTTTAAATACAGACAATATTGGTGCAAATCTGCATTTCTTTGTTTGTCTGTACCAACAGCACAGAACCAATTTATTAGTGTCAAATATACCTGTTTGTTTTTCTTTTCTGCTGTAATGAAGCAGTTTCCCCTCAGAGATGAAACACATCTCCTCCACTCTTCTGAGTTTGTCCACCATAAATTCTTCTCTCACACGATAACGCTCTGACTGAATCGTCTATATTTCGTGCAAACGCTGGCAGCTGAGGTATTTTTGTATATGATCAATTGTAGCTGACAATCACGTTGCCGTCTCTTCATCACAGTGTGTGTACATTTTTTAGCCCTTTGTGTGCAGCAGACTGTCAGTGTGAGAAGATGTGGAGGTTTTATTGGAGCTGGGGGGTTGGGACGGTGCTCCTGGTATGATTTTATCCTCCTTTAAAGACACAGAAAGAGAGGAGATGAGAGGGGGAAGGGACAAAGATGGTGGTGAAGAAAAGTTGGGGGGGTGGGTGGCCGGTTGGATGGGTTTCAGAGGTGGAGCTGGGTGTGGGGGGGGGGGGGGGGGGGAGAGAAGCAGCGGCAGCAGCTTTCACTAGAGATCACACAGGGAGGGTGTATGGGGGAGGTGGACTACGTCAAAGCCGATGGGGATATATATTACGTTTTATGGTTACGAGGGGACGCATAAATCACTGTTTCATTAAACGGCTTCACTCTCGGAGCGATGCCCCCCCCCCCCTCACATTCCCTGTGGGACATCCCTCTTTCTTCTCCAGCCATCCTTCCTTACTTTGTCCTCCATCTTTCTTCTGCTCTCACCATCTCGTACTGTCGAAACCTGGACTCCCACTCTCGTCCATCACTCCGTCTACCTCCGACTCTCCACTTTTCTCCTCCACTCCTCCACACCGTCTCCCCTCTTTCTTTCCTCGACGGAGCCTGGATGCTAGACAGCCGTGACACGGAAAGGTCAAAGGTCAAAGCAACAACAAGAAAACCAGACAATGTCAAGGTTGGAGAGGAAATAAAACGAGAAGAAAGGCAGAACAATGAAGGAGAAACAGCTCTTTATTTAAATAAATAGGAAAAAGAAGCACTAGTTGTTGCCTCCGCTCAGGTGACACAACACAAAACATGATTTTTTTTTTTTTAATATATTTCTTATGAATCTCCCACGAAAGTTGTTTTTGGCAACTGAAAACAAACATTTCTCTACAGTCTACAGATGATACAGTGACAACACCCTCTTCAACATATAAAAATACTATGACAAAATCAAATGCATTATAAGCTCGTCATATATATTACAATCAGTTAGGCTGTTAATGTGTGGAGATGTGTTGCAGTTATAATAATAGAAGCTACATTAGTTTAACTGACTTGTGACAAAACTCAGATTTATGGAACATTTAGCTAAAAATAAAAAATAAAAATATGTTAAAACTTAATATCACACACTTTATTTTAGTTTCACTTCCATATAAATAACATGTCATCATATATATAAAAGCTACATTTTCTGTCTGGCGCTCGTATGATGTGTTCACTGGCTGCTGTGACAAATGGGAGAGGAAGTGTTTGATCTGAGCACACATGCATCGTCGTGTAATGAAGGGACAACAGAACAAAGTGTTTCACAATAACACACACACACTCACACACACACATACACGTTTTTGTGCTTCTATTCGTCAGAGGACCCTCACCCACATATTGTGTTCTGAAGCCTGTGACCCTAACCATCTATAACTCTTTCCTACGGCTCGGTATCGTTTCATAGTTTTTTATTCTATTGCCAGTACAATGGCTGTATTTTTGTACTGATACCAAAATGATACTGAACTTACTTAAGAATATAAGAATATAAACGTGTTTTTCTACAAATCCCTGTTTTTTAAAAAAATAATGAAAATAACACTAAAAGGAGCATAGCAGTGGTTTTGTGCACTGTAGCTGATTTACTGTAAATCACATGTAACACCTTGGTAGGAATCTGGAAGGATTCAGTCTGCAGCTCTCGACATAAAACAGCCTTTTTCAGTTTGTTTCTGTGTAACGTAAAAATTAATTAGAATTTGAGAATTTGCTTAAGCTGCACAGTCAATCACAAAAACAACAGTGAATTCCTCCTAGTCAAAGCTACGTTAAAGCTGTGAGCTTATTACAGTGGGAAAGATGAATCAACAGGAAGTTAATCAGCAACTATTTCGATAATCAAACTGCTGTGTTAGTTATTTTTTAAGCAAAAATGTCAGCGTTCACTCATTTCCAGTACGACACATCAAAAGCGATGATCTGATGTATTTCTGTCTTTTTTTTTTTATGTTCAACAGCATATTAGACAACTAAGCATTACTGACAATACAACAGCAGATATATTGATGTAAGAGTAAACGTACTGGAAGGGATTTTGCAGCGACACAGCAGTCAGTAAATTACCAACAACAACCGATAGACAAAGCATGAACTGGGCAGAATGAGCAGAAAATGAAGACAAAAAAAAAAAGTAACCAGACGCTCAATTCAATTCATCAATCTGTACGATTGGTGCAGAAAAAAATATGAATCCCAGAATTAATTCCCAGACCTAACCTTGACCTAATCCTAAACTTAACTCTAAGCTAGATCCTAACCCTTGAACTGGACTTTGGAAAAAGTGGAGACCAGACAGTGTCAGGGTCTGTAAAAAAAACAAACTGGTCCTCACAAAGATAGAAGAACAAGAACAAACACTTGCACACGCACACACGCACACACACACACACACACACCGGTCCCACCTGCCCCGAGTCTAAACTGTGAGTCTGGTGAGCAGCAATGAACTTGTGTCATGACTCCTCTGCTGTCCCCTGTGAACCTGTGACCTTTGACCTTCAGGCTGTGTGACATCATCATTGAGGAAGAGGAAGGAAAAATGAAAACTTGCTCTGAAGTTGTTGTTTCTGAATATTTAACTGACGGCAGCACGTGTTTGTTTACTTTTCTGGTGGTCTGGCTTATCAGCTGTGAATAGATCTGACTGTGTGGCTTCGCAGAAATCAATAGATTTGGTCAAATGTGATCTGAAATCTTGTAATTACCACAGGGGCCTGACGTGAAAAGATTTTTGAAGTTATCAGCTAATAAATCTGGATGCGTGCACCTATGCAGCAAAGGGGTTTATGGGTTGCCGATGCACACATCTCCCAAATGTCACCTACTGGTCCTGCAGACCTCTGTGTCCTTAATGCTGATGGGATGAATTTTAAATAAGTGTTTCTTAATTTGAAATGGAGAAAACCCAAAAGCCAGAACCTTTGCTGTCACCCTGTGCAGGAGATCAATTAGTTTGTAAGTTACTCAGGGTAAGAAAACACTACCTATGATTAGCATGATGCAGAGATCAGAGAAGAGCCTCTGAACACTACCACCATCCAGGACCAGCACATACACTCTGCTCCACCTCTGCTCCACCTGTTTAAACGTGTCACTGCTGAACTGGTCCAGTCACAACTTGTAGACAACAAACTCCGCGCTTCGTGCTTGAACCTTCATCGGTGTAGCAGAAAATATAAGAGCCTATTAGAGGCACAGCAGTCGTGTCGGCTGCAGACAATACTGTAACGTGTAGTTTCATTTCCTCAGTGCTTCCTTCCTTTATCAGACTGACAGGCGTCTGTGCCGCACGCACAGTCTGACAGTTGAAATCTTGCTGTCGACAATGAGTTTGACCGTGAAAGCTTATAATTCATAAAAACTAGTATTTTTTATTTCCTGCAACAAGTCGCTGCTCAGCCTGCGACTGTGAGGGAAACATCAGAAACGCACATGAGAAGACATACGGGACTTTTTCAGCACATGAGTATTGATAATGAGCTGGCGTTAGGTAGTTAGCACGCAGGGTCTCCTGATGCAGGTGAAGAAGAGGAAGATGAAGATGAGGTCAAGTCGTTGATTTCATGTCTGGAGAGGGAAGAACCGTCTTATGATACAAAACTGCGTCTGTGCGCAAAAACACGCAAAACAAACACCAAACGTCTCCTTTCCGATAGAATTCCTACAGTGTGTGTGAACCTCTTTAAGCTTGGTGTGTGTTTGTGTTTGGATGTGTGTGTGTGTGTGTCAGCCTGTGTGTATGTGCGCACAGGTACTACACACACTCCTTGCAGCCACACTCCACAGGCTTCTCCACATCCTGTGTAAACGAGCTCCCGTCGTTGCAGTCGAAGGTGAGCCGCCGGCGCCGGACCCTCAGAGGAGCACAGCAGGAACCAGCGGTGACACCCAGCTCGCTTCCCGCCTGGCACCGGCCCTGACATTCAACCCAGGAGAAGGGTTTGGACGTCTGGCAGAGAACAGTGCCACGCTGCAGCCGGTGCAAATCTCTGACCGGCTCGCCTCGACACAGGGACTCTGTGGCCACAGACACACAGGTGGTTAAAACAGGCTGAACTTTATACACCGTATTATATTCAATAAAGGAAACAGATTTATGGACTAAATTCAGGTAAAAATCCACTGAACAGTATTAACAACCATGACACACTGCATAAACACACAGGCAGTAGGTTTATAATGGAGAAAGCTAACATTGCCTGGTGCTGTGTCTGTGGAAGCATTAAAAACATGACACCAATTAGACTAAACATCACTGAGACGGGAGAGAAATAAATGAGTGAAAAGTGAAATGCCTTCTGGGAAAAATAATCACTAATTTCTATCGGATTTTGCAGAAAACGTCTTCTTATTCAAACTGATTGATTCTAATATAAATATTGTAACATGTTTTATATATGCAGTTGTTTTCTGTTTATAATCAATTGTTGCGTCATGAAATGAATCAGAGTATCAGAAGGCACCAACTCCCTGACGCTCTTATTCTTCCTTTGCTTTTATTATTCTGATCTGATTATTTTTAGACAGGGCAGACGGACATTTTAAGTTGCACATATTTAGCTGAGGGGACGAAACCTTAAAATGAACTCAAACATCTAGTGCATGGATGTGAAAGTGTTCTTCTGGACGGGGTCGGACTTAATGACAGCTCAGTAATGGCTCCATCTGACAGAGGAGCACAGGGAATAAAAATGTGCTCTTTAATCCGTGCAGTGTGTGTTAGCTTGAAGGACGCCTCAGGAGACCCAGGCAGAAACACTAGCATGTCTGAGCTTTTTTACTTTGTCTTATCTACAGCAGTTTGACACACTCTACAGGATCCGCCAGAAGTCTGTCTGTGGCTTCTCCTGCCTGACAGAAAGACTTTAAAGCACTGTGATCACTTCATCCTATTAGTGAGCATCTTAATCTCTATTTTTCTTAAGTTAGTCATTAGTCTGTGTTTGAGAAGAAAAGATTCCCCCTCACCTATATCACAGCTCTGTCCGGTGTATCCCGGCTCACAGACGCAGTGCTCTCCTTCCTCCGTCTCCAGGCAGTGGCCATGCAGACACAGCAGACCCTGGCATGAACCCGGCTCCCCCTGCAGGTTACACAGAGCACCACGATACCCCTTCTCGCAGTCGCAGCGGTACGTCTGTGCGTCCAACGCCACGCACACGCCCTTCACGCACCTGGAGTTCATCAGCACGTTGGACAAAACGGCAGAAACGCTCGGCACCAAAACGGCTTTGTAAATGTCACGTTTACCGTTTTACCGCACGTTAGAATAATGAAGAATGACATTTGTAAAGTGGACAAATTTCAAAGTACAGCGTACCATTTGTGCGACATCTGAAATGTCAGGACAGAACAAACAACACTCACTTGCTGCCCTCACATGGGTTGACATCAGTTGCTGTGGTGACAACATCAACCGCGGTAAGGCTTCCGGTTTTTGGCTGGTCGCAGTGTTCCCCCGTCCAGCCCGGGTGACAGTGACACTGGGGGCCCTGGCAGACAGTAAATGTTTTTACCAGAATAACTGCGTGCAACACAAATGTCAAGAGAACAGAAACATAAATGCCAAGCTGGCTCACAATGACACCCCATATGAAATTAAATCCCATCCTTCAGGAATATTTCTGGCACATGATAAATCATCCACTACTGAAAGAGTCAAGCAGAGGTGAACGGAATATATGCAGATTCCGACACAGAGTGGATGTTCAGTAATACCCAGGCAGGATGGAGGAAAGATTTACATAAAAGAGTTGGAAATTGTTTTAAACTGACAATAGAAAAATGCACAATTAGCATTTCATTGAACTTTTCTGTTACCGATCTGATTTTCTGTTGTTGACGTCTCTGTCTCCTACCTGGGCTGCATTGGGCTGGCAGATGCCGTGCAGGCAGTAGAATTTGCGGCAGGCCTGACAGCCCGGCACCACCCCGGGCTTCATGTGGCTGCGGGTGAAGTCCTGCAGCTCGTGGTTGATGTAGAGGTTCCTGATGCAGCCATGGAAACTGGACATGTTGAAGGTCTGAGAGGAGAGACCCAGAGAGGCAGGCATCACCTCTTCAGGCATACCTGGAGAAACAAGAATCAGTTATGTGATCCTGAACCTTCTGGTCCATGAATACCAAGGTGTCAGTCTGAGCTCAGGTGAGTTGCCTCTTACCGCCCACATACAGAGGAGCCTCCCTCGTTGCCGGCTGGCTGCGACCTTGACTGTCCAGGGTCGTGGGCTCTCCCCCATCCACTGACAAGTTCACCATCCGATTAAAGGTCACAAGTTCTACCGTGTGGAAACGTCCATCGTTCACCGTCTCAGGGCTGTCCACAGTGGGTGTAAGACACATATTTATACTGAACGTTCAGTGGTGAAGCTTAAATTAGTTGAATGGCAGAGACGGAGCAGGGGACGTGTATAGTGATCTGCCTTTTTTTGTTGTTGCTGTTGTAGGTATTAACCATCGTGTTATTAAGATTCAACCCCTACGGCAAGATGTTAGTTTTCTTCCATGGAGGATGCTTCAAACCAAACATTCATCATCAGGCAGTGAAGCCTTTCCCAGCATGCACTGAGCAGGTAGTGAGGAAATTCCCAACACAGGTCTATTAGGTCCTAGGCTGACACTCAGACACTTCCACTGCATGCTGATTTTATGGCTGCATGTTTCTTTAAAGGCAAAGTCCCAATACCCACACAAAAAGTTTTTTCTCAGTCAAAGGTATATAACAGAAGTAACTGGTAAAAAAAAGACAGTAATAGGCAATAAGAGTGTAAGAATTTTGAAGAACTGAGTTCAGAAAACATTAAACTACTAAAAGCTGCTATATTTGTGGTATCTGTACCAAAACATTAAGAAACAAAACATAAAAACTATGTGGCTCTAAAAACAATAACACTGGTGATTTTCTATGTCCATGAATCTCAGAGAGTAAAATCAACACTGAGCCACAAGTTTCTTCTGCACCAAGTCATATGTGCTATGTTTTTCACATGTGCTGTTTGCTGGACAGGTAATTAGACCAACGAGCCTTTAAGGTCAGGAAGCACAACAATGAAGTGAAAGATGCTGAATGCTCCACTGGACACAATGCTTTCATTCATTTTCATTGTTTTGTCTTTATTCTGATTCTTGATGATCCTGGTGTGATCTTGATAGCAGCTCTTTACCACACAAAGCCTGAGAGCGTGTGTGTGTGTGTGTGTGTGTGTGTGTGTGTGTGTGTGTGAGTGTGAGAGTGGCTGCCGATTGTCTGAGCCTCCTTCTCCCTAACAGCGAACCATCCAAACATTTAAGCACTCGACACCTGATCAAGTGGACACTCAGCCTCAAGTGTCTTCTGGCTGCGTCTGTGATTACAGCAGAAAACCCACACTGCAGACGTCATCCGTCCACATTCCCAAATACTGCACGACTGTCTCTGAGCAACGACGCAGCTCACGCGCTGACCTGTGGTGTTGCCGGGCTACACTGAGCTGAGAGGCTGCTGAGGGCCTGACCGGAGTCTAGTGGATCGCTCGGCTCAGCCGACACTCAGCCTGTGAAGTCTTATGACAAGAACACACTAATCAACCTGCAGCTGCTTGGCTGGAGCCTCGTGGTTAGGTGCATTAGGTATTCTGAAGGTGAAAGAAGACATTATTTCCTGTGAACTGCTGAATGGAGGTTTACAGGAAGTGCAGAACACAAAAGCCCAGGGTTTCACTAGAAATGACCCAGCGGTCACAAAACTCACAGCTCATGGAGACTGAGTCACAGATTGGATCAGTAAATAGGTAACTAATATAGTTTTATTACGTCAATGTATAAATACAGATCCTGGATCGACACCACTACCCAGCAGCCAGTGCTGCAGACTTTCACAACAAAACCTAAAAAAAACTCACCAATCCACTACATAAACAAGAACTAATATTTTTATAGACTTTAATGCTGCCTATTTCAAAGTTAAAGAAAATAACGTGCTCTGTTTGTTGTCAAGAATGTGAACACACACTACCTAGCCTACGTAAATAGCAGCTAAATGGCTGTTTATGCTGCAGAACACTTTCACCCAAAGCACTTTACCCTTTGTCTCTTATTCACCCACACACACTCACATATAGAGGGCAGTCAGCTACCATGAAAAGTGGTGGGCCGACCATCAGGGAGGAGCAGGGATCGGACTGTCAACCCAATTTTAACCTTTTTGTTTTTTTTGGGACTAGGTCTGGATTTTTTGGATTAGGTCTACCTAATCTGTGCCTACCTGTAGATAGCGGTGGCGGGCTGGTTTCCAGGGTCATAGGTGACCCTGACATGACCCTGATGGAGCTCCACGGCGATTGGCTCGTTGTCTCCGTTATAGAGCAGGATGCCATTGTCCTCTGCTGTTGACACCTTAAACACACACATACAAACACAATCATTACAGTGTATATGTGTGTGTTTTTCTCCACACGTGCCACTTAAGAGGATGATGTCTCCATATTCAGTGTGTGTGTGTGTGTGTGTGTGTGTGTGCGTGTGTGTGCGTGTGTGTGTGTCCTCACCTGCAGTGTGATGTTGGCCTGAGGCCAGTTCTTGATGTCTTGAAGCTGAACGTAAGAGTCTCTGTCGACAAAGTTCACGCTGACCAGCTTCTCACATCGCTGACCCTCGAAGCCTGGCAGACACTGGCACGCCGCGCCGCCCGTCCTTTCCTCGCAGGAGGCGCCGTTCTGACACTGAGCCAGCTGGCAGGGTGAAGGGGGAGGAAGGGCCACCTCACAAAACTCCCCACTGATGTGAAAGGTGAAGACAGAACAGAGGGTATCAGAAAGTGCCCGGAGCCCAGATAAACCTGAACACGAGCATCACACAGCTACTTATGTTTTGGTGGAAACATACGAATGACGATGGATTTTAATCAGACTGTTTTTAAAAGTTTCTAAACATGCACGTTAGTTAAATCAGCAAACGTCAAAATAAGATTTGATCTTTGCACTTTAGATGATTTGGATGTACCTTGTATGTATCATTTGTATAAGGATTGGGAAAATGTGATTTTTAATCCTATAGTCTGCAGCATCTACAGTGTGTTCCCAGTATTCCCAGTGTTCCCAGTACCTGTATCCCTGTGGACAGACACAGCTGTAGCCATCCAGATGGTCGACACACTGAGCTCCGTTCTGACACCTGTGATCCAGACACTCATTGTAATTGATGCTGCAGTCGGGCCCCACCCAGCCTGGGATGCACACACACCTGGAACACACACACACACACACACACACACACACACAGTATATACACAGACCTCGGCAAAATCAACTATACATATGTTTATGTGTGTGTGTCTGTGGCTTTAATCGCATCTTAAACTTTGCTGATCTCTGCAGTGATGAAGTGTGACGTGTGTGCAGGCGTCACCTGGGGCCGGTAGGAGCGCTGACGCAGGTGGACTGATGCTGACAGGGGTTTCTACCTGGAGAACATACACCCTCCTCTTCCTCACAAAACAGACCTGAGAATGAGAAAAAATGAAAAAGTGTGTGTGTGGTTTCTGAACGAATCATTTCTCCTCGGCACCGTGAGAAGGAACGACTGTGGGTCGTCAGAATGAACCCGGTGTCGTACCCGTGTAGTTGGGAGGACACAAGCAGGTGTAGTTGCCTACTCCATCAACACAGGTGGCGCCGTTCTCACATCCGTGGTCCTGGCAGTCGTCCACGTTGACCTCACAGAACGTGCCGTGAAAACCAAATGCACATGCACAGCTACACAAGCAACAAGGAAAAAAACAATTATCATTATAAATAAACTCCAAGGCATAAACATGTAAAATGCCATTTAGTGCATGAAAATACGCTCATTAATTTCCTCAGCCAGCTCACTTTATTAGCACCTAATGCTGTCAGACACAGAAGAGACTTATTCTGACTAAACCAGACCTGTGATACCGACACGTTTCTTTCTGTCAAGAAAATCACAAAACATCTTCCTGCTTGTTTAAAACCTGTGAAATTCATCACATCCCCTCTGGACTATTTTAACTCTGGGTAAGGCAGTAACACCTTCACTTCCTCCCAGGGCTTCAGAATGAAGCAGCGACAGGCTGAACTGGTCCAGTCCATGATGCAGTAATGAATTTGGTCCAGTTCAGCCTAAAACAACATTCCTATTCCTACCTGTCCTGGTAAATGTGATTGTTTCTGTTGTTGTCTGCAGCTTGTTTTATAAATATGTCTTTGTGTTGTTCTCATTACCTGAACCCTTTGGTCTGTTCGTCACTCAGGCAGGTTCCCCCATTGGTGCAGGGATTACTGACGCACGCATCAACCGGAGTCTCACAGAGTTTACCCTGAGTTCACACACACAAACGCTGGATCGGTGCTTTTAAACATACAGGAGTGTCAGTGGAGTGTCGAGGATACATTTGGATTAGAGAGAAATACAGCAACACAGAGAAACTCACTGATTAGACCACACAAACCAGTCGTCACCACCTGACTCTGACACACACACACACATATTGACAAAGAGCTGCGTACCGTGAAGCCAGCCTTGCAGGTACAGGTGTACAGCTGAGTGTGGTGGACTTGGCAGACACCCTGGTTCTGGCAGGGGGAGGACACACATGGGCTGCATTTGGCCTGAACAGACGCCTCCACAGGACCTGATAACACACACACACACAGATTTAAAAATCTTTCCATACAGTCTAATCATCAAACTTTATTTATCCCCAACAGGAAATTCTCAAGCTACCCAGTAGTATGAAAAGTACTGCAGGTACTTCAAGTATATGGAGTAGTTACTTCAGAGCCAGGTTGTGCAGGACTGACATGCAGTTGCGAAGGGTTTGACATGCAAACGAAGGAAAAACATATATGAGTGGAAATGAGTGTGAGGATAAACCTTCAGCTGTGTCTTTTTATATATTAAAATATCATTAAAAATGTGAAACCACAAAAACTAGTAAATATAACTAGTGTTATATTTATCGTCCATGTAAGAAGCACAGAGCAGCATCAGTCGATTGCTGTGGGTTCGCTCTTGCTTTGCTGTAATTGAACAGGGAAGAGGCGACGATCCCTGCTGTGTCGAAGCACCGAGTTCATTCATTTCAAGCTTCAGATCGCAGTGACAGCGAGAGGAGGCTCCGACCAGTTTGCAAAAAGCTTCATGAACGATGTGGGGAAACATTAATTACAACAAGCTATCGCAACAAATGTGACTGTGCTGTGTAGGAAAGTTCACATCACAGCAGAGTGGGATCAAATCCTGACTGCTGATTGTTTTTAGCTGTTGAAACAACACCTATTAAAATGTTAATTCAATTCAAATTTACCTCTGAGCTTTTCCATGTTTTTATTATTCCACAGCCTTTTTTTTTTTCACTTTGGATTAATTGATCTTTTCAGTCAACAGAAGACTGAAGGAAAGAAAACACATCCCTAAACACAAATATAAAACAATCACCACTGGTTGTTAAGAGTCTGGCTGCTAAGGTGGCATGAGCAATGTTACTGTATTTATAGCTCACATACATATAATAATAAACTTTGTTAACTTAGCATTTTGCCTAACAAAACTATTAAGTGTTTCATGGGGAAATAAAAAAGCAAACAGTAAAAAAAAGGGTAAAACAATTAAATGCAAATAATGAACTCGTAAAGAACATGAGATCATCAAACAGGAGATGAAAATGAAAGTAAAAGCACAGCAGTAAATCATGTAAAGCTGCAGGAAGGGAACGGTAAAAGCAGAACACACACCAATATTACACAGTCTGCTTAGTCACATGACACACAGCACCATCACCAAACCATTCGCCATGAGCTAATCTGTTACCAGTGTCTTCAGTCATTGATTAAGGAATTCTTTGATAGAGATTTTCATTGCACAGTTACAGACATTGTGCTGCAGTGTCTTCAGCTGTGACAGGTGTGTAGGAGTGAAAGCAGCCAACTCCCGATGAAGGTCACACAGACTAAAAATATTCCTTTTATTTAATACCATCTATTAGGAAGCAAAGACAGCTTTGTGGGTGTTTGTTCTCTGAGATCATTTTACGGATGAAACGTTAGAAGCACCTGCGATTAAAGTAGCCAATTTACTTTGTATTCATCTGTTAATAGACAAGTAGCATGTGAATAGGTTTTACATGGCATGTCAGGTCACTCTGATTTAGGCCACTTACAGGATGAATGTTTTCCTTCAATTACAAAACGTAGAGATGAAAACAAGTGCGAGACGCGACACTAGAGCTGCTCTGTCATGTTCAGTTCTGCGTGTTTTTATGGAGCGAGGGTTCCTGATAGATTACCCAGGCACTGGAACTTGTCAGCCGGAGTGGTGAGCAGCAGCTTGCCCTCCATGCCGCGGGGGCCGGCACAGCGAGCGATGCCAGGCTCCTTATAGCCACTCTTCACCCAGTCTGACAGCCAGAGCAGACGGCAGTCACAGTACAGGGGGTTGGCTCCGATCGCTCTGCACAAACACAGACAGAGGGTCAGGGAGAGGATTTGATGAGGGTCAGAAAAAACAGGACTGGATGAAGGAAGGAGGGGGGAAGGAAAAAGGGGGAGGAAGAGGTTGGGAGAAAGGAACTCAACCTGCCTCCCTCTTGTTTTAAAATTTTATATGCAAAAGGAGAACATGTGGCAGGAAGCTTAGAAAAGCAACAGTGAGGGAAAATGGTAAAAGGAAGAAGCTGAAACAACATTTTCTTTATTGTCTTAATATTTCCTGCACTAACTCTCTACGCCACATGGTGGAGCTCTCACTCCCCCCCACCAGCTACTCAGTTACATACACACACACACACACACACACACACACAACCACGGAGCTCTAATGATAAATGAACCAGGTCAATTGATCGACTCGAAGTCCAGAAACAAATGTGCGACCATGTGTTTACTGACCCTCATCTGTAGCTGCACTGGAACAAGGCGTAGAGGAGGAAAACACCGATTTGCACATCAGTCAAATCACCACATTCACACAGAGGAGATCCATGACAGGCTTCATTACTTCCATATTTCCTAGAAAGCTCCATATGTCGGGATTTATTAGAAGGACAAAGTCTTAGTTTCAATCTTTCATGACTTTTAACTGCCATACATTATAGTGTCATTACCCTGTAGATGAACATGCACCTGTCTATGCTGCATGTTGGCTGAATTTCCTGCAGTTTTCAGCTGTCCTGCATGTCATTTTCAGTTTTACTCATATTTCTACCGAATTTCTACAGACTGGACCTGTGAAATAAAGGGACTGGGTGTGTGTCTATGAAGCTTTCATATATCTCATGGATAATCTTCTGTTTTTCCTTTAAAACTGAAAGTAATAATAAGCAGGTACAACAACAATTTCTTCATTTCGCTTATAATTTGCACTAAACTGCAAAGAGCTTTCTTGGAAATATCATAGTAATTACCGACTAAATGCCAACTAATTCAGTGAAAATTACGAGAAAGGTTTCCAGGAAATTAGCTGGAAAATAAAGTTACAATAGTTAACACACACACTTCACACACGCATTGAAAAAATGGTGGTTCCCCCAGAGAAGCGGTCAGGGACCTGCAAAGTCCTCACGGACCACGGATTGAAAAAAGACAATTCTGAATAAATAAAACTGTGGGTTTTAGATTTTGCTGAATTGTTTCTTGGTTCAATTTAGACCTTATAGTCTTGTGCATAGTAAATGAGGAGTTAATGCAACATCTAAGGCAGACTAGGTTCCAGCAGCACCTGAAAATATGTGTTTTCCTTCAGAGAACCGGACTGAACACTGAGCATTTCTTGAAGACTATTGGTGGCGTCTGGCTCCTGCCCACTTGCTGTACTGATGGCACCGTGTCCCTGATCTCTGCGGGTAATTTGGTGAATATTAGCAGAAACTGCAGGAATAACAGCAAAACTACAGAGAATCGAGCTGAAAAAATAAATCTAGAAATTTGCTTTAATTTTCTTAAAATTTTAATCTCTGAGGAAAATGTTAAAAACTGTATTGACAGCATCAGAAAACCAGAATGTGCCTGAGCAGGTGAAATGTACATGCCTCTTTATTTGATGCCTATGTAGCGCCAGACTCTCGGAAAATAACACACATCAGGGAGGATCTTCAGAAGTGAAAAATGTCAATTTTAGTGGTAGAATAAGTTTCATAAAATCATTTTATATCCTGATTCATTCTCCTGATGGACTCAGACTCAGCAGGAGCTTATTCCTGAGATCACGTCACGGTTTAGGACACAAAAAAAACAAAAACAAACACACCCTCCCTCCTTTCTTTACCTCCAGTTCAGATCATTTCCCTCCACACTTGCTGTAGATCCTCAGATTGACTCACACTGGCCATGCTTGGCTGAAGATGATTATACTCTACATGCACACACACAGGCCTCGGATCAATCAAGCCAAGGGAAGCAATGAATCTCTCAGCTAATTTAATCCACCGGGCAGCTACTTGAAACTCTCAGTCTCTGAGAACTGGATCTGACTTCTGTATCTGACTGGACCCATCTAACGGCATCACACACACATGCACACACTGGTTTTACTACACATGAGGATGTAATCCATTCCCTAGTCAGACAGGACAGACCCTGTAGTCCGTAACATGCAGCTGGTGCAGTCATTACCCAGATATATGTGGGTGTATATCACGTTCATTTGAGAGCTTACAGGTGAGACAGGGAGACCACGTCGCTAAAGATGCCCTGCTGCAGCTCAGAGATGTCGTTGCCATGGAGAGAGCTGAAAGACAAACACAGCTCAGGTTCACAAAAGGTCAAAAATGGTCAAACCGAAAACTCGGAGACCACAATGACTTTGACAGACAGCGAGTCTCGTTCAGCGCAACAACAGAGGAACACTTAAAGTCCAAAAACAGATGATGGTGTCTTGTAATAAAGGAAGGGGATGGCAGCGATGTGGTTTGGCCAGTGACAAGTATGGTGTGTATTTGTGTGTGTGTGTGTGTGTGTGAGCTCACAGCAGTCTCAGAGAACGCAGACCACCCAGTGCCAGAGGAGGGATACAACGTAGTGAGTTGTAACTGAGGATCCTGAGAAGCAAAACAACAACAACACAGTAACATTAATAAATACCCTCTGAGCTGTAACTGGTGTCTGACTGCAAAAAAAATTAAGATCAGTGCAGCAGAACCAGAGCTGCTGTTTTATTAATTCCACACATTCATCTTCCTTGTCAAGACCTGGAGCCTACATTACCCACAGTGCACCTCGCCTGCCCACAGATGGGTTGGAGACTTGGGTGTGTAATGTGACTAGCAACTAATGGCACTTGGAGCCTCAAGCAGAGGCGAGGACTACAGAGGACTGGAGAGCTCACGTCTTTCTGACTTCACAGCCCCAGTTTCAGAATTATAGTTTTCAGCTCCAGCAAAACACCAGAGTGAACTGAGCACAGCAACACTACATGTGTTTTCATTACATATGGAACAAACGTCACCTGTGTACGAACCAGTTATTTCAGATTTCCAACGTAAATTTAGCTCCACACAAATTGTACTGAAATTTTTATGTGTGTGTGTGTGTGTGTGTGTGTGTGTGCATGAACTCACAAAGTGGTGAGCTGGCTCATGTTGGAGAAGGAGTCATCAGACAGGGAGTTGATTTTATTGTTGCTCAGATCTCTGCAGAGGTGAAGGTCATTTCATTCAATACACACAACCAACATGCTGCAGGAGGCCCATTAGTTACACACACACACATACACACACACTAACTAATAACACATTGTGCATTCTCTCTCCATGTTGCACACACACATTTCTCACATAGACAGATATTTTTCCATTACTATCTAATGAGTTCTCTAATGACAAAGTTCATGTTAGTGTGTTATTACTTTGAATAACCAGAACAATATGATGCTCAGTGATGTGTAGTCTGACTCTGCTACACAGCCACAGCTCCCCCTCCTGGACTCATCCGTAACTACAGCAACTATGGGTTGGCACATGCAGCTGTTTTGCATGTTTAATGTATTTAATGTGTCAAAATTTACAATTAATATCATTAAAAAAAACACAGATGTTAATTTAAGATGGAAGAGTAACTATGAGGTCAAAGTGGTTTGGCTCTTTTTATATAAAGAGGTTATAGAGAACCAAAATGCAATAGACACATTTTTAAAAAGCTGGATAAAAATATATTAAAGATGGGATTATAGTGACTGAAGACTGGTGACTGTCACTGTTTAATTGCTACAAAAAGTACCAGACTGTATGTGAGACGATACATTCGAAGGTGAATTAGTGTGAATGGAGTGTTTAGTTAAAGGTTTATGTAACACAGGATGAACAGCATCTTACACAAGCTGCAGGTATTTGTAGCTGGCTAATTCCTTAGGAACACTGGTGAACTGGTTACCATCCAGATACCTGAGAACACAAGAGCCCAGGCAGAACAGAAGAACAGTCTGAATGGAGAACAACATGAACTGACTGGAGTTTGCTTGTGCTTTGACACTCACAGTTCGGTCACGTTGCGGGGGAGTCCTCTAGGCAGGGCCTGCAGGTGTTTGTTGCTGCAGCGGACCACCGTGTCCATGCAGGTGCACTGGTTGGGGCACTGAGGCCCCGGAGCACAGCTGCCGTCGTCCAGCACAGAGCCTGAACACAGCAGAGTGAGAGGTTTTAACACATTTACACCAGCTGTTTCTCACGGGGCATTACGAGGACTCTCGTTCTTCACCTCTGCTGTCCTCTCGGATGTTGCGGTCCACAGTGTGTCTATGCTTATATTTGAGTGTGTGTTTCGTACCATCTTCGCAGCGGAAGTCGGGTACAGCTACATCCTGCAGCGGGATCTCTCGGAGGAAAGCGGGGCTCTGACAACGAGGGTTCCCCGTCACGATTCGTCGGCTCCGAAGCCACACCCCAAACCAAGACAGGCGACAGTCACAGTTGAAAGGATTGGCCAAGAGGTTCCTGATGGAAGAGATGGGGAGTAGGAGATGAAGAGGATGACAAAGAAAGAACAGAGACCAGGTGTGTGTGCGTGTGTGTGTGTGTGTGTGAGACTAACAGTGTGGACAGGTTGGGCAGTGTGTCAAAGGCTCCAGGCAGGATGGTGCTCAGCTGGTTGTCGTAGAGAGACAGCAGTCTGACGTTGGTCAAACCTGTGAAGCTGCCGTTATGAATACAGCTGATCCTGTTGTTCCTCAGCATCCTACACACACACACACACACACACACACACACACACAACCAGTCAGACACACAGTCAGGTGACACTACCTTCCAGTCTCTTCCAATCATTGTTTACAGTATTTCAGTCACTGGTTATAAACTGAAGTGCACTGAGATGATATTTCATATAAATGATATATAAATAAATATAAATATCCCAATAATTAATAAAAATGAATGGATTATATTGTTATTACAGAAAGTTTTGTTTATATTGCTAAAAATTGTGAGTATCTGGGTGGAGTTTGTAAGACTTCATGTTTTGTTTTTGTTCTCTTCCTCGTGACACCGTGGGACTCTGGGAACTCAGTATTCTTCCTCATGTTTCCTTTGCTGTAACAAACGGTCCATGAATGTGTGACGTCTACAACGTGTTTTCAGGCGGAGAATGAAGGGGACTCACAGCATGCGTAGCCCCTCCATGCCCCTGAACATGCTCCCTCTCACTGACTCCAGGTGATTGGCCGTCAGGTGAAGCTCCACGACCGAGGAGGCACCTTCAAATGCCCCGTCCTCAATCTCTGAGATCTTGTTGTTGCTCAGGTTTCTAGGAGGAAGGACGAAACCCAAACAACTGTAAATATTATCTCCAGTCTTCAAACGGCCGTTTGTTCATTACAAGCACGTTCTCCAAGTGAATATGACATCGGCAAGAAGAAGGTCCGACCTGTGAGACGTTTCTTTTTGATAACAGAATTGGTATTGATCACTGTTGACATTTTCTGAGTGACCTACATTTTTTTGAGTTGAGACAGGCCCTTGAAGGCCCTGGTGGCCTCCAGCACGGAGAGGTCATTGTTGTTGAGACGCCTGGGATGGTCACAGAGAGCAGACGTGGAAAACATCATTAAATCACTGTCAGTGATGCTTTAGACAGATGATTATACAAAACCAAACACGTCATTTCCAGTATTTTCTTCCATCTAATCAACAAAATGATTAAACACGTTATTCAAATTTCTTGAGCCCTTTTTTTAATCCCTTTTATATGAGTAAATCACCCAAACAGGTGCAACAAAGCTAAGGAAACTGAGCAGACACTCACAGTCCAGAGAGGAGCTCTGATCCAGCACCACCTGCACCAGAGCCTCTAAACCCTCCAGTCACCAGTGAGATCCTCACCAACACATAAACATCCAGTGGCCCTTGGACTCTAATCCGACTGCATGTGTTTTTGTGTGTGTACTTGTGCACGTGTGTGTGTGTGTGTGTGTGTGTGTCTCACAGCTCTTCAGTGGAGGAGGGCAAGTGTTCGGGGAACTTGGTGAGGCGGAGGTTGGAGCAGTCGACGACATTGGCCTCACAGCGACATTTGGCGGGACACACTGGCTTACTGTTACACTCGTAGCTCAGACGTTTGTCTGTAGCACCTAAACACACACACACACACACACACACACACACACAGACACAGTGAGGAGAGGCAGATGGAGCTGGAGTCAAGCTACTGGAGACAGTCGTCTGCATTAATAGACACAGGCTGATATACAGTTTTGTTTTTCTCAAGTGATCTCAGTAAATTACGAGCTGTTCTGCTTTTGTTTACTCACAAAGTTATTGATCTAAAGCAGCATCAGAAAATGTATTCACTTTTTTATATCTACCTACACAAGACACACACAAACACACACCTGGGATGTGGTACTGCTCTTTGGCTGTGATAAAAAAAAGAAGAAACAAAACCACGTCAGTCAAAAGGCTTCAAGACATGAAACAGACAAACAGTCCAGGAGGAGGTTTTATAGAAACTGGGGGCTGTACATTTTAACATTTTGACACAAATAAGAGGACATGAAACAACCCGGGTCCGTGTTTTACTGTTTTATGGAAGCAATGTGTCAACCAGTGTGCAGCTTTCCAGGCCTGGCAGTGGACTAAAGCAGCGTGGAGTGGTTTATATGGTGATCAGGAAGGGTGCCACGGTTTTACTGGCCAGAGCCTGGCTCCACACAGAGATCCAATGAGAGTCTGCCAGGTGAACTTGCTTGTCTTGTCAAAAACACACCTCTGATTCTTTATGCTATATGTTATTGACTGGGTACCTTTATCTGTTTATTGTATATATAGTAACATTTCTGTGTAGTTTATATTAAGAGCTGCTGCTCTAAACCTCTATGAAAACACAGGACATCTTAACATTATCTCTGCAAACATTGAAGAGGTTTTAGTACAGACAGTTAAAGGCTCTTTGTATTTTCTCATGTACAAAACTATATATTTCACTTATATCTCACTATTGGTGTTCATAAAATTACCATACAAAGCAAATGAATGTTGATTCCAAAAGGAGATTTATTTGATCAAACTGTAAACATTGTACAACCATCTGCATGTTTCACACTGACGCCCGTTCAGGAGGAGGTTAGTTTCTGTCATGCCACTCCTTGAAACAGTTCTTCTTTGAGGAGAGGCAGAGAGGAACGTTACACATCCTGCAATACACTGCAGTCTTTACCCTGGGTATGCCAGCATCTAGACACCTCCTGCAGTGCTTCCTAATGTCACTGTCAAAGAACATGGGCATGCAAGTGGTGGGGGGTGGATGTGGGTGCGGAGGCGGCGGTGCGGTGGACGCTGAGCCTTCGGCGAACTCCAGCATCTCCTTAGCCAGCTGCTCCATGAACGCCTTGTGGGTGAAGGGCTTTGTCTGGGTGGGGTTCTGCCTGATCTTGAACAGCTCCCTGTGCAGCAGGTAACTGTTGACCACAGAAATGTCCAGAAGGTGGTAAAAAAGAGTCTTGTACCACTTGGTTGTCTTGTGGCGGACGCTGTAGAACCCAATCAGCGCATCGGACAAATCCACACCACCCATGTTCTGATTGTAGTCCATGACGCAGTCCGGAACAGGTACGGACTTGACCTGCCACAAACCAGCCTCCTTCACTTTTCTCATCACTGTCTGTCCACTGTAAGCCTGGTGCACTGTGGAGCACATCGTAACCTCACTCGTGTCCATCCATTTCACAAAGAGCAGTCTGCCACTCCTGATCCAACGCATGTCCCCCCTCCCGGCCTTTCTGGACAGGTCGTTGGTCTGGGTGTTTGGGAAGCCAACGCGATTCTTCCTGATCGTCCCACAGCAGCCAATGTTCTTAGCGGACAAATCCGTAAACAGAGCGGGGCTTGTGTAAAAGCTGTCCATGTACAATGTGTAGCCGCTACCGAGGAGAGGAAAAGACATAAGGTCCATCACAGTAGAGTAACTCAGACTGTGGTCTCTGGGGGACATTGCTTTGCCCGTGTACATGAAAAAATTCCAGGTGTAGCCTGTGGATGAATCGGCGAGCACAAAGAATTTGTACCCCCACTTTGTGGGTTTGTGCTTCATGTGCTGCTTCAGGCTCATCTGGGCTTTGGTGGCGACCGTCCGCTCGTCAATGGACACGTTGTTGTACGGTTGAAAATGGGCTTTGCAGGCGTCCATGATCTCCGTGTACAGGGGCTTTATCGCGAAAAGTCTGTCGTACTCTGGAGTGTTCCTTTTCTTTTCGTTGTCTTCATCTTCGTCAGGGTTGCTCAAATGAAGTGACCATAAAATCGCCTCGAAGCGGTCGCGTGACATCTTTTCACTGGGGAAGGGGAAGTTGTACGGCCACATCTTCCTCCAGTAATCTGACCGGTGGTGGACTGTCACGAGGCCAGTGTAAATGACGACGGCTAGAAATGTGTAGAAGTCCTTCACCGTGAGCGTTTCCCACTTGAACTTCATCCCTGCCTGCTTTCGTTTGGCTGCATTGGCGTTTGTATTTCTGATTATTGTCCTAACAACCGAAGCAGAGAAAAACAGGTGGAAGAGGCTGATGGGAGACCATGCTCTGCTGGTGTCTAACGTGGGGCCAGGGGTCCTGGCCGGCATGAATTTAGGAGGGTCAGGTTTGATGTCCTCCTCATCCCTGTCACGCCACCTGCCCCCCTCCTCGCCGTCTGTCAGTCTCAGCCTTTTAGGAGGCTTTACGCCCGGAGCAGGAGGAGTTCCCAGGGGGGAGCACCCTCTCTTCTGCTGAGGGGAAGTTGCTGATGATGGTGTAAAGTCCTCGTCGTCATCACTGAGGGAGGAAAACAGGTATTTTCATTCAGGGGCCTGCATTTGCAAAAGCACGTGGTAAAAAAAAAAAAAAAGAACGTCAACACAAACATTTCCGACCTTTCTGATGACGGAGGGCGGTAATCCGAGTCCCCGCTGTCTACTGCGTAATCCGAAAGAATCAAATCCTCTTCGTCGGAGGAAGAGTCGTTTACACAAAGGGGGGTCCCGGCGTCCTTCTCCAGCTCTGTCAGGACTTCCTCCACGGTGTGAGGTTTCACAGACACTGGGTCGGACATGCTTCATTTTCCGAATCAATAATCAAGTGAAAGCAAACCGGCCCTCGCTCTGCGTAGTTGTGCGTAAATATGTTAAAACGCGTGGCTGAATCTCCGCAAACCGATTGGTCGATTTGAGTGGCGGGCGAATCGATCGAGCCAATAGAATGACGCTACACTCGCCACGATGAGATTGACAGCTCGGTCAGCCAATCAGAATCAGCAGAGCGTCGTCCTGTGGGAAGAGCAGGCTGCTGCATGCGGACAGTGTTGTGTTTCTCCCCAGGATCCCAAAGCACATGAGAAACACCCGGAATGATTTGAGTGTAGCACAGGACACGGGTCCAACAGGATGTAGCGTGGATTTATCGGTAAAACACCGTGTTTTTACACACATGCTCAGAATCTGCGGAGTCTCTGTTTTCATTTGAAGCGTGTGTGTTGTGTGTTTTGTCACATAACACATTTAGGGGTCATTTGAGTTGTGTTTGGGGGCATGTAAACAGGTTTGTAAGTCCCCACAGGGTTAAAAAAAACACATTTGTTATTTCAGGTTTTAGACACAGCAGAGATGAGAAGTCCTGACACATCCTCACTTTGACCTTATGCAGTTTCATTTTATCTTAGGACATAAGTCTCCTCTGTAGATATGAGTCTAACCTGAAACTAACTAGAACAACTGCAGTGATCTAACATTTAGCACATTATGCTGTTAACTGATAATCCCAGACTCTCTCCCTTGTCTTAATTCACACACACACACACACACACACACACTGACCAGAGCAGCGGAACTTGTTGCTCTTGATCTGTGCAATGCGTTTGTTGGCGAGGCGGCGAGGGCTGGCACATCTTGCTCCGCTGGTCTCTATGGGGTTTGAACGCAGGAAGTCGGCCAGCCACTTCACATTACAGTCGCACACAAAGGGGTTCTGGGCCAGGTGGCTGATGGGAAATCACACGGGGGAAGAACATCGGTGAGATCGAACTGAATGCGGTAGAACAGAACTGAAGAGAGCACGACCTAAACCAGGATGTGTGTGTGTTTTTTCTTACAGTGTCTGGATGCTGTGCAGCGAGCTGAAGGTGCCTTTGGCCAGACTCTGGATCTTATTGTCGTACAGCGACAGCAGAGCCAGGTTCTCCAGATCTTTGAACACTGTGGCTCTGATGCAGTGGATCTTATTTGCATTCAGCAACCTGACAGACAGAAACAGACCCTCACAATAAGGAAGTCTGCACACTTTCACCTAAGTACCCTCAGGTGACGACAGGATCCGCTTTCTCACTAGACTCCCAAACCCTCCAATGGACTAGGAGTAACCCGGTACAGGTGCTCCCAGACCCTCCCAAACAACTAATGGAACTAGATGTTATAAGAAAAACTGAAGGCAGGAAATATTTAACTGTACTCCCAACAGTGAAAGATTCTTCACATAGTGGCCTCATCTGCCGCAGTTCATCAACGTAAAACACACTCAGTGTAAATGTGTGTCAGACAAATATGTAAATGCTGTGGGTTTTGGACTTACAGCAGCTCCAGAGAGGCCAGACCATCAAACACTCCGCTGGGCAGCTCGGTGATCTTGTTACCATACAGAACTCTGCACACACACACACACACACACACACACACACAGACGAGTTCATAGAAACCCCAACGCTCTGTTACAAGTTCACGTGACGTTTTATTGTTTGACAGTAAGACCTCTAGTTGGTCTTCACACTCCCTGGGTAAATGTCCACACAGACACAGATACACACAGCAGAATAACACACACATGCAGTGGAAACATAGTGAGGTACAGAATAACACTACAGTGCACACACACTCACACACACACACACACTCAGACCTGTGTGTTACTCACAGTGAGTTGAGAGCTCGAAGGCCGTGGAAAGCATCAGGAGCAATCTCAGATATCTGGTTATTACTCAGGTCTCTGGGAACACACACACACACACACACACACACACACACACACACACATTGTTTTAACAATAAGGTGATTGGTCCCAGGTTATAGACTGCTCCATCCCCTGTTACAGCAGGAATGACTGTTTTATTCTTACTGTAATTTCAGCATAAATAAACAAGTTGTACCAGTCAGTTTGCAATAACTGTCACAATGAGTCCATCTGAGTCTGGTCTACTACAGAAACCTCTTCCTATTGTCCTAAAGATTCTGCTGCTTGAACTAATCTGTCCTTATCCTAATCTATATTTGTGACTGGACTTTTTATATGGAAGTTGTCATTTAGAGGCGGAGCAGCTGTGGAGGCCAGACCACGACATGTTCGATTAAAAAAAAAAACCTTATTCTGCTGCCGTTTGACAGTCACTCAACTGTCATAATAAATTTCAAGGCCACTTAAATCAGCCTGGTAATGTAATCAACCGCCCTCTGAGCGCCCGGGACGGTCCGACAGTGATGATGGAAAAGACGAAGGGGGGGGGAAGGAAGCGATTAAGAGGAAAAGGAAAACCACAGAGAGGCAGAGATGGGGAGAGAATGTCTGAGGATGGAAATGAGCAAAGGAGAAAAGCAGCAATAGTGGAGAGAAAAAAACAGACATGTAAGAGAGTCAAGAACCCATGAACATTATTATTGTTGCTGAAGAAAAACACATGCATCAGATCAGTGATATGTGGTTGATTTATCATGTGAGACGCCAAAAGGCCTCTGACGGGGACTTTATCACTTTGCAGGCTGTCATAAATCAAACGCTCCTCGATGCTGAAAATCCTCTGGGGCTGTTACGTCGAGCTCGGTGAACAGTGAAGACGAGAAGATCCAATTGGAACATTAATGGTTTCCCATTGGCTTTGGTCCTGTACTAGATGGTGTTAGTCCTAGAGAAATGAGAATTATACTGCAAACCAGAAAGACTAAAAGTGTTTTGCTCTATACTTCACACCTACAATGTGTCTGAATGACAACACGCTGCTCTGCTAGATTTTATACTCTATGGACCATTTTCTTATTTGTTGGCTGATTGGGGTGACCCAGATGTTCTTCTCTGCTGCCACATCCTTTTTTTTTTCTTCAGCATGTAAGTCTTTATTGTCTTGGATGAAAAATTGGACATTTCATTGTTATGAGGATTATATCTCAATCTGAACTGAGGCAGATTAAAGTGTGAAACGTGTGATGAGACGCTCCTTTGAAGGACTCACATTCTTCGGAGCTTCCTGTAGGACGTGAAGGCTCCTGGAGGAACCGACTTGATGCCGTTCTGCTCCAAACGACTGGAGAGAAACAGAGTCAGACAGACAGAGAGAAAAGGAGAGGAACATTAATAACCTGTCTCCTGTAGGTCTCAGACACCACAGCACAGCTGCCAGCTGGATGCCACTGCAATGTGTCTGCAGTTTCCATTCTGACTCAAACTGCTGTCAACATCGACTCTCAGGCAAATAATGTAAGATAGAAGAAACTTTTTGATTAAAACAATGAAATTTTTTTACTTTTGCTTTGTCAAACTTTGTCCTTCGGATTCTGATCTAACAGCAAATGAATCCTACAAGAATTTATTATTGGGGTTTGGGAGAAATTGTTTAGTGGTCCTAAGAAAAATGTGTGGGACAACAAAACCTGAAGGAGAAAACTACTACTATTACTACTACTACTACTACTACTACTATTACTACTACTACTACTACTAATAATACTAATTTAATCCATTAGAATAAACACTTCATATTTGCCAAATCACACGTGGAAAAGAGCGACTCAGCCAGATCTGACTTTAACTGTAATATTATGATTATTTACAGCAATCGATTTTATTAGTCTCACCCCAGTTTCCAAAGGTTATTTTAACCTTTGTCAAAGAGGCAATAAAGTGTACACACAGGTCTGGTGTAAATTAGTGCAAAGTTTTCAAAGTTCAGCAGTGAAATCTGCTGCAGCCCAGCTGATCCGCTCAGCCCTCGGCGGTTTCCCTCTCTCTGCCAGACATGAGTTCATACCTCCGTGCTGCAGCGGGGACTTGCCAGAACATCTGATGTGTTGGCTGAAATGTCAAGTATCATGTAGTGCCCTGTAAAAGCTACTGAAGTGCAGTATTTACTGACAGAGTGAATTGACCAAAAGTTGCTGTAATAGCGTCTTTAGTCTCTGTAGTCACAGTACTGTTGGTTGGTTTTCTTCTGGGTTACTCACATCTCAGTCATGGCCTCCGGCAGGTGGGCGGGGATGGCGGTGAGGCCTCTCCCTCGACAGTCCACGATGTTGTTGCTGCAGGAACACATTGGAGGACAGGAGCCGGACGCCAGGCTACACGGCTGAACAAAGGCACTTCCGCTGTGGCCTTCAAACCAATGACAAGAGCAGCTCTGACTTAATGTTTCCCACTTAGTACACACACTGACCGACACTTGCCGTGTCACTGGGCCGCTGTACCTGAGCAGGCGAAGTCGTTTTTGCGCAGCTCGGCGAGGTTGAGGCCTCGCAGCGCGGGAGGAGAGCTGCACTGAGTGTAGAGGCCTAACGCAGGCCGCTGCCTCAGCCACGGGGACAGCCAGGCCAGGTGACAGTCACAGCGCAGAGAGTTGGAGTGCAGACGACTGGCAGGAAGAGGAGGGGGCGTACAAGGAGAGATGGGGAAAGATTAGTGTCACATTTTGCACCTTATTGTGGTTCTACTTCTAGACAAAACAGCACCCTGTGGGTAAAGCAGGTGAGGGACTCACAAGGTGCGGAGCTTCGGCATGTGGTTGAAACTGGAAACGGGAATAGTGCTGATGTTGTTGTTATTCAGCGTGCTGGGAGAGAGACGGAGGATAAAACGAGCAGGTAGGAATAAGTTGGGACAGGACAAATAAAATAACAGTTAAGAGAAAGAGACAAGAACCAAAAGCAAATTTAGACAAATGTCATCAAAACCTTACTGTGAGCGCAGCAGGGAAAATACTGACGGACAGATGCAGTACTTCAGGCTAAAGGGGATACTTCTGAATACTCACAGTACTTCCAGAGATCGCAGAGCTCTGAACGCTCCCTCCTCGATACAGCTGATATGGTTCTTATCCAGCTGACTGGTGATGACACAAAACCAGAGTGATGCATATTGAGTTCAACCAATTACTAAACAATAAGTGATCAGTCTGGTTAAGCTCAGACTGGTGATCTGAATGTGTAGCAGAGTGTATTGTTAGAACTTGGTGTATAATGTCACACACAGGTTTTTGATTTCCGTGGCTCCTCTGAACGCCCTCCTTGGCAGGGCCTGGATGGTGTTTTCACTCAGGTCCCTGAAAAACAGGCGCAGAGAGACAGAGAAACCTGTTGAGCAACAGTTGACTGGTCTTCATGCATCTGCAGAAAATATGACAAAAGCCAAGCACCGAGAGACTCGTTTACACACAGTCAACACAGAGAACAAGTGGAATTCATCTCCAGTGATTAGTCAGTGTTGCTGTTCTGCTCATGCCCTTAAACTGCACTGATGAAAAGAAAGCCTCCGTATCTTCCTCTCCATCTGTTAAAGCCAGGTGACTAACTGGGAACAAAAACATTTCTACAGGAAGGAAAATAAACAGTTTGAAAGAAAATGAGAGTAAAACATTTCAGTTGTTTATGAACTTAAAGCATTACACATGTTTGGTTTCTTTATCCTGGATGGTCGTGCTGCAGCTTTACCCACTGTCAGTTTTGTGACCTCTGGGCTGATTCACACCATTAACAGCTAGTTGCATATGAATGTCAACAACAGTTCCTCCTCATCTTGATATACTGTAGTTCTTCCTGCGGTCTGGAGGCAGCAGGGAGCCGGCTAACGGATCCCTGAGTCCCCAGAGAGGCAGCTTCATTACTGATAGAACAGGAGAAGGGGTGGACAGAGATAAGATGCCACAAATAGAAAGACGGTGTAGGAAACGCCAAACAAGCAGCAAACAGATTCCAAATGATTAACGCAAGAGTAAAAGCATGTGGGTGTGTCAGATAAACCAGTGAGGAGGATGTGATGAACATTCTCCTCTCGATGCCCTGGAGAACCTCGGACACACTCCATTAACATCAGGGTCAAACCAGAGATCCAGACGGCAGAGGAAACACCCACTGACTGAGACATACGCTGCTCATAAAACACATCGACCGGAACAACTGAACGTGACACTGAATCTGAATCAGAGTTTGTTCTCTGCGGAACAGGTGGATTTAAAACTGCCTTTGTCCACTGGCTGAGTCAGACTGTTTACTTGGGGCTAATGTATCCTGCTTTTAAAACAATGTGCTTATATTTACCCTGCTCTTATTGCATTTATTAACCAAGCACCAGTGTTCCTACGCAACGTCCTGACAGTCCCTACAGGCGATGTTCATTCAACTCCACAGTATGAAAGGTAACTGCAATGTTTCTCAGCTCTGCCAGTGATGGGACTAAAATGTACAACATGAGTGTGAAGTTTGTTTCGAGGACAGAGCACAGGTGTCAATGTGCTAAAACCTCATCCTAAGGCAAAGTCATCAGCACGTGTGTCAGCTTGGTAACGTTCCTTCTGCTCAGTCCAGGCTGACAGACGATGTGCAGTGTTTAAAATGGCAACCACTTTATTTTTGTTTGCTCCACTTGCGGTGTCGATCTAAGAAGTGGGCTACAGTGCAATTCTTTAAAAGAACACTATGATTGGTTCCACATACAGAACATACAGTGAAGCTTGTCTCCATTTTTCCTCTGACTGTTTTATTATGTGCATGTTCTGTGTCAGCTACAGCTCTGCATCTGTCAAAAGTTCAGCATTAAACCAGAGGAGGTTTCATGAAGAGGCCGGTGGTTGAAAACAAGGCAGCCTGGAAAAACTAAAAAGCATCAAAGTGCAACCAGGGAAAATCCAAAGAAGCCGAACTAAACTGAGGAAAACAAAACCAACAGTGTCTGAGGTCAAAGTTATCGCGGCGCTGCTGAGACATGAGACAACCAGCGAAGGACGTGATGAGGGATATACAGTGTGACAGGACGGTCAAAGGAGAAGTGGTCACAGTGAACACACAAGTGTGGAGAGGGAGGTGGATAAACACAGACACTGATTAAAGAGTACACAAAGGTGGTTCTGATCCAGCAGACCCAGGGAGAAGAGGACGCTGCAAGATTAGAATTTAAAAAGCAAAACTAGCAAGTAAAAAAAAAAAGATGTGATAAAAAAGTAAAAGAAACCACGAGGAAGGCAAAGAGCTGCAGCAGAGGAGATGGATCGTTATGATGACACAGAGAAAGAAACGTCACGTTGATAGAAGGAGACGGAGCAAAAGAGCTGAAATCCAGTGTGCAGTTTTCTGCTTCGCTGCAGAGAGACCTGAAGGCCAGTGAACCAAACTAACCCTTTGTTTTTCTCTGTCTGTTCACTTCCAGTAGGTTTTATCTAAACACCAATGTTGTTAAAGAATTTCAGCTGTTTTGTCACGGAGAAGTTATTCATCCTCAACACACAGGAAGGAGAGCACAGAGCTCAGCCAACACACACCAGTGACAACACAACATCACATCAGGGCCAAACACACGAGACTCAAAGCCAACACTAAGGCCGAACCCTGGACTTTCCAGGACACGCGGCTCTGATGTGACGTCAGATCCACAGATTTAACCTCGCTCAGCAGTTAAATGGAAAAATAAGACATGATGAAGCGGAGGAGGTACGAGTAAAGAGGTGACATGATGACGTCTGAATCGTATCGGATGGCACAACACTGCACAGAGGTTTTATAACACCAGACAGGAAGCTACTACGAGACGTAGCTGCAGGTAAACAGTGCTCACGTTACAGTGCGGGTTTCCATTTCTCTGCTGGAGCTCTGTGCAGTGACACCCTGACTGTCCTCTTTCTAACCAATGAGAGGGCTGCGTTTGGTTTGTGGGTGGTGCCCACCTATAGACGACAATAAGAGGTTAGTAGTAGGTGCATCTGTCTAAGTCTGATTAATTAGAAGGGGAAGGCCAACGCCTCGTTGCTTAGGTTCAGTATCTTTCACATTAATGCACATAAGATAAACTAACAATATCCAAAGGGAAATCCAGGTGTCCATGACATAAATAACAGCATAATAAGAAATGAATGATCAATAGCAGGTAAATGTAGACATACCCACATACACACAAGGTGTTTTCATGGTTCCTAAAACTGCAGGAGGAAGTTCCCTGTTTTTTTTGTGTGTGTCTGCAGGATGATCACAGTTCCCAGAGCTCCCAATAAAGGACTTTATTGCCAGGACTTTTATTAGCTCCTCCTTCAGGGCAGGTCATTCTAAAGTTCACCTCAAAACCTTAAAAGTCTTAGCAGCTCTGTGAAGCTGTGTCAGCAAGCGAGGACCAACCACACTCCCAAGGTAAACTCAAAGGGGTCCTCATAAAGATAGCTATGCTGGTACACACACCCAGTATTAAAGATGCTTTCCCATCCGGTTGCCGTGATATCTGTTGCCAGGGCAGCCGGAGGCTGGAGATGATGTTTACAGGAGGGAAACACAGCCTGGTCACAGCTGGACAACTGTGTGGATGTGGACAGTCTCATGGTGTTTGCTCTCTCTCTCCTGTTATCTCCTTTATTCATTTTCTGAGCTGCTCTGGGATCCTGTGTCCCCTCAGTCTCCGCTGCTCCTGATCCCTCCTCTCATTGTTCAGCCGTCTCTCCTGTCATTTCAATATCCTTCTCGTCTCTCGACCCCCTCACCTCGCCTTCGCCGAGGAGGGTGAGAAAGGTAAACTTTCCCACTCGTTCCCTGCTCGTCTTCTTCCTCGTCACCTCTCGGTCCATCCGTCTCTCCCACTTACGGGTCAAGCTCGGGTTAGTTTTAGGTAACCAGTAGGACTGATCCGAGAGGCGGTCCACTAGTAATGGGATTTCCTTTTACACACAAATTTGGTTCCTCTCAGCTGATGATCATTTTTATATTCTGTTGCTGATGGTGTCAGCAGCTTCCTCAGTCCGTCTTTTGGTTGTCAGAACCAAGCCAGTGTTTACTGATGTTTATTAAAGCAGGAGGCTGCAATGACAAACTCTTATTGTTTTGATTTGTTTAGGAACCTGCTGTATAAAGTTTGTTCAGATTGTATTTCTTATTATTACCACATTTATCAAATGAACACGATGCATGAGGTTAAATGTGTCAGTCCAGTTCCTGCTAATGTCACACGAAGCTCCAAATCCAATCAGATTCATTCAGTAGAAGGAAGAAGGCCCCATGTGGATCCAGAGTGAGTCCTTTGGCTGCTCTGAACACTCTCCATGTGAAAAAGCCAAAGCCCTGGTTGTGGCTCTTTCTTTGTCCCACTGTCTCTGTGGTAGAGAGCTGCTGGAGCTAAGTGGAAGGCATTCGCTGCACATTTCAGTTCATCGCACTATGAATAAATTAGAATAATCACAACAAATTGTAATGCTGTTGTTCCTGAGCAGCAGCCAGTGGCAATGAAACAATCAACAAACTATGGAATTTGCTGAGGGGTTGACAAACCTTTCTTTACCTCAATAAATAGCTGTTTTGGTAACAACAGCCGTCATCACCCTCAAATCCTTCCTTCCCTGCTACTTTCTCTGTCACGCTCTCTGTTTACATTCCTTCATTGTTCCTCACCTTCATCATTACTTCATCATTTTTCTCCTGTTTTCCTGCACATCACTTGTAGCTCTCCCTCCTGTTGTTCTTCCCGTATTATATCCATCTTTCACTTCCGCCTACTGCCTTTTATTTTTTAACTGCATATCTTTTGTCTTTGCTCCGTCTTTACTGCCTTTCTTCCTCTGCCCTTGCTTCGTTTCCTCGTTTCCTCCCTGTCTCTCTCCATCCTTAGGGCAGCTGTGCACTTAATTGAAAAAAAAAAAAAAAAAACAAGGAATATGAGAAAGACCAATTTAATCATTAGTGACTGTTTGAACGGTCACAACAGTATGTTCCCATCATGCTTTTCCACTGCTCTCAGTGTGTTGGCTTTGCTTTGGATGGACATGACAGGAGAAATGGCTGTTCCTGCTCTGATCTCCTACAAACACAGAGACCCAGACGTACGATCTGAGCTGAAAAGTAACGGCCGAGTGGGTTTTTGTAAAGCGAGCGACGGCGCTGGCCACAGATCCTGTGGTCCAGTGTGGAGCTGTTACCACACACAGCAGGGAGTGGCCCACAGACCCAGCTCTAAGAAAACTACAATTCTGGGAAAATCCTCCTTGTGTGTCTGTTGCGATGACAGATCTGAGTCCTGCAGAGATAATGTAAATAGAGAAATGCATGCATGTGCAAATAGACTGGACTCACACGGGCGTACGTGCGGTTGGTTGTACACTTTTCACCCAAAGACTCTTGCAGGAGAGTGTTTTCATTAAGATTTAAGCTGCAGCTAATGGGAAAAGGGTCAAAGCGGTGATTGTTACGGTAAAACGCTGGAATCAGAACTGCTTTAATCAATATTTTGAAATAAGCAGTGAATCAAAAGACCAAGGCAAAAGTAATGTAAAGGGATTATACAAAGAAAAGACTCAGCAAGTCTGCAGCTGTACACAGCTTTCAGCAGCTCTTGGTTCAGGGATGAACATTACAAACCTCCTACATCAAACGTGTAAAAGAGGCAGGATGGCTTAGGTATAAATCAAACTTTGTATTGGCCATTTCTTTTATGGAGCAGGCTCAACTTTAACGCTGGACGCATGTGTGTGTGGTCATTTTTAAAAATTATCCCCAGTGCCTCAGCACAGAGTTTAAATAAAACAAATAAAGGTGATTCACAAATACCAGAGAGAAATGCAGACACACACACACACACACACACACACTCTGCAAAGATCAAATACAGCCAATTATGTCGTAACACACTGAGGTAGCAGACGTTTATAAAAACTGGATGGATGCAAAAGGTGAATTGATCCATGTGTAGCCACAGAGTCTCTCCATCGCTTTCATTCTGCAAACACAACTAAAACTAATTGCCACACACAACTGCTGTAGAGATGCAAATCAGTGTAATTAGTACATGTATAAATGCGACCACACACACACACACACAGAGACAATTATACTGTACAAATGCAAATACAAGCAATTATCACACACACACACTCGCACAGACATATTGCTCAAGCGTCAATAAATTAGTCGACGATGAGGTCACACTCCGGTTAGCCTCTAAACAACTGCAGCCCAGCAGCTGCCGCCGCCTCTGTGAGCTTCACACCGTTAATTAGCTGCGCTCTGGTGCCAATCAGCTGCGCTAATGAGGACAGCTCTGCCATTGTGCCTAATGAGAGAAACTCTCCAAGCATCTGAGTGGAAAGTTAAACTGCAAGGACACGCACACAGAGACGCATTAAATCATGCACTAATTTCTGATTCCCCGGAATATTTTCCTGTTTTCGCACAATTTAAATCTCTTTAGTCGTCTCGCCTGTTTTATACTTCATGACTTCATTTGTTTACGATGACATTTATGCCCATGGATTGATCTGATCCTTTAGTTTGTGTTTGGTAACAAAGTCGCTGCAGTGTGTCCTTACACACACACACACACACAGCAGGAGCAGGAGCAGATGAATTAGTGTGTGGACCTTTCTACTCTCTCTGTGCTCAGACTTAGTACTGAGGTGAAGGACTATCCTGTAACTGTTAACATTCATTAGGACGACAGACATGTACCGAGACTTTGTCAATTCATCCTGTAATAATCACTTTAAAACTTAAAAAAAAAGTTTAACTGTATGATGTTTTGATTTTTTTACTGTATATTATTTTAGATAACTGCTTTGTTTGCTCAGAGCTGACGAGACTTGGCGCTGCTCAGCCGAGACGTTGGTCTGACGGAGTAATTCCCATGGATCCACAGCCCTGTATCCGCTGGCTAACCACACAGGTCACCTTCAGGTCCAGGTGAATGATACACTCCCATAATTCTTGGGTCCCCCTGGGCAAAAGGGAGGTGATGGGAGGGGGCACCCTAATACACCAACACACACACACACACACACACACACACACACATTGAGTCAGCCTCTGGGTATCACCAAAACACACAAAGGACAGTTACTGGGTGTGGAGCGAACCCTTCAAACAACAACAGGGCAAACAAAAGACTGGAGCGAGACAGAAACGACAAAAACAGAACAAGGAAGGAGATGAGGCGCGTATGGGAGAAAGGTGAGCACAAAGTAAATCAAGTCCGAGGAGAAAACTACGATCACGGTGACTGAAGCATCGTAACAGTGAGCAGCTGCTGACAAAATATCCTACACCAACAGCGAGCGTGTGAATGCATGAATGCATGATGACGTTAACACATGACACCCAACCTCTCTGTTATTACTCAAACCAACGACCGGAGCTTCTTAATGTGATGAATGTGTGATGTTGTTTTCAAAGCTGAACTTGACTAGTTGCCTTCCTCCTCACAGAAGGTGCAGTATCACTGCAGCGAAGTGTTGGATGTCCCAGTTCAGAGTTAATTTGCTGGATCAGGTAACAGAGCTCCTAATGGGCTATAAATAAAGGAACATGAGAGTGTTCTGGCTTCCAGTCAAAAACCCATTCAGGGTTGGGTTCACTCAGGTTCAGGTCAGTATTTTCATTTTATTAAATGTGAGTCTGCTCGATATATCTGGAAATTTACCACATTTGGGTTTTTTTTTTCCTCTTAGGATTTTGTCACACCGGAAAAAAATCATTTCAGTTTAAGCAAAAAAGCAAAAAGTAACATTTGGCTGTTGTCAAATGACAAAGATGCTGTTTCGTCCTGTTTCTCTTTATGTTGATGTTCACATAAAACAGCTTCGACGGAGCATCAGGGAAATGAAAACATTGGTAAATACAATAACATTTCTTACTCTGGCTCTTTAGTGACGGCTTTGTGTCTGACAGGAAGACGCACAGAGCTAAACAGCTGATGACATGGAAGAGGACGGTTTGTCTCACAGGCTGCATCACTACTGGTATTTTGGGAACACACAGAAAATAGCACACAAATGTACTATTTGTGTGTGTGTGAGAGCGCGAGAGACAGATTACACTACAGAGAGTGTGTGTGTGTGTGTTTTTCCGAGGGAAACTGGGCTTTATAGAGTCCATCAACACAGCAGGAGGAAAAGAAATCACTCCTGCTGGAGGAAGTGCTAATGGCCCTGCACTGAGTGTGTGTCGTTTTATGTCTTTGTGTGTGTGTGTGTGTGTGTGTGTGTGTGTGTGCACTGATTGATTGAACATGCCAAGTCCATCTCTGCATTCCCTGATGGGAGCCAGAGTGTGAAATTGCCAAAAAGGCAAACAACAAGTAATCAGGACACACACACAAACACACACACACACACACACACGCACGCACACGCACACACCTGTTCATGCCTACCTTCTTTCTTTAATCAGTGATATTTTTCATGGCTGTTATCCACATTACTCCCCTTCCTCTCTGTGAAAGTGTGAAAAGTGAGTGTCCCTCTGTGTCTGCACGTTTTCTGTGTCGGCCATCAGACACAAACACAGGAACAAAAACACATCGCTGTCATAGACGGATCAATCAATGGGAAAAGTTAATTGAAAAGCTCTGTTGTGTTTGCGTTTCCTGCTGTCTCTCCAGCAGTGTTTGTGTGTGTGTTTCCAAGCGTCTCCAGGCAGTGAGCACACACCTTCTTTAAAAACACACATTTATAACAAAGACTTCACTGCAGTGTGTGTGTGTGTGTGTGTGTGTGTGTGTGTGTGTGTGTGTGTGTGTGTGTGTGACACATTTAGCTGCATAGTAACCAACTAAATCCAAGCTCTCAGTTATTAAAGAAGAGAAAGAGCTCTTTGTGTGTGTGTGTGTGTGTGTGTGTGTGTTCAGTTGTCAAATTAAAGCTCGTCTGTGCCGACGGCTCCTCTGGGACTATAAGTGATTTGTGGCGCTTCAGCTGTCCGAAGGGAGGCTATTTGTAGAGTTTTCTAGGTGAGAAAAATGGGTCAATTTCTGATCAGAAAAAAACAGAAAATGCACATGCACGCACACGCACACGCACGCACACACACACACACACACACACACACACTGCAGATAACCAGTAGAGAGGCAGAATAATCACAGTTCAGGCTGAGATGAGGATAAAACTCAACTCCTCAAACCTACACCCTGGCTTGGAGAAAAGCCTGTGGAACCACTGCCAAGCTACGTTCATGCACTCAGACCAACAGAACAGCTTAGAATGTGAAAGGAACCAAAACAAAGAGCAGAACAGATGATGAGGTAGATCCGGTCCGCGGCTTCACCAGGGCTACGGCTGTTCAGACAGAACACAGTGGGTTTTGTCTGAACATCAGCTTCTGACTGGATGAACCCACATGGAGACTTTACATCCTGACACAAAGAGAAGCCAGTTGGTTCTTTAGGAACGAGCTAAGCTGGTGTGGCTGACAGAATCACTCTGACGGGGGACAGCCTACAGGCCTTAGGTGTTAGATTTGGAATAGAGGATGCAGTTTAAGTACAGGACTCAGGCCGACTGTTGTACTCACAGGCGAGACAGGGCTTCATTCTTCTGAAACAGCAGCTCTGGAAGTTGGCTGAGACGGTTCTTGTTGAGGCGACTGGAAGGACCAAATAACAAAAACACGCCTGATTTAAAAACTTGCGGTGCAAATGCTGCAGTCGGTTTAGCAGAACTGTTGAGTGTGTGTGTGTCTGTGTGTGTGCTCTCACAGTCTCTCCAGCTCTTTCAGCTCATCAAAAGCTCCTCTCTCAACATTACTGATCTGGTTCTCCATCAGATGACTGCAACAAAAGCAATGAAATCAATAAACAATAAAACACACACGTTAAAATGCATTTGAGACAGCACAGTAGCTGGACTCTTGAAAGGACCAGTCCAGTCATTTTCTACATCAACACTCATACAGAGACTCAAATGTGTGTTAAAAACATTTAAGACCTTTTTACAGCGTCATAAATCAACTGCACATGAACCAGCTCTGTGTGTGTGTGTGTGTGTGTGTGTGTGTGTGTGTGTGTGTGTGTGTGTGTGTTCTCTGCTTTGTTTACAGTCCGCTGTTGGTTTTAGTCTCATGTTGAGTGGAAACATTACTGTTAATATAGAAAATGAACAGACTTGTCCAAATTACACAGCAGTTAATCAGGTACATCAGGCAAACAGCCTGTATCCTCAGTACAATATCACGATATTAGTAACAAGCATCAGTGTGTCTGGGAAATTAAGCTAATTGTGTCAAGGGATTGACATTCGCCTTTGCCTGACAGAGCGTCATTGTTTTGTGGAGACATAAAACTGCACTAATGCTAAATAATTAACTGGAAGTTTGCACAGAGCAAAACAACATGTAGCAGCTTTCATCGTGTCATTAACCAAACTGAAAACACACTCTCTCTCCCACCGATGCTCCTGGTATCTGTGTCTTTGATAAACACTCTGCACAGACTTCCTCTTCTTAAACCACTGGTGTAACACTCAACCCCCCCCTGACAGCAGCAGCCCAGGGCTCCCAGTGGGCTGCTAATCTGTTTTGAGAAGGCCTCCGGAGATGTCATTAGTTCCTGACATGTCATCCTTTCAACGCCTCATGTCCGTCACTGACATTCAGCACGGCCCCATTCCTCAAGTTAACTCCACTACTCATCCAGACAGTCCCGCAGGGTACCATGTTTTCAGGTGAAAAGGTCACGGATAAACCCCTCCCTGTTGTAAATCTGACTGACACAGAAACCGAGCAAGCACCTCTGGGTGTCTCGTGTGTCACCGCTGTGCTAAAACATCACTGTGTGCCCTCTGGCTTTAGACGGCACCACAGCAATAACTCCCACATCTCTACCAGACTGCAAACAACCAAAGGAACGATGGAGGAATCTTTTTGCTGCTGCTCCGTTAATGAACAACCAGCAGCTGTGAGAGCAGGTCATATTAGAACATCATCATTTAATGCCTGAGCCAAAAACATGTTTCAGGCTGCTCTGGTTGTTCTTCTGATATCTGCAGTAACATTTTTGTGAACATTAGATACATTAGATGACATACAAGACAAACGTTACTGTGTGTGCAGACCAGGCTGGGACTTACAGGACTCTGAGGTGTTTGAGACCAGAGAAGTCCGTCTTGGTGACGACTGTCAGGTTGTTTCCATTCAGATCACTGAAAAACAGACAAGGCAGCAGGTTAGAGACTAGAACGTCAACTGATGTCTGCATCAAAACGTTTATCGTAAACCCTTGTTACCTTCATAATGGATTTCGCATGAAATTTACATCAATTACACACAACTCAGTCACACATATGTTTTAAGTTTAGCTTTATGTGAACCTTTCAGTGCTGCAGTTAGTTCTTTAGGGCAGGGGGCATCAGAAAACACCAGGATGTTCCCCTCATTTCCAGTGCAGGCTCATCAGAAAAGCTTCATCATGTATTTGCCTCCATGGTCGGGACACCAGAGCTTCTGCAGCGACAGGCTGACTCATTCTCTGTGGTGCACTCACTTCAGGAAAGTGTGGACAACTAGGAAGTGTTCTGGACGTGTGGGTGGTTAAATAAGAGTGAGATTCGAGCAGCCACGTTTTGGAGGAATCAGATATTTTCCTAAGACACTAATTGATTCAGAAAATCCCATTTGGCGATGGAGCGGCTCAGGTTTATGCTGAGGTCTGCTGTGGGACGAAGGTGGTCGCTTAAGCTTCACTTTTATTCTTATTTTACCATGAACCACTTTCACAGAACAAGTTCTCTGCACTACAGCACGTTGTTTCTGCTCTGTGAAGATATTTTCTCTCTGATTCGCTTTGCAGTGAAAACAGTGTTTTGGGTGGGAGTTCACTTTGAGGACAATCTGCATCTATTTACTCGAAACCAGCAAGCGTCATCTTAAAGCTGCAGAAAATCCCCAGGGCACCTGTTTCCAGACTTTTATTCAGCCGTACATTATGATGTCGCATTGACATGCTACTATTTTCAGCTTTTACTGCGCTGACACTTTCATTTCAAAGGTTGAAGCCTTAGAGTTTCCTTCCATCCTGCTTACACACTTCAGGTGTAAACCGTCGCCAGTGTGTCATGTGATACTGCACTTAGCCAGGAACGGTTTTCAGCGCAGTCGTACAGGCTGCTGCAAGCGGGAGGGGGTTTAACCCTGTGACCCCTTCGTCTACTTTGACTGACAGCTGGGAAGAAAGGGCAGGGATGATGTCATTCTTCCCACGAGGCTTTGTGGATGCAGAGGTAAACTGAGCCCTGTGCACATACCTGGGTGTGTGCGTATATGCATGTGTGTGTGTGTGTGCGTGTGTGTGAGTGTGTGTGAGTGTCATGTTCCTGTGCTACTGTAAAGGGTGGAGCAGAGTGTGACCTTGTCCTGTCCTGTAGAAAAAGAGAGAGTGGACGTTGTGGCTGTGTGTAAACTGTAACCCTCAACATGGAAAAGCAAAAACACCAGGCAGAAAAAAAATATAATAATATAAAAAATAATATAAAATGTCTGTAGAAAAGGAAAATGAATCTGAGACCAAGAGTTACTTCTCCCTGTGTAGTTTCTTTTGTTTCACTGGTTTTCTGCACAGTATTATCACTGTAGTCTGTTCTAACACAATCATTGCTTATCTCCACACTGACCGTGAAAACCTTGCTTACCTTATATCTCTGAGATGGGAGGAAGGGAAACAGAATCCACAGCTTTCTTTCTCTGAGTTTATCTAAAGGCAACATGAGGCTGCAGAACTCTGATGAACACAAATCCAAAGCTTATCTTCCAAAGTTATTCTCCTTTTACTGCTCAATTCCCCTTTTGTTTCACCAGGTTGTGTTTCCTTGCACAGCTGCTGTGGACCGATAGGATCAAAAGGATAAATTTAAACACTGGACCAGTCAAGATAAAAAGTTCAGGAAAGTGTCGGAAAACACTTTGGTCCAAGGGCCCAGGAGCAACAGGTTCTACAGGTTCTTATTCAGAACTTCCCTTCCTTGTTATCTGATGGACTTTGATGAGCTGTTGACCACTGATGGGCTTCGCTGTATTTTGGAGTCATGGCACTGACGTCAGTCTATCAGTCTAATGTCAGTGTATCTTGACGTTTGGCCAAAACACATCCAGGTAGAAACTCATGTTGGTCTGTGCTGCGTTGGCTCTCACAGCTGCTCCAGAAAGCACAGCTGTGCTGCTTCGAGCTGAGTTTAGCAGAGTTTAGTTTCTGCATCGCTGCACGCACTGGAACATATGCGTCTTTCATTCAGAGACGGTTCATAGCTGTTGCATCTATACTTGTGAGAACGTTAAAGTAAATGTTTATAATAACTTACTTCTTCATCATATAAGGACCAAATGATTAGCTTTCCTAGTTGCTCTATTTTTTGGTTTAAATGCTCCTTCTGTCTTCTCCTGCCGTCCAACAGGAAGTCGGATCAACCAATTGGCGCGCAGCTCTAGACAACTAGTAGTTGAGATATGGAAGATGTGTGTGTTGGACTGTCTGCAACCATCAGTGACCTACACTTGACTATAAACCCCTTTACTGCACAGGTACGTGTCCATGCTAAGCACAGTTGCAGCGAAAGTTAGCCTTTATTCTGTCCGACTGAGCTGGAAAGATAAATCACTGAGACACTGGAGACAAGAGTGTGAAATTTGGGTTTGGAAATGCTTGAAGGTGAAATAATAAGATGCAGGACGGAGGAGGAGGTGGTAGTTAGAGGGGGGTGGAAGCAGGGGATTGGCTGGGAGTGAGGGAGGAAAGGCTGGAGGGAGAAGGGTCGTGACGGGGGGTCCAGAATCCCTCCCTGGATGTGTGTGAAATTACCCTGACAGTTAGACCGCACAGGAAAAACAAGCGTCAGAAGGGAGAACAACGTACAGCGACTATGTTTTCACACACGAGCACAGCATGTGTGGACGGCCAGAAGCACACCGAGTATGAAAATATCAGGCAGTAGTCTCACAGTGCACATGAGATTTATCTTTGCTGTTTGAGGAGCAAGAAGGAGACTGGAGGGGAGAGATGAACAGCACAGCCCTGGTGAGGCGTGGGTAATTGAGTTTTGTGCAGCACGGCGGGGTCAGGGGTCAGCCGAGTGACAGACTCCCCTGGAGTGGCGGCTCGGCCAAACAATAGCTCATTAAAGTAGAACGTGCATCTCACACACACACACGCACACACACACGCACACACACAATCACGGCCTCGGTGGGCAGTGGGCCAGTTGATCTAACGGCAGCTCTTCGCCGTTGGATCTGACATGGGCACAGAGCAGGAGCAGGACGACTCAGCAACGGGATGAGAAATATCATGTGGATAGAGGGAGAAAAATAAAAGACTCTGATCCTGAAGAGACAGACAAAGCAATAGTAAGACCACAAAGATAAACTCTTAAGACCAAATAAAGATAAGATGGACTTTATCAGGTATTTCCTGTCTCGTCCTAATCCTCTGTGCAGTCAGTTTTCCTCATCTGACCCATGATGTAATGTCAGTATTCATTTTTACTGATGGCAGCAGATTGAAAACAAATAAACTTGAAGTCCTTTGAATTTTGTTCCAAACAATGAACTTGTTTGTGTTGTTTTTGTGGTAAATAGAATTAGTTCTGCTCCTTACAAGAAACAGCAACACACATGATACGAGGCTCAGGAAAAACACCACATACCAGCATCTCCAATTGAATCTGCACCAACTACAGGCAGGGGAACAAAAACCTGCGGCCAATCACAGCGAACCAGCTGCTTATGGCGTCTGTGTATTTCAACACTCACTCAAATGAGTGCTCACCGGTGTTTAAACTAAAACTACATTGCAAAAAGCAAATTCAGTTGTAAGACCTTTTACACCAAACATGTGGTGTCGATTTTAGAAAGACGTGCATGTGTAAAAACAGTGGAAGCTGTAGCTGTAAGCAGAGAATCAGCCTGGGCGGTGAGACAGTGACATACGATCCAGGAAGTCCAGTTGCAACATAACACCATATTTTTAACCAGGCTCCCCAGTGACTCTGTCAGAGGTCAGAGGTCAAACAGGCTGCAAACTTTCAACCACAGGGCAGCAAAACACTGTTTTTCCGCCTGGTGCTAAGGTACTGTTTATCAAACACTGTTTAAAAAACAGTCAGAAAGACAGTCGTCACAGGTGCAACTGAATCAACGAGACTGTTTTCTCTCAGTGAGATCAACGGGATTTGTGATGCAGATTTATAACAATATCGACACAACACACAAGGTAAATCACAGGAATCTACAACTTCCCACTAAGCCTCTTTAAAACCTATGCAGAGCCTTCTGCTCCACCCTGGGGACGCTTCTTTCTGCAATAAGTACAAGATGTTGCTGAGTGGGAGGTTTCTCTGGTCGTTTCCAACCAGCCCTGCAGTGCTTCATGTGGACCGACATCTGACCATGGCCGACAGCCCACCCACATAACGTGGGATATGAAATTAACAGCAGATATTCTGATTCTCAGAACAAAGTTATTTCCTGACAAGGAAGGAAAACATGCAGCTTTTATTGATGAATTACAATCTGACTAAGACCTGCTTTGTGAAATGTGACCAAATCAATATCCTTCCTTCAATATCATCGCCCTCTTTTTCACCTCCATCCTCACCAGTTCTCCTCCTTCATCTTTACCTCCTCATTCCCTCCTCTTCCACAACTACGCAACTACTTCCTCCTCCTCCTCCTCATCATCACTTCCTCTGTTCACTCTCCTCATCCCGTCTTTCTCCCCAGATGCAGAACACTGGATGTGACTAATTTTAGCAACCACACACACACACACACACACACACACACACACGCTCAGCTCTAATGACACTTCATTAGTGGCTTCTTTCCCACTGAGGGGCTGCAGGGGAAATGGTAAGATGATTATAAGAGATGGACAGAGAGAGCGAAAGAAGCTGAGGTGGCAGTCAGTGGTAATGAAACTGAGAAATGAGGTGTGTGTGTGTGTGTGTGTGTGTGCGTGTGAGAGAGATAGAGAGAGAAAGGAGACACTGAAGCTAAATTAAAACTAAGGCAAATAAATCAGCTACTGACAGAAAAGATTTCAGCAGCTTTCCAGCTGAAAAACCTAAAATTCCTTCTGTGTATCAGCATCTGGGAGTTTCCCACTTACACACAGTCATATTTAGGTTCTCTGAAACATTTACTGGGCTTTTAAAAAGCTGAAGCTGTCTGAATACAAGTTGAGTTGGAAATTCATTTGTGTTGCTCACGGCACCAAACATCTACTCGACCAAAGTATGTCCAGGTTACTGAGGATTATCCACAGTGAGCTCTGCGGATAATCCTCAGTAACCTGGACTCTGTTTCATAGTGATACGTCTCTCTCACATGGAGTCTTCTAACACCTGAGCGTTGAAAAATGAAAGAGAAAGAGGAAAACAAAGAAGCACTGAAGCTGAGAGTGAGCTTACTCACTGTTCCTCAGTATTAATTGCAGCTAGTTTTAGGAGGTTTTTGGTAAAGCTTTGGTTAAATCTGCAGTAAATGAACTGAAGCTGATGTGACATGAACACAAATACATTAAGGTGTGTATAGGATGTGTATATAGCATATAGCATCCAATATTTATATGATTATTATATGATTATTATCTAATGTTTATTTAATGATGCATCCACAAACAAACAGACACAGACTGACTGTGTTTGTTTCCAGCAAGTCGTCAGTTGTTTCAAGTTAATTAAGTTACACACAAAATAAACCCTGGGCCGATCTTTCTAAATATCATGCCAGTCTGTAGAAACAAACATGTTTTTAAAAAGCATTCAGTCGCTAAATGGATCTGAGGAGACATACACTCATCCTGTTCACTAGAAACTCCCTGTGAAAGCTCTGCAACTTCCATTTCTTTCTCCTGGCAGGAAGCAGGAGTTTGTTGAATCACAGTCTGGACCTTTAAAGTCCAAGATACTTTTCAGAAGAAATGAACGTGCAGCTGGAATAATTTCACAGCCTGAATTTAAGTTGGTACTACAAAATGACCTGGTCAGCCTATCACAGGCTTCTCTATTGTGAGCTTATCAAACCTGCAGTAAATGTCAAAACAAAACTCCAGGGGATAACATTTCTTTTAATCACAGTGCCGCCACTGAAAGAGGCACCTGACACGCTGATACTGAGCTATTTTTTGAGGGACCATCATGCATTTGTGAAATATTTGCCAAGCTGCTTCACTGTAAACTGTAGCATCAGCGTTATCTTGCACCAGGACATAATCCAACATCATGAGGTTTGGTAGATCTCGTTAGACCCAATAACTGCATATTTCACACACACTTCCCCTCTCGCTCATTCTCACATACTTTCCTCTTCTCTGCTAGAATAACCACAGTCATCAGGACCCGAAGGGGCATTCATTTTTCACTGTTGCCATGACGATCTAACGAGGGGGGGGGGTGTTAAGTTTGACTGGTGCAGTCACCTTGATAAATGACCCTCTTATTACTGGCTGTCTCCCAGGGAATACTGTATACACACACACACACACACACACACACACACACACACACACTGGTAACAGACTCTCTCCCAATGGCTATCTGTCCAGCTGACACACACACACACACATATACACACACTCAGATCACTTTACATGCTAATTGGGCGACAAACCCCTTAGCAAATAGCAGTTTAATGAGTCGCTGCTGTCTACTACGGGCAGGGAAAGTCTGAGTCTACAGGACAGGGGGGCTAGTGGCACTTTGGGAGGAGGAAACCATCCAGAGGTCAAAAGGTCACCGCAGCATGTTTACATGCACTGAGTAATTTTCACTGATCGTTCTCTGGTGTTGGGCTTATTCTTTTTCAAAGGTCAAATCACACAGGCCACAAAAATACACATTGTTCACATAAACTCCAGAGGAATGCTGCCCTGCAGGAGGAGGTTTGAACTTTATGGATCCAGACTTTGAGATATCCATCTCTGACACTTCTGTTGCCACCCGATAGACCCAAGGTCAAAGGAATTCAGTCTGTGGTTCTCACACCATTAAAAAAAGAAACAGCAATGCATCTTTGCAGACTCAATGGCCTGGTTACTCTGGATAACCCACAGACCTCATTTTGAACAGTTTACACTGGATGGTCCTTCTTAGACTGTAACAGCGTCTCTGTGAAAACTGCTGATCGCACGTTCTCTGTATTATCCACAGTGACACGAGCAGAACCACTAGAACTGCTAAAGGCCTTGATACTATACGTAAAACCAAGTACCTGTAGTACTAGATACCAAAGATTGTTTATTCTATAAAAAAGAATGAGCATATCAACGTGGATTTCATCTCTGTTGTAGGAGGTAAGAATCCATCATATGACAGACAGGTAGGGGGGGGGGGCTGCTAGCCTAGTTTGATCAAAAGAGGGAAATATGCCCTCCAGGGTTGTCACACTTACTTTGCAAAGTGTATAAACTCAAATGTCTAAACATGACACTGCTGTTTTAGGAGCAGTCAGACGCTGGAGCCGAACGACAACTATAGTTAACGTCTCAAAAGTTCTGTCTCTTCTCCTTCGTAAACAACAGTCGCTGGACTTTTCCCCACAGCAGTGGAAGATCCTTGTGCCAACACATACAAATAACAATTCCTTCTTTTTATCTGAGGAAAGAATCGTCCGAGGCAGCCCGATTAGTTTGAGTGATTTTCTGTGTTTTATTTAAAGCACTTCCTCAGAATATGTGTTGCTGATCTCAACGACACACATGTTCTAGGAGGTGGCCCACTGATGGTGAATACTCCAGAAACGTAACTAGGGTTTGTCCAAGAGACATTTCAGACACGCTGAGCCCAAGTCACAACACGTGGACTCTGCCGCATCATGAATGTCAACAGCCCCAGTCTGGCTCACAAGTCTTTCCATCAGGTCTCATTAGCCGTGCTCGACACAACATGAGGAGTCAAAGGTTCTGACGAAACTGGAACCTTTATCACCTGCCATTCCCGTAAATGATGCCGCACTTTTCCCCCAGTGTCTCTGTCTGTTACTCTGTGCAGCGAGAAACCTTCAGAGAAAACCAGTCAGCGATGTTAAGAGACAAACAGGAAAGTGGGTCTGCAGGCCTCTGAGTTGTTTCCAGGCCATTTCTCTTTGACCAGGAACCCAAGCCCCCTTCCCCGATCATAAAGCTATCAGCCTCAGAGGGGAAAACATCGTCCACGCTACAGTAAACCGGAGAGGACGACGGATAATGTGTCTCTGCTGGAACCCCTGACAATCATCAATTATTCACACACAGGCACTCTACAACCTGAAATAACCACACACACACTCATAGCATCCACACAGAGGGGGACACTAACCAACAAAGTGCTTGTCTTCTTATATAGACACAACACACACTGCAGCGTTCAGGGTTTTCAGATAGAAAAGGAAAGTTTCTAAGAGGAAAGTAGAGCATTTGAAGATGTCTCTGTGCCAGTCTTGATTTTTGTAAATATTTTTCAGCTCATTAAACTGTCAAACAGATAAGACATCAGGCCTGCCTTCTAAAGAAAATACTTCATTAGGATGTAAGTTTTAAAGCAGTGGCAGTTCTTCAGGATTAAGAGGAAGGAATAATCTGTTTAGACACCGACAGAAATTTCTCCAAATTAAAACGTTTGGCTTGTTCACGGCCTTTTCATTGGCAGACGTTTTTAAAACTACAGGAAACCACTTGTTTAACCAACGATTGGCAGGCTGGACATAAACAGCTGTTACGTTCATTAATACGATGCAACTGCCACTGTCAGCAGACAAGTGCTGGATGTTTCGTCAGAATCAGATCAGTAGCACAATGACAACATTTCAAGGCCAGAAATATTGATTTAATTACAAAAAGATAATTAATGAATTCATCAAAGAGGCATGAAAATAGGATCTGCAGTGATTAAGAATACAGGATATTAATCAATAACAAATCAGCCACCTCGTATTTTCCATAGAGGTGGACACACCTGTAAAATCTATCACACTCTAACTGCTTGGTTGTGGTTTGCAGTGTGGCTGAACTGGCCTGAGTGAAGAAGAAAAGAATAAGAGACGACGGGGACTTTAGGATATAGTGTGATTTTTTTAAATATAGAAATAAAGAGACTTTCAGAAAGTTAGAAAAATACTAAACGTGTAGCTGCAGCAGTGATGCCGCAGAGCAGCATCCTGGGAGAGGAGAGTATGTACACACTCGCTTCTGTGTGACATGAAGTTAAACAGACTACTGGTAAAAACTATGAGCACAAGAAAAGAGACACTGCAACAGAACAAATATGTCTCACACACACACACACACACACACACTGTAATGCACACAGGGAGAGTCACAGTACAAATCAGTACAAACTAATCTGAACTGCAACACACACTGAGAATCGCTCACACACACATTTTTACACACGTCCCTCTTACACAAACATGTGCCTATTTACACGCCTGATGGCCTCCATACAAAATTAAACAGCAAACCGGGATGTAACTATAAATGGAGATTTGAACTGCTCCTTTAAATGAGATGTCATTTTACTATCCATCCGTGAGCATTCGGTCCTCAGAAGTATAGACAAATATGAAAACACATGTGGTCAGTGTACTCACAGCCTCTCAGTTCCTCTGGGGATGTTTTTGGGTACAGAACGGATCCCCAGTCCGTGGCAGTCCACGGTGTTCCCCAGACACCTGCAGGGAGTGGGGCAAGCCTCCGTACGTCCCAGTCCAGCCAGCAGCACCAGGATGCCCCACGTCAGTGCGATCCGCAGCCCAGACCAAGAATCCTGGCCTGGAGCCGCTGCCACTGCCAGCATCCTGCCGCCTCCTGCCCCGGCTCGGTTCCAGCTTCTCCCAGCAGGCATCCTGCAGCGCTCCACGCCACACTGCAGAAACCAGCACCGATCCTATTCCTTCCCTTACCTTGGAATGAAGGACTACCACCAAGGGAATACCTCCCTTGAGAGTGGAGAAAAATACCTGAAGTACAGTGAGTGAAACGCTGAGACAGATCACAGCACAGCCAGGTGAAGTTCAGCTGGGACAGAACAGCTGCCAAAGTGGCTGCTCAGAGAGACAAAGGAGAGAAAAGGTTTTAAAAAAAAGACAAGAATATCCTCCTACTCCTCCTCCTCCTCCTCCTCTTCTTCTTCTTCTTCTTGCCCGAGCTTCAGAGCCCCCTCCAGTTGCCTTCTCTTCTCCTGCTCTCCGGTGTGCTCTCTGGCTCTGTGGTGCAGCTGTACAGCGTTCCTGCCTCTCTCCCCTCCACTTTTCATTGAGTCATTGTGCACTGAGCCACTAAAAAAACAAAGGGGGGGACTCCCTCACTCCCTCTATCTCTCTCACACACAGAGCAACCATCCATCAAAAGCTTTTACAAATAACAGCACCAAGACTCCTCCCATGCCCCCCCCCCAGTCACACATATATGAGTATACACACTCACACACACACTCACACACACACCAGCACCCAGAGTGAACTCACATCTATTCAGTGACAGCAGCAGCAGGCACCTCCAGTGACGGCAGCCTTTTTTTTTTCTCCCTCTCTCTCCTTCACCCTCTTTCTGTCTCTCACCCACATGAGCTCTCCCCCCCACGGGGACCGAAAGACCCCGAGGCTTTTCATGGACATGATGAGGAGAGGGAGAGAGGGAGGCAGAGACGAGAGGAAATCGTGATCACGCTGAAGCATCCGACCGGGACGCTCCAGAGAAAATGTGTCAACAGAAAAGAGGAAAGTAGCTGCGAAGAGAAACGACAGGAAATGTGAAATAAAAGGAGACGGACAGTTTGGTGTGTTAATGCGATAAGATGTTCTGCACCACCTGGGCTGCAGGAACCTGGGGTGGTTGGGGAAGGAAGGGGTTCTTGTGAGAGTGGCATAAGTGGAATGCCATAAGCTGCCACAGAGCTTACTTACTCAGAGGTCTATTATGGATTCACTGGCAAGGCTTTGAAATTCAAATGGAGCCTGAGTTTTCTCCACAGAAAAGCTGGCTTCAGCTTTTGTGATTGCCATATTTCCAAGGAAAAGAAAGTAGAGGAGGGAAAAAAATGTGAATCGTCAGGGATATGGTGGAGAAAAGCCACCATAACTTAAATGGACCGTACAGTGCAGCCTTCTACATCTTCGGGATGTTGTGCGTTAACTATTCAGAATTCTTGAAGAATGACCCAAATTGATGGGAATCCCACAGATGTTCACTTCACGATGATATAAAACAGAGAAAAGCTCCAGGTTTGCACGTCTGTGAAGGTGAAGGCTTGATAATGCTGAACGATCTGCATCAGCAGAGACCAGAACCCGTATGGGAGGAGAAGCAGCTTCACATACAGTAGCTCTCAGTTACAGCAGGACAGGCCTTCAACATGAAGATGAAAGCAGATTTTTGTTTGTTGTAACAGCTGCCACATTTATTGATGCAGTTTTCTGGAGCACAATTAGACGTTCTCTAAAGAACAGATTTGATTCAGTGTTTGCTGCAGTATGATGAACTGCAACTGGAGGGCACAGTTTACTACACAGCTATTTATTTATCACCAGAGATCACAGAACATACTGTGATTATTGCTTGTGGCCTCACTTCGTCTTCTCCCTGCAGATTCAGCCTGACGGGTTAATTTAACCAGGAGCTCTTCAGAAGTGATGGAAAACAAATTGGCCACAGGCGGAGCCCGGCTGCTTCCTTTGTGCAGCTGAATTGAATGACTCATTTGGCGATAATCAGCAACAAAGGGAGGGATGAGATGTTGACATCTCCGGGAGGGGTGGACCCCCCTTTATTTCTGGGGCTATAATAGCTTTCTGAGGCAGGGGTAGGTGGAGAAGTGGAGGGGGCAGCTACTGGAGTAGTGTCTGAATTGATTTCTGGAAGGACAGAGCAGATGTTTTTCTTCCAAACACATTTATTTACCAAACCATCAGATTTGGAAAAGTCTCAGCATCAGTCGCTAAAGCTTCTCATACTCACAAGACGTATTATTGAAAACAAAACAGTGCTGACGTTGATGGTTTTGATAAATTAAGACTCCAGATTAGAGGAAATACAGGAACCAACTGCTCCAAAAGAAAACATCGATACTGCTTGTTGTTCCAGCATGTCAATCTAACTAATTCATATAAATAGCACGTCACTGAGACAGAATGAATAGATGTTTAAGCTGCACTAAGCCTACATGCTTTAAAACACTGTGGAGTCAGGTTTTGGTTAGAGCCTGCTGGAACAAACCAAATCACTAATGTCTACGAATCAAAAGTGACCAAAGGAGCAGGCTGTGTATCATGTCAGTGTTAACCTCAGAGGGTCACATGTTCCCTTAAGTTCATTTTAATTTCATTTATAGTTCAAAACAAACAGAAAGACTCCAAAGGTAAAACAATTATTCATTAATACCTTTGATCATTGGTCTCTGTTCACTCAACTCGGCTCCAAAATCAGATGGGTAAGAGCTTCTGACTGGAAACTGGTGTTTGAGCGACCGATGAGACGGTGAAGACCAGTGTATGGAGTCACCCTGTGCAGACAGCATCCAGAGAAAACCATCAGCCACAAACCTGACAAAATAAATGAGCCCAGATCAGGTTGGAGTCCAGGATGTTCAACATGGACTGGACCAGGACGACCACAGTCGCTGAGCAGCAGCAGCCATGAGACGTGGAGGTGAGGTGTTCAGATATGAGGCTGCATGACTGTAAAAGGAGGAGGGGCTGACGTCTAGAGATGGCACCATGAAAGCACAGTTGGAAACTGAATGAAAAGATGACTCCCAGTCTCAAGAGTCTCTGCAGGAGAAGAGTTTTCCACTTCAAAAGTCACAGAGGAGTTTTTAGAGAACAAAGGACATGCTTGGAGAACTTTAAAGCAGAAGGTGGACAACAACAAAAGCCCTCCAGCAAAGAGCAGCTGAACAGAATCCACTGTGAAAAACCGACAGAACATCTGTCCAGAAAACCTTGTATCATCCATGGCCAACAGGATCCAATCTGGCACCAGAAATACAGACAGTTGGATATAAAACTTGTCAAATGAAAGAACTGAATCTCTGATGAAGTGTACTGACTTTTGATTTAGGAACTTTCATTACAAATTAATTAAGGGCCTTCAGCTAAAACTACTTTTACTGACCAGGGGTTTACTCCGTTCTGTTGTGTACTGTAGTAATAGATGTACTTTATGTGCAGTTTATTATCATCCTTGAATGTGCACCTGAGCATGAGCAGCTCTTTTGACCTACTTTCCTTAATCACATATGGGTATCACTGTGGGAGAGACAACCTTTACCTACTACAGTGGAACAAACCTGGAGCAGATCTTACTTCTTTCACTGAACAGACGTACAATACAAAACAGGGCAGAGACGACTTTTCCTCCTTCTTCCGCTTAGCTCCTTAGACGCCTGCAGGAAGATGCTGCATGTTTTACCAAACCATAGCAGCCAGTGTGCTGCTTTATGCTGCAGTCTGCTGGGGAGGCAGCATGAAGCAGAAGGATGCAAGGCAGCTGGACAAACTGGTGGAAAAAAGCTGGTTCAGTGGCTGGAATGAGGCTGGACTCACTGGAGGCTGTGGTGGAGAGACGCTCACAGACAAAGGTAGAGACCATCCTGGAAATCACTGACCATCCCCTTCACAACATCCTGATGGATCAGAGAAGCAGCTTCAGGACTGAACCATACAGGAGATCCTTCATCCCCACAGCCATCAGGCTCTACAGCACCTTAGTAAAATGATGGATGACTAATTAACATGAACTGGACTGTTATTGACTGGACAAATAAATACTTATTACTTTCACTGCAAGACCACCTCAGTTTTTACTTTGGGGATTACAGTTTATCTCATCACATCACTACAATTTTAAGTAAATCTCCAGAGATGATGTACTCAATTAAGTTTCTATAGCAACAGATAAATTGGACTAAAATTAATCTGCAACTCTGCATATGGCCTTAATAATAACCAGTAAGCATAAGAAGTTAAACGCATAATCTAATAGTTCTGTTGGTGAGGTGGCAGTTTACGACTGTCATTAGCAGACAGACTGCACCTCCATATTAACCAACATCACCCTCTAGTGGGCAAACACAAGCACTACACTTATGAAAAAAGTGTCAAGTACAGTTTCTGTCAGGCAGCACTGATCACATACTGTACTGTCAGTATAGATTTAAACAAACACTGAAACAATAACTCCAACATAACAGGTAGGAAATATAAAAAAGTTTTAATCCAAAGCATATCATTTGCTAAGGAATCCAATGTACACATTTAACTTATTTTACACAAAAAAAGGTTATCACAGTTTAAACCAATTGACATAAAAAGATAAGTTCTTCATGACATTGGAAAAATGCGACATTGGCCCTCATTTACAAAGAAATAAGGTGCAACTGAACATTTTAGGTGCAAATTAAAAGGTTATCCACTTTTGTCTCATGTGTGTTCCCGTCATATTTGCAGAAACTATGCGCAGCAAGCACGTAGAGATCAGTAACTACATTTTTCACATTTATGTAAAGGTAAAAGACTTAAACCTGCAAGAGTCTGAAAATGTAAAACCGCATCATTCAGAATGAAATTTCTTTTGTTTGAATGACAAATATACACTTTAAAAAAAAAACCAAAAAACACTAAGTTAAAACTCATTTTGTAGTTAAATTCTACCCACCTAAAAACATTTCCTGCCTTAAATGCAATAAATACAACAGAATCAACATTAGCTCAAATAAAACAGGTTTGTAAAACTGCTTGTAAACATGATGAAATATTGTGAGAAAAATAAACCACAAAATGCAAAGATCCAATTTTGGCTGTTTCTCAGCTGAGATATATTCAGTCAGGCTCATTAAAACCTAAATGATCTGCTGCTATGACAACACATGAAAAAAGGAGGTTTACCAGAATCCACATCAGGAACATGTCAGACAACTTCATCACTTTCATCAAACCAACTGCTACAACATCCACAACCCTCTCGAAAAAGGATGCACCAATAACAGATTCTTAAAGAAATACAAGTAACTTGAAATAAACAAAAACAAAAAAACATTCCAAGATACCAAGACAAAAAAATGACTTCACAGCTGCTTTGGGTTGTGGTTTGCAACGTCGCTGAGCATGGACCCTGCTGAGGTGTCGCCGAGCAAGGCAGTGGATCCAATAAGTACAATTCTTCTCAAAACGTCCCAACTTTTACTTGTCAAAGACAGTTTTGTAATTTCGTAAGCAGCTCATTGCACAGCTGTTCCTTTAATCACAAACAACCCTAAGAACAGTCATTTTCAACACACACTGTTTGGAATGATGCACACTGAATTCAATATTTAGTGTCACAGGCTTATGATCTGTCACGAACTGCAAAAAACCCACAAAGGTCACTGCCTGATACGCTCCTATCTTCCTGTCCTCACACTGGTGCCTTACCCAAAACATGGTCTCGTCCTAACACATCTGCTTGTCCACATTAGACCAAATACCCAGTATGTTAAGAAGAGACCTGAATTGTAACAGATTACTGTCCATTTTCATCTGAACACATACGTACAAAACACTCTTTCAACTTTCATTTCAACCATCACATCAACAAATTCCTCAACCACCTTTGTTAAAATTAAATGACACCCTCCACCTTTCAGGCCAAGAAAAAAGAAAAAAGAAAATTTAAATGTTTGAAAAACATAAGAAACTTTAGTAATATAAGATTTTAAATCCCAGTCAGTGGTTTCACAATGAAAAGTAAAGATCATTATTATTTAATTCCTATTTTCACCCAGTTATCGTCCAGTAACTAAAGAGGACACGTTATACCAAGAGCAGTTTCACACTTTAAGAACAAAGTCTAAAAGAAATGAAAATGCACAAACACACTATACAACATGTATACATATCACATGAGCTGCAGCAGACTGTAAGCTCAGCTAGATAGTGGTCACAGATTCTGATACAGTAGCTAACAAAACTAGTTTCAAGTGATAACTGACACAGGCAGGTCTGAGCCAGCAAAGCCAAACCAAACCAAAGCCTCCAGTGATCCACACTCGGGTAGAGCTGGACGGGAACCCTGAAGTTTAGAATAGTGTTTATTCAAAACAGCACGCCATGAAAACGGTAAAGTTTTAATGCTCATGTGTCCATGTTTCACATTTTAAAATATGATCCTTCCGCAGATCATTTAATTCAGACGTGGTTGTGCCAGATGAAGCTTTAAGAAAAGGAACATTTTAAATTTGTTTTAACACATCAATTATTCTGCGATTCTTCTAACTGCTCCTATTTCCAGCCCTACATCCCATATTACCACACACATTTCGTGTGACAATCCTGTTGACTCTAAAATAGAACCAATCACAAAAGCACTTTGTTCTAAAAGTAAAATGACTTAAAATAATTTGAAAACATTATTAAATAAATAAAGTCCAGTACCTACTGCTGCTACTGCAGTTTCTTATCTCCCAAAGAGTACCATATTCTTTCAAAGTGCAGCCGATGGGTCAGTATTGCTGCCTGAATAAATTAGTAACACAGCTATAATCAAAGCAATTTGGGCATTTTTACAGAACCCACAAGTAAATTATCTAAAATAAAAGCAGCAGTGGAGGATTTTATTCCACTCTACTAGTTTGCAAACCTGCCGTGTCCAGCTGTAGACAGGACAGAGTTCCTGTCGTTTGGTTTGGCTGTCCTGGCTAATCCTGCTGTATATTAGTCACAGTTAAAGTAAACCTAAGACAAAGAAAAAACAATGATAAACATACGGAATAATATTAATACTGCCCGGGTCCAACGTGAGATGAGGACGTCGCAGGTTTTATGCTGAGATCTCCTGAGCAGGAGAAAAACACATTTTGGACACAGAGGGAGAGTCCTGCTGAGAGACAAATGCAGTGGGGACAGACAGGAGGTGGGACAAAAACTGTAAATCACAAGTGAACACTGACAATTATAATATCTTGTAATATATCTTGGTGTATGCAGATCCCATGTTACCATGTTTTAGACAATTTAATGAAATAGGAAGCATTTTCTAGACTCATGTGTCCCATAAAAACTTAAAAAAATAACTTATACCTTCCTCTTATATTGTCTTTAAATGTAAAGTTTCAAGAAAAGAATCAGATGGCCAGAATTTTCACTTCCTACCAAAACAAGTCCTGATTAATGGGTTATAGTCACTAGTTTATTCATCTGCTCTGAAAATAGCTTTTTTATTATAATACAAATATCCAAAACTATAGTCACTGTATAGTGTATAGTCACTATAGAGTCGATGTGAATTAAAAAAAATAAAACTAATGCCAATGATGTCATGTGAAGAACAAATGGGAAACAGTGTCATACCTGGGAGACCTTTAGAGCTTTGTCCTTATTAAAAGGGAAGTCTGGGTTTTTTACCACAAGCCCTGCCTTCCCCAACACAGGACCATTTAATGTGATGTTCTCCTGTACAGGCACAACAAAATAATAGTAATAGTATTTTTGTCATGTCGAGGCATATGCTGATTGATTGGCAGAGAAGAGCAAAGACAAAGCCAACAGTAAAAGTACAACAAAATATCAAATACATCAGAATTTGTCAATCTACACATGGTTAAACAAAACACTTACCGCTTTCAGGATGACATTCTCTTTGCCATGTTTTCTTCCTGCCCTGGTGACAGTATCAGGGGAGATGTGTCTGACTAGCCTCTCTGCTGTCAGCTGCTCACCACGAGCTTTGCGCTGTCATCACAGCATCAGGTGGGAAAAGTTATAAAACAGCTCTTTGCTGGAACATTCAACACTAACAGCTGCCTGGTATAATTAGCATTCCTTTACAATTTGGCACTTCTTTAATTCACATGATTATTTTGTCTCTAAATGTGGAAAATATTATCACAATTAAAATGAGCATTGACAGGTACAACCTGTAAACACTCACAGGCATCAGAGAACAATACCTTTGACCAATGAGCAGAAGGTGCTACCTTATAACCTTTCTTTAACATTAACAGTGTGTGCAGTAATGTTCAGAAATTTAAGGACCTCGCCCTTCCATGCCATGTCCATAAAAATGCAACATGACAATAATTAGTTTCATTTCTCTTAATTATTGCTTCTGCTCGTCATGACTTTCCAGCATTAATATGGAACTCGATACCTTGATGAGGCCACCAAAGGAACGTGAACGGGGATGTTTCTTGTTGGCAGCAGCAGGACCATGCTGGTGCTCATTGGGAGGCGTCCCAGAGTTTGTCTGTTTGACTAACTGCACAGAGGGGAAAAAAAAACAAAAACCCATACATTTTATATTATTTAACACACACACAGTGATTTGCATTTAGGATGTTCAAGAACAGATGAACTATTTTGTTTTAGTTCAACCAGCCAGAAAGAAACCCCAGAAATGAACCTGTCGGACGAGTTTCTTTTTCTTGGCAGAGTCCGGCATGTTGTGGTGGACGTGTCTGAAGAGCTCCTTCAGGGCCTCCTCAGTGTACTGTTGGGCTGGTGACTGGCACTGCTCATGAGAGCTGGGGCCCATTACAGCTGTTCTCTTCAGGGGAAACGCTGTCCGCTGAGAGGGAGAGCTGCTCACTAACAGGAGGTCCAGATCGTCCTGAGAGCATACATGACGTTATATGTATGGGCAATATATAAGGACAAGTCAGGCAGTATGTTTTCTGTTGGTGGTTATTTATTTTGTTGGATGTATATATTTGATATAACTAATGTGACTCCACTAACCTTAGTCTGTAAAGCCTTGGTTCCAGTGAAGTGAACTCTGGCATATTCTCGCAAGTAGACTGGAGCCTGAACAACATCCAGAACACACTGTTCATCCACAAGTTATGCAATAAATTGTCACACAATATGAGTTTTATTTCTGTGTGATTCGTAGAGCATTTCCAGACTGGGTGCATACTGGATAACTAATCTAGGCCAATTTTATTTATTTATTTTTTAATTATTATTTGACTTTCAGCCATGTGTGTTGTTAACAGTCACCCGAAAGAGTTTCTGTGAATGTTTGATGAGGAAGGCCATGCTGTTGTTCAGTTTCTTCAGATTGTCTTTCAGGTCACCAGCTGTCATCTGGAGCAGAACAGAACAGAAATCTGATCACAATTCATTTAGAGATGCTTCATTTCTATAACCCTGTAGTATTATATAACTATAACTAGTATAAACTATTTAAACTGTATAACTAAGGAGAGAGATCAGTTGCAGTTAAGCTGTTCATTTCATAAGGGTGGAAGACAAATTAACTTAACTTTCAAACTAACCGACCTTATATTGATTAGTGATCTATAATGAGCTAGAGCACAGTCCCTGGTCTTTAAACTGCTCTTAAGTACAAATCTTACATGTCGGGGCCACAGGACATGTGGGGCAAACATGAGGGCCAGATTGAAGGCAGACATTTTGTTCTTGTCCTGCTGTTTGGCAGTGTGGTAGAGCAGGTCCAGCAACAGTTTGAGCAACGACCGGTTGGACTGGGGTAACAGAAGGAAGAGAAGCTGTAGAGCCTCGATTTGACGCTCCTTGTTGGGTATTGCAGTCTTGTTGCCTTGCTCATCAAACAGAGTCATGTCTGGGAGGGGGACAAAAGAGAAGTAAGCATGTCACAAACAGAATTATTATTGATCTTTACATTATTAGTCACCTAATTCTGCCATTTTTTTTCACATTTACATCACAACCATGTCAATTCCAAAATACTACAAATAGTTTTAATTCCTACCAGCTATCTTGAGGTGGACATGGAAGTGTCTGTGTGTGAGCAGAGGCTCAGGCAGCTCTCCCAGGAAAGTCTTGAGCAATGTGGCCACATCATTAGGGTGAAAGTCTCCAGATGCCAGGTCAACATCAGTTCCGCTGTTGAGGAGCTCCTTCAGAGCCTGCTGTCGAACACTGTTTCCCGGAACCCGAAACAGACCCTCCACATGCAGATCTGAGGTCACAAGAGCCAGTGGAGATCCGGATGTAAAGCATTCAACATTTCCTAATTCTATATCTAGTTTTTGTTTTCTCTCTGATAATTATCACTCATCCCTGGTTTTAGGACAATTAGAAAACATGGCATTAAAATTATTCTGGAATAAAATCAAGTAAAAGGCTATTTACACTGATCAGTGGTAATGGGTTAATGGGAGCTAGCTTCTGAATGGCAGGGGAAGAGAAGCTTTTTTAAAAATAATTAAATACACAGTAAATTTTATTTAGATTACTCACGTTTACTGAGGTACTCAATGAGCTGGTAGATCTGGGCGATGCAGGTCTCTGTCAGTGGGGTTCCAAACACAACGCCTTTATCTGAGAAAGTAGAAGAAGAGATAGCAAAAGTTACTGAAGAAATCCACCTTACAATAAAACATTATCATCACATATTAGTTTGAAATATCCCCTCAAAAAGGTCTAATGACACTTCCTCCAACACTACCAAGCTTTTGTAGAGAAACTAGCTTTAAAACGGTATAAATAAGCAAACATGCTACAGAAAAGGTAGTTGTGTTGTGTCATGTACATATTGTTAAAAGACACATTTAAAAATGCAACATAGGGTGTAGGCAGCATTCTTCTTTTAAAACTGATCGACCAGAGCAGGTTCAAGTTCAATTTCTAGACGATAATTGACCTCTGACCTTTGCGTTTAAGGAAGTTGAAAGATCGGAAAAACCCTCCATTTCCACCTGTTGGGGTCTTAGGGCCCTCTTCACCAAGGAGCTGAGCAAACTCTGTGCCAGGAAGGTCAATAAGGCGTGTAATATTACTAAGCACCAGCTCCAGGAAAACATCCGGGTTTTCATGGCGAAGTTTTTCCACGAAAAAGTCTGGGTTGAAGATGACTGGTGGTCGGCCAGCACGAGTGCCCCCCAGTGATTCCTCATGGCTGATCACCATACTGCACACCGTACCTCTGAGGAAGACACACGAAGATGTTGCATGGCTTTTTCTCTTTGTATGCACAGCAAGTTTTGATTAGGTAAAAACCACCAGATGGCAAGTGCTGCTTGATGTATGTGTGTGCTTCAATTATGAATCTTTAATACATCTGTGTATAATAAAAATAGTTGAAGTTACTGACATTTGTCTGAGGAGCCTGACATTATATTGTGGCTCCTCAGTCCTCAGCACACAAATAATGTGTACGTGCCACATTTTGAGTTCAGCTTTAATGTTCTGACCTCTCTCAAATCAGTGTGTTGATGTGCCAAAGTTTGAAATGAATTCTTGAATTATTTTGTTATATGTTTCATGATTAATATAGCTCATCACTCATACTATGTCAAATTTTATTACTCATTAGTAAATAAAAATAGAGTAGATATTGTATTAATTTTTTTAATGTAACGTTACACTTTTTTATACAGGCTATTCTGCACGGATATGAATACAGTGGGTGAGATTTTGGCTTGCCCTTATGTCATGGACAAAGAATAGTATTAATAAAAGCCACCTCTCACACCACAAACAATCTAGCTTATTATTACAGACCAAACAATGACAGGGCGATCTATAGTGCATAGTTTCTACTAAATATATAGTTGCATGTAAACTAGCAAAGAAAAAGACCCTTAAGTGTAGAATAATGTGTCAAACCAAAATTAACGCGAACTGAGTTAGCTAACCATGGAAACTGTAGTTAAGCTAACGTCAGCGACGGTGTAGCTAGCTAGCCCAAACATGCAACAGCCTTCCCGAGCTAACCCTTCTCAAGTTTAATAATGAGTGATAATACTCACTAGCGTTGTTTATTTCATTTTCAAAGTGTTTAGCATTTAAATCACGGCCAATAATGTTTATCCACCGGGTTTCACTGTGAGCTTCCTGTATTGTCATGGTAACGCTAACGTTTCAGCGCTAACGTTAGCTAGCTAGCGTAACAGAACTGGCTGTTAACAAACGTCTTCGTCACTCCATTTGACTAAAACTAATTACGTTTGACGGTTTCAAAATGTCGCCAACTTTAAAAATCTAACAATATCAGTTTCAAACCACTCTTACCTTCTTTTTTGCGTGTTTTCGTCGACATCTTTCCCAGCAGCCATGTTCGGTTTGAATTCTCCGCTGTTATCGTTCAGGCCCTGCCCACCTCGTCAATCATTGGTGGGCTGGCCCAACAAACGCGTGACGTGTAGACGCTGTTTGCCAGGTCCGTCGCTCTGATTGGCTGGTTTGAATTCACTGGCTGTTTTGCAGGACAGATAGGCTATATAAAGGAAAATTGGGACCAACAGGAAGTTCATACATACAGACGTGTGTTTACAGGAGCTAAGGATGACAGAAAAAGACAAAGTGGACTTATTAACAGCATTTTCATGTTATGTAACTACACACAGAGGGGTCAAAGCATCCACAACAACATATAACCGGGGCAGCTTTTTCAGTACCAGCCATAAAGGTAAAGGTAAATAGGGTTTATCCCACAACAGGTCACCTGGGAGTCTATGGTAAAAATGGTGGAGATACCTCTGACTGCACAGAAAGGAATGTCAAAAGTCTTAATATGCTCTGACTATCTGTTCTTAACAGTCATTTTTTACATGACTGTTTACACCAGCTCAGTTTATGTGACTGCAGCACATAGGGGGCCTGAAGGGGAACGAGGAAGCACACAGGCTAGCAAAGCAAGGATTACAAAAGGATGAAACAGATTTAAATATAAATCAGAACTGAAGAGAATAATATGGTCTAAAGCAAAAGACAAATGGCAGCAAAAGTGGAATATAAAAGGTAGATTTCTTTATAATCTCAACAACAGAGTCAATACAGCATCATCTACTTTGTGTCATTAAATACTGTATAAATACCTTTGGTTTATACCCTGCCATAATATGACTCTACCAGTCTATGCCATTTGCAGAGAGAACTGTAGTTGAAAATACCTGCAGATACACAAATATATCATCACTTGCAACATCATATGTAATCACACTATTTCAGTTCATTGTACATTTGTTTTGTGACTTTTTCAAAATACATTTCTTTAACAGTAATGACAGAGTCCAGAAGAACAGACAAGAACACGAAAAGCAAACACTGTCCCAAACTTCAGCAGCCAGTTAGATCTACAAGCAAACCTCTCAGACACACAACAGCTGGAATATGAAGTTATTTCAGTTCAATATGAAGAAACATATTGGCTAAAGTTTAACAATTTGCATGAGTGCAGCTTGATGGAGTCATGGGAATGAGTTTGGATCAGTCACTGCAGGATGTGTTGGTGGTGACAGACCCAAACCATCACTGTTGTGAAGGTGCAGCACAGAAATCTTGCTGGCAATAACCAAGACTCCTCCCTGTCTCTGTCACATGCACTTTTACACTTTGTTACGTATCCAGGAAGATTATTAGAGGAAGACTTTAAAGTCTGTGTGACTGACCACAGTGAGGTGACAGAGACCTGACTCCGCATCTGCAGTCGACGTCCTTCTCAGTAAGAAACTGTTCTATACATTTGTTTCTATTGCCCCGTTTAGACGTGAGGTGCTGGAACCATTTGAAAGGTGAGACTTTTATTTGTTTGTTTGGGGTTTTTCATATTTACTGATGTTTATTTACTTTGTTGACTAGTGAATGACAGAATCTGCAGGTAAAGACAGACATCCAGTCATCTAAATATTGGGTGAGGTGTATTTATCGACATGATTCATGTCATTTCTCATGTATGTTGTTGTCTGTTGTATTTACCTGTTATCTATTTCAACATGTCTGCAGCCACAGCAGAAAGACCAGGGGACCAACCATGAGTTTTACAGCAGCAGCAGCTGGATTTGTTTTCCAGCTTCTCTCTTCACCAGGTGCTGCATATTTATATTTTTGATATTTTACTGACGCTGTAGCTGATTGTTGTTATTATCAGATATTAGATTTGCCCTGATGACCAGTCTGTTACTTTGCTGACACATAGAGACAGACACTCACACTCACATTCACACATTGCAGAACTTGCAACACTACCTGACATATGAGGTTTTCACACCTCTTTAGTCTGCACTTCTATTTTTCACACTCACTCACCAGTTTCCTGACAAAGGACTGAACAGAGATCAAACATGTTGTTTCCACCCTCCCTCTTATAAGATATAATCCTCTGCCTTTTATCCTGTAACATGATTCACAGGTGACATTCATTCCTGTCCCTTTACTGCAGCTTCAGAGTGTATGATGTCCTGCCTCAGTGCACATACACATCAACTGTAGAGAACATGGACACATCTGTGTGTTTTCTGTGTGTTACAGTGGTGCAGGCTCAGGATGGCTGGAGAGTGACTTACACTGCTACTGACATCTGTGCCATAAAAGGATCAACAGTGAACATAAGCTGCACCTACACATACCCATCTAATGTTAGAGTTCAGGAAACATTCTGGTTTACTAAAGGGACTAATACAGACCCAGTGGATCTGAAGACTCAGTCAGAGTATTCAGGTCGTGTTCAGTATCAGTGTGATGATAAAACCTGCACTCTGACAATCAGAGACCTGAGAGAGACAGACTCAGCTCAGTACCAGTTCAGGTTCATCACAAACCAACAAAGTGGACGTTATACTGGTTCACCTGGAGTCACTTTGACTGTCACAGGTAAAACAGGTGATTTTTATATTAGTTATTTCCAACTATTCAACATTTGGAAACAGTAACATGAACATGGCTGCATGTGTGTATGTTGTTAAATCTAAATTTCTGCTCTGTTCCTCTTCTTTTTCCACATAACCAGATCTCCAGGTCAAACTGTCTTCATCTTCATCTTCATATTCATCATGGCTGGTCTGTCACAACAGGTGTGATCGGCCTGGTCGTCTTTCTTATGTCTGGTACAAGAATGGACAGAAAACTTCACAGAAACTATCATATTATTATTATTCAGGCTACTTTAATTCTGCAGACAACTATTCCTGTGCTGTAGCAACATATGAACAGCTCCCATCTCCTTCAGTGTGTGAGTTTCCACCAGAGCCTTCCACCAACTTAATGTCATTTAGCAGAGACTTACAACCCAACTACAATACTGTATACTGGATGGATTTTAGCTGTGCTGGTAGCATTTCTGTAGAAATGGCAGTTCACCACTTTGACCCAGACTGAAATATCTCAACTACTATTAGAGCAGTTGGGATTAAAATGTATTGAGAGAAAACAGAGAATGAATCATATGATGTTGGTCACACCCACGGTGAATAAAAGGCTGAGACTTTACTGTTTAGTGAAACAAACTCTACAACTACTGGATGAAATTTGGAAACTCATTCATGTGTAAATGTACAGACCACAAACATAAAGCAGGTTTCAAAGTTCTGGTTTTCAACAGGACAGGATTAATACAGGATATAAAAGCACAGAGTCTATAGGATAGTTGTCTAAAATGACAGACAATAATCAGTCCTTGTAAAGGCCAGTCTTACAGAAAAAAACACCCACCACCTGGACAGCTCAGATCCTGGAAAAATAAAACAAAACATAAGAATCTTTTAATTTTTCTGTTTAGATTTTATTCTATTTAAAACTAAGACTTTTATGAACATATATCTCATCCTAATGATAATCTATTCTCCTCCAGATGCTCCAAAGCTTCTGTCAGTGTCAGTGAGTCCCTCTGCTGAGATAGTGGAGGGCAGTTCAGTGACTCTGACCTGTAGCAGTGATGCTAACCCAGCAGCTAAATACACCTGGTACAAGAAACATGGAAATCCAAGTCTTCAACCAGCCAGTAAACAGTTTAACTTCAGCTCCATCCAGTCCTCTGACTCTGGAGAGTATTACTGTACAGCTGAGAATGATCTGGGAAGGAGAACATCTGGATCCATCTTTATTCATGTGACATGTGAGTGAAACAGCTTCTTTAGAAAGCAACATACAGCTAATAATAGCTTATCCAGTCAAATATTCATATTTAATGTTGTTAAAACCAGGAACCAGTCTTGCTGATCACACGTATTTCTTCAGCTGTGCCTGCTGCCAGTCACAAAACCACCTCTAAAGTTTTCACTAACAGACTGAGGCTTGACACTGATTAACAGACAGTATCAGCTGACAAATGACTGATCAGTCTAATGTAGATCTCCTGTCTGTTGGGGTCCAGTTCCAGGTCAGTCAGTAAGAATCATGAATCTCATCAGGTTGACTCTGGTGGTCCTGATGCTGATTCCTCTGCTTGTCCTGAGTCTGTGGACGAGGTAAAACCAAAAATCCATCAGTTCCATCACTGCTCTTTCATTTCCTTCTTCAGACGTCCTTTAGTCTTAAAGTCATGAATTCCAGTTTGTTCACTTTCACATTTGTTGTTGTTGGATTCAATCCAGGAAGAAGAAAACTTTGTGTTTCAAAGCTGAACTGAAGGAACCAGTAATGTCTTTGTCCTTTACACAATCTCAGCTCATCATTTTGATTGAAATGTTGTTAAATACGTGTTCAGGTTCATGAATGAGGCTCCATCTTTTCCTCTTACTCCATCAGTTTGACTCTGGGCTTGATTATACGAACATCTCAGCCTTGACGCCCATCGCTGCAGCTCAGACAGACGACTCAGAGGAGCAGGAAGACCTGGTGTGAAGTCCAGTCTGGTTAGAGCCTCGTGTACGGTCATACAAATAGACTGGTTGTGTAAATACAGATATTTGAGCATTGATTTAGTTAGAGTGCAGTGCTGGGGGGAGTCCTGACCTTTGACAGTGTTACTGAGGCAGGTGTTAGAATAAAAGAGTTTAAAACTGGGTGGTCTCAAACCACCGTGGGGATAAAACAGCCTTAGAGTCTGCAGGCGGGACACTTGAGGGGCTTATTGGCGAAATGTAATCTTTTAAAGATTTGACTTTCTTTACATCTACCAAAATAAAGAAATACATCAGTGAAGGTGTTTGTGGAGTCCTTGGTTTTGTGGCTGGTTTTGGACTCATGGGAGGCACAAAGCTTTTCATAATTGTCCCGTCAGGTGTTTCCTGGGTGTTTGGAAGGTTGGTATTTCCAGGCTGTGGAACAGGTTCATTTTTCTGATTGACAGACAAAACAAACTAATATTGAAATGATATACAACAGAGTGGGCCTCAGATAATGGTTATGTATAATATGTGATTGAGATATGGGTTTAAATGTGAGTCCTTTAATTTGTAGAAAACTGATATTTTCTCTGTCAGAGAGAAGATGTTATAAATATAAATATGACAGGACAACAAATATGTGGAGAAAAGCAAAGGTGCAAACTTATTGTGAACTCAAAATGATGGATTTTTAATGGATGACAGAAAAGCCAAAGATTGTATCAACATCAACAAATACAATTCCTTTACATTGGAAATCTGCTTTTGTTTTGCCCCTATTGAAGGGTGGTGACCCCACCAACATGAACAACTACAGGCCCATTTCCAAACTTTCTGTTCTTACAAAAGTACTGGAGTCACTGCTAAGCCATCAACTTAAACATTATCTATCTACAAACATTTTGGATAATTCTCAGTCCAGTTTTAGAAAAAGTCAAAGTACAATCACAGCTGCTTTAAAAGTCGTGAATGATCTCAGTGATGCCCTGGACAAACAGCATTGTGCAGCTCTGATTATAGATCTGTCCAAATCTTTTGACACTGTAGATCATTCAATACTGACACAACAGTTACTAAACATAGGATTGTCAGAGCATGCAGGAGGCTGGTTCAAAAAACAGAACTCAGTCTGTGCAGGTAGATGGTGTCTGGTCCACATCTCTAACAGTTACGAATCGAATTCCACAGGGATCAATTCTGGGGCCACTTCTATTCATTATTTACATAAAAAATCTTAATACTTGTTGTTTGTAGGTGCAGTGGCTCCATTCAAATTTTCTCTGTCACGTCACAGTTGTTCTGGCAGAAAAAGCCAATGAAGTCTGTTCAGAACATTGACTTCTCACTGGAAGCATCAACTTTCAAACCATGTCCAGTGGATAATTGAACACACTGGAATTAATCCCAGTGTCACAGCAAGTTTTGCAGTGTCTGATTCAAAGGAACAGTCAGTAACTCCAACATCATTTCAGTTCCCTCTCACTGCTGCAGAGGGCAACAGTGAGCACAGTGGTTTCATTTCAGCCTCAAACTAATCATTTGTGGGTTTATTGTTCACACTAGAGTTTGATTCACTAACTACAGAGACTAATATAGAAAGAGACAGCTTTCACTGTCATGTCTGTTCATCTTTATGCTGTACATTTCAATTTGTTGGGGTCGCTCATGGAAGTAGAACAGATGGAGGCTGAATAAATGTGAAACTTCGTTATTTTAACACCTTTGTTCAACTGAGGCGACTTGTTTTGAAGAGTCTGATGTCATTGCGGTTCATCAAAGATGTTGGTCACCAGTGTGAACTATTGACACTTCCTGAACATGGTCTCCAGCTGTGATGTTTGAAGAATTAAATGTCCAGGGTCTCCTTAACTTAAAGTGCAAAGAGCTTCTGTCATTAAATGTGAGAATAAAGCAGCCAAAGTAAATATAGATGTGACTCAACAATCAGTGGAGGATGGGAAATGTTGTTTCATGGTCCTGGTTCAGTGTCTCTGATGTTTCACTGCCCTCTGGTGGTGAAGCTTCAGAGCTGCAGGTTCAGGCTTCATCCCTCTGAGTGCTGCCCCCACTGTCTGCTTTAAAGGCTCAGTTCACCCAAATGAAACAAACCAAACTGATTTTCTCTCTTCCCCCCAGTGTTATTGAACCATGCAGAGAGTTTTCTCACACTGGGAGAGTATTTTTTGAATGGTGAGTGTCTGACTTTCTGTGTTTCCCCCCAGTTGACTCCATTCATCAGTGTGTGTCCAAAGCAGCTGCTACCAGTCCAGTGGATGATGTGTGTTACATGTTGATGTTTGGTTCACTCACTCATCCTCTGCAGTGATACTGGGTCAATGCACCATTCACTTTCATCAGCTTTTTTGTTTTCTTATTTAAATGACTGATAAAATGATGTTTTAGTTCCAGTCTTGTTACTAACAGAGCACATAACTCATCTCTCTGTGTCTCTATAAAGTTTATTAACATTTTAAAGTTTGCAGACCAAACACAACTTTGTTAAAAGTTTAGTGTTTTTTGAAATGTGATTTATTGTACATGTTAAAAATTAAAAGAAGGAAGTCTGGTGTATTTTGACACTGTGAGGTTTTTTCTTCTGCTTAGGGATGACTGAAAAGATCCTCTTCTGAAACCACGTCCTTCTTCATAAATAGGATTCTTTACTGATGTGACAGACGGACCGTGTTGTTGTGGTTTGGACTGTTCCAGGTTTGGATCAAGAAACAGAGTCCTGTTAACAGGTCAGAGTTGAAGATATGTAATTAAACAACACAGGTCACCACAAGAGATTTGCAACTTACAGACTGTTATGCCCGACCTAGAGGAAACCTGGACATAACATGGGTTGCTTTCTCCCTGCTTCACCACTGTCAAGAAGAAGACAAGCATTTCAGACAAGATTAAGTGAAGGTAGCAATTTATTTGCTAAATATAATCCATGCCCAAAACAACAAACCAAAACTCTAATGCAAACCCTAAACTTCCCTGACCAAACAAAACCAAAGAAAAGACCCTATTCTACCCTGAGCTCCTAACCACAAAACAGGAGAAAACAAAAATAAATATAATTGGGCTTCTCCCTCCTATTACGTGCAACCTTGTGCTCCAAATATACAGTGTAACTAAATTCACAATTTTCTTTCTCTAAGGTTAAGCTCTCAAAATAACAATCTGTTCCAAAAATCACTAAGTGTAACACAAGTACACTCATTTCACAACATAGAGTACTGGTTCCTTTGGGAGTGGCAGAGATGGAGAAGGGCCATCAGGCTGGTGTCAGTTGGTGCTTCTGTTGTTTTCAGGGAAGGGCTGGGCCAATCCTGAAACAGCAATTTGGTTCAAATGGGCCAATCTCCATGGATCCACCTATAACTCCACACCCACTCCTTTCTCTCACACGCACACACCAAAAACCAGGGGAGGAGAGAGAGATGAAAATCACAATAATTCACAGCAACAACATTAACACAGACCAACACAACTTTGTTCTAACTTCAGTCTTTACAGACCTGTGGCTCATTGTGCATATTAATGATGTGAAGAGGAAGGAAGTCTCATCAGTGTCATTTGTCTTCTGCTTGTAAAGACAGAGGAGAGGCATCTTTAGAGACAACCTGCTTCTCTAACGTGAGTAGGGTCGTTTATGGACATGACTGAAATACGTCCTGTGTACATTTATTTACCTGCTGACATGTTTTATTGTCTCTGAAGTCCCACAGACTGATGACAGGAGCAGCTATGAGTTTAACAGCAGCAGCCAGTGGATTTGTCGTCTTCCTTCTCTCTGTGTCAGGTACTGTAGATCTACATTGACATTGGCTGCATGAAATGACAGGAATGTGGGGAAATGTGGGATTTGTAAAGTTGCAATGAAGCTGAGTTTGTTGGACTGTATGTGGAAATAAGTGGATGAGAGGTTTGTGAAAGACAAAGCTTTCTGAAACCCTGTACTCATTGGTTTGATGGACATTTGGTGTAAATGTCCAGTTGAAAGTGGAGCAGACTTTTTGCTGCTGACAGACTGAGAGCTGCAGCCTTTTCTATGTTCAATACTGCTCAGTTTGATTAGTGACACATTTCTTATACAGCACTTAGTCAAAGCAGCCTGAAGTAGGAAATCAATGAATGAACATGACAGATCAGCACTTTTCTAGGTTTGATGTCTGGACTGATGCAGTATGATGCAAACATTTCAAACCCTACAACACTAAACACTCTCTTCTGTTTCTGTTGGGGCTTTTTTGATGACATGTTGATTCATGTTACAGGGCTGATGTCCTCAGATCAGTTTTACGTTTCATTGGAAACTGAATTGCTTTGTACCAGTAACAACAGTTGGAATATTATGGATGAAAAACATGTGATTCTTAGATGAATAGTGACTTTCTCTTGAACATTTCCTCATAAAGGAACAAAACTTGGGCGTTGCAGCAGCTCTGAAGCCTGTTGTTGACCAGTCATTTCTGTCTGTGGCTGCTTTTAACTCAGTCAAGTTGCACTTTGACCATAGAAACTGGTTTCACACCAGAATATGTGTGAATATGTTCTCTCTGTAAATATTTCCTCTGTGCTTAGTGTGAACGTGAAACACAATTACTTCTGACCTACAGACACAACGTGAAACAGACATGTTCTTTCTGAAAGCTGCACTCAAAATAAGTGTTACATGCTCTGCTAGGATTTGTTCTCTTGCTTCTGTCTGTCTCAGGTACTGCACATCTACATTTATGTTGCAGGGTAGTTGGCACATTCAGAAATTCACTGTGGCGTGTTTTTGTTTGTTTTTCTTGGTAAATGAATATTTGATGTTTAACACTGTGCAACGTCTGAAACACCAGACACTCACTTCTCTTTTTTTAAAATGCAAGTCTTACAGGGAAGACAGTTGCACCTCATCAGCCTCAGTGTTGTGAACATTAAAGACAGTAAAAGTCTGTTTGTGTCATCTAGGATGGATGGAAGTAATGATTGTTTTAGACTATGGGGGAACGTAGCTAAATACATAGTACAAATATACTGGCAAGTATTTTGTTGTCATTATTTGTGTAATATTTCATGGTTCCAGTTTCCTGGATGTGAGTATTTTTGTGTTTCTCTTGCGTTGTTTAATAATGTGACTTTATTTTTAGTTGAGGTTTGGATAATTGTTTAGACCAAACACAGTGTAGATATCACTGACATGTTAACAAGTGATTACTTTTACTTCCTCTATTGTTAGTCTACAAATGCTCTAAGTGCAGCTGAAAGAAAGTCTTGGTTTGGTCCACAGATTTATGCAGCACATTGTAGTAATGTTTCAAAACTTTTCTATAGGAGCTAAATCTGATACGAAGCTACTGAGTAATTTAACCCTGCAGTGACCTGACTGACACGTTTGTCTGGATGTTGTTTGCTGTATCTGTCCCATGACATGAGAAGGTTTATTTCTTACAATAAGCAGCAACATATAAATTCAGGTCCAATTCATTTCCAAAACCTTTTCGCTCTTCTGGGTCAAAACAACTGCTGGTAAATGTAAGAAGGCCACAGAACATCCATCCATCCATCATCTATACCCCCTTAGTCCTAATCAGGGTCTCAGGGATCTGCTGGAGCCTATCCCAGCTCTCTCTGGGTGAAAGGCAGGGGTCCACCCTGGACAGGTCCCCAGTCCATCACAGGGCCACATAGAAACAAACAACCACACACACTCACACTCACTTCTATGGACAATTTAGAGTCACCAATCAACCTGACATACATGTTTTTGGACTGTGGGAGGAAACCAGAGGACCTGGAGAAAACCCACACCAGCACAGGGAGAACATGCATTACATTACATTATATCCATCTAAGACTGTATGATGGTCTGACTGAGTGCACAAAAATATAAACTTTCATTTCAGGCTTTAGTCTGAAAACAATGAGGGCAGGATCAGAACCTTAATGACTGAATAAACAGCAGCTGCAGTCATAATATTACTGATTACAACAGCCATTAAACATGACAGACACCTGATGGATTCTGAGGTTTGCTAGTTATTTTCTGAAACTACAGATGGAAAACTGTTGTTTTTATGAATATGATGATGTTTGCTGATGTGCTCTGTGTTACAGTGGTGCAGGCTCAGGATGGCTGGGGAGTGACTTACACTGCTACTGACATCTGTGCCATAAAAGGATCAACAGTGAACATAAGCTGCACCTACACATACCCATCTAATGTTAGAGTTCAGGAAACATTCTGGTTTACTAAAGGGACTAATACAGACCCAGTGGATCTGAAGACTCAGTCAGAGTATTCAGGTCGTGTTCAGTATCAGTGTAAAGATAAAACCTGCACTCTGACAATCAGAGACCTGAGAGACACAGACTCAGCTCAGTACAAGTTCAGGTTCATCACAAACCAACAAAGTGGACATTATACTGGTTCACCTGGAGTCACTTTGACTGTCACAGGTAAAACAGGTTATTTTTATATTAGTTATTTCCAACTATTCAACATTTGGAAACAGTACCATGAACATGGCTGCATGTGTGTATGTTGTTAAATCTAAATTTCTGCTCTGTTCCTCTTCTTTTTCCACATAACCAGATCTCCAGGTCAAACCATCTTCATATTCATCTTGGCTGGACTGTCACAACAGGTGTGATCTGCCTGGTCCTCTTTCTTATGTCTGGTACAAGAATGGACAGAAAACTTCACAGAAACAATCATATTATTATTATTATTCAGACTCCTTTAATTCTGCAGACAGCTATTCCTGTGCTGTAGCAACATATGAACATCTCCCATCTCCTTCAGTGTGTGAGTTTCCACCAGAGCCTTCCACCAACTTAATGTCATTTAGCAGAGACTTACAACCCAACTACAATACTGTATACTGGATGGATTTTAGCTGTGCTGGTAGCATTTCTGTAGAAATGGCAGTTCACCACTTTGACCCAGACTGAAATATCTCAACTACTATTAGAGCAGTTGGGATTAAAATGTATTGAGAGAAAACAGAGAATGAATCATATGATGTTGGTCACACCCACGGTGAATAAAAGGCTGAGACTTTACTGTTTAGTGAAACAAACTCTACAACTACTGGATGAAATTTGGAAATTCATTCATGTTGCAGCACTAACTCTGGTTTAAATCGTCTAAAACATATTTCATTTTTCAGGTGTCAAAGGTCAAAGCTGCAACAGAGTGACTTACACTGACAGAAGCATCTGTGCAGTCAAAGGATCATCAGTGGACATTTCTTGTACAGTCATGATAAAGACATTAGGTCTAAATTCTGGTTCAGTCCTGAACGTAGTGGTCGTTGGCAGAGTCCCTCACAGCCTGAGGACCTTAGTGAAGACTCCCAGTTTGCAGGTCGTGTTCAGGTCCTTGACCCAGAGACAGGACGCTCCACTCTGAGAATCACTGACCTGAGAGAGACAGATTCAGCCCAGTATCACTTCACATTCAAAACACCAGGCTTTGAATGGGGGAGTAGTTTACCTGGTACAACTCTGACTGTCACAGGTGCTGATCAACACAATCATTCATTGTGAAATTCATCATTTTCACTAACTGATTATTTATACCTGTGTGTTTTTACTGTTAACCAGTGACACTGTTGGTTCCTTGTCACATATCCAGCAGCTCTGCAGGTGCAGGTGACCAGAGTAACAGTCCTCCAGTCTTATACTGAGGCAGAGCTGAAGTGTCTCAGCAGTGACAGTCCAGCTGGTGGTCTCACATACGTTTGGTTTCAAAATGGACAGAAAGTCCCAGATGTTGAATCAGCCTCTTATAAAGGCCGGTTTGGTCCTGGAGACAACATCTCATGTGCTTTAAAAGAACACGAGGCTTGTCCTTCTCCTCCAGTGTGTCAGTTTCTGTCTCTGTATGTGGAACCAGACTAACATGACAGCAACACTTTTCAATATGAGTGGATCTGCAGTGAAGCTGCCACTAAACATTTTGTATTGAGTTTGTATATTTGGTCAGTTATTGCACTAAAGGAATCAGTCCTCATGTTTTCTTATTGATTTGATCTGCTCCAGATGGTCCAAGGCTTCTGTCAGTGTCAGTGAGTCCCTCTGCTGAGATAGTGGAGGGCAGTTCAGTGACTCTGACCTGTAGCAATGATGCTAACCCAGCAGCTAGTTACACCTGGTACAAGAAACATGGAAATCCAAGTCTTCAACCAGCCAGTAAACAGTTTAACTTCAGCTCCATCCAGTCCTCTGACTCTGGAGAGTATTACTGTACAGCTGAGAATGATCTGGGAAGGAGAACATCTGGATCCATCTTTATTCATGTGACATGTGAGTCAAACATAAAACAGCAAATACTAAAATAAAGATGTTTGATCTGTGGCTTCTTTACACTCTGGATAATGTCAACAGCATGTTACTTATAATATACAATAGATTTACAAAACAACCAAGGTGATTAACCTGATTGTAAAGTAATAGAAAAAACAGATTGGGCTTAGTAACAGTAAAAAAGCATCTTGTGTACAAGTATATAATGTAATTGCTTCATCATGCATTTGGTTTTTAATGTAATGTAAGTAGGATGTTTCTGTTTTTGAATTGTTTTGTGAGGTTGAGGACCCCAATGGAACTCATGCTTTTTATTTTGATGACAATAATCTGTTGTTACATGTCTTCCAGACCCCCCAAAGCTTCTGTCAGTGTCAGTGAGTCCCTCTGCTGAGATAGTGGAGGGCAGTTCAGTGACTCTGACTTGTAGCAGTGATGCTAACCCAGCAGCTAATTACACCTGGTCCATGAAACATGGAAATCCAAGTCTTCAACCAGCCAGTAAACAGTTTATCTTCAGCTCCATCCAGTCCTCTGACTCTGGAGAGTATTACTGTACAGCTGAGAATGAGCTGGGAAGGAGAACATCTGGATCCATCTTTATTAATGTGACATGTGAGTCAAACAGCTTCTTTACAAAGCAACATACAGCTAATAATACATTAGGCAAGGCAAGTTTATTTATATAGCACAATTCATACACAGAGTAATTCAAAGTGCTTTACAGAAATAAAAGACATAAAGCAAATACAAATACATAAGCAAGAATAAAAATAAAAGACATGCCACCACTTTGTCACCATATTTGCCCCTCATGATATCGACTATTGACCACGCTGACCCATATTTGTGGATCCCCAACTTTCAGTTTGTCCCATCCCCGATGGACTAAAAGACAACACAGACTATCTGCGGAGACGATCCTGAGTCCCGGCCTCATACGTCTAGGATCGAGTAGACTACAGCTGGAGGTTCCAAACCCCTTATTTAAGTCTACAGCTGTTTAGACCCGTATTCTAAGGATAACACTAAAGCGCCAGGGTTCCTAACCCCTGAGTCCCTGACCCAATTGGCTTTAGATCGAAGGTTCCTAACCTAATCAACTTAGAATACTGACCGTGAGTCCGATTTGTCTCCCCCAACTGGACAAAAGTAGTGACAAAACTACATTATACAGTCAAATATTCATAATTAATGTTATAAAATCCAGGAACCAGTTTTGCTGATCATACCTGTTTCTTCAGCTGTGCCTGCTGCCAGTCACAAAACCACCTCTGAAGTTGAGGCTTGACACTGATTAACAGACAGATCAGCTGACAAATGATTGATCAGTCTAATGTAGATCTCCTGTCTGTTGGGGTCCAGTTCCAGGTCAGTCAGTAAGAATCATGAATATCATCAGGTTGACTCTGGTGGTCCTGATGCTGATTCCTCTGCTTGTCTTGAGTCTGTGGACGAGGTAAAACCAACAATCCATCAGTTCCATCACTGCTCTTTTATTTCCTTCTTCAGACGTCCTTTAGTCTTAAAGTCATGAATTCCAGTTTGTTCACTTTCACATTTGTTGTTGTTGGATTCAATCCAGGAAGAAGAAAACTTTGTGTTTCAAAGCTGAACTGAAGGAACCTGTAGAGATGACAGAGGTGACAGGCTCTATTGACAACATGTCCACAACAATATGGTTCAAAGAAATCAGTCTGTAAATGCACTGGGACACATTTTCTTATTGATCTGAGGTCATGAAGTGAATTTCAATTTCCAGTCCCATGAGCTGAGTAGGAACCAGTAATGTCTTTGTCCTTTACACAATCTCAGCTCATCATTTTGATTGAAATGTTGTTAAATACGTGTTCAGGTTCATGAATGAGGCTCCATCTTTTCATCTCTCTCCATCAGTTTGACTCTGAGCCTGTTTATCAGAACATCTCAGCCATGACGCCCATCGCTGCAGCTCAGAGAGACGACTCATAGGAGCAGGAAGACCTGGTGTGAAGTCCAGTCTGGTTAGAGCCTCATGTACGGTCATACAAAAAGACTGGTCATGTAAATAAGGATATTTGAGCATTGATTTAGTTAGAGTGCAGTGCTGGGGGGAGTCCTGACCTTTGACAGTGTTACTGAGGCAGGTGTTAGAATAAAAGAGTTTAAAAGTGGGTGGTCTCAAAGCACCGTGGGGGTAAAACAGCCTCAGAGTCTGCAGGCAGGGCACTTGAGGGGCTTATTGGCAAAATGTAATCTTTTAAAGATTTGACTTTCTTTACATCTACCAAAATAAAGAAATACATCACTGAAGGTGTTTGTGGAGTCCCTGGTTTTGTGGCTGGTTTTGGACTCATGGGAGGAGCAAAGCTTTTCATAATTGTGCCAGGTGTTCCTGGGTGTTTGGAAGGTTGGTATTTCCAGGTTGTTGAACAGGTTAATTTTTCTGATTGACAGACAAAACAAACTAATATTGAAATGACATACAGCAGAGTGGGCCTCAGATAATGGTTATGTATAATATGTGTTTGAGATATGGATTAAATGTGAGTCCTTTAATTTGTAGAAACTGATATTTTCTCTGTCAGAGAGAAGATGTTATAAATGTAAATATGACAGGACAACAAATATGTGGAGGAAAGCAAAGGTGCAAACTTATTGTGAACTCAAAATGATGGATTTTTAATGGATGACAGAAAAACCAAAGATTGTATCAACATCGTCAAATACAATACCTTTACATTGGATATCTGCTTTTGTTTTGCCCCTATTGAAGGGTGGTGACCCCACCAACATGAACAACTACAGGCCCATTTCCAAACTTTCTGTTTTGACAAAAGTACTGGAGTCACTGCTAAGCCATCAACTTAAACATTATCTATCTACAAACATTTTAGATAATTCTCAGTCCGGTTTTATAAAAGGTATACAATCACAGCTGCTTTAAAAGTCGTGAATGATCTCAGTGATGCCCTGGACAATAAACAGCATTGTGCAGCTCTGTTTATAGATCTGTCCAAAGCTTTTGACACTGTAGATCATTCAGTACTGACACAACAGTTACTAAACATAGATTGTCAGAGGATGCAGGAGGCTGGTTCAATAACTATGTGTCAAACAGAACTCAGTCTGTGCAGGTAGATGGTGTCCGGTTCACATCTCCAACAGTAATGAATGGAGATCCGCAGGGATCAATTCTGGGTCCACTTCTTTTCATTATTTACATAAATAATCTTAATATTTGTTGTTTGTAGGTGCAGTAGCTCCATTCAAATGTTCTTTGTCACATCACAGGTGTTTACAGTTGGAATTAATCTCCATGTCACAGCAAGTTTTGCAGTGTCTGATTCAAAGGAACAGTCAGTAACTCCATCATCATTTCAGTTCCCTCGCACTGCTGCAGAGGGCGCCAGTGAGCACAGTGGTTTGATTTCTGATTCAAACTAATCATTTGTGGGTTTATTGTTCACACTGGAGTTTTATCACTAACTACAGAGACTAATATAGAAAGAGACAGCTTTCACTGTCATGTGTGTGGTGTCGTGTATAATGGAACATATATATGACTAAGTGTAAGGAGGAACCAATGAGGAGTGAGGGGTACATGAGGGTGTGACACACGGTGTGTGGAATAGGGGCTGGAGAATAATAAAAGCGTTTTGTGTTCAGAGAACTCACGAGTACAGAAGTATTCTTCATAAAATACGACATGGTGTCAGAAGTTCTGCAACAGTAACGTGGGTCGAACGACGAGGTCTACCTGAAACGGGACGAGAGGTGAATAAGCGGAAAAATGAGCGGCAGTGGGGATGAACAGAATGAGGAAGGAGTTAGCAGACCGGCTAGCACTCCCACTCTGTGGACAGACTGTTTAAAGGCAGACATCAGAAAGCAAAGCAAAAGTTCAGCAGATCGAAATTCGACGGAGCAAAGCCTCAAAGCAGTCGGAACAAAAACATTGAAGAACCGCAGTGTCACAAATGTGGTGGCATGCCTCACCCTAGACAGGAGTGCCCTGCTAAGGATGCTAAATGCCGTACCTGTGGAAAAAAAGGCCATTACCAACGTGTCTGTTTTGCAAGCAAGGCTGTGCATGGCATTGAGGAAGAGGAGGGAAGTTTCTTCCTTGGTTCTGTGACAATGCATACTGATCCATGGACTGTGGAAATCAGAATGATGGATAAAAATATCACATTCAAGCTGGACACTGGAGCAGATGTCACTGTAGTTTCACAGAAGGAGTTTGCCAACATTTTTCACAATGCGCAGTTGCCGGTGCTTCAGAAGGCAGAGAGACCTTTATTGGGTCCAGGGAGAATTCCACTGGAAGTGACAGGGTTTGTTAGACTTCAGTTGAGAAAAGGAGAAAAACAGATTACAGAGAAGGTGTATGTGGTCAAAAACCTGACTATGCCTTTGCTCGGACTGCCAGCTATTGTAGCTCTTGGTCTGTTAGCTCGTGTTGACACTATCGACATGGAGACTCTAATGTCAAGCTACCCCAAACTATGTAGCAGCCTAGGTGAGGTTCGACAACCCTATTGTATTAAGCTTAAACCTAATGCTGTGCCCTTCTCGTTGAAGACCCCGAGGAGGATTCCCCTACCATTGATGGGGAAAGTCAAAGTGGAGCTTCAGCGCATGGAAAGCTTGGGCGTAATCACTCGTGTGGAAGAGCCTACTGACTGGTGCGCAGGCATGGTAGTGGTGCCCAAGAAGGACAGCAAAAAAGTACGTTTGTGTGTGGACCTAACTGGCTTGAACAAGTATGTGTGCCGTGAAAAATACATTCTGCCATCAGTAGAACAGAGTCTTGGAACACTTGCTGGTGCTAAAATGTTCAGTAAACTGGACGCCAACATGGGGTTTTGGCAGATACCCCTCACCAAGGATTCAGCAAAGTTTACCACATTCATTACCCCCTTTGGGCGGTTCCACTTCAACCGTCTTCCGTTTGGCATTGCCTCAGCGCCGGAACACTTTCAATGCATGATGGCGGAAGTTACAGAAGGGCTGGAAGGCGTGGTTTGCCACATAGATGATCTACTGGTGTGGGGGCAGGATCAATTAGAACATGACACTCGACTCCATGCAGTGCTGCAAAGACTGGAAAAAGCGGGAATCACCCTAAATGTGGATAAGTGTGAACTCTCCAAGAGTGAGGTGGTCTTTTTGGGTCACATCATTTCTGACTCAGGCATACGACCTGACCCAAGAAAGACAGAGGCCATCAAAGCCATAAAAGAGCCCACTAATGTAAGTGAACTGAGGAGTTTTCTTGGCATGGTGAATCAGCTGGGGAAGTTCATCCCTCAGTTGGCAGAAAAAGACAAGCCACTTCGTGATCTCCTCTCTAAGAAAAACTGTTGGGTTTGGGATGTGGATCAGGCCAGGTCGTTTAAGTCGCTGAAAGGAGCTCTGTCTTCTCCTCCGGTGCTGGCCATGTATGACCCGAACAAACAGACAAAAGTGTCTGCGGATGCATCGTCATATGGCTTGGGCGCCGTTCTTCTGCAACAGTGGGGAGATAAATGGAAGCCTGTGGCCTATGCATCACGTTCACTTACTCCAACTGAACAACGCTACGCACAGGTGGAAAAAGAAGGACTGGCTCTAACCTGGGCATGTGAAAGATTTCGAGATTTCCTCCTAGGAAAACATTTCTGCTTGGAGACTGACCATAAACCACTTGTCAGCTTGTTTGGAGACCAAGCATTAGATCTTCTACCTCTGAGAATTCAGCGGTTCAGGATGAGACTCATGCGGTACTCTTACTACATTGTGCATGTACCAGGAAAGTCACTTTGGACAGCTGACACATTGTCACGTTCGCCTGTGGACTCTCACATGTCCAAAGCCGAACTGGAGTTGATGGAAAGCACTAACATATATGTGGACTGTGTGGTAGAAACCTTACCTGTTAGCCATACATATATGGAAATCATTAAAGAGCAGTTGAAGGCTGATAGTATCTGCTCTCGTGTCATGAAACTGTGTGCTGATGGATGGCCGGTGTATGCAAAACAGGAACCTGCACTGAGAGGCTACTGGCCGGAACGAGCTACACTCACGGTGCAAGATGGATTGCTACTAAAGGATACTAGGCTTGTGATTCCATCCACTATGAGGAATGAGGTGTTGGCGAAGCTGCATGAAGGACACCAAGGTGTGGTGAAATGCAAAGAACGTGCTCGTCAGTCTGTGTGGTGGCCAGGACTCAGTCAGCAGGTCAGTGAAATGGTGCTCAAATGCAGGTCATGTATTCAAGAGCGTCAGAATCCTAAAGAGCCACTCATGACATCTGAGTGCCCTGAAAGACCATGGCAAAAATTAGGGACCGACATGTTTGTACTTGGAGGGAAAATGTACTTGGTTGTGGTTGACTATTTTTCCAGATATGTTGAGATTGCACAGCTATCTAACACTAAGTCAACTGATGTCATTGTTCATCTGAAGTCGATCTTTGCTCGGCATGGGATTCCAGAGGTTCTGATGTCAGATAATGGACCACAGTTTTCTGGTCAAGATTTCACTCATTTTGCATCCACTTATGGGTTCAATCACATTACCAGTAGTCCAAAGTTTCCACAAAGTAACGGAGAAGCTGAACGTGCAGTACAGACAGTGAAAGGTCTCCTGAAAAAGGCTAGCGATCCTTATCTGGCTCTGCTCGCCTACAGAGCTACCCCTCTCCAGAGTGGTTTCAGTCCGGCTCAGCTGCTTATGGGGCGACGTCTTCGTACCACTGTGCCGACTCTTCCCTCCCAGCTGGACCCAGCATTGCCTGATATGCATGTTTTTGCTCGTAAGGAGAAGGAGAAGAGGATAATGGATACTGAATACTACAACAGGAGGCATCGTGCAAGACTTCTCAGTGATTTGGTACCAGGAGAGCACGTATGGATCACTGATGCTAAAGAATCTGGGACTGTGCTGCAGAATCACACCAGTCCAAGGTCGTATCTGGTGGATGTACCTAATGGTGTGGTGAGACGCAATCGTCAGCATCTGATACCTCTACACACTCATACAAGTGAAGGAGCAGCTTTGGAGCAACAGGAACGGCCAAAGACAATCACTGAACAAGTTTCTGTATCACCTGAGAAAATAGCTTCAAAGGCATCTGGTGTGACAGCTACTCCGAGGACCAGGTCTGGGAGAGCGATAGTCAAACCAGATAGACTGAATCTGTGAACTGAGAAAAATGGAAAGAGGAGCTCTAACATAAAGATGGTCTGATATTGCTTTATGTATGTGAATAGGAACGAGTTGATGGTGATGTTTTGCACATTAAGAAACTTGAATGAGGTACAGAATAGTTCAGACAGTTTAAGTGTATTTGAGTAATAAGAGTTAATTGTTATAACGTTTTCTTTCCTACAGGATTTAGATAGGAACAGGCCTTCATCAAAAGAGGCAGAATAATCCTCTAAGGTCTGGTGAGACAAAGGTAGTCTACCCTTTGTTCTCTAAAAAGGGGAGATGTGGTGTCGTGTATAATGGAACATATATATGACTAAGTGTAAGGAGGAACCAATGAGGAGTGAGGGGTACATGAAGGTGTGACACACGGTGTGTGGAATAGGGGCTGGAGAATAATAAAAGCGTTTTGTGTTCAGAGAACTCACGAGTACAGAAGTATTCTTCATAAAATACGACAATGTGTGTTCATCTTTATGCTGTACATTTCAATTTGTTGGGGTCGCTCATGGAAGCAGAACAGATGGAGGTTGAATAAATGTGAAGCTTCGTTATTTTAACACCTTTGTTCAACTGAGGCGACTTGTTTTGAAGAGTCTGATGTCATTGCAGTTCATCAAAGATGTTGGTCACCAGTGTGAACTATTGACACTTCCTGAACATGGTCTCCAGCTGTGATGTTTGAAGAATTAAATGTCCAGGGTCTCATCAACTAAAAGTGCAACGAGCTTCAGTCATTAAATGTGAGAATAAAGCAGCCAAAGTAAATGTAGATGTGACTCAACAATCAGTGGTGGATGGGAAATGTTGTTTCATGGTCCTGGTTCAGTGTCTCTGATGATTCACTGCCCTCTGGTGGTGAAGCCTCAGAGCTGCAGGTTCAGGCTTCATCCCTCTGAGTGCTGCCCCCACTGTCTGCTTTAAAGGCTCAGTTCACCCAAATGAAACAAACCAAACTAATTTTTCTCTTCACCCCCAGTGTTATCGAACCATGCAGAGAGTTTTCTCACACTGTGAGAGTATTTTTTGAATGGTGAGTGTCTGACTTTCTGTGTTTCCCCCCAGTTGACTCCATTCATCAGTGTGTGTCCAAAGCAGCTGCTACCAGTCCAGTGGATGATGTGTTACATGTTGTTTGGTTCACTCACTCATCCTCTGCAGTGATACTGAGTCAATGCACCATTCACTTTCATCATCTTTTTTCTTTTCTTATTTAAATGACTGATTAAATGATGTTTTAGTTCCAGTGTTGTTACTAACAGAGCACATAACTCATCTCTCTGTGTCTCTATAAAGTTTATTATTATTTTAAAGTTTGCAGACCAACACAACTTTGTTCTAACTTCAGTCTTTGCAGACCTGTGGCTCATTGTGCATATTAATGATGTGAAGAGGAAGGAAGTCTCATCAGCGTCATTTGTCTTCTGCTTTGTAAAGACAGAGGAGAGGCATCTTTAGAGACAACCTGCTTCTCTAATGTGAGTAGGGTCGTTTATGGACATGACTGAAATACGTCCTGTGTACATTTTTTTACCTGCTGACATGTTTTATTGTCTCTGAAGTCCCACAGACTGATGACAGGAGCAGCTATGAGTTTAACAGCAGCAGCCAGTGGATTTGTCGTCTTCCTTCTCTCTGTGTCAGGTACTGTAGATCTACATTGACATTGGCTGCATGAAATGACAGGAATGTGGGGAAATGTGGGATTTGTAAAGTTGCAATGAAGCTGAGTTTGTTGGACTGTATTTGGAAATAAGTGGATGAGAGGTTTGTGAAAGACAAAGCTTTCTGAAACCCTGTACTCATTGGTTAGATGGACATTTGGTGTAAATGTCCAGTTGAAAGTGGAGCAGACTTTTTGCTGCTGACAGACTCAGAGCTGCAGCCTTTTCTATGTTCAATACTGCTCAGTTTGATTAGTAACACATTTATTATACAGCACTTAGTCAAAGCAGCCTGAAGTAGGAAATCAATGAATGAACATGACAGATCAGCACTTTTCTAGGTTTGATGTCTGGACTGATGCAGTATGATGCAAACATTTCAAACCCTACAACACTAAACACTCTCTTCTGTTTCTGTTGGGGCTTTTTTGATGACATGTTGATTCATGTTACAGGGCTGATGTCCTCAGATCAGTTTTACGTTTCATTGGAAACTGAATTGCTTTGTACCAGGAACAACAGTTGGAATATTATGGATGAAAAACATGTGATTCTTAGATGAATAGTGACTTTCTCTTGAACATTTCCTCATAAAGGAACAAAACTTGGGCGTTGCAGCAGCTCTGAAGCCTGTTGTTGACCAGTCATTTCTGTCTGTGGCTGCTTTTAACTCAGTCAAGTTGCACTTTGACCATAGAAACTGGTTTCACACCAGAATATGTGTGAATATGTTCTCTCTGCTCATGTTTCTTTATTTGTCTGTGGTTTTCACAGTGAGCTCAGCATCAGTGTGACCCCAGAGTGAACAATGAGGAAACAAAAACAGCTCAGACTCTCTAATGATCTTTTTTCCTGTTGTCCTGGTCAGTAAAGCTGCATTTAAGTTCACAGAGCCACTGCTTTCTTAATTCTTCACTGCACTTGCAGAGTGTGTGATGTCCCCTCAGTGCACATAGAGATTAACTACAGAGCATGTGAACATCTTCCTTTGCATTGACTGGATGTTACTGAGCCAACACTTCCTCTTGTTAGTCCAGAGTGACCCTGCTGCTCTGTCCTGCCTCCTTGTGTCGTCCTTTGGTACCTCAGCCGTTCATTATTCTGTGTATGTTGTTCCTGCCACTTGGACTCTGTTTACCCTGTACAGTCCTGGACTCTGTTTGAACCCTGGCCCCCCCTCCAGGACTCTAGTGTCATGTATCAGGTTGGTGTACAGAACATTCAGAAAGTCTTCAGACGTCCTTCCCTTTTTTAAATTTGATGTTGCAGCCTGATGCTACAATAGTTTCAAATCATTTTATCTCATGACTCTACACTCAGTACCACTTAATGACAACGTCAACATGTTTGGAAATTAACTCAAAAGGAAAAACTGTAATATCACATTTCCATAAGTATTCAGACCCTTTACTCAGGACTTAGTTGAAGCAGCTTCAGCAGCAATAGCAGCCTCCAGTCTTTTTGGGTATGAGCCAACAACCTTTGCACACCTGGACTGGGGGATTTTCTGCCGTTCTTCTTTGCAAATCCTCTGAAGCTCAGTCAAGTTGGATGAGGACCGTAGGTGAACAACCATTTTCAGGTCTCTCCAGAGATGTTGGACAGGGTTCAAGTCAGGGCTCTGGCTGGGCCACTCTGGGACATTCACAGACTTGTCCCTAAGCCTCTTCCTGTGTTGTCTTGGCTGTGTGCTGAGGGTCGTTGTCATGTTGGAAGGTGAACCTTCAGCCCAGTCTGAGGTCCTGAGAGCTGAAGAACAGGTTTTCATTGAGGATGTCTCTGTACTTTGCTCCATTCAGCTTTGCCTCAACCCCGACCAGTCTCCCAGTCCCTGAATGAAACCCTTCCTACATCTGATCACCTGATAAATGTCTATATTCTACATCAGCTGTGGTTCTATTGAGGCCTGATGATTAACTTCAGATAATGAAGGACTTTGAACCTTGTACAAGTTACTTTTCCCCCAGATCATATTGGTTCTATGATACAATTTGTCTGATTAACTGAAGTTACTAATTTGATGATGTTTGCTGATGTGCTCTGTGTTACAGTGGTGCAGGCTCAGGATGGCTGGGGAGTGACTTACACTGCTACTGACATCTGTGCCATAAAAGGATCAACAGTGAACATACACTGCACCTACACATACCCATCCTGGATAGAAGGACGTGATACTGTGGTTGAAGAAACATTGTGGTTTGCTAAAGTCAGTGATTATGAACCAGTGGATCTGAGAATAGCCTCAGAGTATTCAGGTCGTGTTCAGTATCAGTGTAAAGCTAAAACCTGCACTCTGACAATCAGAGACCTGAGAGAGACAGACTCAGCTCAGTACAAGTTCAGGTTCATCACAAACCAACCAACAGGAAAATACACTGGTTCACCTGGAGTCACTTTGTCTGTCAGAGGTAACAGCTTCATTTTTTCATGTTTTGGTTCCAGATCTTCAAGATCAAGAAAATATCCTGTAATGATGAAGTTTATGATTCTGTATAAATGTTTGATGATGAAAATCTGAGCTCAGAGCTCCAGTTCATGTCTCCTACTAATGACTCCTGATTCAACCTCCAGTCACTTGATTAAAAAGTGGTCATGCTGTATAGTCGACTGTGTCTCAGTTAAATGATGGTTGTTGGTGTAGGATGTGACTGAACTTTCTCCAGACTGGGTTTGTTCTGGTGTCACTGAGTGGGCTGCTCCTGTCAGCCTTCAGCTCCATTTGCTGAGTGAAGACCATTAGATGTGACTGAAAGCTCAGGGTCATTAGTCAAAGTATCTCTGAATAGATTTTCTTCACCAGGGGACAAAAATGAACATCCATGCACAGATACTGTAAATGTTTTTGGATATTTGCACACGTGTTTGAATAGAAACTATTTTTCTGTTCTGTCGTCACAAATCCAGCTTTGCAGGTGCAGGTCAGTGACACAAGTGAGCTGCGGTGTCACAGCAGTTGTGGTCTACCTGATGGTCCTTCATACATTTGGTACAAGAATGGACAGAAGGTTCATGGGGAACCACCAAATTATTCAGGGAACATTGATGGTGCAGACAGCTACTCCTGTGCTCTGAAAGGACGTGAGGATTCCCCCTCTCCTCCAGAGTGTGAGTTGACTTCAGTCTTCCACCAACATATCACCACCTGGTGGCACATTGAACCAACTGCACTGTCCATGTCTGCATGTTATAAAGTGAATGACCATGTTTACTCTGTTTATATTAATAGTGTGTTGCATTGAACATTACAGGAGCAGTTCTGTTCTCAGTGACTCAACAACAGACAGACTGGTCTGTATTACTGCAGTGGAAGATGTCAGTGGAACAGTTCTGTTTAAAAATGGTTTATCTTTCAGGTGTCAAAGGTCAAAGCTGCAACAGAGTGACTTACACTGACAGAAGCATCTGTGCAGTCAAAGGATCATCAGTGAACATTTCTTGTACTTACAACAGTCATGATAAAGACATTCAGTCTAAATTCTGGTTCAGTCCTGAACGTAGTGGTCGTTGGCAGAGTCCCTCACAGCCTGAGGACCTTAGTGAAGACTCCCAGTTTGCAGGTCGTGTTCAGGTCCTTGACCCAGAGACAGGACGCTCCACTCTGAGAATCACTGACCTGAGAGAGACAGATTCAGCCCAGTATCACTTCACATTCAAAACACCAGGCTTTGAATGGAGGAGTAGTTTACCTGGTACAACTCTGACTGTCACAGGTGCTGATCAACACACACTGATGTTATATATGTGAACACAGAACAGTAGTGAATGTGACATGGAGCTGTTATGTACAACTGATAGAGACTTCATGGTTCTGAGCACTCAGTCCTTTAAATGTTTGTCAGAGACTAAGTCACACATGCTCCACAGTTTGTCACTGATGCATTTTAAAAACTAAATATGAACCTTATCAGTTATTTGAACTTGTGTCTGTACCTGTGATCCTTGTGTTTAATACTCAACAAATATGTCTCTTTTATCTTCAAAGATCCAGATCTACAGGTGGTAGTGAAGAGATCTCTTTCATGGTCATACGTGAAGTGTCGCAGCAGTTGTTTTCTACCTGAACATGTTTCCTACATCTGGTACAGGAATGGAAAGATGATTCATATAGAAACATCAGATCATTCAGGAATCTTTCATCAAGCAGACAGCTACTCCTGTGCTCTGAAAGGACGTGAGGATTTCCCCTCTCCTCCAGTGTGTGAGTTTACTCCACAGTCTTCCACCAACATATCACCACATGGTGGAGCCTATAACTCACTGTCCTGTACTTTACATGTGAGTCAAACTTTACTGAGATAAAATCTTATCACTGATGGGCCATGAGAACTGGAGACTTGCTGCATGTCCTTAACTCTGTTCTTCATGTGCTCAGTCGTCCATCACTGTCTCCTGACTCTCAGGTTTATATGTCAGAACCTCCTGAGTCCACAAAGTCTTTCCCATAGTTTATATTTTTATTACAGAAATGTTGCTTCAGCACATGAACAGTATCAGATGGATGATGATGGTAAAAGACAAATGACTGGTCAGATGTTTATCACATTATGAGACAGAGAAAATATTAGAAAGTTAGCACAGACATGCTAATACCTGGAGAGTGAGTTTGCTCTAACTTCCTGCTTTGCATTAAAAATACAAGAAGCAGATTGTGTCTTGTACTTTTAATAATGTGTTTTATGTGGACGCCCTCTTTCCAACACAAACACAGAAACATATAATAAAGGTGTTCACAGTCATATTGTCTTTTTTTCTTAGGTGTCAAAGGTCAAAGCTGCAACAGAGTGACTTACACTGACAGAAGCATCTGTGCATTCAAAGGATCATCAGTGGACATTTCTTGTACTTACAACAGTCATGATAAAGACATTCAGTCTAAATTCTGGTTCAGTCCTGAACGTAGTGGTCGTTGGCAGAGTCCCTCACAGCCTGAGGACCTTAGTGAAGACTCCCAGTTTGCAGGTCGTGTTCAGGTCCTTGACCCAGAGACAGGACGCTCCACTCTGAGAATCACTGACCTGAGAGAGACAGATTCAGCCCAGTATCACTTCACATTCAAAACACCAGGCTTTGAATGGAGGAGTAGTTTACCTGGTACAACTCTGACTGTCACAGGTGCTGATCAACACACACTAATAAATATTTAAAGGGGAAAGTGATTATGTTATACTTTATGTGTGTATATGACATTAATGTTGTTATCCAGCAAATAACTCCCATGTTCTCAAACTGTGACTACATAATGTCTTATAGCAGAAAAACTGTTACAGAAAATGAGTAAATGCTGATATTTACATGCAGAAATCAAAAGCTAAGACTTGAGTCAAACTGCAGCCATCATCAGCAGTTGGATACGTCCCCACCAGTCTTAAGATGAGACATTTCTACTAGTTCACTTTGTCACACTGTGACTTTGTATTTGTGTTTTGAGTCTTTAGTGACCAGTGCCCTTAATGTTTTTTTCTAATGTCCAGCTCTGCAGGTTCAGGTGACCAGAATAAGAAGAGTCCACCAGTCTTCCACTGAAGCAGAGCTGAAGTGTCACAGCAGCTGCAGTCCAGCTGGACATCCTTCTTTGGTTTGGTTCAAGAATGGACAGGAAGTAGGACAGGGACCAAATCCTTACAGAGGCCTGATCTATGATGGAGACAACATCTACTGTGCTTTCAAAGGACATGAGAAATACCACTCTGCCTCAGTGTGTGAGTTTACACCACTTTGTAAAGTTTCATAAAACCACAGCATTGTCACATCAAAACACTAATTTACTGTTTCAACATGTGATAATAATGAGAGAGACACAGACTAATAGGGGGGTCAGGTCTGACAACATGTTGAATTTGTTGTTCCAGTGTTCATGAATAAACAACATGTTATAGGCCATTTAATGTGGGCGTCTTGTTTAACCAGTGTAATGAACAAACAACTGGAGGTTGAGCACCAGGTAGGCAGCTCATTCTTGGCTAGTTTGGAGGAGTCTGGCTGGGAGAGCTTCCAGCCCTGGTGAGGACCAGGTAAATCCTTGGATTCTGTACAGGAGGAATCAGGAGTGAACTTCCACTGCAGTCTCACACTCAGGGTTCTGGTTGACATGTGTAGACGGTAAAGAGGAGGTGACCAAGGACATAGACTTGTCCTTCTACAGAACAATGTGACAGAAATGAATCCATCCCTGCTAGTAGCCATCCAAAACAAAGACACAGACTACCTGGACGGCAGGTCCCAGAACTTCAGACAGGGAATTAGGTCATAATGAAATTATAAAAACAAGACCAAAATAATATTTTAATTGTCTGAGTGTTTTATTGTCTCTAATGAACAGCTAAAACAGACTTTTTATGAACATATGTCTCATTGTAATGAGAATCTCTTTTCCTCCAGATCCCCCAAAGCTTCTGTCAGTGTCAGTGAGTCCTTCTGCTGAGATAGTGGAGGGCAGTTCAGTGACTCTGACCTGTAGCAGTGATGCTAACCCAGCAGCTAAACACACCTGGTACAAGAGGAACCAAATACTGATTCATGGACCAGAAGGGACTTATCAGTTCACCTCCATCAGCTCTGAGGACAGAGGAACATATTACTGCAGGTCTGAGAATCAGCTTGGACAGTCAAACTCTTCAAGTGTGTCCATAGACGTCCAGTGTGAGTATTAGAAATCTCTTCAGTTCTGATGATGAAGTTGATAACACAGGTCATTAGTCTTAAATGTTGCTACTGTATATTGTCTACTCTTGTAATATCATATGTGTGTGCAGAGTTTGATTCATTTGTCATGTTGTTTTTCATGTGTGTTGTGTAATATAGATGTTTTCTTTCTCCTCCTCCTTTGGTGTCACTCTTGACTTGTGGTTGCAAAATCTCTACTTTGGCTATTTCTGAAAAACAGACTCTCAGACAAATATTGAAGACTTGTCTCTATTTTCCTCCAGATGCTCCAAAGCTTCTGTCAGTGTCAGTGAGTCCCTCTGCTGAGATAGTGGAGGGACGTCCAGTGACTCTGACCTGTAGCAGTGATGCTAACCCAGCAGCTAATTACACCTGGTACAAGGAGAATGAAGAGTCACCAAAAGCTTCAGGACAGATCTTCACCATCACTGACATCAGACCTGAACACAGTGGGAAATATTACTGTGAAGCCCAGAACACAAGAGGACGTCATAACACCACCTTATATCTGACTGTTGAGGCAGGTGAGTCATTAACCTCTTAACATTTGTGTATAGTTCATCTCAGCTACAGTGTCTGATGGCAGGACTAATGGAAGTTAACAAGGAAAAGGTTTGACTTTAGTGTTTGCTCCTGTTTTTCTGCCACATGTTCATGTTGACCACAGTCACTTTTAATTCACTTGGGAACAAGTTTTCTGCTTTTCCACCTTCATGTCCTAAAGATCCAACTCTGCTTTAGTTGCAGGAGTCAAATTATTTTGACCATATTTAGTTACCGAGCTGAGAGCCTCATTTAGTTAATGAACATCCATCTGCAAATCCAGTTCACAGAAAAGCAGTGACTGCTTGTTTAGAGACGACTGTTGCCTGGCTAACATTTAACACACTCACATTATTGGATGTTATTATTTGTGTGCATCAGTGACGGAGCAGCAGGAGCTGGATTTTTCCCTTTAGTTCACTTTTGATGTGAAAAACCTTATGGATGACTTCTGGGAAAACAGTGTCAACATACGTGGTATTTCCCCTGTTCTTAAACAAACTCACATCTTCTCCATCTCAGACGGGTTTTAGCTTTTTCCTCATTTTCAACATCCTGGAATTCCATAATTAATAATCAGTGTTTTCCTTTAATCACGATTCACAGTTTCTGGGAAATTAGCAGCTGCAGGATCAGTCACTGCTGTTTTCCTGGCTGTCATATTCCTGTCTGCCTTCATCCTGATCAGGTGAGCAGTTTAGTTTTAGTTCATGTTAAATTCAGGTTGTTCAAGTTGTTTGGTCTTTTTATTTGTTTCATTCTCCCATCCAGAAAAAAGAGGTTGTCCAAACAACCATCCAGGCCTGGAGAGAGACCAGACAACAGAGCACAGGTGAGGAACATCATGTGCATCATGTTCTCCAGCCAAACTAAAGCTTTGCTCCACTTCACCCTCCTGTTTGTTTCCATTTGATACATTTCTAGTCAAATATCTGTGTCATCATTTCTTTTTAGCTTATTACATATTGTTATGATATGAGACAGTGTTTTCCAACACACTGAAATAGATGTGGCTTTGGCATTTTCCCTGCTGCGATCAGTCTGCACATGCACATGTTAGTGATCTGTAAATAACAAGTAGGCAGTGGCCTGTCCACCAATCTGTCCAATGATTGACCCTGATATCGAAGTTTATCCAACATTTCCCCTTCAGCCAAACGTAGAATCAGAATATGACCACCCTTCAGCTGCAGTACAGAGACAAGCAGCAGAGCAGCAGGACGAGCTTTTCTACGCCAGCATCAGCTTCTCTAAAAACAGAGAGGAAGCCGTGTACTCAAACATCAGGCCGGCTCAGCCCGACAGACACCAGAAGCAAGAGGAGGAGGATGAGGACTGCATCGAGTATAGTACCGTTAACGCCTGGACTGCTGGTGCTGCCCCGAGGTGAGTCCAGAAGAGTTTAATTTTCTTTGCTGCACAGAGTTTTTATTCCCACTGTTTTACTGCCGTAGCTTTTTTATTTCAACCTGTTAGTTAATATTGTAGGTCATTTTCTCAACATTTCATCTTAATAAATCTCTAAGTAAATGTTGTCATTCACAGATTAGAGGCTGTGGAGGATTCGTCTGCCCTGTACAGCACAGTCAGCACAAACCACAGAGTATGAAGACAACACAGACCTGGGCCCTGTTTTGTGCAGGTTTGTCAGGACTGACCTGGTCAACAATGCAGCATCATTGCAACCAAAACATAGAAACAACAAAACAAACTTAAATAAATACAATAGAACTGACTTCTAGTGCTAGTGAACCATTTCCAATGTATTATCAAGTAGATTTCTGTACATACAATATTTTTCCAACAACCTTTTCTCTGCTCTGATGGTTTTTTTACTTATATCTGTTTTTATTATCAAACGTTCCTCTGCCTCTATATTCTTCAGTTGTTAATCCTGATGCATTTCCAGCACAAGTTAGTGTGTTTAGTTTAATTACTGATCCCACAACTAACATTCTTGTTATTTTGAGCCTGTAACTTATTTCCCACTGCTTCCATCCTGTGGACATAGAGTCATTCATTAAACTAAATGTCACTGACTGTTTAAATAAGCTGAGATTTTGTCCAATAAAGATTCTCAGTTACATTATTTCCCAAGCACCTGTCAACATGTTAAAGCTCAGTGTTCAGTGTTATCAGCTCCAAGAACACAAACCTGGTCCTTCATCACACACACAACTGACTCCAGCTGTTAGCAGATGTTCACTGATGAAAGGAGGAAGTCGGGTGCAGTTTTATAGTGCCCCCTTTGTGACCGTAGTGGGACTAGACGTTGGAGCTGCGACTCTCAGTAAAGTCACACTTTCAGTCTCTTAAAGCAGCAGTAATGAGAACAGGTGAAGCAGGTGAAAACAACACATTACATAGTGGAACATTATTGATCAAACTGGTTCTATCACAGTGAATATCACAAATATCACAGTGAATGAAATGTCTTTATTTTTAGTCAGTAGTTTCATCAGTCTGGACCCTTCATGGCTTCACACTAACACTGAGGTTTACTGTCAACAACATGAAACCCATCTGATAAGAACTTGTAGAAACTGAGGCTTAACTCTCCTGTGAAAACTGTGCATCTTCAAAATATCGACTGTTCACCAGTTAAGAGCAGAAACTCTGCTTTAAAGTTCATGACTCTACTTTCCTGACCCTCTACTGGGGATTGAAATGGTTTATTTAGCTCACAGGACGTTTTCTCAGCACCTACAGGACCATGTAGTCCTTTAAGACATTAATGAGTCCAGCTTCAACAAGACACAGATGTTCCCAAAGGTCAACCAACATGTTCAACACTAACGTCAGATATAAGCCTCAACTGTCGCCTCAGAAACTGAACTACAACATCAGGTCCATGGTTATTTTTTATGTAGAACTGTTTTTTCAGTAGTTTAGTGGGTGGGTACCAACAGGCCACAGAATGAGTTTCATGTTTTCAGGTTTTATAGTGAAGTAGGAAGTTCATGTGTAGTTTACAAGAATCATTTCATAATTTCACCTGGGGGATTTGCAGCCATTCAGCTGTTCATGCATGTTGATAATGGAAAGAGGAAACAAAGAGGACAGGTCTTAGCAGATGTGCCTTCAACTGTGGCGACCACAGAAAACACAAGACCACATCCTTCTGTACTGCAGGCAGAGCTGTTTGTTGATTCAAATAAGAGATATGCTGTACAGCGTTAGTCCTGACCCCCTGACGTGTTGACGGACAGAGATGAGCCGAGCGACTATGAGTTTAACAGCAGCACTGAGTGGATTTGTCGTTGCTCTCGCTGTGTCAGGTACTGTCCATCTACGTTGACATTTTAGATTTATCCAGTGCAGTTTGGTTGCAGGACGTTGAGGGATGGTATTTTTAAGCAGAATTTGATGAGGTGATAAAATACTATATTGTCCTTCAAGCCCTACGACACCAGATGTTTTCCAAAAAATCTTGTTAGTATTTTAGTAGTTGAAGAAGAAGCTGTGAGCCAGATTCTGCCAACAGAAAACTAAACTCTGTAAGACCAGTGAAGATGATAATGTGCCAGTAGAGACTTTAAGGTGGATTATGAAGACATCACATGTTGGCAATGAACAGTTTCACTTCAGTATTGTGCATTTATCTGTAGTTTCACACGCCTGATACGATCACAGACAGGAAATAAGCAAATAGGCCGTTTTTCCACATCACAAACAAGTTTAATAATTAATATTCTGCTTTTGATTCTTTTCAGTAAAAGTCTAGTGAAAGTGGTGGTTTCCCAGCTGTCACCAACATTTCAGGAGTTAGTAAACAACACTATTACCTGTATGTTAGAATATGGTCATATTTCATATGTGGAAAGATTGGGGAGTGGCTGCACTAATTTGAAAAACTCTAAAAGATGATCTGAATTTTAAAAAGTATCAGCTTAGTGAATTAGCTGATCCACAGTTTGTAGTGACTGATTAGTAAAAGTGCTCTGCACTGGTGACTGACCTGTGCTTTACTTAAAGGTGCAATGTGTAAAATGTGAAAGATTTAGTGGCATCTACTGGTGTGATTGCAGAATGCAACCTTCGAAGCACCTCCTCACATCCCACCCCCCGTTTCCAGGGGCATGGTGGCTGTGACCTTTAGAACAAAATGGGATTTCCTGTCTAGAGTCGGCGTTTGGTTTGTCCGTTCTGGGCTACTGTAGAAACATGGCAGCACAGCAAAGGAGACCCGCTCCCTATGTAGATTTTAGAGGCTCATTCTAAGATCAAGAAAATCAAGGGTTGGTATTTTCCAGATAATGTTAACTACCTTATGTACTTCAAATTTGAAGTACTTTATATACCGCTGGGTAGCTGACGTTAACTACCTTATATACTTCTAATTTGAAGTACTTTATATACTGCTGGGTAGCTGATGTTAACTACTTTATATACTTCTAATTTGAAGTACTTTATATACTGCTGTGTAGCTGACGTTAACTACCTTATATACTTCTAATTTGAAGTACTTTATATACCACTGGGTAGCTGACGTTAACTACCTTATATACTTCTAATTTGAAGTACTTTATATACTGCTGTGTAGCTGACGTTAACTACCTTATATACTTCTAATTTGAAGTACTTTATATACTGCTGTGTAGCTGACGTTAACTACCTTATATACTTCTAATTTGAAGTACTTTATACACCGCTGGGTAGGTGACGTTAACTACCTTATATACTTCTAATTTGAAGTACTTTATATACTGCTGTGTAGCTGACGTTAACTACCTTATGTACTTCTAATTTGAAGTACTTTATATACCGCTGGGTAGCTGATGTTACATTCTTTCCCCTGTTGTTATGAACCTGATTGTGTTTTTCTGATGTGCTCTGTGTTACAGTGGTGCAGGCTCAGGATGGCTGGGGAGTGACTTACACTGCTACTGACATCTGTGCCATAAAAGGATCAACAGTGAACATACGCTGCACCTACACATACCCATCTAATGTTAGAGTTCAGGAAACATTCTGGTTTACTAAAGGGACTAATACAGACCCAGTGGATCTGAAGACTCAGTCAGAGTATTCAGGTCGTGTTCAGTATCAGTGTGAAGATAAAACCTGCACTCTGACAATCAGAGACCTGAGAGAGACAGACTCAGCTCAGTACCAGTTCAGGTTCATCACAAACCAACCAGGAGGGGATCTCACTGGTTCACCTGGAGTCACTTTGACTGTCACAGGTAACATGACATTATCCTCATAGGCTCAACATTTGGAAACACTGCTCCACATCTCTGTGTTTAACATTGTGTGGTTGGTGACAGTTGTCTTAACTCATATTTCTGGTTCTTTACAAATTGAGGTTTGCAGGTGAAGGCAAGTGAATCAGTATCATGCAGACTTCAACCCTGTACATGGTCAAAGCTGAAGTGTCACAGCAGTTGTTCTCTAACTAATCAGCCTGACTACATCTGGTACATGAACGGGCAGAGGAAGACAAAGTTTGACCTTTCAGGCTACTTTTATTCTAAAGACAGCTACTCCTGTGCTCTTAAAGGACGAGAAGATTTCCCCTCTCCGTTAGTGTGTGAGTTTACTTCAATGACATGATTTTACCATAAACTGTAACAGGCTTTCATGTGTTTTTTATATGAGCAACACTGTCCAGAGCAGAACAACCAACTGACCTACTGCAGTAAAGACTTTGATGTTAACTGTGACATATATTTCATTTTTCAGGTGTCAATGGTCAAAGCTGCAACAGAGTGACTTACACTGACAGAAGCATCTGTGCAGTCAAAGGATCATCAGTGGACATTTCTTGTACTTACAACAGTCATGATAAAGACATTCGGTCTAAATTCTGGTTCAGACGTCAACATAATCGGAGGACAAGTTCACAAACTATGGACCTTTGTAAAGACTCTTAGTTTGCAGGTCGTGTTCAGGTCCTTGACCCAGAGACAGGACGCTCCACTCTGAGAATCACTGACCTGAGAGAGACAGATTCAGCCCAGTATCACTTCACATTCAAAACACCAGGCTTTGAATGGAGGAGTAGTTTACCTGGTACAACTCTGACTGTCACAGGTACAAGCCTCACAATTATCTATAGCTGCTGCTAAAGTTTGTCTACAGTTCATACACTGGCCAGCGGGGGAGCTGGAAACTGTGGGCTGCTGACAGTTCATTTTATGGCATTTTTGTTCCTGGCTCACAGATCCAGATGTACAGGTCCAGGTGATCTGGTCTTCTACTGGTCCAAAGCTGGTTTGTCACAGCAGCTGTCCTCGTCCTGGTGGACTTTCCTTTGTCTGGTACAAGAGTGAAAAGAGACTTGAGGAAGAAACATCTTCTTCTTATGGAGGAAACATCAATTCTGCAGAGAGTTATTCCTGTGCTGTCCAAGGACACGAGCGTCACCGCTCTTTACCAGTCTGTGAGTTTACTTCTCTGTGTCATCTGGTTTAAAGCAGCAACAGTGAACATTTTCATGCAAACTGTGGATCACATGACCAGCAACACGTATGAGGTTGCTGAGGAGCCAGATATTTTCCTCAGGACCAAAAACAGCTACATGAGCAGTAAATATTGGACCTGTTGATGCAAACTAGCACCAAATGAAAGTTAGTTCAGCAGTTTATCAGCTTGGTATGTATCAAGTTCATCATATGAGTTTTATAGTTTTCTAATTGTGTTTGCAGTTTGTGCCTGCAGAGTCTCATTAAACATCATGTTATTCCCATTTGTGCAGAGCAGACTCATCAACATCCAAACAGACTGGTGCTGATGGTTTTCCATTCACCCTGTCCTCTCACATATGTTGATCAAGGCCTTTGCACAAAAGGGCTGGATAGAGTGTAACATAAATCAGGTGTATGCTGATCAAATATCAACCACATGTCACATTTGTCCTTTGAAAATGTTTGAACACGTCTGCAAAAGATGTTGGCACAGCTGCAAACATATAGCAGAAGTTAAACAGCTATGGAAGATTTTTCACATTGAAATCTGAGGGTGAAGATTCTTAAAGTCTGGTTATTATATTTGCCTGCATGTTTACAGTGTATTGTAATCCACAGGTGCCATTGGTCTATATGTAGTGTAAAAGTAGGGCATGTTGTTCTAAAGCTCAAATATTCCAGCTGAGGATTTCTGTTCAGTCTCATGGAGACATGAAGTGTGTACTTTGTATAAAGATCTGAGGCCAGTGAGTATTGTGTTGTTGTTCATTTCTAACTAACTGAGCTGGAGAGTAACAGTAAATAATAACAGGCTGCTGGTTCACAGTAGCAGACGGTGAACACTGGTGTGACAGAGTCAGGGACTCCAGGATCAGCTCTCTGGACAGAAGTCACAGTTAAAAGGCTCCATATGTTTTTATATGTTCAAATATGTTTATTTCTGCAGATGCTCCAAAGGTTCCCTCAGTGTTGGAGAGAGTGTTGGAGACAGACATTATGAAGGGCAGTTCACTGACTCTGACCTGTAGCAGTGATGCTCACCCAGCAGCTAAATACACCTGGTACAAGAAGAACCACACACTGCTCAGTAAAGAACCACAGCTTATCTTCAGCTCCATCCAGTCCTCTGACTCTGGAGAGTATTACTGTACAGCTGAGAATGATCTGGGGAAGACAACATCAAAATATGTTTTAATTAGTGTGAAATGTGAGTAAAATCATTAAGGTCATTATTTAAAATGAGCTTCAATCTGTCAGATTTGTTTTATGTTTCAGGTCAACAAAGATTATTCCTGTTTTCTCCACATTCAACATCTGTTGCAGCTGCAGCAGATGTTGAAGAGGCAGTTTTAGTCAATCCTGACTGCTCTGTTCAGAGAGTTTAAACCAATATATTCATCACATGATCTCCTCCAAGTTTTCAAATGCTCCTAAAAATCTGTCTTAATGCATCTTTTCCAGATGGTCCACAGTCAGTGTCAGTGAGTCCCTCTGGTCAGATAGTGGAGGGACGTCCAGTGACTCTGACCTGTAGCAGTGATGCTAACCCAGCAGCTAATTACACCTGGTACAAGGAGAACCAAACACTGCTTCATGGACCAGAAGGGACTTATCAGTTCTCATCCATCCGCTCTGAGGACAGTGGGACATACTACTGCAGGTCTGAGAATCAGTATGGACAGATCAACTCTGAGCCTCTATTGGTGAATGTCCAGTGTAAGTAGAAAACTGCAACTAATCAGTCACAGTTACTGTACCTCCTATGATGGATGGATAGATAGACAGACATGCCTGCTGCATGTACATGTGGGACTGTTATCCCTGCTCTTCCCATCTGTTGCTGCATTGTCCAGTTGGACGTTCAGGCCTAAAAGCAAAAGCTCATGTTGTGTTTCTATACATATTTTCACCAGATGCTCCAAAGCTTCTGTCAGTGTCAGTGAGTCCCTCTGCTGAGATAGTGGAGGGCAGTTCAGTGACTCTGACCTGTAGCAGTGATGCTAACCCAGCAGCTAAATACACCTGGTACAAGGAGAATGAAGAGTCACCAAAAGCTTCAGGACAGATCTTCAACATCACTGACATCAGACCTGAACACAGTGGGAAATATTACTGTGAAGCCCAGAACACAAGAGGACGTCATAACACCACCTTATATCTGAGTTTTCCAGCAGGTGAGTCATGTGGATTCAGTTCCAGCACCAATTTACTTTCTTTCTGACCCGACCTTAACCAAAGCAAAATGATCAAACACACAGAAACCTCCAGAAACAAGTGAAGAGAAAGTAAATACAGGGGTTTTCATACACAAGTAAGAAAGTAATTCTCTACACAGCTGAAGATCTATGGGAGACTTTGAATCAATGCATCGAGCTGTAAATACTCAAACACCCTGTTTCCCTAAGCAGTTGTCATTATTTCCTTGTGGTTTTCCAGCTGTGTGGAAATCAGCAGCTGCTGGAACAATCCCTGCTGTTCTCCTGGTGATCACCCTCCTCACAGTCTTCCTCTGGATCAGGTCAGCACTGGGACTATCTTCACTAATACAGCTGGTCCCTACATGTTTCAGTTAACTCAGTGTTTCTCCTCCTGCCCAGAAGAAATAAGTGCAAACACAGAGAGGAACCTGACAACAACACACAGGTGAGAATTTCTGACCAGTCTCTTGCTTTCTAAGAAAACTTTACTGGAAAGAGCTTTACTGCTGTCTTTAGTGTCTTTACCTCTTATTCTCCTGGTGCCACTGAAATAGAAGTACGATGTGTTTGTGGTGCTGGAAACGTGGGAAAACTGAATTTTCATCCAGCTGTGTTGACTGTCCTGCACTGTGGGGATAGTGTTTCTGCAGAGACACTTGACTTCAGATATTTTCAATTATAATGAAATCCCTTAAACACCTCAGGTCAAATTTTATCCATTTCGATTGAGTTGGCGTGGAGGTGCAGATCTCATGTCAGAAAACTTAACTCCATGACTTGAGAGTTCCTTGGTTCCTGACAAGTTGGGAGGATTAAAGAACATATGTGGGATTGATTTGCCTCAGCTGTTCAGGCTCAGATAAAACTGTCGTGTTATGTTAATCTGATGGTGGCAAAGGGTCCATCAGATCCACTTCCAGGACTCCATATAAACTTATCTGCTGGTGCCCAGGAGTCCAAACCCTGATCTCCAGCCAGTGAATCTCAGTTTGGCTCAGCATAGAAGGTTTAGTTTGACCATAGAGAGGACTGAGTGCTGTGTCTGGACCCCCTCAGTGTCCCACCCCAGTAAAGATGTAACTTTCTGTTTGTCCAGCAGCTGCAGATGGTTCCAGTGTACGACGCCCCATCATCCTCAGCTCAGAGACAAGAAGCGCAGCAGCAGGACGACCTTGACTACTCTACAATCTGCTTCTCCGAGAACCAGACAGATGTTCTCTACTCCAACATCTGTCCCGCACCGCCCCACAGACAAGCAAAGGAAGAGGAGGACGATGAGAAGGACGGTGTTGAATACACTACTGTCAAATTTGGCAGTTGTGCCCAAGGGTGAGCGTCTCCTCTCACATGGACATTTTCATCACTGTACAATAAAAACATACCTGTTGGTTTAGAGTCTGTCAGTGTGAATGTTTTATTTCTCACTTTACAGAACCAGATGTGAAGAACACAGAGAGGACTCATTTTCCCTCTACAGCACAGTCCACAAAAAGTATAAGACCACAACATGAATATGGAATTTGTAGTCTATACTTTTTTAATACACATGTCTCAAACAGGTAAACACACTGAGGTTAGAAATGCTGTTTGATCCTCTGGACAGACATGAGCATGAATGCAGCATCAAAGCAGCAGTCATGGCTCAGAGTTTCTAAAAGGGTTTTGTCAACTAAAATTACAAAACAGTTATATTTTCTCTTGTTCCATTTGGTTGTGTAGATACTTTGGGTTTTTGTCCACCTGCATTTCAAAGACCACAAGGGTTTTGTTGTTTGTGAACTGAACCTTTAGTGCAAGGCGGCTCTCAAAACGTGGAGACACATTGTGAATACTGCATCACACAGAAACCCTTAGAGGCAAGTAATAAAAAATAAAATTCAGTTTTCTAAGTCTGTTATGTTTTTTTCTCTATTGTTTATTCCATAAGAAAAGTCTTTTTGTAATACTCATTTTGGCCACAGGGTAGCACCACTACACCATGTTGTATATAGGCTGAAGGATCTGACTGTCTCACTATAAGCCTTCATGTTTTCTTCCAGGTGAATGTTAATGTCTCTATACTTTGTAAACACAAGTTAATGGAAATGTGTTTTAAGCCACCTGCTGAAACCCTCAGTAAAGTTCTGTAATTACTAACACAACATGTTCACAGCTTCCTTCTGCCTTTGACCTAAAAGATCACAGGTGAGCTGACCTTTGATCTCTGACACCAGTGACACAGTCCTCTCCTCCTCTTTTCTGTTGCTGTGACTTACACTGACAGAAGCATCTGTGCATTCAAAGGATCCTCGGTGGACATTTCTTGCACTTACAACAGTTGTGATAAAGACATTCAGTCTAAATTCTGGTTCAGTCCTGAATGTAATGGTCGTTGGCAGAGTCCCTCACAGCCTGAGTGCGAGATTCAGCCCAGTGTGGACATCTGCACAGTAGATCATTCAGTACTGACACAACAGTTACTAAACATAGGATTGTCAGAGCATGCAGTAGGCTGGTTCAATAACTACATGTCAAACAGATCTCAGTCTGTGCAGGTAGATGGTGTCTGGTCCACATCTTTAACAGTAATGAATGGAGTTCCACAGGGATCAATTCTGGGTCCACTTCTTTTCATTAATTACATAAATAATCTTAATAAATAATCTTAATAATTGTTGTTTGTAGGTGCAGTAGCTCCATTCAAATGTTTTTTTTTCACATCACAGCTGTTCTGGCAGAAAAAGCCAATGAAGTCTGTTCAGAACATTCACTTCTCACTGGAAGCATCAACTTTCAAACCATGTCCAGTGGATAATTGAACACACTGGAATTAATCCCAGTGTCACAGCAAGTTTTGCAGTGTCTCATTCAAAGGAACAGTCAGTAACGCCAACATCATTTCAGTTCCCTCTCACTGCTGCAGAGGGCGACAGTGAGCACAGTGGTTTCATTTCAGCCTCAAACTAATCATTTGTGGGTTTATTGTTCACACAAGAGTTTTATTCACTAACTAAAGAGACTAATATAGAAAGAGACAGCTTTCACTGTCATGTGTGTTCATCTTTATGCTGTACATTTCAATTTGTTGGGGTCGCTCATGGAAGCAGAACAGATGGAGGTTGAATAAATGTGAAGCTTCGTTATTTTAACACCTTTGTTCAACTGAGGCGACTTGTTTCGAAGAGTCTGATGTCATTGCAGTTCATCAAAGATGTTGGTCACCAGTGTGAACTATTGACACTTCCTGAACATGGTCTCCAGCTGTGATGTTTGAAGAATTAAATGTCCAGGGTCTCCTCAATAAAGTGCAAAGAGCTTCAGTCATTAAATGTGAGAATAAAGCAGCCAAAGTAAATGTAGATGTGACTCAACAATCAGTGGTGGATGGGAAATGTTGTTTCATGGTCCTGGTTCAGTGTATCTGATGTTTCACTGCCCTCTGGTGGCTAATCTTCAGAGCTGCAGGTTCAGGCTTCATCCCTCTGAGTGCTGCCCCCACTGTCTGCTTTAAAGGCTCAGTTCACCCAAATGAAACAAACCAAACTGATTTTCTCTCTTCCCCCCAGTGTTATTGAACCATGCAGAGAGTTTTCTCATCCTCTGCAGTGATACTGAGTTAATGCACCAATCACTTTCATCAGCTTTTTTCTTTTCTTCTTTAAATGACAGGTAAAATGATGTTTTTGTTTCAGTGTTGTTACTAACAGAGCACATAACTCATCTCTCTGTGTCTCTATAAAGTCTGGTAACATTTTAAAGTTTTCTGACCAACACAACTTTGTTCTAACTTCAGTCTTTACAGACCTGTGGCTCATTGTGCATATTAATGGTGTGAAGTGGAAGGAAGTCTCATCAGCGTCATTTAACTTCTGCTTTGTAAAGACAGAGGAGAGGCATCTTTAGAGACAACCTGCTTCTCTAATGTGAGTAGGGTCGTTTATGGACATGACTGAAATACGTCCTGTGTACATTTATTTACCTGCTGACATGTTTTATTGTCTCTGAAGTCCCACAGACTGATGACAGGAGCAGCTATGAGTTTAACAGCAGCAGCCAGTGGATTTGTCGTCTTCCTTCTCTCTGTGTCAGGTACTGTAGATCTACATTGACATTGGCTGCATGAAGTGACGGGAATGTGGGGAAATGTGGGATTTGTAAAGTTGCAATGAAGCTGAGTTTGTTGGACTGTATGTGGAAATAAGTGGATGAGAGGTTTGTGAAAGACAAAGCTTTCTGAAACCCTGTACTCATTGGTTAGATGGACATTTGGTGTAAATGTCCAGTTGAAAGTGGAGCAGACTTTTTGCTGCTGACAGACTGAGAGCTGCAGCCTTTTCTATGTTCAATACTGCTCAGTTTGATTAGTAACACATTTATTATACAGCACTTAGTCAAAGCAGCCTGAAGTAGGAAATCAATGAATGAACATGACAGATCAGCACTTTTCTAGGTTTGATGTATGGACTGATGCAGTATGATGCAAACATTTCAAACCCTACAACACTAAACACTCTCTTCTGTTTCTGTTGGGGCTTTTTTGATGACATGTTGATTCATGTTACAGGGCTGATGTCCTCAGATCAGTTTTACGTTTCATTGGAAACTGAATTGCTTTGTACCAGTAACAACAGTTGGAATATTATGGATGAAAAACATGTGATTCTTAGATGAATAGTGACTTTCTCTTGAACATTTCCTCATAAAGGAACAAAACTTGGGAGTTGCAGCAGCTCTGAAGCCTGTTGTTGACCAGTCATTTCTGTCTGTGGCTGCTTTTAACTCAGTCAAGTTGCACTTTGACCATAGAAACTGGTTTCACACCAGAATATGTGTGAATATGTTCTCTCTGCTCATGTTTCTTCATTTGTCTGTGGTTTTCACAGTGAGCTCAGCATCAGTGTGACCCCAGAGTGAACAATGAGGAAACAAAAACAGCTCAGACTCTCTAATGATCTTTTTTCCTGTTGTCCTGGTCAGTAAAGCTGCATTTAAGTTCACAGAGCCACTGCTTTCTTAATTCTTCACTGCACTTGCAGAGTGTGTGATGTCCCCTCAGTGCACATAGAGATTAACTACAGAGCATGTGAACATCTTCCTTTGCATTGACTGGATGTTACTGAGCCAACACTTCCTCTTGTTAGTCCAGAGTGACCCTGCTGCTCTGTCCTGCCTCCTTGTGTCGTCCTTTGGTACCTCAGCCGTTCATTATTCTGTGGATGTTGTTCCTGCCACTTGGGACTCTGTTTACCCTGAAGCTCAGTCAGGTTGGATGAGGACCGTATGTGAACAACCATTTTCAGGTCTCTCCAGAGATGTTGGACAGGGTTCAAGTCAGGGCTCTGGCTGGGCCACTCTGGGACATTCACAGAGTTGTCCCTAAGCCTCTTCCTGTGTTGTCTTGGCTGTGTGCTGAGGGTCGTTGTCATGTTGGAAGGTGAACCTTCAGCCCAGTCTGAGGTCCTGAGAGCTGAAGAACAGGTTTTCATTGAGGATGTCTCTGTACTTTGCTCCATTCAGCTTTGCCTCAACCCCGACCAGTCTCCCAGTCCCTGAATGAAACCCTTCCTACATCTGATCACCTGATAAATGTCTATATTCTACATCAGTTGTGGTTCTATTGAGGCCTGATGATTAACTTCAGATAATGAAGGACTTTGAACCTTGTACAAGTTACTTTTCCCCCAGATCATATTGGTGCTATGATACAATTTGTCTCATTAACTGAAGTTAGTAATTTGATGATGTTTGCTGATGTGCTCTGTGTTACAGTGGTGCAGGCTCAGGATGGCTGGGGAGTGACTTACACTGCTACTGACATCTGTGCCATAAAAGGATCAACAGTGAACATAAGCTGCACCTACACATACCCATCCAAGATAGAAGGACGTGTTACTGTGGTTGAAGAAACATTGTGGTTTGCTAAAGTCAGTGATTATGAACCAGTGGATCTGAGAATAGCCTCAGAGTATTCAGGTCGTGTTCAGTATCAGTGTGAGGATCAAACCTGCACTCTGACAATCAGAGACCTGAGAGAGACAGACTCAGCTCAGTACAAGTTCAGGTTCATCACAAACCAACCAGGAGGAAGCTACACTGGTTCACCTGGAGTCACTTTGACTGTCAAAAGTAACAGCTTCATTTTGTCATGTTTTGGTTCCAGATCTTCAAGATCAAGAAAATATCCTGTAATGATGAAGTTTATGATTCTGTATAAATGTTTGATGATGAAAATCTGAGCTCAGAGCTCCAGTTCATGTCTCCTACTAATGACTCCTGATTCAACCTCCAGTCACTTGATTAAAAAGTGGTTATGCTGTATAGTCGACTGTGTCTCAGTTAAATGATGGTTGTTGGTGTAGGATGTGACTGAACTTTCTCCAGACTGGGTTTGTTCTGGTGTCACTGTGTGGGCTGCTCCTGTCAGCCTTCAGCTCCATTTGCTGAGTGAAGACCATTAGATGTGACTGAAAGCTCAGGGTCATTAGTCAAAGTATCTCTGAATAGATTTTCTTCACCAAGGGACAAAAATGAACATCCATGCACAGATACTGTAAATGTTTTTGGATATTTGCACACGTGTTTGAATAGAAACTATTTTTCTGTTCTGTCGTCACAAATCCAGCTTTGCAGGTGCAGGTCAGTGACTCAAATGAGCTGCGGTGTCACAGCAGTTGCGGTCTACCTGATGGTCCTTCATACATTTGGTACAAGAATGGACAGAAGGTTCATGGGGAACCACCAAATTATTCAGGGAACATTGATGGTGCAGACAGCTACTCCTGTGCTCTGAAAGGACGTGAGGATTCCCCCTCTCCTCCAGTGTGTGAGTTGACTTCAGTCTTCCACCAACATATCACCACCTGGTGGCACATTGAACCAACTGCACTGTCCATGTCTGCATGTTATAAAGTGAATGACCATGTTTACTCTGTTTATAATAATAGTGTGTTGCATTGAACATTACAGGAGCAGTTCTGTTCTCAGTGACTCAACAACAGACAGACTGGTCTGTATTACTGCAGTGGAAGATGTCAGTGGAACAGTTCTGTTTAAAAATGGTTTATCTTTCAGGTGTCAAAGGTCAAAGCTGCAACAGAGTGACTTACACTGACAGAAGCATCTGTGCATTCAAAGGATCATCAGTGGACATTTCTTGTACTTACAACAGTCATGATAAAGACATTCAGTCTAAATTCTGGTTCAGTCCTGAACGTAGTGGTCGTTGGCAGAGTCCCTCACAGCCTGAGGACCTTAGTGAAGACTCCCAGTTTGCAGGTCGTGTTCAGGTCCTTGACCCAGAGACAGGACGCTCCACTCTGAGAATCACTGACCTGAGAGAGACAGATTCAGCCCAGTATCACTTCACATTCAAAACACCAGGCTTTGAATGGAGGAGTAGTTTACCTGGTACAACTCTGACTGTCACAGGTGCTGATCAACACACACTGATGTTATATATGTGAACACAGAACAGTAGTGAATGTGACATGGAGCTGTTATGTACAACTGATAGAGACTTCATGGTTCTGAGCACTCAGTCCTTTAAATGTTTGTCAGAGACTAAGTCACACATGCTCCACAGTTTGTCACTGATGCATTTTAAAAACTAAATATGAACCTTATCAGTTATTTGAACTTGTGTCTGTACCTGTGATCCTTGTGTTTAATACTCAACAAATATGTCTCTTTTATCTTCAAAGATCCAGATCTACAGGTGGTAGTGAAGAGATCTCTTTCAAGGTCATACGTGAAGTGTCGCAGCAGTTGTTTTCTACCTGAGCATGTTTCCTACATCTGGTACAGGAATGGAAAGATGATTCCTATAGAAACATCAGATCATTCAGGAATCTTTCATATTACAGACAGCTACTCCTGTGCTCTGAAAGGACGTGAGGATTTCCCCTCTCCTCCAGTGTGTGAGTTTACTCCACAGTCTTCCACCAACATATCACCACATGGTGGAGCCTATAACTCATTGTCCTGTACTTTACATGTGAGTCAAACTTTACTGAGATAAAATCTTATCACTGATGGGCCATGAGAACTGGAGACTTGCTGCATGTCCTTAACTCTGTTCTTCATGTGCTCAGTCGTCCATCACTGTCTCCTGACTCTCAGGTTTATATGTCAGAACCTCCTGAGTCCACAAAGTCTTTTCCATAGTTTATATTTTTATTACAGAAATGTTGCTTCAGCACATGAACAGTATCAGATGGATGATGATGGTAAAAGACAAATGACTGGTCAGATGTTTATCACATTGTGAGACAGAGAAAATATTAGAAAGTTAGCACAGACATGCTAATACCTGGAGAGTGAGTTTGCTCTAATTTCCTGCTTTGCATTAAAAATACAAGAAGCAGATTGTGTCTTGTACTATTAATAATGTGTTTGATATGAACGCCCTCTTTCCAACACAAACACAAAAAACATATAATAAAGGTGTTCACAGTGATATTGTCTTTATTTCTCAGGTGCCAATGGTCAAAGCTGCAACAGAGTGACTTACACTGACAGAAGCATCTGTGCAGTCAAAGGATCATCAGTGGACATTTCTTGTACTTACAACAGTCATGATAAAGACATTCAGTCTAAATTCTGGTTCAGTCCTGAACGTAGTGGTCGTTGGCAGAATCTCTCACAGCCTGAGGACCTTAGTGAAGACTCCCAGTTTGCAGGTCGTGTTCAGGTCCTTGACCCAGAGACAGGACGCTCCACTCTGAGAATCACTGACCTGAGAGAGACAGATTCAGCCCAGTATCACTTCACATTCAAAACACCAGGCTTTGAATGGAGGAGTAGTTTACCTGGTACAACTCTGACTGTCACAGGTGCTGATCAACACAATCATTCATTGTGAAATTCATCATTTTCACTAACTGATTATTTATACCTGTGTGTTTTTACTGTTAACCAGTGACACTGTTGGTTCCTTGTCACATATCCAGCTGCTCTGCAGGTGCAGGTGACCAGAGTAACAGTCCTCCAGTCTTATACTGAGGCAGAGCTGAAGTGTCTCAGCAGTGACAGTCCAGCTGGTGGTCTCACATACGTTTGGTTTCAAAATGGACAGAAAGTCCCAGATGTTGAATCAGCCTCTTATAAAGGCCGGTTTGGTCCTGGAGACAAAATCTCATGTGCTTTAAAAGAACACAAGGCTTGTCCTTCTCCTCCAGTGTGTGAGTTTCTGTCTCTGTATGTGGAACCAGACTAACATGACAGCAACACTTTTCAGTATGAGTGGATCTGCAGTGAAGCTGCCACTAAACATTTTGTGTTGAGTTTGTATATTTGGTCAGTTATTGCACTAAAGGAATCAGTCCTCATGTTTTCTTATTGATTTGATCTGCTCCAGATGCTCCAAAGCTTCCGTCAGTGTCAGTGAGTCCCTCTGCTGAGATAGTGGAGGGCAGTTCAGTGACTCTGACCTGTAGCAGTGATGCTAACCCAGCAGCTAATTACAACTGGTACAAGAAACATGGAAATCCAAGTCTTCAACCAGCCAGTAAACAGCTTATCTTCAGCTCCATCCAGTCCTCTGACTCTGGAGAGTATTACTGTACAGCTGAGAATGATCTGGGAAGGAGAACATCTGGATCCATCTTTATTCATGTGACATGTGAGTCAAACATAAAACAGCAAATACTAAAATAAAGATGTTTGATCTGTGGCTTCTTTACACTCTGGATAATGTCAACAGCATGTTACTTATAATATACAATAGATTTACAAAACAACCAAGGTGATTAACCTGATTGTAAAGTAATAGAAAAAACAGATTGGGCTTAGTAACAGTAAAAAAGCATCTTGTGTACAAGTATATAATGTAATTGCTTCATCATGCATTGGGTTTTTAATGTAATGTAAGTAGGATGTTTCTGTTTTTGAATTGTTTTGTGAGGTTGAGGACCCAACTGGAACTCATGCTTTTTATTTTGATGACAATAATCTGTTGTTACATGTCTTCCAGACCCCCCAAAGCTTCTGTCAGTGTCAGTGAGTCCCTCTGCTGAGATAGTGGAGGGCAGTTCAGTGACTCTGACCTGTAGCAGTGATGCTAACCCAGCAGCTAAACACACCTGGTACAAGGAGAACCAAACACTGATTCATGGACCAGAAGGGACTTATCAGTTCACCTCCATCCGCTCTGAGGACAGAGGAACATATTACTGCAGGTCTGAGAATCAGCTTGGACAGTCAAACTCTTCAAGTGTGTCCATAGACGTCCAGTGTGAGTATTAGAAATCACTTCAGTTCTGATGATGAAGTTGATAACACAGGTCATTAGTCTTAAATGTTGCTACTGTATATTGTCTACTCTTGCAATATCATATGTGTGTGCAGAGTTTGATTCATTTGTCATGTTGTTTTTCATGTGTGTTGTGTAATATAGATGTTTTCTTTCTCCTCCTCCTTTGGTGTCACTCTTGACTTGTGGTTGCAAAATCTCTACTTTGGCTATTTCTGAAAAACAGACTCTCAGACAAATATTGAAGACTTGTCTCTATTTTCCTCCAGATGGTCCAAAGCTTCTGTCAGTGTCAGTGAGTCCCTCTGCTGAGATAGTGGAGGGCAGTTCAGTGACTCTGACCTGTAGCAGTGATGCTAACCCAGCAGCTAATTACACCTGGTACAAGGAAAATGAAGAGTCACCAAAAGCTTCAGGACAGATCTTCACCATCACTGACATCAGACCTGAACACAGTGGGAAATATTACTGTGAAGCCCAGAACACAAGAGGACGTCATAACACCACCTCACATCTGACTGTAGGTGAGTTAAGCAGACTGACACATTCTCACACACCTGCACCAGAACTCAGCAACAAAGGAAAAACCCCAAACCTTCACTTGAATGAAAATAAGTCTGAGGATTTCCAGACTGTTTTTCTGTATCTATGTTGAGGGAGGAACCTCCATCATGTTGCAAATGGATGACCTGATAAACGGACAGTATCAGCTGACAAGTGATTGATCACTCTGATGTAGATCTCCTGTCTTTTGGGGTCCAGTTCCAGGTCAGTCACTAAGAATCATGAATATCATCTGGTTGACTCTGGTGGTCCTGATGCTGATTCCTCTGCTTGTCTTGATTCTTTGGATGAGGTAAAACCAAAAATCCATCAGTCCCATCACTGCTCTTTTATTTCCTTCTTCAGACGTCCTTTAGTCTTAAAGTCATGAATTCCAGTTTGTTCACTTTCACATTTGTTGTTGTTGGATTCAATCCAGGAAGAAGAAAACTTTGTGTTTCAAAGCTGAACTGAAGGAACCTGTAGAGATGACAGAGGTGACAGGCTCTATTGACAACATGTCCACAACAATATGGTTCAAAGAAATCAGTCTTTAAATGCACTGGGACACATTTTCTTATTGATCTGAGGTCATGAAGTGAATTTCAATTTCCAGTCACATGAGCTGAGTAGGAACCAGTAATGTCTTTGTCCTTTACACAATCTCAGCTCATCATTTTGATTGAAATGTTGTTAAATATGTGTTCAGGTTCATGAATGAGGCTCCATCTTTTCCTCTCTCTCCATCAGTTTGACTCTGAGCCTGTTTATCAGAACATCTCAGCCTTGACGCCCATCGCTGCAGCTCAGACAGACGACTCATAGGAGCAGGAAGACCTGGTGTGAAGTCCAGTCTGGTTAGAGCCTCATGTACGGTCATACAAATAGACTGGTTGTGTAAATACAGATATTTGAGCATTGATTTAGTTAGAGTGCAGAGCTGGGGGGAGTCCTGACCTTTGACAGTGTTACTGGGTGGTCTCAAACCACCGTGGGGGTGAAACAGCCTCAGAGTCTGCAGGCGGGACACTTGAGGGGCTTATTGGCAAAATGTAATCTTTTAAACATTTGATTTTCTTTACATCTACCAAAATAAAGAAATACATCAGTGAAGGTGTTTGTGGAGTCCTTGGTTTTGTGGCTGGTTTTGGACTCATGGGAGGCGCAAAGCTTTTCATAATTGTCCCGTCAGGTGTTTCCTGGATGTTTGGAAGGTTGGTATTTCCAGGCTGTGCAACAGGTTCATTTTTCTGATTGACAGACAAAACAAACTAATATTGAAATGATATACAACAGAGTGGGCCTCAGATAATGGTTATGTATAATATGTGATTCAGATATGGGTTTAAATGTGAGTCCTTTAATTTGTAGAAAACTGATATTTTCTCTGTCAGAGAGAAGATGTTATAAATGTAAATATGACAGGACAACAAATATGTGGAGAAAAGCAAAGGTGCAAACTTACTGTGAACTCAAAATGATGGATTTTCATTGGATGACAGAAAAGCCAAAGATTGTATCAACATCAACAAATATAATACCTTTACATTGGAAATCTGCTATTGTTTTGTCCCTATCGAAGGGTGGTGACCCCACCAACATGAACAACTACAGGCCCATTTCCAAACTTTCTGTTTTGACAAAAGTACTGGAGTCACTGCTAAGCCATCAACTTAAACATTATCTATCTACAAACATTTTGGATAATTCTCAGTCCGGTTTTTTGAAAGGTCAAAGTACAATCACAGCTGCTTTAAAAGTTCTGAATGATCTCAGTGATGCCCTGGACAATAAACAGCATTGTGCAGCTCTGTTTATAGATCTGTCCAAAGCTTTTGACACTGTAGATCATTCAGTACTGACACAACAGTTACTAAACATAGGATTGTCAGAGCATGCAGTAGGCTGGTTTAAATAAATAGAACTCAGTCTGTGCTGGTAAAAAGTGTCCGGTCCACATCTCTAACAGTAATGAATGGAGTTCCATAGGGATCAATTCTGGGTCCACTTCTTTTCATTATTTACATAAACAATGTTTGGGTCATCTGCTTTCTTATCTTCAGGCTTACATTAAAAAGAAAACTACAAATGGCTTCAGTTTTCTATCACAGGATTTCTACTTACTTTCTGTTCCCAGATTTGGGTCAAAATTATGGAAGAAGGCCTTTCATCATGCTGCTCCTTTGGCCTGGAATAAGCCCTAGGATGTTTTCAGACTAAATAGTTTTAAAGAACTGCTCTAAAGCTTTGAAAAATCATATAACATTTGCACTTTTTTCTTCCCCCCAGTGTTATCAAACCATGCAGAGAGTTTTCTCACATTGTGAGTATTTTTAAATGGTGAGTGTCTTACTTTCTTTTTTCCTGCAGTTGACTCCATTCATCAGTGTGTGTCCAAAGCAGCTGGTACCAGTCCAGTGGATGATGTGTGTTACATGTTGATGTTTGGTTCACTCCTCTGCAGTGATACTGAGTCAATGTACCATCCACTTTCATCAGCTTTTTTCTTTTTTCTTCAGTCAGCAAATGTGAGAATAAAGCAGCCAAAGTAAATGTAGATGTGAATCAACAATCAGTGGTGGATGGGAAATGTTGTTTCATGGTCCTGGTTCAGTGTCTCTGATGTTTCACTGCCCTCTGGTGGTGAAGCTTCAGAGCTGCAGGTTCAGGCTTCATCCCTCTGAGTGCTGCCCCCACTGTCTGCTTTAAATTCAATTCAATTTTAATTCAGTTCAATTTACTTGTATAGCACCAAATCACAATAAAATCATCTCAAGGCACTTTATAAAAAAAAAAAAAAACCCAACAAATCCCTTATGAGCAGCACTTGGTGACAGTGGAGAGGAAAAACTCCCATTAATGGAAGAAAAAACCTCCAGCAGAACCGGGCTCAGTTCGGGCGGCCATCCACCTCGACCGGTTCGGGTGAGTGGATAGAGGAGAGAGAAAAGAACAGCAACAATAAACAACAAATAGACACTGCAGGTTGGTGGGACCAGTAACTGCACATCAGCAATATATAGCTCCAAGACTGTACTGGGCTGATGTGAGGGGGGAGGAGAGAGGGGAAGGGACGGGAGGGGAGGGATAGGGGAGCTCAGTGCACCGATGGTCCTTGGGCAGTCTAGGCCTATAGCAGCATTACTAAGGGATGGTTCAGGGTTACCTGAAGCCAGCCCTAACTATACATTTTGTCAACAAGGAAGATTTTAAGTCTAGCCAGAGTGTCTACAGAGTGTCTGCCTCCTGAACCCAGACTGGGAGCTGGTTCCACAGGAGAGAAGCTTGATAGCTAAAGGCTCTGCCTCCTATTCTGCTTTTGGAAACCCTGGGAACCACAAGTAGACCTTCAATCTGAGAGCGAAGTGCTCTATTGGGATAATATGGTACTCTGAGGTCCTTAAGATATGATGGCGCTAGATCAAGAAGGGATTTGTATGTGAGAAGAAGTGTTTTAAATTCTATTCTGTATTTTACAGGGAGCCAATGAAGAGAAACTAATATAGGAGAAAAACAGTATGATCTCTCTTTCTAGTTTCTGTCAGGACTCTGGCTGCAGCATTCTGGATTAACTGGAGGCTTTTTATGGAGATACTGGGACATCCAGATAGTAAAGAGTTACAGTAATCTAGCCTTGAGGTAAGAAATGCATGGACTAGTTTTTCTGCATCATTTTTAGACAGGATGTTCCCACTTTTGGCAATATTGTGCAAGTGAAAGAAGGCAATTCTAGGGATTTGTTTTATGTGTGAGTTAAAAGACATGTATGTCCTGGTCAAAAATAACTCCAAGGTTTTTCACAGCAGTGCTGGAGGCCAGGACTAATGCCATCTAAAAACAATTTCTGAGGCTTTTAGGCCCCAAAACAATAACTTCTGTTTTCTCTGAATTTAAAAGTAGAACATTACTGATCATCCAGGCCTTTATGTCAGTTAGACATGCTTGAAGTCTAGATAACTGGTGTGTGTTATCAGCTTTCATAGATAGATACAGCCGAGTGTCATCTGCATAGCAGTGGTAATTAATAGAGTGCTTCCTAATAACATTGCCTAAAGGAAGCATCTACAAGGTGAACAGAATCGATCCTAGCACAGAACCTTGTGGAACTCCATAACTAACTTTTGTGCGTGTGGGAGGTTCATCGTGGACACGAACAAAGTGGAATCTGTCCGATAAATAGGATTGGAACCATTTTAATGCTTTTCCTCTGATACCAATCACATGCTCTAGTCTCTCTAATAAGATGCTGTGGTCAATCGTGTCAAATGCAGCACTAAGGTCTAGCAGGAAAAGTATAGAAACGAGTCTATTGCCTGAGGCTGAGAAGATCATTGGTGACTTTTAACAGTGCTCTTTGTGTACTATGATGTGCTCTATATCCTGATTGGAAAAACAATTATATTTTCTCTTGTTCCATCTGGTCATGTACATACTTTAACTACAGGCCAATATCAAATCTTCCATTTTTGGGAAAAATTCACAGTTTTATGGTGCAAAACAATCTTTTTAATGCACTTCAGTCTGGATTTCACACACACCACAGCACTGAGACTGCACTTATTAAAATGTTAAATGATTTACATTTGAATAATGATGAATCCAAAACCTCTGTTTTAGTACTACTGGATCTCAGTGCTGCATTTGACACAGTTGATCATGATGAGCTGCTTGATAGACTAGAAACGTGGGTGGGAGTTACTGACACAGTGTTAAATGGGCTAAAATCTTACTTACAAGATAGAGACTATTTTGTCTCACTTGGTAATTACGACTCTGAGCGAACAAAAATTAAATGTGGGGGTTCCTCAAGGGTCTATTCTTGGTCCTCTCTTATTCAATATCTACATGCTGCCCCTTGCTCTGATTATGGAATACCACATTGACTACCATACCTATGCAGATGACACCCAACTTTATATATCAGTATCATCTCGTGGTAATTGTCCTCTAATTTCATGATGTGACTGTATTAATCAAGTCAAAGAATGGATGTGCCAGAATTCTCTCCAGCTCAATGCAGACAAGACAGAAGTGATTGTTTTTGGCCCCAAAACTGAACGGTCAATGGTCATTGCTCACCTTGACTCCATGTCATTAAAAGCTACAAATAAAGCCAGAAACCTTGGTGTAATCATAGACTCAGACCTGAATTTTAACAACCACATAAAATCCATCACTAAATCTTCCTATGACCACCTGAAAAACATTGCAAGAATAAAAGGTTTTCTGTCTAAACAAGATGCAGAAAAACTTGATCATGCATTTATCTTCAGTAGGTTAGATTATTGTAATGGCTTGTTTACAGGTCTTAGCAAAAAGTCAATCAGGCAGCTGCAGCTAATCCAGAATGCTGCTGCCAGAGTCCTTAGAAACACCAGGAAACTGGATCATACCACACCAGTTCTTAGATCACTACACTGGCTTCCCGTTAGTCACAGGATAGATTTTAAAATCTTATTGCTAGTTTATAAAGCACTAAATGGTTGTGGACCAAAATATATTCAAGATGTATTAGTTCCCTATGAGGTTTCCAGACACCTCAGGTCATCTGGGACAGGTCTATTGTGTGTTCCCAGAACCAGAACCAAACAAAGTGAAGCAGCATTCAGTTACTATGCTCCTCACTTGTGGAAAAAACTTCCTGAACACGTGAGGTCTGCTCAAACTGTCAGCTCATTCAAATCGGAACTGAAAACACTGTTGTTTACTGCTGCCTTCAAATAATTGTTCATCCTTGTTTTCTTAATGTGGTTTGACATCTTATTTTAATTTACTTTATTTTATTTAAATTTATTTTATTTTAAATATCTTTGTTTTTAAATGCTCTTTTCAATGCTTTTAATGTAATTATATGCCTTGTAAAGCACTTTGAATTGCGTAGTGTATGAATGGTGCTATACAAATAAATTTGCCTTGCCTTGCCTTGCCTAATTACGTGCGCACACAGAGAAAAGTCTACAAAATTCTCTGTCTCTTCTGTGCAGAATTCAGGTTTATATAGCTTGACAAGAAAGGGTGGACTCATATTCGAAAAGACCCCACATGTTTGTTCAGGTGTCCTCTATCGTTTTATCAGCAAACAAATTGTTGGCAGTTATGGCCTTTAAAACACAGGCCATTAAAACACTAAATCCCTAAAAAATAAAAATATGCATTCTTTAGCCCAACACGACCACCTGTTCCATGCTCTGTAAACCCCCCACAGCAGTAGGCTGGTTCAATAACTACCTGACAAACAGAACTCAGTCTGTGCAGATAAATAGTGTCCGGTCCACATCTCTAACAGTAATGAATGGAGTTCCCCAGGGATCAATTCTGGGTCCACTTCTTTTTGTTATTTACATAAATAATCATTTGTTGTTTGTAGGTGCAGTAGTTCCAATCAAATGTTCTTTGTCACATCACAGCTGTTCTGGCAGCAAAAGCCAATGAAGTCTGTTCAGAACATTCACTTCTCACTGGAAGCATCAACTTTCAAACCATGTCCAGCGGATAATTGAACACACTGGAATTAATCCCAGTGTCACAGCAAGTTTTGCAGTGTCTGATTCAAAGGAACAGTCAGTAACTCCATCATCATTTCAGTTCCCTCTCACTGCTGCAGAGGGCGACAGTGAGCACAGTGGTTTCATTTCAGCCTCAAACTAATCATTTGTGGGTTTATTGTTCACAATAGAGTTTTATTCACTAACTACAGAGACTAACATAGAAAGAGACAGCTTTCACTGTCATGTGTGTTCATCTTTATGCTGTACATTTCAATTTGTTGGGGTCGCTCATGGAAGCAGAACAGATGGAGGTTGAATAAATGTGAAGCTTCGTTATTTTAACTCCTTTGTTCAACTGAGGCAACTTGTTTTGAAGAGTCTGATGTCATTGCAGTTCATCAAAGATGTTGGTCACCAGTGTGAACTATTGACACTTCCTGAACATGGTTTCCAGCTGTGATGTTTGAAGAATTAAATGTCCAGGGTCTCCTTAACTTAAAGTGCAAAGAGCTTCAGTCATTCAATGTGAGAATAAAGCAGCCAAAGTAAATGTAGATGTGACTCAACAATCAGTGGTGGATGGGAAATGTTGTTTCATGGTCCTGGTTCAGTGTCTCTGATGATTCACTGCCCTCTGGTGGTGAAGCTTCTGAGCTGCAGGTTCAGACTTCATCCCTCTGAGTGCTGCCCCCACTGTCTGCTTTAAAGGCTCAGTTCACCCAAATGAAACAACCCAAACTTATTTTCTCTCTTCCCCCCAGTGTTATCAAACCATGCAGAGAGTTTTCTCATCCTATGCAGTGATACTGAGTCAATGCACCATTTATTTACATTAGACTTTTCTCTTTTTCTTATATAAATTATTAATAAAATGATGTTTTTGTTCCAGTTTTGTTACTAACAGAGCACATAACTCATCTCTCTGTGTCTCTATAAAGTTTAAAATTTTAAAGTTTGCAGACCAACACAACTTTGTTCTAACTTCAGTATTTACAGACCTGTGGCTCATTGTGCATATTAATGATGTGAAGAGGAAGGAAGTCTCATCAGCGTCATTTGTCGTCTGCTTTGTAAAGACAGAGGAGAGGCATCTTTAGAGACAACCTGCTTCTCTAATGTGAGTAGGGTCGTTTATGGACATGACTGAAATACGTCCTGTGTACATTTATTTACCTGCTGACATGTTTTATTGCCTCTGAAGTCCCACAGACTGATGACAGGAGCAGCTATGAGTTTAACAGCAGCAGCCAGTGGATTTGTCGTCTTCCTTCTCTCTGTGTCAGGTACTATAGATCTACATTGACACTGGCTGCATGAAATGACGGGAATGTGGGGAAATGTGGGATTTGTAAAGTTGCAATGAAGCTGAGTTTGTTGGACTGTATGTGGAAATAAGTGGATGAGAGGTTTGTGAAAGACAAAGCTTTCTGAAACCCTGTACTCATTGGTTTGATGGACATTTGGTGTAAATGTCCAGTTGAAAGTGGAGCAGACTTTTTGCTGCTGACAGACTGAGAGCTGCAGCCTTTTCTATGTTCAATACTGCTCAGTTTGATTAGTGACACATTTATTATACAGCACTTAGTCAAAGCAGCCTGAAGTAGGAAATCAATGAATGAACATGACAGATCAGCACTTTTCTAGGTTTGATGTCTGGACTGATGCAGTATGATGCAAACATTTCAAACCCTACAACACTAAACACTCTCTTCTGTTTCTGTTGGGGCTTTTTTGATGACATGTTGATTCATGTTACAGGGCTGATGTCCTCAGATCAGTTTTACGTTTCATTGGAAACTGAATTGCTTTGTACCAGTAACAACAGTTGGAATATTATGGATGAAAAACATGTGATTCTTAGATGAATAGTGACTTTCTCTTGAACATTTCCTCATAAAGGAACAAAACTTGGGCGTTGCAGCAGCTCTGAAGCCTGTTGTTGACCAGTCATTTCTGTCTGTGGCTGCTTTTAACTCAGTCAAGTTGCACTTTGACCATGGGAACTAATTTCACACCAGAATATGTGTGAATATGTTCTCTCTGCTCATGTTTCTTCATTTGTCTGTGGTTTTCACAGTGAGCTCAGCATCAGTGTGACCCCAGAGTGAACAATGAGGAAACAAAAACAGCTCAGACTCTCTAATGATCTTTTTTCCTGTTGTCCTGGTCAGTAAAGCTGCATTTAAGTTCACAGAGCCACTGCTTTCTTAATTCTTCACTGCACTTGCAGAGTGTGTGATGTCCCCTCAGTGCACATAGAGATTAACTACAGAGCATGTGAACATCTTCCTTTGCATTGACTGGATGTTACTGAGCCAACACTTCCTCTTGTTAGTCCAGAGTGACCCTGCCGCTCTGTCCTGCCTCCTTGTGTTGTCCTTTGGTACCTCAGCTGTTATTCTGTGGATGTTGTTCCTGCCACTCGGGACTCTGTTTACCCTGTGTAGTCCTGGACTCTTCTTTTCTGCTTGCTCCTGCTTCTGCCAGCTTTACTTTGCTTTTATTCCTTTTCGTTTCATTTATTTTCATTTCATTTATTTTTACCCAATCATTTTATAATACACTATTTTTTACCCCTTTTTTTAACTGCATTTCGAATTTTAGTGAGGATTTTACTTTTCTTTTTAACAACTCGTAGCCTATTGAGGGACTATAGCCATGGATTGTTTCAACACGTCTGGAAAAGAAAACACATTGTGCTGAAACCGCCGGATATATCTTCAGGAAATCAATGTGTTACAAATGAAGATTCTGGCTCTGAAATCTGAAAAAGGACTTCACGACACGCTTCTGTTCAGACCCAGTGGTAAAAAGGCAAAACCTACTATCAATAATAAGTGCTATGTTGACCAAAACTCTGCACTGAAGCTGGACGATAAAGTGTCTTTCCCAAAACTTTCAAAAGTGGGAACTCATCAAAATGAAGCCACCTGTAATAAACTTGATGCAAAAGCGTCACAGAATTAGAAAGACGAATGGTGGCACCCCAGGAGCACATATAGGATCATCAAACATACAGCTCAATAACAGGTTTCAACCACTGTCTGAACTAAATCTTATTGCGTAAGAAATGTCTGCTGTGACTGAGACACAAACAAGCAATAATTTTAAAAATCTGGAGCCATGGAGCCAGTCAGAGAAACAGATACAAAGAATGCGTGACAATGAAGGACAGAGATATCCTGCTGCTTGGAGACGGTGCTTTCAGCGACATAAACAACAGCAGAATTATTACATGCAGCTACCCAAGTGCCATCTCCTCCCCCAGGTCATCTCAAAACACCAAGGAGTCAAACAACTGATCCTGCATGTGGGTGCAGTGGACCCCAGAAAGGGAGAATCAGAGGTTTTAAAACAGGACTTCTCTAAATTATTAGAGAAACATGACAAACTGAAACTATTCAAGGGAAAGAGGAGCAGGAGTGGAGTGAGACGGCTAATGGATAACCTCCTCCACTCTCTGAGGCACCAGACTGGATCTGGACGGTCATCTGAACAGCCAAAGGCTCCTCTGAGAGAAGAGAGGAGTGAAGAAAGCACTCATACCTCACCAGCAATGGACCCCTCATCAGCCAAGGATCCCCCCTCGACAACACCTTCATTGGTGCCCCCTCCAATGCCCTGGGCCCTCCCAGCTGCATCCACATCCTCTGCAGACTCATCATTGTCCATCCCATCCCTGGCTTCACCAATGGGATTTCCAAATCATTTAGAAACCTTTGTGAAATCAGGAATTAAAATGGTGCCTCTTACCCCTAACCTGGCAAGGTCACAGGTATTATCAACGGCAGTGAATCCATCCCCCCAGCAAACACCACCCCCTTTGCCACCCAGGAGCATGACCTCGGTCCCTCGATCAATCGATCAATTAAAACTCCGCCAACTCGACCACCAGGGTTGTGGCGTCTCTGCCTTTTTCAGGGATAATGTGGTTCCCCACAGGCTGTCATTTGGGGAGTTCTTATCATTTGACTATGTATCTTTTAAAATGGAGCAACAATGATCTCCCTCTGTACTTTGTATATAATCATTTACAAACCTGCCAAAATTTTATTGATGATTTTACTGAGATGCTTTCAGTTGTCCTCACAGAGTTTGACTGTTTGGTTTTTACAGGTGATTTTAATGTTAAGATACAGGGTATTAAACAAGCAATAAATTGCACAAGGCAGATACCAACTCTGCAGCCATCCAGGAGATACTTTGTAGAACTGACACACTTTACACCTGTAAATGACAAAACAGTTGAAGAGATCATCTCCAGTCTGAGTTCATCCACCTGTTGCCTTGATGTTTTACCTACTAGATTTCTGAAATCAGTACTAAGCAGTTTGTTACCACAACTCACTCAATTAGTTAATAACTCATTACATTTCCAAGGGCCTTGAAAATTACTGTCGTCAAGCCTTTCCTGAAGAAGAGTAGTCTTGATGCTATGGTACTGAACAACTACCGGCTCATATCAAACCTGCTGTTTTTAGGCAAAATCCTTGAAAATGTTGTTTACCAACAATTTACTGACTTTCTCATGCTAAATGACTGCTTTGCTGATTTTCAGTCAGATATTAGGCCCCATCACAGCACTGAAAAGTGAAAGTGAAAGTGAAACTGACTTATATGGCCAAGTACGGTGACCCATACTCGGAATTTGTCATTTAACCCTATTCCAAAGCGCACACAGCAGTGAACACACACCGTGAACACACACCCACGGTGGCGCCCGGGGTGCAGTTGGGGGTCCGATGCCTTGCTCAAGGGTTTCACCTCAGTCGTGGTATTGAAGGTGGACAGGGTGCTGGCTATTCACTCTGTGCCACCGACAATTCCTGCCAGACCTGAGACTCGAACCTGCAATTTTCAAGTTACAAGTCCCACTCCCCTATCTATTAGGCCACAACTGCCCCCTTACTCATCTGCCCCCTGTACTCATCAAGGTGACAGATGACATTCGTCTGAACACCGACACTGGCAGAGTCTCTGTCTTAGTACTGATGGATCTATGTGCTGCTTTTGACACAGTGGACCATGTGATCCTGTTACAAACATTACAGGACTGGATAGGCATCTCTGAACTTAAATGGTTTAAGTCCTACCTTGAAGACAGGAAGTATTTCATTGAAGTTGGTAACTGTGTCTCAGACCAAATGGCGTTGACATGTGGGGTTCCCCAGGGGTCCATTTGGAATCCCTTTTGTTCAATCTTTACTTGTTTCCTTTAGGCCAGTTAATATGCAGCAATAATGTGTCATACTATAACTATGAAGATGACACTGAGATTTACATTTCACTCACAGCTGGTGAATATGGACCAGTCGACTCACTGTGTCACTGCATTGAACAGATGACTGTGTGGATGCAAAACAACTCTCTCCCAATAAACAGTGACAAGACTGAAATAGGGCCACAGAAACAAAGAGAAACTGTCAGCAGTCACCTTGAGTCTCTTTCTCTAAAATTTAAAAGTCAAGTTAGAAATCTAGGGGTAATCATGGACTCAGACATGAATTTTGACAGCCACATTAAATCGATAACATCATCAGCATTTTACCATCTCAAAAACATTGCCAGAATCAAAGGGATCATGTCTAAACCAGACTTGGAAAGACTCATCCATGCTTTTATCTCTAGCAGGTTAGAATACTGTAACGGCCTGTTCACGGGGTTCTCAAAACGAGCTGTAAGGCAGCTGCAGTAAATTCAGAACACTGCTGCTCGGGTCCTGACTAGAACCAGGAAGTACAACCAACATTACTCTTGTTCTCTGATCTCTGCACTGGCTTCCTGTCCCTCAGAGAATATACTTTAAAACAGCACTGCTTGTGTATAAGTCTCTTCATGGCTCGGCACCACATTACATCTCTGACATGTTGTATTGTGCATGTCATATGAACCATCTCAAACTCTGAGAACATCAGGGACAGGCCTTCTGCTCGTGCCCAGAATCAGGACTAAACAGGGAGAAGCAGCGTTTCAGGTCTATGGAACTAAAACCTGGAATAGTCTTCCTAATGATGTTAGACAGGCCTCATTTCTGGCAATGTCGATAAAACCTTTCTTTTTAGCGTGGCATATAACATATGACAACTGACAGTGATTTATCTGCACTCAGTTTCCTTTAATTTTAATTTCACTATTCGCTGTTTCTTATTTTGATTCTTGTCTATGTATTTTTAATCTGTCTTTTATTTCTGTAAAGCACTTTGAATTACTCTGTATATGAATTGTGCTATATAAATAAACTTGCCTTGCCTTCAAGTCAGGGCTCTGGCTGGGCCACTCTGGGACATTCACAGAGTTGTCCCTAAGCCTCTTCCTGTGTTGTCTTGGCTGTGTGCTGAGGGTCGTTGTCATGTTGGAAGGTGAACCTTCAGCCCAGTCTGAGGTCCTGAGAGCTGAAGAACAGGTTTTCATTGAGGATGTCTCTGTACTTTGCTCCATTCAGCTTTGCCTCAACCCCGACCAGTCTCCCAGTCCCTGAATGAAACCCTTCCTACATCTGATCATCTGATAAATGTCTATATTCTACATCAGCTGTGGTTCTATTGAGGCCTGATGATTAACTTCAGATAATGAAGGACTTTGAACCTTGTACAAGTTACTTTTCCCCCAGATCATATTGGTGCTATGATACAATTTGTCTGATTAACTGAAGTTACTAATTTGATGATGTTTGCTGATGTGCTCTGTGTTACAGTGGTGCAGGCTCAGGATGGCTGGGGAGTGACTTACACTGCTACTGACATCTGTGCCATAAAAGGATCAACAGTGAACATACGCTGCACCTACACATACCCATCTAATGTTAGAGTTCAGGAAACATTCTGGTTCACTAAATGGACTAACACAGACCCAGAGGATCTGAAGACTCAGTCAGAGTATTCAGGTCGTGTTCAGTATCAGTGTAAAGATAAAACCTGCACTCTGACAATCAGAGACCTGAGAGAGACAGACTCAGCTCAGTACCAGTTCAGGCTCATCACAAACCAACAAAGTCGACATTATACTGGTTCACCTGGAGTCACTTTGACTGTCACAGGTAAAACAGGTTATTTTTATATTAGTTATTTCCAACTATTCAACATTTAGAAACAGTAACATGAACATGGCTGCATGTGTGTATGTTGTTAAATCTAAATTTCTGCTCTGTTCCTCTTCTTTTTCCACATAACCAGATCTCCAGGTCAAACTGTATTCATCTTCATCTCCATCATGGCTGGACTGTCACAACAGGTGTGATCTGCCTGATCGTCTTTCTTATGTCTGGTACAAAAATGGACAGAAAATTACACAGGAACAATCGTATTATTATTATTATTCAGACTCCTTTAATATTGCAAACAGCTATTCCTGTGCTGTAGCAACATATGAACATCTCCCATCTCCTTCAGTGTGTGAGTTTCCACCAGAGCCTTCCACCAACTTAATGTCATTTAGCAGAGACTTACAACCCAACTACAATACTGTATACTGGATGGATTTTAGCTGTGCTGGTAGCATTTCTGTAGAAATGGCAGTTCACCACTTTGACCCAGACTGAAATATCTCAACTACTATTAGAGCAGTTGGGATTAAAATGTATTGAGAGAAAACAGAGAATGAATCATATGATGTTGGTCACACCCACGGTGAATAAAAGGCTGAGACTTTACTGTTTAGTGAAACAAACTCTACAACTACTGGATGAAATTTGGAAACTCATTCATGTTGCAGCACTAACTCTGGTTTAAATCGTCTAAAACATATTTCATTTTTCAGGTGCCAATGGTCAAAGCTGCAACAGAGTGACTTACACTGACAGAAGCATCTGTGCAGTCAAAGGATCATCAGTGGACATTTCTTGTACTTACAACAGTCATGATAAAGACATTAGGTCTAAATTCTGGTTCAGTCCTGAACGTAGTGGTCGTTGGCAGAGTCCCTCACAGCCTGAGGACCTTAGTGAAGACTCCCAGTTTGCAGGTCGTGTTCAGGTCCTTGACCCAGAGACAGGACGCTCCACTTTGATTATCACTGACCTGAGAGAGACAGATTCAGCCCAGTATCACTTCACATTCAAAACACCAGGCTTTGAATGGAGGAGTAGTTTACCTGGTACAACTCTAATGTCACGGGTGCTGATCAACACAATCATTCATTGTGAAATTCATCATTTTCACTAACTGATTATTTATACCTGTGTGTTTTTACTGTTAACCAGTGACACTGTTGGTTCCTTGTCACATATCCAGCAGCTCTGCAGGTGCAGGTGACCAGAGTAACAGTCCTCCAGTCTTATACTGAGGCAGAGCTGAAGTGTCTCAGCAGTGACAGTCCAGCTGGTGGTCTCACATACGTTTGGTTTCAAAATGGACAGAAAGTCCCAGATGTTGAATCAGCCTCTTATAAAGGCCGGTTTGGTCCTGGAGACAACATCTCATGTGCTTTAAAAGAACACGAGGCTTGTCCTTCTCCTCCAGTGTGTGAGTTTCTGTCTCTGTATGTGGAACCAGACTAACATTACAGCAACACTTTTTTAATATGAGTGGATCTGCAGTGAAGCTGCCACTAAACATTTTGTGTTGAGTTTGTATATTTGGTCAGTTGTTGCACTAAAGGAATCAGTCCTCATGTTTTCTTATTGATTTGATCTGCTCCAGATGCTCCAAGGCTTCTGTCAGTGTCAGTGAGTCCCTCTGCTGAGATAGTGGAGGGCAGTTCAGTGACTCTGACCTGTAGCAGTGATGCTAACCCAGCAGCTAATTACACCTGGTACAAGGAACATGGAAATCCAAGTCTTCAACCAGCCAGTAAACAGTTTATCTTCAGCTCCATCCAGTCCTCTGACTCTGGAGAGTATTACTGTACAGCTGAGAATGATCTGGGAAGGAGAACATCTGGATCCATCTTTATTCATGTGACATGTGAGTCAAACATAAAACAGCAAATCCTAAAATAAAGATGTTTGATCTGTGGCTTCTTTACACTCTGGATAATGTCAACAGCATGTTACTTATAATATACAATAGATTTACAAAACAACCAAGGTGATTAACCTGATTGTAAAGTAATAGAAAAAACAGATTGGGCTTAGTAACAGTAAAAAAGCATCTTGTGTACAAGTATATAATGTAATTGCTTCATCATGCATTGGGTTTTTAATGTAATGTAAGTAGGATGTTTCTGTTTTTGAACTGTTTTGTGAGGTTGAGGACTCAACTGGAACTCATGCTTTTTATTTTGATGACAATAATCTGTTGTTACATGTCTTCCAGACCCCCCAAAGCTTCTGTCAGTGTCAGTGAGTCCCTCTGCTGAGATAGTGGAGGGCAGTTCAGTGACTCTGACCTGTAGCAGTGATGCTAACCCAGCAGCTAATTACACCTGGTACAAGGAGAATGAAGAGTCACCAAAAGCTTCAGGACAGACCTTCAACATCACTGACATCAGACCTGAACACAGTGGGAAATATTACTGTGAAGCCCAGAACACAAGAGGACGTCATAACACCACCTCACATCTGACTGTTGTGCCAGGTGAGTCATTAATGAACATCCATCTGCAAATCCAGTTCACAGAAAAGCAGTGACTGCTTGTTTAGAGACGACTGTTGCCTGGCTAACATTTAACACACTCACATTATTGGATGTTATTATTTGTGTGCATCAGTGACGGAGCAGCAGGAGCTGGATTTTTCCCTTTAGTTCACTTTTGATGTGAAAAACCTTATGAATGAAAACAGTGTCAACATACGTGGTATTTCCCCTGTTCTTAAACAAACTCACATCTTCTCCATCTCAGACGGGTTTTAGCTTTTTCCTCATTTTCAACATCCTGGAATTCCATAATTAATAATCAGTGTTTTCCTTTAATCACGATTCACAGGTTCAGGGAAATTAGCAGCTGCAGGATCAGTCACTGCTGTTTTCCTGGCTGTCATATTCCTGTCTGCCTTCATCCTGATCAGGTGAGCAGTTTAGTTTTAGTTCATGTTAAATTCAGGAAGTTGTTTGGTCTTTTTATTTGTTTCATTCTCCCATCCAGAAAAAAGAGGTTGTCCAAACAACCATCCAGGCCTGGAGAGAGACCAGACAACAGAGCACAGGTGAGGAACATCATGTGCATCATGTTCTCCAGCCAAACTAAAGCTTTGCTCCACTTCACCCTCCTGTTTGTTTCCATTTGATACATTTCTAGTCAAATATCTGTGTCATCATTTCTTTTTAGCTTATTACATATTGTTATGATATGAGACAGTGTTTTCCAACACACTGAAATAGATGTGGCTTTGGCATTTTCCCTGCTGCGATCAGTCTGCACATGCACATGTTAGTGATCTGTAAATAACAAGTAGGCAGTGGCCTGTCCACCAATCTGTCCAATGATTGACCCTGATATCGAAGTTTATCCAACATTTCCCCTTCAGCCAAACGTAGAATCAGAATATGACCACCCTTCAGCTGCAGTACAGAGACAAGCAGCAGAGCAGCAGGACGAGCTTTTCTACGCCAGCATCAGCTTCTCTAAAAACAGAGAGGAAGCCGTGTACTCAAACATCAGGCCGGCTCAGCCCGACAGACACCAGAAGCAAGAGGAGGAGGATGAGGACTGCATCGAGTATAGTACCGTTAACGCCTGGACTGCTGGTGCTGCCCCGAGGTGAGTCCAGAAGAGTTTAATTTTCTTTGCTGCACAGAGTTTTTATTCCAACTGTTTTACTGCCGTAGCTTTTTTATTTCAACCTGTTAGTTAATATTGTAGGTCATTTTCTCAACATTTCATCTTAATAAATCTCTAAGTAAATGTTGTCATTCACAGATTAGAGGCTGTGGAGGATTCGTCTGCCCTGTACAGCACAGTCAGCACAAACCACAGAGTATGAAGACAACACAGACCTGGGCCCTGTTTTGTGCAGGTTTGTCAGGACTGACCTGGTCAACAATGCAGCATCATTGCAACCAAAACATAGAAACAACAAAACAAACTTAAATAAATACAATAGAACTGACTTCTAGTGCTAGTGAACCATTTCCAATGTATTATCAAGTAGATTTCTGTACATACAATATTTTTCCAACAACCTTTTCTCTGCTCTGATGGTTTTTTTACTTATATCTGTTTTTATTATCAAACGTTCCTCTGCCTATATATTCTTCAGTCGTTAATCCTGATGCATTTCCAGCACAAGTTAGTGTGTTTAGTTTAATTACTGATCCCACAACTAACATTCTTGTTATTTTGAGCCTGTTTTAAAGTTCATGACTCTACTTTCCTGACCCTCTACTGGGGATTGAAATGGTTTATTTAGCTCACAGGAAGTTTTCTCAGCACCTACAGGAACACGTAGTCCTTTAAGACATTAATGAGTCCAGCTTCAACAAGACACAGATGTTCCCAAAGGTCAACCAACATGTACAACACTAACGTCAGATATAAGCCTCAACTGTCGCCTCAGAAACTGAACTACAACATCAGGTCCATGGTTATTTTTTATGTAGAACTGTTTTCTCAGTAGTTTAGTGGGTGGGTACCAACAGGCCACAGAATGAGTTTCATGTTTTCAGGTTTTATAGTGAAGTAGGAAGTTCATGTGTAGTTTACAAGAATCATTTCATAATTTCACCTGGGGGATTTGCAGCCATTCAGCTGTTCATGCATGTTGATAAGGGAAAGAGGAAACAAAGAGGACAGGTCTTAGCAGATGTGCCTTCAACTGTGGCGACCACAGAAAACACAAGACCACATCCTTCTGTACTGCAGGCAGAGCTGTTTGTTGATTCAAATAAGAGATATGCTGTACAGCGTTAGTCCTGACCCCCTGACGTGTTGACGGACAGAGATGAGCCGAGCGACTATGAGTTTAACAGCAGCACTGAGTGGATTTGTCGTTGCTCTCGCTGTGTCAGGTACTGTCCATCTACGTTGACATTTTAGATTTATCCAGTGCAGTTTGGTTGCAGGACGTTGAGGGATGGTATTTTTAAGCAGAATTTGATGAGGTGATAAAATACTATATTGTCCTTCAAGCCCTACGACACCAGATGTTTTCCAAAAAGTCTTGTTAGTATTTTAGTAGTTGAAGAAGAAGCTGTGAGCCAGATTCTGCCAACAGAAAACTAAACTCTGTAAGACCAGTGAAGATGATAATGTGCCAGTAGAGACTTTAAGGTGTATTAATAAGACATCACATGTTGGCAATGAACAGTTTCACTTCAGTATTGTGCATTTATCTGTAGTTTCACACGCCTGATACGATCACAGACAGGAAATAAGCAAATAGGCCTTTTTTCCACATCACACACAAGTTTAATAATTAATATTCTGCTTTTGATTCTTTTCAGTAAAAGTCTAGTGAAAGTGGTGGTTTCCCAGCTGTCACCAACATTTCAGGAGTTAGTAAACAACACTATTACCTGTATGTTAGAATATGGTCATATTTCATATGTGGAAAGATTGGGGAGTGGCTGCACTAATTTGAAAAACTCTAAAAGATGATCTGAATTTTAAAAAGTATCAGCTTAGTGAATTAGCTGATCCACAGTTTGTAGTGACTGATTAGTAAAAGTGCTCTGCACTGGTGACTGACCTGTGCTTTACTTAAAGGTGCAATGTGTAAAATGTGAAAGATTTAGTGGCATCTACTGGTGTGATTGCAGAATGCAACCTTCGAAGCACCTCCTCACATCCCACCCCCCGTTTCCAGGGGCATGGTGGCTGTGACCTTTAGAACAAAATGTGATTTCCTGTCTAGAGTCAGCGTTTGGTTTGTCCGTTCTGGGCTACTGTAGAAACATGGCAGCACAGCAAAGGAGACCCGCTCCCTATGTAGATTTTAGAGGCTCATTCTAAGATCAAGAAAATCAAGGGTTGGTATTTTCCAGATAATGTTAACTACCTTATGTACTTCAAATTTGAAGTACTTTATATACCGCTGGGTAGCTGATGTTAACTACCTTATGTACTTCTAATTTGAAGTACTTTATATACCGCTGGGTAGCTGATGTTAACTACATTATATACTTCTAATTTGAAGTACTTTATATACCACTGGATAGCTGACGTTAACTACCTTATATACTTCTAATTTGAAGTACTTTATATACTGCTGGGTAGCTGATGTTACATTCTTTTCCCTGTTGTTATGAACCTGGTTGTGTTTTTCTTATGTGCTCTGTGTTACAGTGGTGCAGGCTCAGGATGGCTGGGGAGTGACTTACACTGCTACTGACATCTGTGCCATAAAAGGATCAACAGTGAACATACGCTGCACCTACACATACCCATCTAATGTTAGAGTTCAGGAAACATTCTGGTTTACTAAAGGGACTAATACAGACCCAGTGGATCTGAAGACTCAGTCAGAGTATTCAGGTCGTGTTCAGTATCAGTGTGAAGATAAAACCTGCACTCTGACAATCAGAGACCTGAGAGAGACAGACTCAGCTCAGTACAAGTTCAGGTTCATCACAAACCAACCAGGAGGGGATCTCACTGGTTCACCTGGAGTCACTTTGACTGTCACAGGTAACATGACATTATCCTCATAGGCTCAACATTTAGGAAACACTGCTCCAAATCTCTGTGTTTAACATTGTGTGGTTGGTGACAGTTGTCTTAACTCATATTTCTGGTTCTTTACAAATTGAGGTTTGCAGGTGAAGGCAAGTGAATCAGTATCATGCAGAGTTCAACCCTGTACATGGTCAAAACTGAAGTGTCACAGCAGTTGTTCTCTAACTAATCAGCCTGACTACATCTGGTACATGAACGGGCAGAGGAAGACAAAGTTTGACCTTTCAGGCTACTTTTATTCTAAAGACAGCTACTCCTGTGCTCTTAAAGGACGAGAAGATTTCCCCTCTCCGTTAGTGTGTGAGTTTACTTCAATGACATGATTTTACCTTAAACTGTAACAGGCTTTCATGTGTTTTTTACATGAGCAACACTGTCCAGAGCAGAACAACCAACTGACCTACTGCAGTAAAGACTTTGATGTTAATTGTGACATATATTTCATTTTTCAGGTGTCAAAGGTCAAAGCTGCAACAGAGTGACTTACACTGACAGAAGCATCTGTGCAGTCAAAGGATCATCAGTGGACATTTCTTGTACTTACAACAGTTATGATAAAGACATTCGGTCTAAATTCTGGTTCAGACGTCAACATAATCGGAGGACAAGTTCACAAACTATGGACCTTTGTAAAGACTCCCAGTTTGCAGGTCGTGTTCAGGTCCTTGACCCAGAGACAGGACGCTCCACTCTGAGAATCACTGACCTGAGAGAGACAGACTCAGCCCAGTATCACTTCACATTCAAAACACCAGGCTTTGAATGGAGGAGTAGTTTACCTGGTACAACTCTGACTGTCACAGGTACAAGCCTCACAATTATCTATAGCTGCTGCTAAAGTTTGTCTACAGTTCATACACTGGCCAGAGGGGGAACTGGAAACTGTGGGCTGCTGACAGTTCATTTTATGGCATTTTTGTTCCTGGTTCACAGATCCAGATGTACAGGTCCAGGTGATCTGGTCTTCTACTGGTCCAAAGCTGGTTTGTCACAGCAGCTGTCCTCGTCCTGGTGGACTTTCCTTTGTCTGGTACAAGAGTGAAAAGAGACTTGAGGAAGAAACATCTTCGTCTTATGGAGGAAACATCGATTCTGCAGAGAGTTATTCCTGTGCTGTCCAAGGACACGAGCGTCACCGCTCTTTACCAGTCTGTGAGTTTACTTCTCTGTGTCATCTGGTTTAAAGCAGCAACAGTGAACATTTTCATGCAAACTGTGGATCACATGACCAGCAACACGTATGAGGTTGCTGAGGAGCCAGATATTTTCCTCAGGACCAAAAACAGCTACATGAGCAGTAAATATTGGACCTGTTGATGCAAACTAGCACCAAATGAAAGTTAGTTCAGCAGTTTATCAGCTTGGTATGTATCAAGTTCATCATATGAGTTTTATAGTTTTCTAATTGTGTTTGCAGTTTGTGCCTGCAGAGTCTCATTAAACATCATGTTATTCCCATTTGTGCAGAGCAGACTCATCAACATCCAAACAGACTGGTCCTGATGGTTTTCCATTCACCCTGTCCTGTCACATATGTTGATCAAGGCCTTTGCACAAAAGGGCTGGATAGAGTGTAACATAAATCAGGTGTATGCTGATCAAATATCAACCACATGTCACATTTGTCCTTTGAAAATGTTTGAACACGTCTGCAAAAGATGTTGGCACAGCTGCAAACATATAGCAGAAGTTAAACAGCTATGGAAGATTTTTCACATTGAAATCTGAGGGTGAAGATTCTTAAAGTCTGGTTATTATATTTGCCTGCATGTTTACAGTGTATTGTAATCCACAGGTGCCATTGGTCTATATGTAGTGTAAAAGTAGGGCATGTTGTTCTAAAGCTAAAATATTCCAGCTGAGGATTTCTGTTCAGTCTCATGAAGACATGAAGTGTGTACTTTGTATAAAGATCTGAGGCCAGTGAGTATTGTGTTGTTGTTCATTTCTAACTAACTGAGCAGCAGAGTAACAGTAAATAATAACAGGCTGCTGGTTCACAGTAGCAGACGGTGAACACTGGTGTGACAGAGTCAGGGACAACTCCAGGATCAGCTCTCTGGACAGAAGTCACAGTTAAAAGGCTCCATATGTTTTTATATGTTAAAACATGTTTATTTCTGCAGATGCTCCAAAGGTTCCCTCAGTGTTGGAGAGAGTGTTGGAGACAGACATTATGAAGGGCAGTTCACTGACTCTGACCTGTAGCAGTGATGCTAACCCAGCAGCTAAATACACCTGGTACAAGAAGAACCACACACTGCTCAGTAAAGAACCACAGCTTATCTTCAGCTCCATCCAGTCCTCTGACTCTGGAGAGTTTTACTGTACAGCTGAGAATGATCTGGGGAAGACAACATCAAAATATGTTTTAATTAGTGTGAAATGTGAGTAAAATCATTAAGGTCATTATTTAAAATGAGCTTCAATCTGTCAGGTTTGTTTTATGTGGTCAACAAAGATTATTCCTGTTTTCTCCACATTCAACATCTGTTGCAGCTGCAGCAGATGTTGAAGAGGCAGTTTTAGTCAATCCTGACTGCTCTGTTCAGAGAGTTTAAACCAATATATTCATCACATGATCTCCTCCAAGTTTTCAAATGCTCCTAAAAATCTGTCTTAATGCATCTTTTCCAGATGGTCCACAGTCAGTGTCAGTGAGTCCCTCTGGTCAGATAGTGGAGGGACGTCCAGTGACTCTGACCTGTAGCAGTGATGCTAACCCAGCAGCTAATTACACCTGGTACAAGGAGAACCAAACACTGCTTCATGGACCAGAAGGGACTTATCAGTTCTCATCCATCCGCTCTGAGGACAGTGGGACATACTACTGCAGGTCTGAGAATCAGTATGGACAGATCAACTCTGAGCCTCTATTGGTGAATGTCCAGTGTAAGTAGAAAACTGCAACTATTCAGTCACAGTTACTGTACCTCCTATGATGGATGGATAGATAGACAGACATGCCTGCTGCATGTACATGTGGGACTGTTTTCCCTGCTCTTCCCATCTGTTGCTGCATTGTCCAGTTGGACGTTCAGGCCTAAAAGCAAAAGCTCATGTTGTGTTTCTATACATATTTTCACCAGATGGTCCAAAGCTTCTGTCAGTGTCAGTGAGTCCCTCTGCTGAGATAGTGGAGGGACGTCCAGTGACTCTGACCTGTAGCAGTGATGCTAACCCAGCAGCTAATTACACCTGGTACAAGGAGAATGAAGAGTCACCAAAAGCTTCAGGACAGACCTTCACCATCACTGACATCAGACCTGAACACAGTGGGAAATATTACTGTGAAGCCCAGAACACAAGAGGACGTCATAACACCACCTTATATCTGAGTTTTACAGCACGTGAGTCATGTGGATTCAGCTCCAGTACCAATTTACTTTCTTTCTGACCCGACCTTAACCAAAGTAAAATGATCAAACACACAGAAACCTCCAGAAACAAGTGAAGAGAAAGTAAATACAGGGGTTTTCATACACAAGTAAGAAAGTAATTCTCTACACAGCTGAAGATCTATGGGAGACTTTGAATCAATGCATCGAGCTGTAAATACTCAAACACCCTGTTTCCCTAAGCAGTTGTCATTATTTCCTTGTGGTTTTCCAGCTGTGTGGAAATCAGCAGCTGCTGGAACAATCCCTGCTGTTCTCCTGGTGATCACCCTCCTCACAGTCTTCCTCTGGATCAGGTCAGCACTTCTGTCACTGGGACTATCTTCACTAATACAGCTGGTCCCTACATGTTTCAGTTAACTCAGTGTTTCTCCTCCTGCCCAGAAGAAATAAGTGCAAACACAGAGAGGAACCTGACAACAACACACAGGTGAGAATTTCTGACCAGTCTCTTGCTTTCTAAGAAAACTTTACTGGAAAGAGCTTTACTGCTGTCTTTAGTGTCTTTACCTCTTATTCTCCTGGTGCCACTGAAATAGAAGTACGATGTGTTTGTGGTGCTGGAAACGTGGGAAAACTGAATTTTCATCCAGCGGTGTTGACTGTCCTGCACTGTGGGGACAGTGTTTCTGCAGAGACACTTGACTTCAGATATTTTCAATTATAATGAAATCCCTTAAACACCTCAGGTCAAATTTTATCCATTTCGACTGAGTTGGCGTGGAGGTGCAGATCTCATGTCAGGAAACTTGAGAGTTCCTTGGTTCCTGACAAGTTGGGAGGATTAAAGAACATATGTGGGATTGATTTGCCTCAGCTGTTCAGGCTCAGATAAAACTGTCGTGTTATGTTAATCTGATGGTGGCACAGGGTCCATGATTTAATCAGATCCACTTCCAGGACTCCATATAAACTTATCTGCTGGTGCCCAGTAGTCCAAACCCTGATCTCCAGCCTGTGAATCTCAGTTTGGCTCAGCATAGAAGGATTAGTTTGACCACAGAGAGGACTGAGTGCTGTGTCTGGACCACCTCAGTGTCTCACCCCAGTAAAAATGTAACTTTCTGTTTGTCCAGCAGCTGAACATGGTTCCAGTGTACGACGCCCCATCATCCTCAGCTCAGAGACAAGAAGCGCAGCAGCAGGACGACCTTGACTACTCCACAATCTGCTTCTCAGAGAACCAGGCAGATGTTCTCTACTCCAACATCTGTCCCGCTCTGCCCCACAGACAAGCAGAAGAAGAGGAGGACGATGAGAAGGACGGTGTTGAATACACTACTGTCAAATTTGGCAGTTGTGCCCAAGGGTGAGCGTCTCCTCTCACATTTACATTTTCATCACTGTACAATAAAAACATACCTGTTGGTTTAGAGTCTGTCAGTGTGAATGTTTTATTTCTCACTTTACAGAACCAGATGTGAAGAACACAGAGAGGACTCATTTTCCCTCTACAGCACAGTCCACAAAAAGTATAAGACCACAACATGAATATGGAATTTGTAGTCTATACTTTTTTAATACATATGTATCAAACAGGTAAACACACTGAGGTTAGAAACGCTGTTTGATCCTCTGGACAGACATGAGCATGAATGCAGCATCAAAGCAGCAGTCATGGCTCAGAGTTTCTAAAAGGGTTTTGTCAACTAAAATTACAAAACAATTACATTTTCTCTTGTTCCATTTGGTTGTGTAGATACTTTGGGTTTTTGTCCACCTGCATTTCAAAGACCACAAGGGTTTTGTTGTTTGTGAACTGAACCTTTAGTGCAAGGCGGCTCTAAAAACGTTGAGACAAATTGTGAATACTGCATCATACAGAAGCCCTTAGAGGCAAATAATAAAAAATAAAATTCAGTTTTCTAAGTCTGTAATGTTTTTTTCTCTATTGTTTATACCATAAGAAAAGTCTTTTTGTAATACTCATTTTGGCCACAGGGTAGCACCACTACACCATGTTGTACATTGGCTGAAGTGTCTGACTGTCTCACTATGAGCCTTCATGTTTGCTTCCAGGTGAATGTTAATGTCTCTATGCTTTGTAAACACAAGTTAATAGAAATGTATTTTAAGCCACCTGCTGAAACCTTCAGTAAAGTTCTGTAACTACTAACACAATCTGTTCACAGCTTCCTTCGGCCTTTGACCTAAAAGACCACAGGTGAGATGACCTTTGAACTCTGACACCAGTGACACAGTCCTCTCCTCCTCTTTTCTGTTGCTGTGACTTACACTGACTGAAGCATCTGTGTATTAGAAGGATCATCAGTGGACATTTCTTGTACTTACAACAGTTGTGATAAAGACATTCAGTCTAAATTCTGGTTCAGTCCTGAATGTAATGGTCGTTGGCAGAGTCCCTCACAGCCTGAGTGCGAGATTCAGCCCAGTATGTACATCTGCAATGTAGATCATTCAGTACTGACACAACAGTTACTAAACATAGGATTGTCAAAGCATGCAGGATGCTGGTTCAATAACTACATGTCAAACAGAACTCAGTCTGTGCAGGTAGATGGTGTCTGGTCCACATCTCTAACAGTAATGAATGGAGTTCCACAGGGATCAATTCTGGGGCCACTACTTTTTGTTATTTACATAAATAATCATTTGTTGTTTGTAGGTGCAGTAGCTCCATTCAAATGTTTTTTTTTCACATCACAGTTGTTCTGGCAGAAAAAGCCAATGAAGTCTGTTCAGAACATTCACTTCTCACTGGAAGCATCAACTTTCAAACCATGTCCAGTGGATAATTGAACACACTGGAATTAATCCCAGTGTCACAGCAAGTTTTGCAGTGTCTGATTCAAAGGAACAGTCAGTAACTCCATCATCATTTCAGTTCCCTCTCACTGCTGCAGAGGGCGACAGTGAGCACAGTGGTTTCATTTCAGCCTCAAACTAATCATTTGTGGGTTTATTGTTCACACTAGAGTTTTATTCACTAACTACAGAGACTAATATAGAAAGAGACAGCTTTCACTGTCATGTGTGTTCATCTTTATGCTGTACATTTCAATTTGTTGGGGTCGCTCATGGAGGCAGAACAGATGGAGGTCGAATAAATGTGAAGCTTCGTTATTTTAACACCTTTGTTCAACTGAAGCGACTTGTTTTGAAGAGTCTGATGTCATTGCAGTTCATCAAAGATGTTGGTCACCAGTGTGAACTATTGACACTTCCTGAACATGGTCTCCAGCTGTGATGTTTGAAGAATTAAATGTCCAGGGTCTCCTCAATAAAGTGCAAAGAGCTTCAGTCATTAAATGTGAGAATAAAGCAGCCAATGTAAATGTAGATGTGACTCAACAATCAGTGGTGGATGGGAAATGTTGTTTCATGGTCCTGGTTCAGTGTCTCTGATGTTTCACTGCCCTCTGGTGGCTAATCTTCAGAGCTGCAGGTTCAGGCTTCATCCCTCCGAGTGCTGCACCCACTGTCTGCTTTAAAGGCTCAGTTCACCCAAATGAAACAAACCAAACTGATTTTCTCTCTTCCCCCCAGTGTTATCGAACCATGCAGAGAGCTTTCTCATCCTCTGCAGTGATACTGAGTTAATGCACCAATCACTTTCATCAGCTTTTTTCTTTTCTTCTTTAAATGACAGGTAAAATGATGTTTTTGTTTCAGTGTTGTTACTAACAGAGCACATAACTCATCTCTCTGTGTCTCTATAAAGTCTGGTAACATTTTAAAGTTTTCTGACCAACACAACTTTGTTCTAACTTCAGTATTTACAGACCTGTGGCTCATTGTGCATATTAATGGTGTGAAGTGGAAGGAAGTCTCATCAGCGTCATTTAACTTCTGCTTTGTAAAGACAGAGAAGAGGCATCTTTAGAGACAACCTGCTTCTCTAATGTGAGTAGGGTCGTTTATGGACATGACCGAAATACGTCCTGTGTACATTTATTTACCTGCTGACATGTTTTATTGTCTCTGAAGTCCCACAGACTGATGACAGGAGCAGCTATGAGTTTAACAGCAGCAGCCAGTGGATTTGTCGTCTTCCTTCTCTCTGTGTCAGGTACTGTAGATCTACATTGACATTGGCTGCATGAAGTGACAGGAATGTGGGGAAATGTGGGATTTGTAAAGTTGCAATGAAGCTGAGTTTGTTGGACTGTATGTGGAAATAAGTGGATGAGAGGTTTGTGAAAGACAAAGCTTTCTGAAACCCTGTACTCATTGGTTTGATGGACATTTGGTGTAAATGTCCAGTTGAAAGTGGAGCAGACTTTTTGCTGCTGACAGACTGAGAGCTGCAGCCTTTTCTATGTTCAATACTGCTCAGTTTGATTAGTGACACATTTATTATACAGCACTTAGTCAAAGCAGCCTGAAGTAGGAAATCAATGAATGAACATGACAGATCAGCACTTTTCTAGGTTTGATGTCTGGACTGATGCAGTATGATGCAAACATTTCAAACCCTACAACACTAAACACTCTCTTCTGTTTCTGTTGGGGCTTTTTTGATGACATGTTGATTCATGTTACAGGGCTGATGTCCTCAGATCAGTTTTACGTTTCATTGGAAACTGAATTGCTTTGTACCAGGAACAACAGTTGGAATATTATGGATGAAAAACATGTGATTCTTAGATGAATAGTGACTTTCTCTTGAACATTTCCTCATAAAGGAACAAAACTTGGGCGTTGCAGCAGCTCTGAAGCCTGTTGTTGACCAGTCATTTCTGTCTGTGGCTGCTTTTAACTCAGTCAAGTTGCACTTTGACCATAGAAACTGGTTTCACACCAGAATATGTGTGAATATGTTCTCTCTGCTCATGTTTCTTCATTTGTCTGTGGTTTTCACAGTGAGCTCAGCATCAGTGTGACCCCAGAGTGAACAATGAGGAAACACAAACAGCTCAGACTCTCTAATGATCTTTTTTCCTGTTGTCCTGGTCAGTAAAGCTGCATTGAGTTCACAGAGCCACTGCTTTCTTAATTCTTCACTGCACTTGCAGAGTGTGTGATGTCCCCTCAGTGCACATAGAGATTAACTACAGAGCATGTGAACATCTTCCTTTGCATTGACTGGATGTTACTGAGCCAACACTTCCTCTTGTTAGTCCAGAGTGACCCTGCTGCTCTGTCCTGCCTCCTTGTGTCGTCCTTTGGTACCTCAGCCGTTCATTATTCTGTGGATGTTGTTCCTGCCACTTGGGACTCTGTTTACCCTGAAGCTCAGTCAGGTTGGATGAGGACCGTATGTGAACAACCATTTTCAGGTCTCTCCAGAGATGTTGGACAGGGTGACTTACACTGACAGAAGCATCTGTGCAGTCAAAGGATCATCAGTGGACATTTCTTGTACTTACAACAGTCATGATAAAGACATTAGGTCTAAATTCTGGTTCAGTCCTGAACGTAGTGGTCGTTGGCAGAGTCCCTCACAGCCTGAGGACCTTAGTGAAGACTCCCAGTTTGCAGGTCGTGTTCAGGTCCTTGACCCAGAGACAGGACGCTCCACTCTGAGAATCACTGACCTGAGAGAGACAGATTCAGCCCAGTATCACTTCACATTCAAAACACCAGGCTTTGAATGGAGGAGTAGTTTACCTGGTACAACTCTGACTGTCACAGGTGCTGATCAACACTATCATTCATTGTGAAATTCATCATTTTCACTAACTGATTATTTATACCTGTGTGTTTTTACTGTTAACCAGTGACACTGTTGGTTCCTTGTCACATGTCCAGCAGCTCTGCAGGTGCAGGTGACCAGAGTAACAGTCCTCCAGTCTTATACTGAGGCAGAGCTGAAGTGTCTCAGCAGTGACAGTCCAGCTGGTGGTCTCACATACGTTTGGTTTCAAAATGGACAGAAAGTCCCAGATGTTGAATCAGCCTCTTATAAAGGCCGGTTTGGTCCTGGAGACAACATCTCATGTGCTTTAAAAGAACACGAGGCTTGTCCTTCTCCTCCAGTGTGTGAGTTTCTGTCTCTATATGTGGAACCAGACTAACATGACAGCAACACTTTTCAATATGAGTGGATCTGCAGTGAAGCTGCCACTAAACATTTTGTGTTGAGTTTGTATATTTGGTCAGTAATTGCACTAAAGGAATCAGTCCTGATGTTTTCTTATTGATTTGATCTGCTCCAGATGGTCCAAAGCTTCTGTCAGTGTCAGTGAGTCCCTCTGCTGAGATAGTGGAGGGCAGTTCAGTGACTCTGACCTGTAGCAGTGATGCTAACCCAGCAGCTAAATACACCTGGTACAAGAAACATGGAAATCCAAGTCTTCAACCAGCCAGTAAACAGTTTAACTTCAGCTCCATCCAGTCCTCTGACTCTGGAGAGTATTACTGTACAGCTGAGAATGATCTGGGAAGGAGAACATCTGGATCCATCTTTATTAATGTGACATGTGAGTCAAACAGCTTCTTTAGAAAGCAACATACAGCTAATAATACATTAGGCAAGGCAAGGCAAGTTTATTTATATAGCACAATTCATACACAGAGTAATTCAAAGTGCTTTACAAAAATAAAAGACAGGTTAAAATACATAAGCAAGAATAAAAATAAAAAAGACATGCCACCACTTTGTCACCATATTTGCCCCTTATGATATCGACTATTGACCACGCTGACCCATATTTGTGGGTCCCCTACTTTCAGTTTGTTCCATCCCCGATGGACTAAAAGACAACACAGACTATCTGCGGAGACGATCCTGAGTCCCGGCCTCATACGTCTAGGATCGAGTAGACTACAGCTGGAGGTTCCAAACCCCTTATTTAAGTCTACAGCTGTTTAGACCCGTATTCTAAGGATAACACTAAAGCGCCAGGGTTCCTAACCCCTGAGTCCCTGACCCAATTGGCTTTAGATCAAAGGTTCCCAACCTAATCAACTTAGAGTACTGACCGTGAGTCCGATTGTCTCCCCCAACTGGACAAAAGTAGTGACAGGACAGTTTTAAAAAAGAAAAAAATAATAATAATAAAAAGTTAAAAATTAATATTAAAGGAAACTGATTGCAGATAGATCGGTTTGGATAAAACACTGTCAGGGCTAGTCTGGTCATATGTTATATGCCACACTAAAAAGAAAGGTTTTTAGCTTGGACTTAAACATTGCCAGAGATGAGGCTTGTCTAACATCATCAGGAAGACGATTCCAGGTTTTAGCTGCATAGAACTGAAACGCTGCTTCTCCCTGTTTAGTCCTGACTCTGGGCACGAGCAGAAGGCCTGTCCCTGATGTTCTCAGAGTTCGAGATGGTTCATATGGCATCAACATGTTAGAGATGTACTGTGGCGCTGAGCCATGAAGAGACTTATACACAAGCAGTGTTGTTTTGAAGTCTATTCTCTGAGAGACAGGAAGCCAGTGCAGAGATCAGAGAACAAGAGTAATGTTGGTTGTACTTCCTGGTTCTAGTCAGGACCCGAGCAGCAGCGTTCTGAATGTACTGCAGCTGCCTTACAGCTCTTTTTGAGAGCCCCGTGAACAGGTCGTTACAGTATTCTAACCTGCTAGAGATAAAAGCATGGATGAGTCTTTCCAAGTCTGGTTTAGACATGATCCCTTTGATTCTGGCAATGTTTTTGAGATGGTAAAATGCTGATGATGTTATCGATTTAATGTGGCTGTTAAAATTCATGTCTGAGTCCATGATTACCCCTAGATTTCTAACTTGACTTTTAAAAATTTAGAGAAAGAGACTCGAGGTGACTGCTGACAGTTTCTCTTTGTTTCTGTGGCCCAAAGATGATTATTTCAGTCTTGTCATTGTTTATTTGGAGAGAGTTGTTTTGCATCCACACAGTCATCTGTTGAATACAGCTGCACAGTGAGTCGACTGGTCCATATTCACCAGCTGTGAGTGAAATGTAAATCTGAGTGTCATCTTCATAGTTATAGTATGACACATTATTGCTGCATATTAACTGGCCTAAAGGAAACATGTAAAGATTGAACAAAAGGGATCCCAAATGGACCCCTGGGGAACCCCACATGTCAACGCCATTTGGTCTGAGACACAGTTACCAACTTCAATGAAATACTTCCTGTCTTCAAGGTAGGACTTAAACCACTTAAGGGCAGTACTAGAGATGCCTATCCAGTCCTCTAACCTTTGTAATAGGATCACATAGTCCACTGTGTCAAAAGCAGCACATAGATCCAGCAGTCCTAAGACAGAGACTCTGCCAGTGTCTGTGTTCAGACGAATTTCGATGAAGAGTCTGATGTCATTGCAGTTCATCAAAGATGTTGGTCACCAGTGTGAACTATTGACACTTCCTGAACATGGACTCTAGCTGTGATGTTTGAAGAATTAAATGTCCAGGGTCTCCTTAACTTAAAGTGCAAAGAGCTTCAGTCATTAAATGTGAGAATAAAGCAGCCAAAGTAAATGTAGATGTGACTCAACAATCAGTGGTGGATGGGAAATGTTGTTTCATGGTCCTGGTTCAGTGTCTCTGATGTTTCACTGCCCTCTGGTGGTGAAGCTTCAGAGATGCAGGTTCAGGCTTCATCCCTCTGAGTGCTGCCCCCACTGTCTGCTTTAAAGGCTCAGTTCACCCAAATGAAACAACCCAAACTTATTTTCTCTCTTCCCCCCAGTGTTATTGAACCATGCAGAGAGTTTTCTCACACTGTGAGAGTATTTTTTGAATGGTGAGTGTCTGACTTTCTGTGTTTCCCCCCAGTTGACTCCATTCATCAGTGTGTGTCCAAAGCAGCTGCTACCAGTCCAGTGGATGATGTGTGTTACATGTTGATGTTTGGTTCACTCACTCATCCTCTGCAGTGATACTGAGTCAATGCACCATTTATTTACATTAGACTTTTTCTTTTTCTTATATAAATTATTAATAAAATGATGTTTTTGTTCCAGTGTTGTTACTAACAGAGCACATAACTCATCTCTCTGTGTCTCTATGAAGTTTATTTACATTTTAAAGTTTGCAGACCAACACAACTTTGTTCTAACTTCAGTCTTTACAGACCTGTGGCTCATTGTGCATATTAATGGTGTGAAGAGGAAGGAAGTCTCATCAGTGTCATTTGTCGTCTGCTTTGTAAAGACAGAGTGTTTTTTGAAATGTGGTTTATTGTACATGTTAAAAATTAGAAGAAGGAAGTCTGGTGTATTTTGACACTTTGAGGTTTTTTCTTCTACTTAGGGATGACTGAGAATATCCTCTTCTAAAACCACGTCCTTCTTCATAAATAAGATTCTTTACTGATGTGACAGACGGACCATGTTGTTGTCGTTTGAACTGTTCCATGTTTGGATCAAGAAAGAGAGTCCTGTTAACAGGTCAGAGTCAAAAATACATAATTAAAAAACACAGGTCACCACGAGAGATTTGCAACTTACAGACCAACACAACTTTGTTCTAACTTCAGTCTTTACAGACCTGTGGCTCATTGTGCATATTAATGATGTGAAGAGGAAGGAAGTCTCATCAGCGTCATTTGTCGTCTGCTTTGTAAAGACAGAGGAGAGGCATCTTTAGAGACAACCTGCTTCTCTAATGTGAGTAGGGTCGTTTATGGACATGACTGAAATACGTCCTGTGTACATTTATTTACCTGCTGACATGTTTTATTGTCTCTGAAGTCCCACAGACTGATGACAGGAGCAGCTATGAGTTTAACAGCAGCAGCCAGTGGATTTGTCGTCTTCCTTCTCTCTGTGTCAGGTACTGTAGATCTACATTGACATTGGCTGCATGAAATGACGGGAATGTGGGGAAATGTGGGATTTGTAAAGTTGCAATGAAGCTGAGTTTGTTGGACTGTATGTGGAAATAAGTGGATGAGAGGTTTGTGAAAGACAAAGCTTTCTGAAACCCTGTACTCATTGGTTTGATGGACATTTGGTGTAAATGTCCAGTTGAAAGTGGAGCAGACTTTTTGCTGCTGACAGACTGAGAGCTGCAGCCTTTTCTATGTTCAATACTGCTCAGTTTGATTAGTGACACATTTATTATACAGCACTTAGTCAAAGCAGCCTGAAGTAGGAAATCAATGAATGAACATGACAGATCAGCACTTTTCTAGGTTTGATGTATGGACTGATGCAGTATGATGCAAACATTTCAAACCCTACAACACTAAACACTCTCTTCTGTTTCTGTTGGGGCTTTTTTGATGACATGTTGATTCATGTTACAGGGCTGATGTCCTCAGATCAGTTTTACGTTTCATTGGAAACTGAATTGCTTTGTACCAGGAACAACAGTTGGAATATTATGGATGAAAAACATGTGATTCTTAGATGAATAGTGACTTTCTCTTGAACATTTCCTCATAAAGGAACAAAACTTGGGCGTTGCAGCAGCTCTGAAGCCTGTTGTTGACCAGTCATTTCTGTCTGTGGCTGCTTTTAACTCAGTCAAGTTCCACTTTGACCATAGAAACTGGTTTCACACCAGAATATGTGTGAATATGTTCTCTCTGCTCATGTTTCTTCATTTGTCTGTGGTTTTCACAGTGAGCTCAGCATCAGTGTGACCCCAGAGTGAACAATGAGGAAACAAAAACAGCTCAGACTCTCTAATGATCTTTTTTCCTGTTGTCCTGGTCAGTAAAGCTGCATTTAAGTTCACAGAGCCACTGCTTTCTTAATTCTTCACTGCACTTGCAGAGTGTGTGATGTCCCCTCAGTGCACATAGAGATTAACTACAGAGCATGTGAACATCTTCCTTTGCATTGACTGGATGTTACTGAGCAAACACTTTGTTTATGGACTTCTCTGTGCCTGTGCTCACTTTAACTCTGAAATAACATTAGAAAACTCAATTGTCTTGACCCATCTGCATCAGCTCCTGTCACAGGATTCTTATTGTATTTCTTGTCTGGAGGTCCCTCGCTAGTTGCTCAAACCTTTACTCCTAACATTAGTGCCATGTTTGTTTTGTCCTGAGCCTGATTATTTCCTGTCCTCACACTACTTAAAGTCAAGTGACTTAATGAAGGACTTTGAACCTTGTACAAGTTACTTTTCCCCCAGATCATATTGGTGCTATGATACAATTTGTCTGATTAACTGAAGTTACTAATATGATGATGTTTGCTGATGTGCTCTGTGTTACAGTGGTGCAGGCTCAGGATGGCTGGGGAGTGACTTACACTGCTACTGACATCTGTGCCATAAAAGGATCAACAGTGAACATACGCTGCACCTACACATACCCATACAGGATACAAAGACGTGTTACTGTGGTTCAGGGAAGATTCTGGTTTACTAAAGGGACAAATAGAGGCCCAGTGGATCTGAAGACTCAGTCAGAGTATTCAGGTCGTGTTCAGTATCAGTGTAAAGATAAAACCTGCACTCTGACAATCAGAGACCTGAGAGAGACAGACTCAGCTCAGTACCAGTTCAGGTTCATCACAAACCAACAAAGTGGACGTTATACTGGTTCACCTGGAGTCACTTTGACTGTCACAGGTAAAACAGGTTATTTTTATATTAGTTATTTCCAACTATTCAACATTTGGAAACAGTAACATGAACATGGCTGCATGTGTGTATGTTGTTAAATCTAAATTTCTGCTCTGTTCCTCTTCTTTTTCCACATAACCAGATCTCCAGGTCAAACTGTCTTCATCTTCATATTCATCATGGCTGGTCTGTCACAGCAGGTGTGATCTGCCTGGTCGTCTTTCTTATGTCTGGTACAAGAATGGACAGAAAACTTCACAGAAACGATCATTTTATTTTTATTATTCAGGCTCCTTTAATTCTGCAGACAGCTATTCCTGTGCTGTAGCAACATATGAACATCTCCCATCTCCTTCAGTGTGTGAGTTTCCACCAGAGCCTTCCACCAACTTAATGTCATTTAGCAGAGACTTACAACCCAACTACAATACTGTATACTGGATGGATTTTAGCTGTGCTGGTAGCATTTCTGTAGAAATGGCAGTTCACCACTTTGACCCAGACTGAAATATCTCAACTACTATTAGAGCAGTTGGGATTAAAATGTATTGAGAGAAAACAGAGAATGAATCATATGATGTTGGTCACACCCACGGTGAATAAAAGGCTGAGACTTTACTGTTTAGTGAAACAAACTCTACAACTACTGGATGAAATTTGGAAACTCATTCATGTGTAAATGTACAGACCACAAACATAATGCAGGTTTCAAAGTTCTGGTTTTCAACAGGACAGGATTAATACAGGATATAAAAGCACAGAGTCTATAGGATAGTTGTCTAAAATGACAGTCCTTGTAAAGGCCAGTCTTACAGAAAAAAACACCCACCACCTGGACAGCTCAGATCCTGGAAAAATAAAACAAAACAAAATAATCTTTTCATTTTTCTGATTAGATTTTATTCTATTTAAAACTAAGACTTTTATGAGCATATATCTCATCCTAATGATAATCTATTTTCCTCCAGATGGTCCAAAGCTTCTGTCAGTGTCAGTGAGTCCCTCTGCTGAGATAGTGGAGGGCAGTTCAGTGACTCTGACCTGTAGCAGTGATGCTAACCCAGCAGCTAATTACACCTGGTACAAGAAACATGGAAATCCAAGTCTTCAACCAGCCAGTAAACAGTTTAACTTCAGCTCCATCCAGTCCTCTGACTCTGGAGAGTATTACTGTACAGCTGAGAATGATCTGGGAAGGAGAACATCTGGATCCATCTTTATTCATGTGACATGTGAGTCAAACAGCTTCTTCAGAAAGCAACATACAGCTAATAATACATTATACAGTGAAATATTCATATTTAATGTTGTAAAAACCAGGAACCAGTTTTGCTGATCACACCTGTTTCTTCAGCTGTGCCTGCTGCCAGTCACAAAACCACCTCTGAAGTTTCCACATAATTATTCCTCATTTAACACAACATGTCTCACTAAAGGAATCAGTCCTCATGTTTGGTTTATTTGATCTGCTCCAGATGGTCCAAAGCTTCTGTCAGTGAGTCCCTCTGCTGAGATAGTGGAGGGCAGTTCAGTGACTCTGACCTGTAGCAGTGATGCTAACCCAGCAGCTAAATACACCTGGTACAAGAAACATGGAAATCCAAGTCTTCAACCAGCCAGTAAACAGTTTATCTTCAGCTCCATCCAGTCCTCTGACTCTGGAGAGTATTACTGTACAGCTGAGAATGATCTGGGAAGGAGAACATCTGGATCCATCTTTATTCATGTGACATGTGAGTCAAACATAAAACAGCAAATACTAAAATAAAGATGTTTGATCTGTGGCTTCTTTACACTCTGGATAATGTCAACAGCATGTTACTTATAATATACAATAGATTTACAAAACAACCAAGGTGATTAACCTGATTGTAAAGTAATAGAAAAAACAGATTGGGCTTAGTAACAGTAAAAAAGCATCTTGTGTACAAGTATATAATGTAATTGCTTCATCATGCATTGGGTTTTTAATGTAATGTAAATAGGATGTTTCTGTTTTTGAATTGTTTTGTGAGGTTGAGGACCCAACTGGAACTCATGCTTTTTATTTTGATGACAATAATCTGTTGTTACATGTCTTCCAGAGCCCCCAAAGCTTCTGTCAGTGTCAGTGAGTCCCTCTGCTGAGATAGTGGAGGGCAGTTCACTGACTCTGACCTGTAGCAGTGATGCTAACCCAGCAGCTAAATACACCTGGTACAAGGAGAACCAAACACTGCTTCATGGACCAGAAGGGACTTATCAGTTCACCTCCATCAGCTCTGAGGACAGAGGAACATATTACTGCAGGTCTGAGAATCAGCTTGGACAGTCAAACTCTTCAAGTGTGTCCATAGACGTCCAGTGTGAGTATTAGAAATCACTTCAGTTCTGATGATGAAGTTGATAACACAGGTCATTAGTCTTAAATGTTGCTACTGTATATTGTCTACTCTTGTAATATCATATGTGTGTGCAGAGTTTGATTCATTTGTCATGTTGTTTTTCATGTGTGTTGTGTAATATAGATGTTTTCTTTCTCCTCCTCCTTTGGTGTCACTCTTGACTTGTGGTTGCAAAATCTCTACTTTGGCTATTTCTGAAAAACAGACTCTCAGACAAATATTGAAGACTTGTCTCTATTTTCCTCCAGATGGTCCAAAGCTTCTGTCAGTGTCAGTGAGTCCCTCTGCTGAGATAGTGGAGGGCAGTTCAGTGACTCTGACCTGTAGCAGTGATGCTAACCCAGCAGCTAATTACACCTGGTACAAGGAGAATGAAGAGTCACCAAAAGCTTCAGGACAGACCTTCAACATCACTGACATCAGACCTGAACACAGTGGGAAATATTACTGTGAAGCCCAGAACACAAGAGGACGTCATAACACCACCTTATATCTGACTGTTGTGGCAGGTGAGTCATTAATGAACATCCATCTGCAAATCCAGTTCACAGAAAAGCAGTGACTGCTTGTTTAGAGACGACTGTTGCCTGGCTAACATTTAACACACTCACATTATTGGATGTTATTATTTGTGTGCATCAGTGACGGAGCAGCAGGAGCTGGATTTTTCCCTTTAGTTCACTTTTGATGTGAAAAACCTTATGAATGACTTCTGGGAAAAAACAGTGTCAACATACGTGATATTTCCCCTGTTCTTAAACAAACTCACATCTTCTCCATCTCAGACGGGTTTTAGCTTTTTCCTCATTTTCAACATCCTGGAATTCCATAATTAATAATCAGTGTTTTCCTTTAATCACGATTCACAGTTTCTGGGAAATTAGCAGCTGCAGGATCAGTCACTGCTGTTTTCCTGGCTGTCATATTCCTGTCTGCCTTCATCCTGATCAGGTGAGCAGCTTAGTTTTAGTTCATGTTAAATTCAGGAAGTTGTTTGGTCTTTTTATTGGTTTCATTCTCCCATCCAGAAAAAAGAGGTTGTCCAAACAACCATCCAGGCCTGGAGAGAGACCAGACAACAGAACACAGGTGAGGAACATCATGTGCATCATGTTCTCCAGCCAAACTAAAGCTTTGCTCCACTTCACCCTCCTGTTTGTTTCCATTTGATACATTTCTAGTCAAATATCTGTGTCATCATTTCTTTTTAGCTTATTACATATTGTTATGATATGAGACAGTGTTTTCCAACACACTGAAATAGATGTGGCTTTGGCATTTTCCCTGCTGCGATCAGTCTGCACATGCACATGTTAGTGATCTGTAAATAACAAGTAGGCAGTGGCCTGTCCACCAATCTGTCCAATGATTGACCCTGATATCGAAGTTTATCCAACATTTCCCCTTCAGCCAAACGTAGAATCAGAATATGACCACCCTTCAGCTGCAGTACAGAGACAAGCAGCAGAGCAGCAGGACGAGCTTTTCTACGCCAGCATCAGCTTCTCTAAAAACAGAGAGGAAGCCGTGTACTCAAACATCAGGCCGGCTCAGCCCGACAGACACCAGAAGCAAGAGGAGGAGGATGAGGACTGCATCGAGTATAGTACCGTTAACGCCTGGACTGCTGGTGCTGCCCCGAGGTGAGTCCAGAAGAGTTTAATTTTCTTTGCTGCACAGAGTTTTTATTCCCACTGTTTTACTGCCGTAGCTTTTTAATTCCAACCTGTTAGTTAATATTGTAGGTCATTTTCTCAACATTTCATCTTAATAAATCTCTAAGTAAATGTTGTCATTCACAGATTAGAGGCTGTGGAGGATTCGACTGCCCTGTACAGCACAGTCAGCACAAACCACAGAGTATGAAGACAACACAGACCTGGGCCCTGTTTTGTGCAGGTTTGTCAGGACTGACCTGGTCAACAATGCAGCATCATTGCAACCAAAACATAGAAACAACAAAACAAACTTAAATAAATACAATAGAACTGACTTCTAGTGCTAGTGAACCATTTCCAATGTATTATCAAGTAGATTTCTGTACATACAATATTTTTCCAACAACCTTTTCTCTGCTCTGATGGTTTTTTTACTTATATCTGTTTTTATTATCAAACGTTCCTCTGCCTATATATTCTTCAGTTGTTAATCCTGATGCATTTCCAGCACAAGTTAGTGTGTTTAGTTTAATTACTGATCCCACAACTAACATTCTTGTTATTTAGAGCCTGTAACTTATTTCCCACTGCTTCCATCCTGTGGACATAGAGTCATTCATTAAACTAAATGTCACTGACTGTTTAAATAAGCTGAGATTTTGTCCAATAAAGATTCTCAGTTACATTATTTCCCAAGCACCTGTCAACATGTTAAAGCTCAGTGTTCAGTGTTATCAGCTCCAAGAACACAAACCTGGACCTTCATCACACACACAACTGACTCCAGCTGTTAGCAGATGTTCACTGATGAAAGGAGGAAGTCAGGTGCAGTTTTATAGTGCCCCCTTTGTGACCGTAGTGGGACTAGACGTTGGAGCTGCGACTCTTAGTGAAGTCACAGTTTCAGTCTCTTAGCCTGTTAGTCTTACCCCAGAGCGGATCCGCTCCGATTTTTGTATGTCCAGATACGCCTCAAAAGATCGTCGGAAAATGTGTATACAGTCTAAAAAATTTGATGTCTAATAAAACCTCAAAGTCTCACGATTCAAATGACATAAAGCAATTTTGGATTGAATAATCACAGCGAGGGCAGCATGGTGGCTGAGTGGTTAGCACTGTTGCCTCACAGCAAGAAGGTCGTGGGTTCGCATCCCGGCCTTTCTGTGTGGAGTCTGCATGTTCTCCCTGTGCTTGCGTGGGTTTACTTCGGGTACTCCGGTTTCCTCCCACAGTCCAAAAAACATGCATGTTAGGTTTATTGGTGACTCTAAATTGCCCATAGGAGTGAGTGTGAGTGTGTGAGGTTGTCTGTCTTTGTGTGTCTATATGTGGCCCTGCGACAGACTGGTGACCTGTCCAGGGTGTACCCCTGCCTTCCACCCGAGAGAGAGCTGGGATAGGCTCCAGCAGATCCCCGTGACCCTGAACCAGGAAAAGCGGGTATAGAAGATGGATGGATGGATAAGCGACTACAGTTTCTTAATATTTAAACAAAAGTTTACCTTTCTCTCGTGTAACTTCATATGTGTAGTCAAACATGGAGTGTCGCATATCGTTTTGTTCGTTAGAATCCATAGAACAAAGTGCACCCATGTTTTAGTCCAAAAAGATAATATTGTAATATTGTACAGTAAATCCATAAATCCATCGTCCTCCTCATAATAAGCCGTAAACCGCTTCGTTTTACGGCTGTTTTGTCCGTTTATTCAATAAAGTTTGACATAGCAAGCTTCTGTGAATCACATGAGGCCTCAATCCACCCTGTTTGTTACGTTTCACAGCGTAACTAACGGTAAAACCAATAGAATTCACATCCTCAGAGAAAATCCCAGTCAGGGGGCATAGTCTAACTTCGATTGACAGGAGAATTACCCAGTCAAATTGTTCGTAAATGGTGACAGACGCATCATGTAGCCAATGATGAGGCCTAAAAATCAACATATCGCATGTCGTGCCAGATGACGCAACAGTGGGCTTTAACGCAGCCCCCACTCCTACTGTAAATGTAGCCATGACAACACTGGGCAGGCAGCGCTCGACGCTAGAGGGGGAGGGGAGTCATGTTTCACATTCTACAGCGCGCCGATAGAAAACTGGGACGCTTTTGCTTCAATCGGCACCAAGGCCGTCAATATAACTCTTAAAATGTAAGAACAACAGCTAGTTTAATTTAGCTATGTGTTTTTCGGCCTTTTGCAAAAAAGGGGGCGGGGTAGACAAGAGGTTTTAAAGCAGCAGTAATGAGAACAGGTGAAGCAGCTGAAAACAACACATTACATAGTGGAACATTATTGATCAAACTGGTTCTATCACAGTGAATATCACAAATATCACAGTGAATGAAATGTCTTTATTTTTAGTCAGTAGTTTCATCAGTCTGGACCCTTCATGGCTTCACACTAACACTGAGGTTTACTGTCAACAACATGAAACCCATCTGATAAGAACTTGTAGAAACCGAGGCTTAACTCTCCTGTGAAAACTGTGCATCTTCAAAATATCGACTGTTCACCAGTTAAGAGCAGAAACTCTGTTTTTAAAAAAACAAAGGTCAACTGATTCTAATATTCCACATTAATAATTTTGGCACACAGCTTTACAGCAGGATTATAAAGTTTGATTATTATTGTTTAGTCATTTTTACAAATGGACAAACCTTTTAGTTGAAAGATGCATTATTGTCTAATATTGGCTAATCTCTTGTGAAATAGTTAAGATGAATAAATGGCCACATACCAGGGATGTTTGACTGGCAAAGGCATCTCTGGCCTTAAGGCTAAAAAGTTTCCACTTCATGAGTCCACTGAGTTTAATCCAGTTGTCTGTGATTCGCTGATAAGATATTTCATAATGTAACTGAGTTGTGCTTCTGTATGTTCCTAGACTAAACTCTGGACTTGAGACTAGTTTCCTGATGGAGTATTTCTAGTGTGCTTCAGGGTACCTGAGCACTGTTTCTGTCCAGAAATATTTCTTGGATATTTGTGGCACTGTGACCTCAGTGTGGTATGTGGGCAGGATGAATTCCTCTCTTTCCAGCACACACTTGCATGGAATCATCATGTCATGAAGATGAAATGGAAGAGGAGGAGCAGTGGACTGCAGTTCTTCCCAGAATCAAGTGCAGCCCCAAATCAGCCCCCGCCCTCAGGACAAAAGAGAACAAGAGCAACTGTCAGCTGCCTCACAGGATCTCAGAGGAGGTGAGTGGAAGCCGAGCCAGCGTTCATAACATTTCATCTGTTACTGCGGAATAAAACAGATATTCAAGAGAATACCTAGTGACCAACTGTGTGCAACAGAGAGACACAAAGTCTTCCCTCACAACAATTATCATCCTGTTGGCGCCTTCATGACTGAGGCACTGAATCTGTCTTAGCTCACTCCCTGTAAAGTTTGAAACCCAGTCCTAATAAAGTGGAACTGGATCTGGAGAACTGGTGAACTTAGTCAAGTCAGGAGAAATGGTTATTTGCATTTACAGTGCCATGTTTGTTTTAACGTTGGGTTTAACCTGAAGTCACTCTCTAAAAATAAGGGCAAGTATAACGTCAGGGGGTCTTACTAACTTGTTTGGTACAAAAAAGGCCAGGGGTAGCCAGGTATAAACACAGACATGCTACACTTGCGAGGACCCTCATTTGTATAAGACATTGCTTAGCCTCTCACCTTAGCCATCACAAGTGAATGCCTTGAACCACACACACTCAGGACTCCACATTTAAAGCTGGTCTGTCCATCCATTAAGGACGTAGTGAGATCAAACACTGGTCCTGTTTATTCATTTATTTATTTATTGCTGAAAATGTGGAAAACATGAAATTGCCAGAACATGAACTATAGTAAAAACTAATTACAGGTGGACACTACAGAAGAAATGAAGAGGAGGGGCCAGACTCTGACAGGTGAATAAACATATTTGATGTCTTTTAGATGCATGTTGTGCCCTTTTTAAATACCTGATGCACATGTCACATATTATTGCCTTCTTAAGGTCAATTAAATCCCTCATTCACCTGATTCTAAGTGTTATAATGTTAGTGGAGGTCATAATAAGAATAAAAGTACGCATGTGTTCATTTTCCAGTGCAGGGTATTGAGATGTTTGAGCAGGGCCAGTACAGCCAGGCAGTGGACAGGTTTACTGAAGCAATCCACTGTGATCCCAAGGACCACAGGTGAGCTGAACTGTGACCTCTGACTCCAACTGCTCTAACACTGTCTTCTCTCAACCACGTTTGAATCAGTCCTCTTCACATTCACTTTGTGTTAGTTAAATAAATATACCACTGTCTATGTGTCTGTGTCTCAGGTTCTATGGAAACCGGTCCTACTGTTACTGGTGTCTAGAGCAGTACTCCTCTGCCCTAGCAGACGCTCAGAAGTCCATTCAGCTCGCTCCCAACTGGCCGAAGGGATACTTCCGTAAAGGCTCTGCTCTGATGGGGTTAAAGGTTAGGAGAATTTCCAGTCTGTCATATAATAGTTAGAAATGTTTGCTGCATCCTTGAAAAAATAGGTTAGATTGTTAAATTACATCAGCAGCACTATGAGAATCATTTAAATTGCCTTCAATCCTTCATAAAGTAGTGCAGGCTCATGTGCATGTACGTGTGTGCAGCGGTACAGTGAGGCAGAGAAGGCCATGGAACAGGTGTTGAAGTTGGATCAGGACTGTAAAGAAGCTTCCAGTAAACTCTTAACCAGCCGGGTCCTGCAGCTCATGGTGAGGACCTTCAATAAACTGCATAACTTCCTCCAAGACTGCCACCAAACTTTATCACGTCAGCTTAAGTGAAAAATCAGAAAACTGCAATCAGTTAAATTCCAACACTGCAGACCAACTTTTCTTTCTACAAAAAGAATTTTAGTGCAAATTAAAAACAGCAAACAGTAGAATCATACCAAAATATACAGTGAGTAATAAAAAGCATTATAAATAAAGTTTTAATAAATATGCACAAAAGCAGCTTATTTATTAGTTCTGGGGCTTTCTGCAGCTTTGACCAGTATCAGGTTTAGTCTCCAGTCCAAAAGGAGTTCATGTTTTTATCTCAGAATCTCATACATGCAAACATCCAGCCGGTGTATAGTGTCTTTTTTCATGTCCATTTGTCACTGTAGGAGCTGGGTTTTGAGGAGAGGCAGAGTAAAGTTCTTTTGGAGAAGTTCACCACTGTTCAGGCAGTCATCGCCGCATCTGAAGCACAAGGTAAGAGGAAGCTGTAGAACCATCTCTGTCCACAAGGGGTCAGCACTTCTCTGTTATGGTCAGATTCAGTTTAATTTGAATTGACAGCAGAAAAGCACAAATACCAATACAGTTTAGTGTAAGAACAAACTACAGGCAGCACATTGATGTTTGCACTGTTTTAACTATGAACACTGAGAAACACTTTGAAATATATTTAACTGATGTGTGTTTATTGTCTCGTAACATGAGATCGACTTTGTGTTTCCTGTCTCCTAGTGGTGAAGCACACATCTCTGCAGGACCAGAGTGGGTAGGCTATAAGTGATGCACATAATCACACAAATAAAAACTTTCAGGAATACACAATGTGATGCACACTGTAACTATACTATATAACTATATACTCTATCATGTCAAACATAAGGCAAACCAGTGTTTATATTTACATGCAGCTGCGTCTTCCAGTATAAAATATACAATGATGATTTATAAAATAAAGTGATTAAAGCTTTTTTATTTTTTAATCTAATAGCACCTTTAATAAAAAGGATCACTCTTTCTGACATTATTCTCTCCTGTCATCTTTTCCTTACCCTTTCACTTCCTGTTTGACTCCTTTACTTGTTCACTTCTCCTTTCTCCTGCTGTCTTTCCTTCCTGTCTTGTAGGAAATGTCGCTCTCTGTGGGTTGGGAACATTACATTTGAAGTTACAGAGAAAGACCTCGTGGATCTCTTCAAAACGTAAAAACACAGTGTGTGTCTGCGTCTGTGTGTAAGGACTAATTAGAGCTGCAGTATTTCTCGATGGAGCCATGAACTGAGTTATATGCTGAGTTATTGCAGTGTAATTACAGTAACAGGATGGACTTGACATACCTTTGTTTAATGAAGGGGGTAGTAAAAACCAGCAGCTACAGTGACTGCAGCTATTTCTACTTACTATTTGGACAATGGCACATTCTTTGTTTTGTTCACTCTCTACTGTTCCCAGATTTTATTGGGTTGTTGTTATCGGCATGAAGCATCACAGCTTGGTAAACTTAAATAAAGACACATGGTGGAGACTGGACCTGTGAGGGTGAGACACAATGTTGTGTTACAGTGTTATGAGAAACATTGTCGTCACCCAAAAAACCTGCCAGCAGTAATGGAAGAGTTGGTGTACTACTGTAGTAATAATACTAATGAGAGTATTATCTGTCCTGCACTGCTTTGCCCTGGGATAGATGCTCAGTGTTTGTGTTGTTACAGGTTTGGTGAGATCGAGAGCATCAAAGTTCTTTATGAGCGTTACTGTGCCTTCATCAACTTCAAAAATGCCAACATGGCTGCCAAAGCCCTGGTAAAGCTGCAGGTGAGTCTCAGAGAGGCTCATTTTTCAGGCAACCCCAGAGCTCATCATCTTGGATGTTTGACTTTGTCAGTGTGCAGGTTTAGGTTCGATCACCTGTGCTGTGTCCTTTTGTCCAGGGGGTGGAGCTGGGAAACAGCAAGCTGGTGATGAGGTACCCAGACCGCTGGATGCAGCAGACACTGCCCTCCACAGAAAGGACCAGTGCTGCAGGAACACAGCAGAGCTCAGCTGTCCCAGGGTACTGAGCAACTCACTCATAACGTGGATCTGTAAACATCACTCTTAAAAAGATCTGTAACTGTAATAACCAACAACGTCCATCCACATGACTCATGTGATTTGACATGTTTATAATCCCTTTAACACGCAGCCCAATGGAAAGTGGATATTGACAGGAAGTAATCTGCTGCTTTATCCTCTGTCGGTCTTCCTGCCATTGTTGCCACCTGTGTAATTTCCTGTGAATATCATGCAGAATGTTCTGTTCTTGTCCATGTAGGTTCAGACGGAGGGCACCTGTGAATGGAGACGAGTGCTACTACTGGCGGACCACAGGCTGTTTCTATGGCGACAAGTGTCGCTTCAAACACATACCAGAGCAGTACGGCAGAGACAAAAAACTATGTCAGCCCTAACTCTGTCCCGTACCCTCCCAACCCCAGCACCAAGGCACATTAGAGAAGGACTCACAGTGAGAAAGAGAAACATGAAGGACAGAGGACAAGAGGATGATCTATCTGAGAACACAGGCGTCTGAATGAGTGAGAGTCAGGTATGACATATATGTATGTAATATCCAAAGTCACCATGAGGATTTTCAGTGTGCAGAGCCAAACCTCAGAAAGATGCTTAAAGAATAAATCCATGTGAAACATAAGCTTCTAGCACGAGGAGGTCCTCACAGCAACTGAATTTATTTAAGCACCACTGAGGAGTCATTTAGCTCCATTTGGACTGAAGGAAGAACCGTGTTGATCCATGCTATGTGGTGAGAATGTCATCCATCATCACTTACTGTAACAAATGTGACTGAACTATACTGGAAACACTACTCAGCTCTGCTTCCTGACAAAACCTTCTCTATTCAACACTGTGGACTTGCTTTGAAATGAAGTTATTTTCACATCTTTAATACGGATCAAATTTGCACAAAACAATAAATCAGTAACCACTGATTTACTTCAGTTGTCATTTTATTCCTGAGCTTCCAGCAACCAGCATGAACTTGTTTGGGATTGATGGCATCGTGTTTTCATATCAGATGGATCATACAAACTGTCACAAGGCACTGAAGGAGTAATGAAAAACAGCTCTTTTCTCTTCTGTCTTCACTTGGTGCTGTAATATGGGCAGTGGAGACAAATGATTTCAGGTTTCTAGCAGTTTAAAGCAGAGGAAAGCAGCGCCAAGTTTGTGCAGTGGGATTGTGGCTCTCTTCAAAACCTGATTGTGCAGGTTTGATGTCCTCTGTCAGGTGTTGTATAACTACATTTATGTTTTAGGACAGTTAGCAATCTTATACAGTCAACTTCAGGAAGCTCAAAGGAAAAGCTGGTTTGAACTGTCAGCTCATCACTTCTACAGAACTTCACTGCTTCTTCTGTGAATATAACGGATGTGGCTCTTGACTCACAACTACTCTGAAATTTCCATCAGATAAGTACATACTTTACTATATTGTGGTAATTCCATAGATATTATGAAAACATGACCTGCAAAATGATGCTGCAGCTCTTAACCCACAACTGAACTGAAATTTCCACCAAACAAGAACCTGCTAAAATAAATATAGTTCTCTCAAATGATAAAGATGGCTTCAACATGTATGTAATTCTGAGTTAAGATCTCATCTAACCAAATATACCATCATCATGTGTTATGCAGAATGTTTTAAAAGTATGTTGGTGAATAGATATGAAGTTTGTCTCCAAGTGAAAGAAAGAATAAGGAAGCAACTGGGTCATCAGTGAAAAACACAGCACTGAGCAGCTGTCATCAGTGGAAGGGTGGTCGCCCCTGGGCAGCTCTGACAGAAACACTATGAAAACAAAGAACATGTTGAGCTGCTCAAATGTCGTCTATGCTAAGAGACGTTGTTATTGAGGCCATATTAGAGCTAAGTGTAAAGCTGTTTTGGTGGGTGACTGAACTACTGAGATCTGAACTCAGAATGACATCAGTGTTAAGGCCATATACTGAATCATCTCTTTTATCCAAACATTGACTGTACTGGTGTTACTTTACTAAGAATTAGTGCAATTCAGTGTCAGCATTTGTAGTTTTTCAGCACTTGTTACTGGGTAGACTTTTAAAATGTGTTGTCTGATGTTCTTAAATATAGTTTCTGCTGTTCTGGGTTCCAGTGGTACAAACAGCAAATCCACAGAGTTGATGTACATTTCTGTTCAGATATGTGCAGTGAGAGGATCAACAGTGGACATACGCTGTAAAAAGGTTTGTGATCAGACTTGTGTTTTACTGAAATGCACCACAAAAGGCCTATGGATCTGAGAAGAGGCTCAGATATTCAGGCTGTGTGAAGCATTGATGTGACTGTACAACCTGCACTTTGACACAAGGTAAAATTCACCTGGAGTCACTTTATCTCTCCCAGGTAATATTTCTCTTATTTCCAAATAAATAATATGAGACTGTGTTTGTGTTTGTTGTCAGTTGAAAAATGAAACAGTTTTTGTCTTCACAGATCCAGATCTCAGGTGCAGGTGAGAAGGTCACATGTTGGTAGATGAGACTGCATGAGTTTGTGGAAAATGGCCATAAGTGTTTGATGATGAATTATTCAAAGTGGAGTGTTTTAATGTTTAGTGTTTAATCTGCATAGCAAAGCCAGGTTACTGTAAGTGGGCTAAAACCACATGACTTTTCCTGAGTATGACCATAACAACTAAAGTATGTACAAAGGGTGTCCAGGAGCGTAGAGACTGGAACAATCAGAGAAGCTGGAGCCAGGGCGTGACACGGGAGTTCAGAGACATGGAAAACAGGAACAGGGAGTTATTCAGCAGAGCATGGCATCTTAGGAAAAAGGAAACCACAAGCCAGGGAAGCTGAAGTCCAAGAACAGAGATAGACCATGGAGATTCAGTGGAGTGTGCTCTCTCACTCAGGAACACAACCAGGGATACGCCAGACTCAAGTACTGATATGAAGCAGAAGAGACACATGTGACTGAAGCCGGGAACAGGAAACACTCAGGTAATACCCACAGGGAACCGGAGCCAAGGAGATACTGGAATCTGCCAACACGGAACATCAGCACCAGGAGGAAAGACAACAGAAACCCAAAAGGTGGTGAGTATGGACAGTGAACACAGACAGTACAATCCAGCAATGAAGTGAAGTGGAGAGCTGGTATATATAGATAGATATAGAACTCCTTTTCAAGGGCAAATGGACCCAAGTGCTGCTCATCCCCTCATTGCCTAGATCACATACACACCCACACTGAGGGAGAGAGACGAGGAGGCAAAACCAGGGAGTAGAGCAGACACAAGTGAAACCAGTCAACATAGATTAACCCAAAGCTACCTGGGACTAGAACAGGCAACACAGGAAATAAGTCCCATACAGGAAGCCAGAACATGAATAACACCATCAAAACTTTGGTTTATAATCAACGTCATTTTGAGATTTATGACATGCTGATGTTTGCATTGTCCTTAAATTTGATAGTATGTTTTTGTCGTCTTGGCTTCTTGACTGACTATGAGTGGACTTACAGTGCTTTGTCATATTAACACCAGATAGCATTTTTCTATCTTCTATATCTCCATGTCTAAACGTTGATTTTTATCACTTTTATAGTGTTTGCCAACTGTTTACATTAAGCATGGAAGCAGGTTTATGGTGTGACAGTGTGCACCACCCACCTCAGTGACTAACTACAATTAGAGCCTCAGTCCCCCAGAAGCAACAACAGGAAACAGACTTGATAGAAGCACCTTCACACATGCTCACTGCACTGATAAAAATATTTCCTCTGTGCTTAGTGTGAACATGAAACACAACTACTTCTGACCTACGGACACAAAAGTGAAACGCAACTACTTCTGACCTACGGACACAACGTGAAACGCAACTACTTCTGACCTACGGACACAAAGTGAAACGCAACTACTTCTGACCTACGGACACAACGTGAAACGCAACTACTTCTGACCTACGGACACAACGTGAAACGCAACTACTTCTGACCTACGGACAAAAAAGTGAAACACAACTACTTCTGACCTACGGACACAACGTGAAACGCAACTACTTCTGACCTATGGACACAAAAGTGAAACACAACTACTTCTGACCTACGGACACAACGTGAAACGCAACTACTTCTGACCTACGGACACAACGTGAAACGCAACTACTTCTGACCTACGGACACAAAGGTGAAACACAACTACTTCTGACCTACGGACACAACGTGAAACGCAACTACTTCTGACCTACGGACACAACGTGAAACGCAACTACTTCTGACCTACGGACACAAAAGTGAAACGCAACTACTTCTGACCTACGGACACAACGTGAAACACAACTACTTCTGACCTACAGACACAAAAGTGAAACGCAACTACTTCTGACCTACGGACACAACGTGAAACGCAACTACTTCTGACCTACAGACACAAAAGTGAAACGCAACTACTTCTGACCTACGGACAGAATGTGAAACACAACTACTTCTGACCTACGGACACAACGTGAAACACAACTACTTCTGACCTACGAACACAAAAGTGAAACACAACTACTTATGACCTACGGACACAACGTGAAACACAACTATTTCTGACCTACAGACACAACGTGAAACACAACTACTTCTGACCTACAGACACAAAGTGAAACACAAGTACTTCTGACCTACAGGCACAACAAGAAACACAACTACTTCTGACCTACGGACACAACGTGAAATGCAACTACTTCTGACCTACAGACACAACGTGAAACAGACATGTTCTTTCTGAAAGCTGCACTCAAGATAAGTGTTACATGCTCTGCTAGTTCCATGTTAGACTTCTAAATAATTTTCAATGTCATTTCCATTAACTCTATTTTGAGATGTTCATGCATTGTTTCCAGAGCAACTGCTACTTGTCTACTACAAACATTTTGGTTTTAGAAAAGGTCAAAGTACTGAATGATCTCAGTAATGCCCTGGATAAAAAACAGCATTGTGCAACTCTGTTTATAGATCTGTCCAAAGCTTTTGACAATGTAGATCATTCAGTACTGACACAACAGTTACTAAACATTGGATTTTCAGAACATGCAGTAGGCCGGTTCAATAAACAGAACTCAGTCTGTGCAGGTAAATGGTGTCCAGTCCATATCTCTAACATTAATGAAAGGAGTTCCACAGGGATCAATTCTGGGTCCAATTCTTTTCATTATTTACATAAATAATCTTAATAATTGTTTGTAGGTGCAGTAGCTCCATTCAAATGTTTTTTGTCACATCACAGTTGTTCTGACAGAAAAAGCCAATGAAGTCTGTTCAGAACATTCACTTCTCACTGGAAGCATCAACTTTCAAACCATGTCCAGTGGATAATTGAACACACTGGAATTAATCCCAGTGTCACAGCAAGTTTTGCAGTGTCTGATTCAAAGGAACAGTCAGTAACTCCAACATCATTTCAGTTCCCTCTCACTGCTGCAGAGGGCGACAGTGAGCACAGTGATTTCATTTCAGCTTCAAACTAATCATTTGTGGGTTTATTGTTCACACTAGAGTTTTATTCACTAACTACAGAGACTAATATAGAAAGAGACAGCTTTCACTGTCATGTGTGTTCATCTTTATGCTGTACATTTCAATTTGTTGGGGTCGCTCATGGAAGCAGAACAGATGGAGGTTGAATAAATGTGAAGCTTCGTTATTCTAACACCTTTGTTCAACTGAAGCGACTTGTTTTGAAGAGTCTGATGTCATTGCAGTTCATCAAAGATGTTGGTCACCAGTGTGAACTATTGACATTTCCTGAACATGGTCTCCAGCTGTGATGTTTGAAGAATTAAATGTCCAGGGTCTCATTAACATATAGTGCAAAGAGCTTCAGTCATTAAATGTGAGAATAAAGCAGCCAAAGTAAATGTAGATGTGACTCAACAATCAGTGGTGGATGGGAAATGTTGTTTCATGGTCCTGGTTCAGTGTCTGTGATGTTTCACTGCCCTCTGGTGGTGAAGCCTCAGAGAGGCAGGTTCAGGCTTCATCCCTCTGAGTGCTGCCCCCACTGTCTGCTTTAAAGGCTCAGTTCACCCAAAGGAAACAACCCAACTGATTTTCTCTTTTCCCCCCAGTGTTATTGAACCATGCAGAGAGTTTTCTCATCCTCTGCAGTGATACTGAGTCAATGCACCATTTATTTAAACTGGATTTTTCTCTTTTTATTATTAAAGTTATTAAAAAACGAATGTTTTTGTTCCAGTGTTGTTACTAACAGAGCACATAACTCATCTCTCTGTCTCTATAAAGTTTATTAACATTTTAAAGTTTGCAGACCAACACAACTTTGTTCTAACTTCAGTCTTTACTGACCTGTGGCTCATTGTGCATATTAATGATGTGAAGAGGAAGGAAGTCTCATCAGCGTCATTTGTCGTCTGCTTTGTAAAGACAGAGGAGAGGCATCTTTAGAGACAACCTGCTTCTCTAACGTGAGTAGGGTCGTTTATGGACATGACTGAAATACGTCCTGTGTACATTTATTTACCTGCTGACATGTTTTATTGTCTCTGAAGTCCCACAGACTGATGACAGGAGCAGCTATGAGTTTAACAGCAGCAGCCAGTGGATTTGTCGTCTTCCTTCTCTCTGTGTCAGGTACTGTAGATCTACATTGACACTGGCTGCATGAAATGACAGGAATGTGGGGAAATGTGGGATTTGTAAAGTTGCAATGAAGCTGAGTTTGTTGGACTGTATGTGGAAATAAGTGGATGAGAGGTTTGTGAAAGACAAAGCTTTCTGAAACCCTGTACTCATTGGTTTGATGGACATTTGGTGTAAATGTCCAGTTGAAAGTGGAGCAGACTTTTTGCTGCTGACAGACTGAGAGCTGCAGCCTTTTCTATGTTCAATACTGCTCAGTTTGATTAGTGACACATTTATTATACAGCACTTAGTCAAAGCAGCCTGAAGTAGGAAATCAATGAATGAACATGACAGATCAGCACTTTTCTAGGTTTGATGTCTGGACTGATGCAGTATGATGCAAACATTTCAAACCCTACAACACTAAACACTCTCTTCTGTTTCTGTTGGGGCTTTTTTGATGACATGTTGATTCATGTTACAGGGCTGATGTCCTCAGATCAGTTTTACGTTTCATTGGAAACTGAATTGCTTTGTACCAGGAACAACAGTTGGAATATTATGGATGAAAAACATGTGATTCTTAGATGAATAGTGACTTTCTCTTGAACATTTCCTCATAAAGGAACAAAACTTGGGCGTTGCAGCAGCTCTGAAGCCTGTTGTTGACCAGTCATTTCTGTCTGTGGCTGCTTTTAACTCAGTCAAGTTGCACTTTGACCATAGAAACTGGTGTCACACCAGAATATGTGTGAATATGTTCTCTGTGCTCATGTTTCTTCATTTGTCTGTGGTTTTCACTGTCAGCTCAGCATCAGTGTGACACCAGAGTGAAAGACAGCTTAATGTAATTGGGTTAAAACCACATGACTTTTCCTGAACCATCAAAACTTTGGTTTATGATCAATGTCATTTTTAGATTTATGACATTCTGATGTTTGCATTGTCCTTAAAGTTGCTAGTATGTTTTTGTCGTCTTGGCTTCTTGACTGACTATGAGTGGACTTACAGTGCTTTGTCATATTAACACCAGATAGTATTTTTCTATCTTCTATATCTCCATGTCTAAACGTTGATTTTTACCACTTTTATAGTGTTTGCCAACTGTTTACATTAAGCATGGAAGCAGGTTTATGGTGTGACAGTGTGCACCACCCACCTCAGTTACTAATTACAATTAGAGCCTCAGTCCCCCAGAAGCAACAACAGGAAACAGACTTGATAGAAGCACCTTCACACATGCTGATGAAAATATTTCCTCTGTGCTTAGTGTGAACGTGAAACACAACTACTTCTGACCTACAGACACAACGTGAAACAGACATGTTCTTTCTGAAAGCTGCACTCAAGATAAGTGTTACATGCTCTGCTAGGATTTGTTCTCTTGCTTCTGTCTGTCTCACGTACTGCACATCTACATTTATGTTGTAGGGTAGTTGGCACATTCAGAAATTCACTGTGGTGTGTTTTTTTTTTTTTTTTTTTTTCTTGGTAAATGAATATTTGATGTTTAACACTGTGCAACGTCTGAAACACCAGACACTCACTTCTCTTTTTTTAAAATGCAAGTCTTACAGGGAAGACAGTTGCACCTCATCAGCCTCAGTGTTGTGAACATTAAAGACAGTAAAAGTCTGTTTGTGTCATCTAGGATGGATGGGAGTAATGATTGTTTTAGACTATGGGGGAACGTAGCTAAATACAAAGTACAAATATACTGGCAAGTATTTTGTTGTCATTATTTGTGTAATATTTCATGGTTCCAGTTTCCTGGATGAGAGTATTTTTGTGTCTCTCTTGCGTTGTTTAATAATGTGACTTTATTTTTAGTGGAGGTTTGAATAATTGTTTAGACCAAACACAGTGTAGATATCACTGACATGTTAACAAGTGATTACTTTTACTTCCTCTATTCTTAGTCTACAAATGCTCTAAGTGCAGCTGAAAGAAAGTCTTGGTTTGGTCCACACACTTATGCAGCACATTGTAGTAATGTTTCAAAACTTTTCTATAGGAGCTAAATCTGATACGAAGCTACTGAGTTGTTTAACCCTGCAGTGACCTGACTGACACGTTTGTCTGGATGTTGTTTGCTGTATCTGTCCCGTGACATGAGAAGGTTTATTTCTTACAATAAGCAGCAACATATAAATTCAGGTCCAATCCATTTCCAAAACCTTTTCGCTCTTCTGGGTCAAAACAACTGCTGGTAAATGTAAGAAGGCTGCAGAACATCCATCCATCCATCCTCTATACCGCCTTAGTCCTAACCAGGGTCTCAGGGATCAGCTGGAGCCTATCCCAGCTCTCTCTGGGTGAAAGGCAGGGGTCCACCCTGGACAGGTCCCCAGTCCATCACAGGCCATATAACAAACCCCAAAACACAGGGGCAATTTACCACACGACACAGGTGTAAAAACAGACACCAAGAAAACCACACAAGACTGGGGGAAAGGAACAAGTTAAAATAAAGACAAACGGTCCGACTGGGTCACAAAAATGTCTATTTCCATCAGCTGTGGTCTATTGAGGCCTGATGATTAATTCAGATATGAAGGACTTTAACCTTACAAGTTACTTGACACAGATCCTAGGTGCTAGTATTTTCTGAAACTGAAGTTACTAATTTGATGATGTTTGCTGATGTGCTCTGTGTTACAGTGGTGCAGGCTCAGGATGGCTGGGGAGTGACTTACACTGCTACTGACATCTGTGCCATAAAAGGATCAACAGTGAACATACGCTGCACCTACACATACCCATCTAATGTTAGAGTTCAGGAAACATTCTGGTTTACTAAAGGGACTAATACAGACCCAGTGGATCTGAAGACTCAGTCAGAGTATTCAGGTCGTGTTCAGTATCAGTGTGAAGATAAAACCTGCACTCTGACAATCAGAGACCTGAGAGAGACAGACTCAGCTCAGTACAAGTTCAGGTTTATCACAAACCAACCAGGAGGAAAATACTCTGGTTCACCTGGAGTCACTTTGACTGTCACAGGTAACATGACATTATCCTCATAGGCTCAACATTTAGGAAACACTGCTCCAAATCTCTGTGTTTAACATTGTGTGGTTGGTGACAGTTGTCTTAACTCATATTTCTGGTTCTTTACAAATTGAGGTTTGCAGGTGAAGGCAAGTGAATCAGTATCATGTACAATTCAACCCTAGTTCTACATGTCTGGTACAAGAATGGACAGAAAACTTCACAGAAACGATCATTTTATTTTTATTATTCAGGCTCCTTTAATTCTGCAGACAGCTATTCCTGTGCTGTAGCAACATATGAACATCTCCCATCTCCTTCAGTGTGTGAGTTTCCACCAGAGCCTTCCACCAACTTAATGTCATTTAGCAGAGACTTACAACCCAACTACAATACTGTATACTGGATGGATTTTAGCTGTGCTGGTAGCATTTCTGTAGAAATGGCAGTTCACCACTTTGACCCAGACTGAAATATCTCAACTACTATTAGAGCAGTTGGGATTAAAATGTATTGAGAGAAAACAGAGAATGAATCATATGATGTTGGTCACACCCACGGTGAATAAAAGGCTGAGACTTTACTGTTTAGTGAAACAAACTCTACAACTACTGGATGAAATTTGGAAACTCATTCATGTTGCAGCACTAATTCTGGTTTAAATCGTCTAAAACATATTTCATTTTTCAGGTGTCAAAGGTCAAAGCTGCAACAGAGTGACTTACACTGACAGAAGCATCTGTGCAGTCAAAGGATCATCAGTGGACATTTCTTGTACTTACAACAGTCATGATAAAGACATTCAGTCTAAATTCTGGTTCAGTCCTGAACGTAGTGGTCGTTGGCAGAGTCCCTCACAGCCTGAGGACCTTAGTGAAGACTCCCAGTTTGCAGGTCGTGTTCAGGTCCTTGACCCAGAGACAGGACGCTCCACTCTGAGAATCACTGACCTGAGAGAGACAGATTCAGCCCAGTATCACTTCACATTCAAAACACCAGGCTTTGAATGGAGGAGTAGTTTACCTGGTACAACTCTGACTGTCACAGGTGCTGATCAACACACACTAATAAATATTTAAAGGGGAAAGTCAATTGCATTTGACCAGTGATTATGTTATACTTTATGTGTGTATATGACATTAATGTTGTTATCCAGCAAATAACTCCATGTTCTCAAACTGTGACTACATAATGTCTTATAGCAGAAAAACTGTTACAGAAAATGAGTAAATGCTGATATTTACATGCAGAAATCAAAAGCTAAGACTTGAGTCAAACTGCAGCCATCATCAGCAGTTGGATACGTCCCCACCAGTCTTAAGATGAGACATTTCTACTAGTTCACTTTGTCACACTGTGACTTTGTATTTGTGTTTTGAGTCTTTAGTGACCAGTGCCCTTAATGTTTTTTTCTAATGTCCAGCTCTGCAGGTTCAGGTGACCAGAATAAGAAGAGTCCACCAGTCTTCCACTGAAGCAGAGCTGAAGTGTCACAGCAGCTGCAGTCCAGCTGGACATCCTTCTTTGGTTTGGTTCAACAATGGACAGGAAGTAGGACAGGGACCAAATCCTTACAGAGGCCTGATCTATGATGGAGACAACATCTACTGTGCTTTCAAAGGACATGAGAAATACCACTCTGCCTCAGTGTGTGAGTTTACACCACTTTGTAAAGTTTCATAAAACCACAGCATTGTCACATCAAAACACTAATTTACTGTTTCAACATGTGATAATAATGAGAGAGACACAGACTAATAGGGGGGTCAGGTCTGACAACATGTTGAATTTGTTGTTCCAGTGTTCATGAATAAACAACATGTTATAGGCCATTTAATGTGGACGTCTTGTTTAACCAGTGTAATGAACAAAGAACTGGAGGTTGAGCACCAGGTAGGCAGCTCATTCTTGGCTAGTTTGGAGGAGTCTGGCTGGGAGAGCTTCCAGCCCTGGTGAGGACCAGGTAAATCCTTGGATTCTGTACAGGAGGAATCAGGAGTGAACTGCCGCTGCAGTCTCACACTCAGGGTTCTGGTTGGCATGTGTAGACGGTAAAGAGGAAGTGACCAAGGACATAGACTTGTCCTTCTACAGAACAATGTGACAGAAATGAATCCATCCCTGCTAGTAGCCGTCCAAAACAAAGACACAGACTACCTGGACGGCAGGTCCCAGAACTTCAGACAGGGATTTAGGTCATAATGAAATTATAAAAACAAGACCAAAATAATCTTTTAATTGTCTGAGTGTTTTATTGTCTCTAATGAACAGCTAAAACAGACTTTTTATGAACATATGTCTCATTGTAATGAGAATCTCTTTTCCTCCAGACCCCCCAAAGCTTCTGTCAGTGTCAGTGAGTCCTTCTGCTGAGATAGTGGAGGGCAGTTCAGTGACTCTGACCTGTAGCAGTGATGCTAACCCAGCAGCTAATTTCACCTGGTACAAGAAACATGGAAATCCAAGTCTTCAACCAGCCAGTAAACAGTTTAACTTCAGCTCCATCCAGTCCTCTGACTCTGGAGAGTATTACTGTACAGCTGAGAATGATCTGGGAAGGAGAACATCTGGATCCATCTTTATTCATGTGACATGTGAGTCAAACATAAAACAGCAAATACTAAAATAAAGATGTTTGATCTGTGGCTTGTTTACACTCAGAATCAGAATCAGAATCAGAATGAGCTTTATTGCCAAGTGAGTGTGCACACACACACAAGGAATTTGTTTAGGTACAGGGGGGGTACTCCAGTGCAAACAGACATAAATACAAATGCAAACATAAATGCTACAGAAAACTAAAAGAAAAATGCACAGATAACCTGAAAAAAACAGGATGAAAGGGGAACTAATTGGTGTGCAAAGAGCAAAAACATGCCAGTGTCAAAGTGCAGGTGATGGAAGGGAATGGTGGAGAGCTACGAGTTTAAGAGTTGGATGGCCTGAGGGAAGAAGCTTCCTTTGTGCCGGGCTGTCTTGATGTTTGGAGCTCTGAAGCACCGGCCAGAGGGTAAGAGCTGGAAGAGGTGGTGGCTCGGGTGGGTGGCGTCCAGAGTGATTTTCTGAGCTCTTTTTCTCACTCTGGAGGTGAACAGGACTTGGAGGGTGGGCAGGGGAACACCGATGATCTTCTCAGCAGTCCGAACTGTCCTCTGAAGTCTTCGGATGTCTGATTTAGAGGCGGAACTAAACCAGACAGTGATGGAGGAGCACAGGATAGACTCGATGACCACTGAGTAGAACTGGGTCAGCAGCGTCTGTGGAAGGTTGAACTTCTTCAGCTGGCGCAGGAAGTACAACCTCTGCTGGGCCTTCTTCGTGATGGAGTCGATGTGGAAGTTCCACTTCAGGTCCTGAGAGATGGTGGTGCCCAGGAACCTGAATGACTCCACTAGTGCCACAGTGCTGTTCATAATGGTGAGAGGGGGGTGGGTGGGGGCATTTCTCCTGAAGTCCACAACCATCTCCACTGTTTTGAGCGTGTTTAGCTCCAAGTTGTTGTGACTGCACCAGCAAGCCAGCTGCTCCACCTCCTGTCTGTATGCAGACTCTTCACCGTCCTGGATGAGACCAATGACAGTGGTGTCATCTGCAAACTTCAGGAGTTTCACAGAGGAGTCACGGGAGGTGCAGTCGTTTGTGTAGAGGGAGAAGAGCAGTGGGGAGAGAACACACCCCTGGGGGGCACCGGTGGTGGTGATGCGGGAGCCAGAAGTAAATTTCCCTATTCTCACTAGCTGTTGCCTATCCGTCAGGAAGCTTGTAATCCACTGACAGGTATAGTCAGGAACGGAGAGCTGGGAGTTTATTCTGGAGGAGTGATGGGATGATGGTGTTGAATGCCGAGCTGAAGTCCACAAACAGAATCCTTACATAAGTCCCTGGTTTGTCCAGATGTTGCAGGATGTGGTGCAGCCCCATATTAACTGCATCATCCACGGACCGATGGATCGGTAGGTAAACTGCAGAGGGTCCAGGAAGGGTCCAGTGACGTTCTTCAGGTGGGCCAACACCAGTCTTTCAAAGGACTTCATGACCACAGATGTCAGAGCCACTGGTCTGTAGTCATTGAGTCCCGTGATTTTTGGCTTCTTGGGGATGGGAATGATGGTGGAGCGTTTGAAGCATGCAGGGACTTCACACAGCTCCAGTGATCTGTTGAAGATCAGAGAGAAGATGGGAGCCAGCTGGTCAGCACAGGTTCTGAGGTATGTTGGTGAAACCCCATCTGGTCCTGGTGCTTTCCTTCTCTTCTGCTTTCTGAAGAGCCGACACACATCGTCCACACTGGTCTGAAGTATCGGAGCGAGGGAGAGGGGGTTGATGGTTGGAGGTGTTAATGGTTGCTCTGGAAGACAATCAGAGCGGGTGGGTGGTGATTCAAATCTGCAATAAAACTCATTCAGATCGTTCACCATGGTTTGATTGCCTATTGAGGAGGGGGATGGAGTCCTATAGTTGGTTATTGTCCTCAGGCCTCTCCAAACTGAAGTAGAGTAGTTAGCTGTAAACTGGTTTTCCAGCTTTTTGGAGTAGCTCCTCTTAGCTGCTCTGATCTCCTTATTCAGTGTGTTCCTGGCCTGATTATACAAGACCCGATCACCACTTCTGTAGGCATCTCCTTTGGCTTTACGAAGCTGTCTGAGTTTTCCAGAGAACCACGGTTTGTCGTTGTTGTATGTTAAGAAGGTCCGGGTGGGAATGCACATGTCCTCCCAGAAACTGATGTAAGATGTAGTCCGTGAGTTCATCCAGGTTTGTGGCAGCAGCTTCAAAAACACTCCAGTCAGTGCATTCAAAGCAGGCTTGTAGCTCCTGCTCTGTTTCCCTGGTCCATTTCTTGATAGTTCTCACTACAGGCTTAGCAGATTTGAGCTTTTGCCTGTATGTTGGTATGAGGTGGACCAGACAGTGGTCAGAGAGCCCTAAAGCTGCTCTGGGGACGGCGTGATATGCATCCTTTATTGTGGTGTAGCAGTGGTCCAGAGTATTCCCCTCCCTGGTGGGGCACGTGATGTGCTGCTTGAATTTTGGCAGTTCGTGGCTCAAGTGTGCTTTATTAAAGTCTCCGAGGATGATAAAAACAGAGTCCGGGTGTTGCTGCTCCGTGTTTGCGATCTCCTCAGCCAGCTGATGCAGCGCGTCGCACACGCGCGCTTGAGGGGGAATGTAAACACTGACCAGAACGCACGAGGAAAACTCCCGCGGCGAGTAGAAGGGTTTACAGTTACTGAAAAGCGCTTCCAGGTCAGGACAGCAGATCTTCCTCAACACTGTTGCATCTGTACACCACCTCTCACTGATGTAAAAGCATGTCCCACCACCGCGCGATTTCCCCATTGCGTCCGAGTTGCGGTCCGCTCTGATCAGCTGGAATCCGGGCAGATGGAGCGCGCTGTCCGTTATGGCTCCATTAAGCCAGGTCTCCGTGAAACACAGAGCAGCAGAGTTCGAAAAGTCCGTGTTTATCCGGATAAGCAGGTGTATTTCGTCCATCTTGTTGGGTAGCGAGCGGAGATTCGCCAGATGTATGCTGGGCAGCGCTGTCCTGAAGCAGCGCTGACGAAGTTTCACCAGCGCGCTTCCCGCGTTTGCGCTTTCTGAGAAGCGCAGCCGCTCCGCCAAATGAAACGCTCCATAAAACGTCCGAGTGTGCAAAAATCCTGGGAGTGCTGCCGAATGCTTAGCAGTTCAGCCCGAGTTAAACTTAATAAGTTACAGAAACAAAGTGCAGGACAAACTAACAAAAATAGCAAAACAACTGGAGAGCTCCAGACTCTGGATAATGTCAACAGCATGTTACTTATAATATACAATAGATTTACAAAACAACCAAGGTGATTAACCTGATTGTAAAGTAATAGAAAAAACAGATTGGGCTTAGTAAAAGTAAAAAAGCATCTTGTGTACAAGTATATAATGTAATTGCTTCATCATGTATTGGGTTTTTAATGTAATGTAAGTAGGATGTTTCTGTTTTTGAATTGTTTTGTGAGGTTGAGGACCCAACTGGAACACATGCTTTTTATTTTGATGACAATAATCTGTTGTTACATGTCTTCCAGACCCCCCAAAGCTTCTGTCAGTGTCAGTGAGTCCCTCTGCTGAGATAGTGGAGGGCAGTTCAGTGACTCTGACCTGTAGCAGTGATGCTAACCCAGCAGCTAATTACACCTGGTACAAGGAGAATCAAGAGTCACCAAAAGCTTCAGGACAGACCTTCACCATCACTGACATCAGACCTGAACACAGTGGAAAATATTACTGTGAAGCCCAGAACACAAGAGGACGTCATAACACCACCTCATATCTGACTGTTGTGGCAGGTTGTCTCTATTTACAGATTCACAGCTGTTATTTCTCATGTTATTTTGCACTTTACATGGAGCCCACCCAACTCAGGGTTTAGGATTAGGATTGTTTTTACATTGTGGGACATTTGACAATCCCCCTCCCTCCTCAAACTCAAACTTTACAATAGAAAATCCACAAATTCAATAATTCCTGTAAATTTCCAGTGTTTCATCTTGATAATTGTTTTCTAGATCCATTGAAACTTCCAGTAGCACTGACTGTCACTGCTGTTTTTCTGGCCTTCATGCTCCTTCCTGCCTGGCTGTGGATTAGGTCAGCAGTTCATTTTCTCTGTAATTATATTTACCGTACTCTGCCTATGGACAAGATGATCAATTCCATGTCATGGGTTCAGTGTTTCATCAGTTTATTTGTGCTTTTATTGTCCTGTCAGAAGACGGAGGTCATTGGATCAACAGCGTGAGGCTGAGGGGGGGCCAGACAACAGTGCACAGGTGAGGAAGGAGAGTTCAGGTGCACCAGTACGAAGAAAAACCTGCTGGTCAGACGTCAGAGTCACTGGTCACCTGAAAACTCCTCTGACAGACGTGTAATGTGCAGACTGTTTATTGCAGACCCACATAAACCACATCCTCTGATCATTAGCACATCTCTGCTCTCATCCTTCCCTGTGTGCTCTCTTAAAGCTGGAAGGTAACGTGCAGCCTTTCAGACATGTCATGGAAATACTGTGGAAAAATCCTCTGAAGCAAAGACTGAATGTACTAATGTTCATTTATAAAGGAACAGGATTTATTTACAGGCAGAAGAAGAGTGAAGCTGGACTCTGACCAGGTTTAGCTGAAGGTGTAAAGGACAGTTGGACAGTTTTTCAAGTCTGATTGAAAACAATAACCAGGTGCCCACATTAAGACTGAAACATGTGTTTATGAAGCCATTCTCAGCCCTTCTCATTCTGTGTAAAAATGGATTCAAAGGTTTGTCTAATGTGCAGCTCTCATCTAACTGGGATGACCAAAGCCTCATATTAGCCTCAGCTGGACTTTGGAACACATTTTGGTACAAACCAACTTTCATTTAAAAAGCATCTGGATGGAGTTTTTCCTGCTCAGTGAACAGGAGGAGTCATCTCAGAAAGTAAAACACTACAGTTTCATATCTGCACCTGAAAAATTTCCTTCCTTTTCCTTGAACAAATGAAACCGATGCTCCTGGTACAGGGTTAACTGGTTAAACTGGAGAACATGCAGCAACCCCTGCTGGTGAACTGTGGCCACTGCAACAACCTTACATCCCTGACATAAACCAACACTCCACCTTTTACCTGCAAATGGTCATGTCATGCTACAGTGCAGTGAAAGTCTTATTGATTTCCCAGAGTTACTCATGAGTTCTGTTTATCCAGAGTCTCAAACTCATGGAAAATGTCACAGTCTTCTCTGTTTGCTCTGCAGGTGGATCAACTTCACTACGCCAGCGTCCAATTCACCAGGAACCAGGAAGACAACATCTACTCCAACGTCAGCCCAGCTCAGCACCAAGCAGACAAGCAGGAGGGTGTAATTTACAGTACTGTCCTCAGCAGAGCCGGTTCTGACCCGAGGTGAGCAGCTGGACCATTCCTGTTACTGTTCAATGGAACATATACATCTGTCAGTGTCAACTTCTTCATTGACTTCTTCTTCTTTCCGTACTGTCTGTAATTTGATCATTTCCTTCCCAGAACAAGACGTCCAGCAGCTGTGGAGGATCCATCCTCACTGTACAGCTCGGTGAACAAAGGCTGCTGAGTGGGAACACACTGTGGCTCTGTGCTTTGGTATTGCTGCATGGACTTTTCAGCAGATGAGAGAAATTAGCCCAAACATTAGAAACACCTCTCAGTGTGATACAGCTCAACAGCAACATCAACTACAGCAGCAGCTTGTAGCAGATGAGTTGAGAGGAATGCAAGCTAACATTTCTGCTGTGGAGGGTTTTGATGTGTTTAGGATTACAGAGGCTACGCAAAATGTTAGTTTACACTTTAATTTGATGGATGGTTTTTAAGAAGTGCTGATTGCTTCATCACATCACACCTGTCCTGGCAGAAAAAGGTGATTAAGTCTGTAGATGTTTTAAACTTGAAGCAAATTCACAGCCTGACCAAATATGTTGTAACACATTGAAATCAAACATCAGCCCTGCTCTCTCAGGCTGATTGAAAATAAACCATCAGCTTCTGCAGGAAACCTGTTGAGCATCATGTCAGTTCCCTCTCTCTGCTGCAGGGGGCGACAGTGTGCAGAAAGTTTGGAATTCCAGCTTAAAACAACCCTTTGGTGTGGCTCTTTCAAAATAAAGTTTTTATGTATCAGTAATGGCTTATTTCTGACGTCACAGTTTGTCTCTCTCAGCATGAAACTTGTCACAGTATAAAAGGCTTCTACACTGGTAATGCACAGCCTGAAACAACCAGCAGCTGCTTCATACATGAAAACTCACTTATTATGAAAAGAACAGACAAGAACACGAAAAGCAAACACTGTCCCAAACTTCAGCAGCCAGTTAGATCTACAAGCAAACCTCTCAGACACACAACAGCTGGAATATGAAGTTATTTCAGTTCAATATGAAGAAACATATTGGCTAAAGTTTAACAGTTTGCATGAGTGCAGCTTGATGGAGTCATGGGAATGAGTTTGGATCAGTCACTGCAGGAAGTGTTGGTGGTGACAGACCCAAACCATCACTGTTGTGAAGGTGCAGCACAGAAATCTTGCTGGCAATAACCAAGACTCCTCCCTGTCTCTGTCACATGCACTTTTACACTTTGTTACGTATCCAGGAAGATTATTAGAGGAAGACTTTAAAGTCTGTGTGACTGACCACAGTGAGGTGACAAAGACCTGACTCCGCATCTGCAGTCGACGTCCTTCTCAGTAAGAAACTGTTCTATACATTTGTTTCTATTGCCCCGTTTAGACGTGAGGTGCTGGAACCATTTGAAAGGTGAGACTTTTATTTGTTTGTTTGGGGTTTTTCATATTTACTGATGTTTATTTACTTTGTTGACTAGTGAATGACAGAATCTGCAGGTAAAGACAGACATCCAGTCATCTAAATATTGGGTGAGGTGTATTTATCGACATGATTCATGTCATTTCTCATGTATGTTGTTGTCTGTTGTATTTACCTGTTATCTATTTCAACATGTCTGCAGCCACAGCAGAAAGACCAGGGGACCAACCATGAGTTTTACAGCAGCAGCAGCTGGATTTGTTTTCCTGCTTCTCTCTTCACCAGGTGCTGCATATTTATATTTTTGATATTTTACTGACGCTGTAGCTGATTGTTGTTATTATCAGATATTAGATTTGCCCTGATGACCAGTCTGTTACTTTGCTGACACACAGAGACAGACACTCACACTCACATTCACACATTGCAGAACTTGCAACACTACCTGACATATGAGCTTTTCACACCTCTTTAGTCTGCACTTCTATTTTTTCACACTCACTCACCAGTTTCCTGACAAAGGACTGAACAGAGATCAAACATGTTGTTTCCACCCTCCCTCTTATAAGATATAATCCTCTGCCTTTTATCCTGTAACATGATTCACAGGTGAAATTCATTACTGTCCCTTTACTGCAGCTTCAGAGTGTATGATGTCCTGCCTCAGTGCACATACACATCAACTGTAGAGAACATGGACACATCTGTGTGTTTTCTGTGTGTTACAGTGGTGCAGGCTCAGGATGGCTGGGGAGTGACTTACACTGCTACTGACATCTGTGCCATAAAAGGATCAACAGTGAACATACGCTGCACCTACACATACCCATCTAATGTTAGAGTTCAGGAAACATTCTGGTTTACTAAATGGACTAACACAGGCCCAGTGGGTCTGAGAACTCAGTCAGAGTATTCAGGTCGTGTTCAGTATCAGTGTGATGATAAAACCTGCACTCTGACAATCAGAGACCTGAGAGAGACAGACTCAGCTCAGTACAAGTTCAGGTTTATCACAAACCAACCAAAGGGGATTTCACTGGTTCACCTGGAGTCACTTTGACTGTCACAGGTAACATGACATTATCCTCATAGGCTCAACATTTAGGAAACACTGCTCCAAATCTCTGTGTTTAACATTGTGTGGTTGGTGACAGTTGTCTTAACTCATATTTCTGGTTCTTTACAAATTGAGGTTTGCAGGTGAAGGCAAGTGAGTCAGTATCATGTACAATTCAACGCTGTACATGGTCAAAGCTGAAGTGTCACAGCAGTTGTTCTCTAACTAATCAGCCTGACTACATCTGGTACATGAACGGACAGAGGAAGACAAAGTTTGACCTTTCAGGCTACTTTTATTCTAAAGACAGCTACTCCTGTGCTCTTAAAGGACGAGAAGATTTCCCCTCTCCGTTAGTGTGTGAGTTTACTTCAATGACATGATTTTACCTTAAACTGTAACAGGCTTTCATGTGTTTTTTACATGAGCAACACTGTCCAGAGCAGAACAACCAACTGACCTACTGCAGTAAAGACTTTGATGTTAATTGTGAAATATATTTCATTTTTCAGGCGTCATCGGTCAAAGCTGCTTTTGTAATACTCATTTTGGCCACAGGGTAGCACCACTACACCATGTTGTATATAGGCTGAAGGATCTGACTGTCTCACTATAAGCCTTCATGTTTTCTTCCAGGTGAATGTTAATGTCTCTATACTTTGTAAACACAAGTTAAGAGAAATGTGTTTTAAGCCACCTACTGAAACCGTCAGTAAAGTTCTGTAATTACTAACACAACATGTTCACAGCTTCCTTCTGCCTTTGACCTAAAAGATCACAGGTGAGCTGACCTTTGAACTCTGACACCAGTGGCACAGTCCTCACACTGACAGAAGCATCTGTGCAGTCAAAGGATCATCAGTGGACATTTCTTGTACTTACAACAGTCATGATAAAGACATTTGGTCTAAATTCTGGTTCAGTCCTCAACATAATCAGAGGACACGTTCACAGCCTGAGGACCTTAGTAAAGACTCCCAGTTTGCAGGTCGTGTTCAGGTCCTTGACCCAGAGACAGGACGCTCCACTCTGAGAATCACTGACCTGAGAGAGACAGATTCAGCCCAGTATCACTTCACATTCAAAACACCAGGCTTTGAATGGAGGAGTATTTTACCTGGTACAACTCTGACTGTCACAGGTGCTGATCAACACAATCATTCATTGTGTAATTCATCATTTTCACTCACTGATTATTTATACCTGTGTGTTTTTACTGTTAACCAGTGACACTGTTGGTTCCTTGTCACATGTCCAGCTCTGCAGGTGCAGGTGACCAGAGTAACAGTCCTCCAGTCTTATACTGAGGCAGAGCTGAAGTGTCTCAGCAGTGACAGTCCAGCTGGTGGTCTCACATACGTTTGGTTTCAAAATGGACAGAAAGTCCCAGATGTTGAATCAGCCTCTTATAAAGGCCGGTTTGGTCCTGGAGACAACATCTCATGTGCTTTAAAAGAACACGAGGCTTGTCCTTCTCCTCCAGTGTGTGAGTTTCTGTCTCTGTATGTGGAACCAGACTAACATGACAGCAACACTTTTCAATATGAGTGGATCTGCAGTGAAGCTGCCACTAAACATTTTGTGTTGAGTTTGTATATTTGGTCAGTTGTTGCACTAAAGGAATCAGTCCTCATGTTTTCTTATTGATTTGATCTGCTCCAGATGGTCCAAAGCTTCTGTCAGTGTCAGTGAGTCCCTCTGCTGAGATAGTGGAGGGCAGTTCAGTGACTCTGACCTGTAGCAGTGATGCTAACCCAGCAGCTAAATACACCTGGTACAAGAAAAATGGAAATCCAAGTCTTCAACCAGCCAGTAAACAGTTTAACTTCAGCTCCATCCAGTCCTCTGACTCTGGAGAGTATTACTGTACAGCTGAGAATGATCTGGGAAGGAGAACATCTGGATCCATCTTTATTCATGTGACATGTGAGTCAAACAGCTTCTTTAGAAAGCAACATACAGCTAATAATACATTAGGCAAGGCAAGGCAAGTTTATTTATATAGCACAATTCATACACAGAGTAATTCAAAGTGCTTTACAAAAATAAAAGACAGGTTAAAATACATAAGCAAGAATAAAAATAAAAGACATGCCACCACTTTGTCACCATATTTGCCCCTCATGATATCGACTATTGACCACGCTGACCCATATTTGTGGGTCCCCTACTTTCAGTTTGTTCCATCCCCGATGGACTAAAAGAAAACACAGACTATCTGGGGAGACGATCCTGAGTCCCGGCCTCATACGTCTAGGATCGAGTAGACTACAGCTGGAGGTTACAAACCCCTTATTTAAGTCTACAGCTGTTTAGACCCGTATTCTAAGGATAACACTAAAGCGCCTGGGTTCCTAACCCCTGAGTCCCTGACCCAATTGGCTTTAGATCAAAGGTTCCTAACCTAATCAACTTAGAGTACTGACTGTGAGTCCGATTGTCTCCCCCAACTGGACAAAAGTAGTGACAAGACAGTTTTAAAAAAGAAAAAAATAACAATAATAAAAAGTTAAAAATTAATATTAAAGGAAACTGATTGCAGATAGATCGGTTTGGATAAAACACTGTCAGGGCTAGTCTGGTCATATGTTATATGCCACACTAAAAAGAAAGGTTTTTAGCTTGGACTTAAACATTGCCAGAGATGAGGCTTGCCTAACATCATCAGGAAGACGATTCCAGGTTTTAGCTGCATAGAACTGAAACGCTGTCCCAGAACAGAAGGCCTGTCCCTGATGTTCTCAGAGTTCGAGATGGTTCATATGGCATCAACATGTTAGAGATGTACTGTGGCGCTGAGCCATGAAGACTTATACACAAGCAGTGCTGTTTTGAAGTCTATTCTCTGAGAGACAGGAAGCCAGTGCAGAGATCAGAGAACAAGAGTAATGTGGTTGTACTTCCTGGTTCTTGTCAGGACCCGAGCAGCAGCGTTCTGAATGTACTGCAGCTGCTTTACATCTCTTTTTGAGAGCCCCGTGAACAGGTCGTTACAGTAATCTAACCTGCTAGAGATAAAAGCATGGATGAGTCTTTCCAAGTCTGGTTTAGACATGATCCCTTTGATTCTGGCAATGTTTTTGAGATGGTAAAATGCTGACGATGTTATCGATTTAATGTGGCTGTTAAAATTCAAGTCTGAGTCCATGATTACCCCTAGATTTCTAACTTGACTTTTAAAAATTTAGAGAAAGAGACTCGAGGTGACTGCTGACAGTTTCTCTTTGTTTCTGTGGCCCAAAGATGATTATTTCAGTCTTGTCACTGTTTATTTGGAGAGAGTTGTTTTGCATCCACACAGTCATCTGTTCAATACAGCTGAACAGTGAGTCGACTGGTCCATATTCACCAGCTGTGAGTGAAATGTAAATCTGAGTGTCATCTTCATAGTTATAGTATGACACATTATTGCTGCATATTAACTGACCTAAAGGAAACATGTACAAAAGGGATCCCAAATGGACCCCTGGGGAACCCCGCATGTCAACGCCATTTGGTCAGAGACACAGTTACCAACTTCAATGAAATACTTCCTGTCTTCAATGTAGGACTTAAACCATTTAAGTTCAGAGATGCCTATCCAGTCCTCTAACCTTTGTAACAGGATCACATGGTCCACTGTGTCAAAAGCAGCACATAGATCCAGCAGTACTAAGACAGAGACTCTGCCAGTGTCTGTGTTCAGACGAATGTCGATGAAGAGTCTGATGTCATTGCAGTTCATCAAAGATGTTGGTCACCAGTGTGAACTATTGACACTTCCTGAACATGGTTTCCAGCTGTGATGTTTGAAGAATTAAATGTCCAGGGTCTCCTTAACTTAAAGTGCAAAGAGCTTCAGTCATTAAATGTGAGAATAAAGCAGCCAAAGTAAATGTAGATGTGACTCAACAATCAGTGGTGGATGGGAAATGTTGTTTCATGGTCCTGGTTCAGTGTCTCTGATGTTTCACTGCCCTCTGGTGGTGAAGCTTCAGAGCTGCAGGTTCAGGCTTCATCCCTCTGAGTGCTGCCCCCACTGTCTGCTTTAAAGGCTCAGTTCACCCAAATGAAACAAACCAAACTGATTTTCTCTCTTCCCCCCAGTGTTATCGAACCATGCAGAGAGTTTTCTCACACTGTGAGAGTATTTTTTGAATGGTGAGTGTCTGACTTTCTGTGTTTCCCCCCAGTTGACTCCATTCATCAGTGTGTGTCCAAAGCAGCTGCTACCAGTCCAGTGGATGATGTGTGTTACATGTTGATGTTTGGTTCACTCACTCATCCTCTGCAGTGATACTGAGTCAATGCACCATTTATTTACATTAGACTTTTTCTTTTTCTTATATAAATTATTAATAAAATGATGTTTTTGTTCCAGTCTTGTTACTAACAGAGCACATAACTCATCTCTCTGTGTCTCTATAAAGTTTATTTACATTTTAAAGTTTGCAGACCAACACAACTTTGTTCTAACTTCAGTCTTTACTGACCTGTGGCTCATTGTGCATATTAATGGTGTGAAGAGGAAGGAAGTCTCATCAGCGTCATTTGTCGTCTGCTTTGTAAAGACAGAGTGTTTTTTGAAATGTGGTTTGTTGTACATGTTAAAAATTAGAAGAAGGAAGTCTGGTGTATTTTGACACTGTGAGGTTTTTTCTTCTACTTAGGGGTGACTGAGAAGATCCTCTTCTAAAACCACGTCCTTCTTCATAAATAGGATTCTTTACTGATGTGACAGATGGACCATGTTGTTGTCGTTTGGACTGTTCCGTGTTTGAATCAAGAAACAGAGTCCTGTTAACAGGTCAGAGTCAAAAATACATAACTAAACAACACAGGTCACCACGAGAGATTTGCAACTTACAGACCAACACAACTTTGTTCTAACTTCAGTCTTTACAGACCTGTGGCTCATTGTGCATATTAATGATGTGAAGAGGAAGGAAGTCTCATCAGCGTCATTTGTCGTCTGCTTTGTAAAGACAGAGGAGAGGCATCTTTAGAGACAACCTGCTTCTCTAATGTGAGTAGGGTCGTTTATGGACATGACTGAAATACGTCCTGTGTACATTTTTTTACCTGCTGACATGTTTTATTGTCTCTGAAGTCCCACAGACTGATGACAGGAGCAGCTATGAGTTTAACAGCAGCAGCCAGTGAATTTGTCGTCTTCCTTCTCTCTGTGTCAGGTACTGTAGATCTACATTGACATTGGCTGCAAAGAAATGACAGGAATGTGGGGAAATGTGGGATTTGTAAAGTTGCAATGAAGCTGAGTTTGTTGGACTGTATGTGGAAATAAGTGGATGAGAGGTTTGTGAAAGACAAAGCTTTCTGAAACCCTGTACTCATTGGTTAGATGGACATTTGGTGGAAATGTCCAGTTGAAAGTGGAGCAGACTTTTTGCTGCTGACAGACTGAGAGCTGCAGCCTTTTCTATGTTCAATACTGCTCAGTTTGATTAGTAACACATTTATTATACAGCACTTAGTCAAAGCAGCCTGAAGTAGGAAATCAATGAATGAACATGACCGATCAGCACTTTTCTAGGTTCGATGTCTGGACTGATGCAGTATGATGCAAACATTTCAAACCCTACAACACTAAACACTCTCTTCTGTTTCTGTTGGGGCTTTTTTGATGACATGTTGATTCATGTTACAGGGCTGATGTCCTCAGATCAGTTTTACGTTTCATTGGAAACTGAATTGCTTTGTACCAGGAACAACAGTTGGAATATTATGGATGAAAAACATGTGATTCTTAGATGAATAGTGACTTTTTCTTGAACATTTCCTCATAAAGGAACAAAACTTGGGCGTTGCAGCAGCTCTGAAGCCTGTTGTTGACCAGTCATTTCTGTCTGTGGCTGCTTTTAACTCAGTCAAGTTGCACTTTGACCATAGAAACTGGTTTCACACCAGAATATGTGTGAATATGTTCTCTCTGCTCATGTTTCTTTATTTGTCTGTGGTTTTCACAGTGAGCTCAGCATCAGTGTGACCCCAGAGTGAACAATGAGGAAACAAAAACAGCTCAGACTCTCTAATGATCTTTTTTCCTGTTGTCCTGGTCAGTAAAGCTGCATTTAAGTTCACAGAGCCACTGCTTTCTTAATTCTTCACTGCACTTGCAGAGTGTGTGATGTCCCCTCAGTGCACATAGAGATTAACTACAGAGCATGTGAACATCTTCCTTTACATTGACTGGATCTTACTGAGCAAACACTTTGTGTATGGACTTCTCTGTGCCTGTGCTCACTTTAACTCTGAAATAACATTAGAAAACTCAATTGTCTTGACCCATCTGCATCAGCTCCTGTCACAGGATTCTTATTGTATTTCTTGTCTGGAGGTCCCTCGCTAGTTGCTCAAACCTTTACTCCTAACATTAGTCCCATGATTGTTTTGTCCTGAGCCTGATTATTTCCTGTCCTCACACTACTTAAAGTCAAGTGACTTAATGAAGGACTTTGGACCTTGTACAAGTTACTTTTCCCCCAGATCATATTGGTGCTATGATACAATTTGTCTGATTAACTGAAGTTACTAATATGATGATGTTCTCTGATGTGCTCTGTGTTACAGTGGTGCAGGCTCAGGATGGCTGGGGAGTGACTTACCCTGTTAAAGACATCTGTGCCATAAAAGGATCAACAGTGAACATACACTGCTCCTACAGATACCCATACTGGATACAAAGACGTGTTACTGTGGTTCAGGGAAGATTCTGGTTTACTAAATGGACTAATACAGGCCCAGTGGACCTGAAGACTCAGTCAGAGTATTCAGGTCGTGTTCAGTATCAGTGTAAAGATAAAACCTGCACTCTGACAATCAGAGACCTGAGAGAGACAGACTCAGCTCAGTACAAGTTCAGGTTCATCACAAACCAACAAAGTGGACGTTATACTGGTTCACCTGGAGTCACTTTGACTGTCACAGGTAAAACAGGTTTTTTTTATATTAGTTATTTCCAACTATTCAACATTTGGAAACAGTAACATGAACATGGCTGCATGTGTGTATGTTGTTAAATCTAAATTTCTGCTCTGTTCCTCTTCTTTTTCCACATAACCAGATCTCCAGGTCAAACTGTCTTCATCTTCATATTCATTATGGCTGGTCTGTCACAGCAGGTGTGATCGGCCTGGTCGTCTTTCTTATGTCTGGTACAAGAATGGACAGAAAACTTCACAGGAACAATCATATTATTATTATTATTCAGACTCCTTTAATTCTGCAGACAGCTATTCCTGTGCTGTAGCAACATATGAACATCTCCCATCTCCTTCAGTGTGTGAGTTTCCACCAGAGCCTTCCACCAACTTAATGTCATTTAGCAGAGACTTACAACCCAACTACAATACTGTATACTGGATGGATTTTAGCTGTGCTGGTAGCATTTCTGTAGAAATGGCAGTTCACCACTTTGACCCAGACTGAAATATCTCAACTACTATTAGAGCAGTTGGGATTAAAATGTATTGAGAGAAAACAGAGAATGAATCATATGATGTTGGTCACACCCACGGTGAATAAAAGGCTGAGACTTTACTGTTTAGTGAAACAAACTCTACAACTACTGGATGAAATTTGGAAACTCATTCATGTGTAAATGTACAGACCACAAACATAATGCAAGTTTCAAAGTTCTGTTTTTCAACAGGATCGACAGGATTAATACAGGATATAAAAGCACAGAGTCTATAGGATAGTTGTCTAAAATAACAGACAATAATCAGTAAAGGCCAGTCTTACAGAAAAAAACACCCACCACCTGGACAGCTCAGATCCTGGAAAAATAAAACAAAACAAAATAATCTTTTCATTTTTCTGTTTAGATTTTATTCTATTTAAAACTAAGACTTTTATGAACATATATCTCATCTTAATCATAATCTATTTTCCTCCAGATGCCCCAAAGCTTCTGTCAGTGTCAGTGAGTCCCTCTGCTGAGATAGTGGAGGGCAGTTCAGTGACTCTGACCTGTAGCAGTGATGCTAACCCAGCAGCTAAATACACCTGGTACAAGAAACATGGAAATCCAAGTCTTCAACCAGCCAGTAAACAGTTTAACTTCAGCTCCATCCAGTCCTCTGACTCTGGAGAGTATTACTGTACAGCTGAGAATGATCTGGGAAGGAGAACATCTGGATCCATCTTTATTAATGTGACATGTGAGTCAAACAGCTTCTTTAGAAATCAACATACAGCTAATAATACATTATACAGTCAAATAGTCATGATTAATGTTGTAAAAACCAGGAACCAGTTTTGCTGATCACACCTGTTTCATCAGCTGTGCCTGCTGCCAGTCACAAAACCACCTCTAAAGTTTCCACATAATTATTCCTCATTTAACACAACATGTCTCACTAAAGGAATCAGTCCTCATGTTTGGTTTATTTGATCTGCTCCAGATGCTCCAAAGCTTCTGTCAGTGTCAGTGAGTCCCTCTGCTGAGATAGTGGAGGGCAGTTCAGTGACTCTGACCTGTAGCAGTGATGCTAACCCAGCAGCTAAATTCACCTGGTACAAGGAGAACCAAACACTGATTCATGGACCAGAAGGGACTTATCAGTTCACCTCCATCAGCTCTGAGGACAGAGGAACATATTACTGCAGGTCTGAGAATCAGCTTGGACAGTCAAACTCTTCAAGTGTGTCCATAGACGTCCAGTGTGAGTATTAGAAATCACTTCAGTTCTGATGATGAAGTTGATAACACAGGTCATTAGTTTTAAATGTTGCTACTGTATATTGTCTACTCTTGTAATATCATATGTGTGTGCAGAGTTTGATTCATTTGTCATGTTGTTTTTCATGTGTGTTGTGTAATATAGATGTTTTCTTTCTCCTCCTCCTTTGGTGTCACTCTTGACTTGTGGTTGCAAAATCTCTACTTTGGCTATTTCTGAAAAACAGACTCTCAGACAAATATTGAAGACTTGTCTCTATTTTCCTCCAGATGCTCCAAAGCTTCTGTCAGTGTCAGTGAGTCCCTCTGCTGAGATAGTGGAGGGCAGTTCAGTGACTCTGACCTGTAGCAGTGATGCTAACCCAGCAGCTAATTACACCTGGTACAAGGAGAATGAAGAGTCACCAAAAGCTTCAGGACAGATCTTCACCATCACTGACATCAGACCTGAACACAGTGGGAAATATTACTGTGAAGCCCAGAACACAAGAGGACGTCATAACACCACCTCACATCTGACTGTTGTGCCAGGTGAGTCATTAACCTCTTAACATTTGTGTATAGTTCATCTCAGCTACAGTGTCTGATGGCAGGACTAATGGAAGTTAACAAGGAAAAGGTTTGACTTTAGTGTTTGCTCCTGTTTTTCTGCCACATGTTCATGTTGACCACAGTCACTTTTAATTCACTTGGGAACAAGTTTTCTGATTTTCCACCTTCATGTCTTAAAGATCCAACTCTGCTTTAGTTGCAGGAGTCAAATTATTTTGACAATATTTAGTTACCGAGCTGAGAGCCTCATTTAGTTAATGAACATCCATCTGCAAATCCAGTTCACAGAAAAGCAGTGACTGCTTGTTTAGAGACGACTGTTGCCTGGCCAACATTTAACACACTCACATTATTGGATGTTATTATTTGTGTGTATCAGTGACGGAGCAGCAGGAGCTGGATTTTTCCCTTTAGTTCACTTTTGATGTGAAAAACCTTATGGATGACTTCTGGGAAAACAGTGTCAACATACGTGGTATTTCCCCTGTTCTTAAACAAACTCACATCTTCTCCATCTCAGACGGGTTTTAGCTTTTTCCTCATTTTCAACATCCTGGAATTCCATAATTAAAAATCAGTGTTTTCCTTTAATCACGATTCACAGGTTCAGGGAAATTAGCAGCTGCAGGATCAGTCACTGCTGTTTTCCTGGCTGTCATATTCCTGTCTGCCTTCATCCTGATCAGGTGAGCAGTTTAGTTTTAGTTCATGTTAAATTCAGGAAGTTGTTTGGTCTTTTTATTGGTTTCATTCTCCCATCCAGAAAAAAGAGGTTGTCCAAACAACCATCCAGGCCTGGAGAGAGACCAGACAACAGAGCACAGGTGAGGAACATCATGTGCATCATGTTCTCCAGCCAAACTAAAGCTTTGCTCCACTTCACCCTCCTGTTTGTTTCCATTTGATACATTTCTAGTCAAATATCTGTGTCATCATTTCTTTTTAGCTTATTACATATTGTTATGATATGAGACAGTGTTTTCCAACACACTGAAATAGATGTGGCTTTGGCATTTTCCCTGCTGCGATCAGTCTGCACATGCACATGTTAGTGATCTGTAAATAACAAGTAGGCAGTGGCCTGTCCACCAATCTGTCCAATGATTGACCCTGATATCGAAGTTTATCCAACATTTCCCCTTCAGCCAAACGTAGAATCAGAATATGACCACCCTTCAGCTGCAGTACAGAGACAAGCAGCAGAGCAGCAGGACGAGCTTTTCTACGCCAGCATCAGCTTCTCTAAAAACAGAGAGGAAGCCGTGTACTCAAACATCAGGCCGGCTCAGCCCGACAGACACCAGAAGCAAGAGGAGGAGGATGAGGACTGCATCGAGTATAGTACCGTTAACGCCTGGACTGCTGGTGCTGCCCCGAGGTGAGTCCAGAAGAGTTTAATTTTCTTTGCTGCACAGAGTTTTTATTCCCACTGTTTTACTGCCGTAGCTTTTTTATTTCAACCTGTTAGTTAATATTGTAGGTCATTTTCTCAACATTTCATCTTAATAAATCTCTAAGTAAATGTTGTCATTCACAGATTAGAGGCTGTGGAGGATTCGACTGCCCTGTACAGCACAGTCAGCACAAACCACAGAGCATGAAGACAACACAGACCTGGGCCCTGTTTTGTGCAGGTTTGTCAGGACTGACCTGGTCAACAATGCAGCATCATTGCAACCAAAACATAGAAACAACAAAACAAACTTAAATAAATACAATAGAACTGACTTCTAGTGCTAGTGAACCATTTCCAATGTATTATCAAGTAGATTTCTGTACATACAATATTTTTCCAACAACCTTTTCTCTGCTCTGATGGTTTTTTTACTTATATCTGTTTTTATTATCAAACGTTCCTCTGCCTCTATATTCTTCAGTTGTTAATCCTGATGCATTTCCAGCACAAGTTAGTGTGTTTAGTTTAATTACTGATCCCACAACTAACATTCTTGTTATTTTGAGCCTGTAACTTATTTCCCACTGCTTCCATCCTGTGGACATAGAGTCATTCATTAAACTAAATGTCACTGACTGTTTAAATAAGCTGAGATTTTGTCCAATAAAGATTCTGTTACATTATTTCCCAAGCACCTGTCAACATGTTAAAGCTCAGTGTTCAGTGTTATCAGCTCCAAGAACACAAACCTGGTCCTTCATCACACACACAACTGACTCCAGCTGTTAGCAGATGTTCACTGATGAAAGGAGGAAGTCGGGTGCAGTTTTATAGTGCCCCCTTTGTGACCGTAGTGGGACTAGACGTTGGAGCTGCGACTCTCAGTGAAGTCACAGTTTCAGTCTCTTAGCCTGTTAGTCTTACCCCAGAGCGGATCCGCTCCGATTTTTGTATGTCCAGATACGCCTCAAAAGATCGTCGGAAAATGTGTATACAGTCTAAAAAATTTGATGTCTAATAAAACCTTAAAGTCTCACGATTCAAATGACATAAAGCAATTTTGGATTGAATAATCACAGCGACTACAGTTTCTTAATATTTAAACAAAAGTACAAATACAGTACAATTCGCTGTTCCTTACCTTTCTCTCGTGTAACTTCATATGTTTACTCAAACATAGAGTGCCGCATATCGTTTTGTTCGTTAGAATCCATAGAACAAAGTGCACCCATGTAATATTAATAATATTGTACAGTAAATCCATAAATCCATCGTCCTCCTCATAATAAGCCGTAAACCGCTTCGTTTTACGGCTGTTTTGTCCGTTTATTCAATAAAGTTTGACATAGCAAGCTTCTGTGAATCACATGAGGCCTCAATCAAACCTGTTTGTTACGTTTCACAGCGTAACTAACTGTAAAACCAATAGAATTCACATCCTCAGAGAAAATCCCAGTCAGGGGGTATAGTCTAACTTCGATTGACAGGAGAATTACCCAGTCAAATTGTTCGTAAATGGTGACAGACGCATCTTGTAGCCAATGATGAGACCTAAAAATTAACATACAGGAAGTTGTGCCAGATGGTGCAACAGTGGGCTTTAACGCAGCCCCTCCTTACTGTAAATGTAGCCATGACAACACTGGGCAGGCAGCGCTCGACGCTAGAGGGGGAGGGGAGTCATGTTTCACATTCTACAGCGCGCCGATAGAAAACTGGGACGCTTTTGCTTCAATCGGCACCAAGGCCGTCAATATAACTCTTAAAATGTAAGAACAACAGCTAGTTTAATTTAGCTATGTGTTTTTCGGCCATTTGCAAAAAAGGGGGCGGGGTAGACAAGAGGTTTTAAAGCAGCAGTAATGAGAACAGGTGAAGCAGCTGAAAACAACACATTACATAGTGGAACATTATTGATCAAACTGGTTCTATCACAGTGAATATCACAAATATCACAGTGAATGAAATGTCTTTATTTTTAGTCAACAACATGAAACCCATCTGATAAGAACTTGTAGAAACTGAGGCTTAACTCTCCTGTGAAAACTGTGCATCTTCAAAATATCGACTGTTCACCAGTTAAGAGCAGAAACTCTGTTTTTAAAAAAACAAAGGTCAACTGATTCTAATATTCCACATTAATAATTTTGGCACACAGCTTTACAGCAGGATTATAAAGTTTGATTATTATTGTTTAGTCATTTTTACAAACGGACAAACCTTTTAGTTGAAAGATGCATTATTGTCTAATATTGGCTAATCTCTTGTGAAATAGTTAAGATGAATAAATGGCCACATACCAGGGATGTTTGACTGGCAAAGGCATCTCTGGCCTTAAGGCTAAAAAGTTTCCACTTCATGAGTCCACTGAGTTTAATCCAGTTGTCTGTGATTCGCTGATAAGAAATTTCATAATGTAACTGAGTTGTGCTTCTGTATGTTCCCAGACTAAACTCTGGACTTGAGACTAGTTTCCTGATGGAGTATTTCTAGTGTGCTTCAGGGTACCTGAGCACTGTTTCTGTCCAGAAATATTTCTTGGATATTTGTGGCACTGTGACCTCAGTGTGGTATGTGGGCAGGATGAATTCCTCTCTTTCCAGCACACACTTGCATGGAATCATCATGTCATGAAGATGAAATGGAAGAGGAGGAGCAGTGGACTGCAGTTCTTCCCAGAAACAAGTGCAGCCCCAAATCAGCCCCCGCCCTCAGGACAAAAGAGAACAAGAGCAACTGTCAGCTGCCTCACAGGATCTCAGAGGAGGTGAGTGGAAGCCGAGCCAGCGTTCGTAACATTTCATCTGTTACTGCAGAATAAAACAGATATTCAAGAGAATACCTAGTGACCAACTGTGTGCAACAGAGAGACACAAAGTCTTCCCTCACAACAATTATCATCCTGTTGGCGCCTTCATGACTGAGGCACTGAATCTGTCTTAGCTCACTCACTGTAAAGTTTGAAACCCAGTCCTAATAAAATGGAACTGGATCTGGAGAACTGGTGAACTTAGTCAAGTCAGGAGAAATGGTTATTTGCATTTACAGTGCCATGTTTGTTTTAACGTTGGGTTTAACCTGAAGTCACTCTCTAAAAATAAGGGCAAGTATAACGTCAGGGGGTCTTACTAACTTGTTTGGTACAAAAAAGGCCAGGGGTAGCCAGGTATAAACACAGACATGCTACACTTGCGAGGACCCTCATTTGTATAAGACATTGCTTAGCCTCTCACCTTAGCCATCACAAGTGAATGCCTTGAACCACACACACTCAGGACTCCACATTTAAAGCTGGTCTGTCCATCCATTAAGGACGTAGTGAGATCAAACACTGGTCCTGTTTATTCATTTATTTATTTATTGCTGAAAATGTGGAAAACATGAAATTGCCAGAACATGAACTATAGTAAAAACTAATTACAGGTGGACACTACAGAAGAAATGAAGAGGAGGGGCCAGACTCTGACAGGTGAATAAACATATTTGATGTCTTTTAGATGCATGTTGTGCCCTTTTTAAATACCTGATGCACATGTCACATATTATTGCCTTCTTAAGGTCAATTAAATCCCTCATTCACCTGATTCTAAGTGTTATAATGTTAGTGGAGGTCATAATAAGAATAAAAGTACGCATGTGTTCATTTTCCAGTGCAGGGTATTGAGATGTTTGAGCAGGGCCAGTACAGCCAGGCAGTGGACAGGTTTACTGAAGCAATCCACTGTGATCCCAAGGACCACAGGTGAGCTGAACTGTGACCTCTGACTCCAACTGCTCTAACACTGTCTTCTCTCAACCACGTTTGAATCAGTCCTCTTCACATTCACTTTGTGTTAGTTAAATAAATATACCACTGTCTATGTGTCTGTGTCTCAGGTTCTATGGAAACCGGTCCTACTGTTACTGGTGTCTAGAGCAGTACTCCTCTGCCCTAGCAGACGCTCAGAAGTCCATTCAGCTCGCTCCCAACTGGCCGAAGGGATACTTCCGTAAAGGCTCTGCTCTGATGGGGTTAAAGGTTAGGAGAATTTCCAGTCTGTCATATAATAGTTAGAAATGTTTGCTGCATCCTTGAAAAAATAGGTTAGATTGTTAAATTACATCAGCAGCACTATGAGAATCATTTAAATTGCCTTCAATCCTTCATAAAGTAGTGCAGGCTCATGTGCATGTACGTGTGTGCAGCGGTACAGTGAGGCAGAGAAGGCCATGGAACAGGTGTTGAAGTTGGATCAGGACTGTAAAGAAGCTTCCAGTAAACTCTTAACCAGCCGGGTCCTGCAGCTCATGGTGAGGACCTTCAATAAACTGCATAACTTCCTCCAAGACTGCCACCAAACTTTATCACGTCAGCTTAAGTGAAAAATCAGAAAACTGCAATCAGTTAAATTCCAACACTGCAGACCAACTTTTCTTTCTACAAAAAGAATTTTAGTGCAAATTAAAAACAGCAAACAGTAGAATCATACCAAAATATACAGTGAGTAATAAAAAGCATTATAAATAAAGTTTTAATAAATATGCACAAAAGCAGCTTATTTATTAGTTCTGGGGCTTTCTGCAGCTTTGACCAGTATCAGGTTTAGTCTCCAGTCCAAAAGGAGTTCATGTTTTTATCTCAGCATCTCATACATGCAAACATCCAGCTGGTGTATAGTGTCTTTTTTCATGTCCATTTGTCACTGTAGGAGCTGGGTTTTGAGGAGAGGCAGAGTAAAGTTCTTTTGGAGAAGTTCACCACTGTTCAGGCAGTCATCGCCGCATCTGAAGCACAAGGTAAGAGGAAGCTGTAGAACCATCTCTGTCCACAAGGGGTCAGCACTTCTCTGTTATGGTCAGATTCAGTTTAATTTGAATTGACAGCAGAAAAGCACAAATACCAATACAGTTTAGTGTAAGAACAAACTACAGGCAGCACATTGATGTTTGCACTGTTTTAACTATGAACACTGAGAAACACTTTGAAATATATTTAACTGATGTGTGTTTATTGTCTCGTAACATGAGATCGACTTTGTGTTTCCTGTCTCCTAGTGGTGAAGCACACATCTCTGCAGGACCAGAGTGGGTAGGCTATAAGTGATGCACATAATCACACAAATAACAACTTTCAGGAATACACAATGTGATGCACACTGTAACTATACTATATAACTATATACTCTATCATGTCAAACATAAGGCAAACCAGTGTTTATATTTACATGCAGCTGCGTCTTCCAGTATAAAATATACAATGATGATTTATAAAATAAAGTGATTAAAGCTTTTTTATTTTCTAATCTAATAGCACCTTTAATAAAAAGGATCACTCTTTCTGACATTATTCTCTCCTGTCATCTTTTCCTTACCCTTTCACTTCCTGTTTGACTCCTTTACTTGTTCACTTCTCCTTTCTCCTGCTGTCTTTCCTTCCTGTCTTGTAGGAAATGTCGCTCTCTGTGGGTTGGGAACATTACATTTGAAGTTACAGAGAAAGACCTCGTGGATCTCTTCAAAACGTAAAAACACAGTGTGTGTCTGCGTCTGTGTGTAAGGACTAATTAGAGCTGCAGTATTTCTCGATGGAGCCATGAACTGAGTTATCTGCTGAGTTATTGCAGTGTAATTACAGTAACAGGATGGACTTGACATACCTTTGTTTAATGAAGGGGGTAGTAAAAACCAGCAGCTACAGTGACTGCAGCTATTTCTACTTACTATTTGGACAATGGCACATTCTTTGTTTTGTTCACTCTCTACTGTTCCCAGATTTTATTGGGTTGTTGTTATCGGCATGAAGCATCACAGCTTGGTAAACTTAAATAAAGACACATGGTGGAGACTGGACCTGTGAGGGTGAGACACAATGTTGTGTTACAGTGTTATGAGAAACATTGTCGTCACCCAAAAAACCTGCCAGCAGTAATGGAAGAGTTGGTGTACTACTGTAGTAATAATACTAATGAGAGTATTATCTGTCCTGCACTGCTTTGCCCTGGGATAGATGCTCAGTGTTTGTGTTGTTACAGGTTTGGTGAGATCGAGAGCATCAAAGTTCTTTATGAGCGTTACTGTGCCTTCATCAACTTCAAAAATGCCAACATGGCTGCCAAAGCCCTGGTAAAGCTGCAGGTGAGTCTCAGAGAGGCTCATTTTTCAGGCAACCCCAGAGCTCATCATCTTGGATGTTTGACTTTGTCAGTGTGCAGGTTTAGGTTCGATCACCTGTGCTGTGTCCTTTTGTCCAGGGGGTGGAGCTGGGAAACAGCAAGCTGGTGATGAGGTACCCAGACCGCTGGATGCAGCAGACACTGCCCTCCACAGAAAGGACCAGTGCTGCAGGAACACAGCAGAGCTCAGCTGTCCCAGGGTACTGAGCAACTCACTCATAACGTGGATCTGTAAACATCACTCTTAAAAAGATCTGTAACTGTAATAACCAACAACGTCCATCCACATGACTCATGTGATTTGACATGTTTATAATCCCTTTAACACGCAGCCCAATGGAAAGTGGATATTGACAGGAAGTAATCTGCTGCTTTATCCTCTGTCGGTCTTCCTGCCATTGTTGCCACCTGTGTAATTTCCTGTGAATATCATGCAGAATGTTCTGTTCTTGTCCATGTAGGTTCAGACGGAGGGCACCTGTGAATGGAGACGAGTGCTACTACTGGCGGACCACAGGCTGTTTCTATGGCGACAAGTGTCGCTTCAAACACATACCAGAGCAGTACGGCAGAGACAAAAAACTATGTCAGCCCTAACTCTGTCCCGTACCCTCCCAACCCCAGCACCAAGGCACATTAGAGAAGGACTCACAGTGAGAAAGAGAAACATGAAGGACAGAGGACAAGAGGATGATCTATCTGAGAACACAGGCGTCTGAATGAGTGAGAGTCAGGTATGACATATATGTATGTAATATCCAAAGTCACCATGAGGATTTTCAGTGTGCAGAGCCAAACCTCAGAAAGATGCTTAAAGAATAAATCCATGTGAAACATAAGCTTCTAGCACGAGGAGGTCCTCACAGCAACTGAATTTATTTAAGCACCACTGAGGAGTCATTTAGCTCCATTTGGACTGAAGGAAGAACCGTGTTGATCCATGCTATGTGGTGAGAATGTCATCCATCATCACTTACTGTAACAAATGTGACTGAACTATACTGGAAACACTACTCAGCTCTGCTTCCTGACAAAACCTTCTCTATTCAACACTGTGGACTTGCTTTGAAATGAAGTTATTTTCACATCTTTAATACGGATCAAATTTGCACAAAACAATAAATCAGTAACCACTGATTTACTTCAGTTGTCATTTTATTCCTGAGCTTCCAGCAACCAGCATGAACTTGTTTGGGATTGATGGCATCGTGTTTTCATATCAGATGGATCATACAAACTGTCACAAGGCACTGAAGGAGTAATGAAAAACAGCTCTTTTCTCTTCTGTCTTCACTTGGTGCTGTAATATGGGCAGTGGAGACAAATGATTTCAGGTTTCTAGCAGTTTAAAGCAGAGGAAAGCAGCGCCAAGTTTGTGCAGTGGGATTGTGGCTCTCTTCAAAACCTGATTGTGCAGGTTTGATGTCCTCTGTCAGGTGTTGTATAACTACATTTATGTTTTAGGACAGTTAGCAATCTTATACAGTCAACTTCAGGAAGCTCAAAGGAAAAGCTGGTTTGAACTGTCAGCTCATCACTTCTACAGAACTTCACTGCTTCTTCTGTGAATATAACGGATGTGGCTCTTGACTCACAACTACTCTGAAATTTCCATCAGATAAGTACATACTTTACTATATTGTGGTAATTCCATAGATATTATGAAAACATGACCTGCAAAATGATGCTGCAGCTCTTAACCCACAACTGAACTGAAATTTCCACCAAACAAGAACCTGCTAAAATAAATATAGTTCTCTCAAATGATAAAGATGGCTTCAACATGTATGTAATTCTGAGTTAAGATCTCATCTAACCAAATATACCATCATCATGTGTTATGCAGAATGTTTTAAAAGTATGTTGGTGAATAGATATGAAGTTTGTCTCCAAGTGAAAGAAAGAATAAGGAAGCAACTGGGTCATCAGTGAAAAACACAGCACTGAGCAGCTGTCATCAGTGGAAGGGTGGTCGCCCCTGGGCAGCTCTGACAGAAACACTATGAAAACAAAGAACATGTTGAGCTGCTCAAATGTCGTCTATGCTAAGAGACGTTGTTATTGAGGCCATATTAGAGCTAAGTGTAAAGCTGTTTTGGTGGGTGACTGAACTACTGAGATCTGAACTCAGAATGACATCAGTGTTAAGGCCATATACTGAATCATCTCTTTTATCCAAACATTGACTGTACTGGTGTTACTTTACTAAGAATTAGTGCAATTCAGTGTCAGCATTTGTAGTTTTTCAGCACTTGTTACTGGGTAGACTTTTAAAATGTGTTGTCTGATGTTCTTAAATATAGTTTCTGCTGTTCTGGGTTCCAGTGGTACAAACAGCAAATCCACAGAGTTGATGTACATTTCTGTTCAGATATGTGCAGTGAGAGGATCAACAGTGGACATACGCTGTAAAAAGGTTTGTGATCAGACTTGTGTTTTACTGAAATGCACCACAAAAGGCCTATGGATCTGAGAAGAGGCTCAGATATTCAGGCTGTGTGAAGCATTGATGTGACTGTACAACCTGCACTTTGACACAAGGTAAAATTCACCTGGAGTCACTTTATCTCTCCCAGGTAATATTTCTCTTATTTCCAAATAAATAATATGAGACTGTGTTTGTGTTTGTTGTCAGTTGAAAAATGAAACAGTTTTTGTCTTCACAGATCCAGATCTCAGGTGCAGGTGAGAAGGTCACATGTTGGTAGATGAGACTGCATGAGTTTGTGGAAAATGGCCATAAGTGTTTGATGATGAATTATTCAAAGTGGAGTGTTTTAATGATTAGTGTTTAATCTGCATAGCAAAGCCAGGTTACTGTAAGTGGGCTAAAACCACATGACTTTTCCTGAGTATGACCATAACAACTAAAGTATGTACAAAGGGTGTCCAGGAGCGCAGAGACTGGAGCAATCAGAGAAGCTGGAGCCAGGGCGTGACACGGGAGTTCAGAGACATGGAAAACAGGAACAGGGAGTTATTCAGCAGAGCATGGCATCTTAGGAAAAAGAAAACCACAAGCCAGGGAAGCTGAAGTCCAAGAACAGAGATAGACCATGGAGATTCAGTGGAGTGTGCTCTCTCACTCAGGAACACAACCAGGGATACGCCAGACTCAAGTACTGATATGAAGCAGAAGAGACACATGTGACTGAAGCCGGGAACAGGAAACACTCAGGTAATACCCACAGGGAACCGGAGCCAAGGAGATACTGGAATCTGCCAACACGGAACATCAGCACCAGGAGGAAAGACAACAGAAACCCAAAAGGTGGTGAGTATGGACAGTGAACACAGACAGTACAATCCAGCAATGAAGTGAAGTGGAGAGCTGGTATATATAGATAGATATAGAACTCCTTTTCAAGGGCAAATGGACCCAAGTGCTGCTCATCCCCTCATTGCCTAGATCACATACACACCCACACTGAGGGAGAGAGACGAGGAGGCAAAACCAGGGAGTAGAGCAGACACAAGTGAAACCAGTCAACATAGATTAACCCAAAGCTACCTGGGACTAGAACAGGCAACACAGGAAATAAGTCCCATACAGGAAGCCAGAACATGAATAACACCATCAAAACTTTGGTTTATAATCAACGTCATTTTGAGATTTATGACATGCTGATGTTTGCATTGTCCTTAAATTTGATAGTATGTTTTTGTCGTCTTGGCTTCTTGACTGACTATGAGTGGACTTACAGTGCTTTGTCATATTAACACCAGATAGCATTTTTCTATCTTCTATATCTCCATGTCTAAACGTTGATTTTTATCACTTTTATAGTGTTTGCCAACTGTTTACATTAAGCATGGAAGCAGGTTTATGGTGTGACAGTGTGCACCACCCACCTCAGTGACTAACTACAATTAGAGCCTCAGTCCCCCAGAAGCAACAACAGGAAACAGACTTGATAGAAGCACCTTCACACATGCTCACTGCACTGATAAAAATATTTCCTCTGTGCTTAGTGTGAACATGAAACACAACTACTTCTGACCTACGGACACAAAAGTGAAACGCAACTACTTCTGACCTACGGACACAACGTGAAACGCAACTACTTCTGACCTACGGACACAATGTGAAACGCAACTACTTCTGACCTACGGACACAACGTGAAACGCAACTACTTCTGACCTACGGACACAACGTGAAACGCAACTACTTCTGACCTACGGACAAAAAAGTGAAACACAACTACTTCTGACCTACGGACACAACGTGAAACGCAACTACTTCTGACCTATGGACACAAAAGTGAAACACAACTACTTCTGACCTACGGACACAACGTGAAACGCAACTACTTCTGACCTACGGACACAACGTGAAACGCAACTACTTCTGACCTACGGACACAACGTGAAACGCAACTACTTCTGACCTACGGACACAAAGGTGAAACACAACTACTTCTGACCTACGGACACAACGTGAAACGCAACTACTTCTGACCTACGGACACAACGTGAAACGCAACTACTTCTGACCTACGGACACAAAAGTGAAACGCAACTACTTCTGACCTACGGACACAACGTGAAACACAACTACTTCTGACCTACAGACACAAAAGTGAAACGCAACTACTTCTGACCTACGGACACAACGTGAAACGCAACTACTTCTGACCTACAGACACAAAAGTGAAACGCAACTACTTCTGACCTACGGACAGAATGTGAAACACAACTACTTCTGACCTACGGACACAACGTGAAACACAACTACTTCTGACCTACGAACACAAAAGTGAAACACAACTACTTATGACCTACGGACACAACGTGAAACACAACTATTTCTGACCTACAGACACAACGTGAAACACAACTACTTCTGACCTACAGACACAAAGTGAAACACAAGTACTTCTGACCTACAGGCACAACAAGAAACACAACTACTTCTGACCTACGGACACAACGTGAAACGCAACTACTTCTGACCTACGGACACAACGTGAAACGCAACTACTTCTGACCTACGGACACAAAAGTGAAACGCAACTACTTCTGACCTACGGACACAACGTGAAACACAACTACTTCTGACCTACAGACACAAAAGTGAAACGCAACTACTTCTGACCTACGGACACAACGTGAAACGCAACTACTTCTGACCTACAGACACAAAAGTGAAACGCAACTACTTCTGACCTACGGACAGAATGTGAAACACAACTACTTCTGACCTACGGACACAACGTGAAACACAACTACTTCTGACCTACGAACACAAAAGTGAAACACAACTACTTATGACCTACGGACACAACGTGAAACACAACTATTTCTGACCTACAGACACAACGTGAAACACAACTACTTCTGACCTACAGACACAAAGTGAAACACAAGTACTTCTGACCTACAGGCACAACAAGAAACACAACTACTTCTGACCTACGGACACAACGTGAAATGCAACTACTTCTGACCTACAGACACAACGTGAAACAGACATGTTCTTTCTGAAAGCTGCACTCAAGATAAGTGTTACATGCTCTGCTAGTTCCATGTTAGACTTCTAAATAATTTTCAATGTCATTTCCATTAACTCTATTTTGAGATGTTCATGCATTGTTTCCAGAGCAACTGCTACTTGTCTACTACAAACATTTTGGTTTTAGAAAAGGTCAAAGTACTGAATGATCTCAGTAATGCCCTGGATAAAAAACAGCATTGTGCAACTCTGTTTATAGATCTGTCCAAAGCTTTTGACAATGTAGATCATTCAGTACTGACACAACAGTTACTAAACATTGGATTTTCAGAACATGCAGTAGGCCGGTTCAATAAACAGAACTCAGTCTGTGCAGGTAAATGGTGTCCAGTCCATATCTCTAACATTAATGAAAGGAGTTCCACAGGGATCAATTCTGGGTCCAATTCTTTTCATTATTTACATAAATAATCTTAATAATTGTTTGTAGGTGCAGTAGCTCCATTCAAATGTTTTTTGTCACATCACAGTTGTTCTGACAGAAAAAGCCAATGAAGTCTGTTCAGAACATTCACTTCTCACTGGAAGCATCAACTTTCAAACCATGTCCAGTGGATAATTGAACACACTGGAATTAATCCCAGTGTCACAGCAAGTTTTGCAGTGTCTGATTCAAAGGAACAGTCAGTAACTCCAACATCATTTCAGTTCCCTCTCACTGCTGCAGAGGGCGACAGTGAGCACAGTGATTTCATTTCAGCTTCAAACTAATCATTTGTGGGTTTATTGTTCACACTAGAGTTTTATTCACTAACTACAGAGACTAATATAGAAAGAGACAGCTTTCACTGTCATGTGTGTTCATCTTTATGCTGTACATTTCAATTTGTTGGGGTCGCTCATGGAAGCAGAACAGATGGAGGTTGAATAAATGTGAAGCTTCGTTATTCTAACACCTTTGTTCAACTGAAGCGACTTGTTTTGAAGAGTCTGATGTCATTGCAGTTCATCAAAGATGTTGGTCACCAGTGTGAACTATTGACATTTCCTGAACATGGTCTCCAGCTGTGATGTTTGAAGAATTAAATGTCCAGGGTCTCATTAACATATAGTGCAAAGAGCTTCAGTCATTAAATGTGAGAATAAAGCAGCCAAAGTAAATGTAGATGTGACTCAACAATCAGTGGTGGATGGGAAATGTTGTTTCATGGTCCTGGTTCAGTGTCTTTGATGTTTCACTGCCCTCTGGTGGTGAAGCTTCAGAGAGGGCAGGTTCAGGCTTCATCCCTCTGAGTGCTGCCCCCACTGTCTGCTTTAAAGGCTCAGTTCACCCAAAGGAAACAAACCCAACTGATTTTCTCTTTTCCCCCCAGTGTTATTGAACCATGCAGAGAGTTTTCTCATCCTCTGCAGTGATACTGAGTCAATGCACCATTTATTTAAACTGGATTTTTCTCTTTTTATTATTAAAGTTATTAAAAAACGAATGTTTTTGTTCCAGTGTTGTTACTAACAGAGCACATAACTCATCTCTCTGTCTCTATAAAGTTTATTAACATTTTAAAGTTTGCAGACCAACACAACTTTGTTCTAACTCCAGTCTTTACTGACCTGTGGCTCATTGTGCATATTAATGGTGTGAAGAGGAAGGAAGTCTCATCAGCATCATTTGTCTTCTGCGTTGTAAAGACAGAGGAGAGGCATCTTTAGAGACAACCTGCTTCTCTAACGTGAGTAGGGTCGTTTATGGACATGACTGAAATACGTCCTGTGTACATTTATTTACCTGCTGACATGTTTTATTGTCTCTGAAGTCCCACAGACTGATGACAGGAGCAGCTATGAGTTTAACAGCAGCAGCCAGTGGATTTGTCGTCTTCCTTCTCTCTGTGTCAGGTACTGTAGATCTACATTGACATTGGCTGCATGAAATGACAGGAATGTGGGGAAATGTGGGATTTGTAAAGTTGCAATGAAGCTGAGTTTGTTGGACTGTATGTGGAAATAAGTGGATGAGAGGTTTGTGAAAGACAAAGCTTTCTGAAACCCTGTACTCATTGGTTTGATGGACATTTGGTGTAAATGTCCAGTTGAAAGTGGAGCAGACTTTTTGCTGCTGACAGACTGAGAGCTGCAGCCTTTTCTATGTTCAATACTGCTCAGTTTGATTAGTGACACATTTATTATACAGCACTTAGTCAAAGCAGCCTGAAGTAGGAAATCAATGAATGAACATGACAGATCAGCACTTTTCTAGGTTTGATGTATGGACTGATGCAGTATGATGCAAACATTTCAAACCCTACAACACTAAACACTCTCTTCTGTTTCTGTTGGGGCTTTTTTGATGACATGTTGATTCATGTTACAGGGCTGATGTCCTCAGATCAGTTTTACGTTTCATTGGAAACTGAATTGCTTTGTACCAGGAACAACAGTTGGAATATTATGGATGAAAAACATGTGATTCTTAGATGAATAGTGACTTTCTCTTGAACATTTCCTCATAAAGGAACAAAACTTGGGCGTTGCAGCAGCTCTGAAGCCTGTTGTTGACCAGTCATTTCTGTCTGTGGCTGCTTTTAACTCAGTCAAGTTGCACTTTGACCATAGAAACTGGTGTCACACCAGAATATGTGTGAATATGTTCTCTGTGCTCATGTTTCTTCATTTGTCTGTGGTTTTCACTGTCAGCTCAGCATCAGTGTGACCCCAGAGTGAAAGACAGCTTAATGTAATTGGGTTAAAACCACATGACTTTTCCTGAACCATCAAAACTTTGGTTTATGATCAATGTCATTTTTAGATTTATGACATTCTGATGTTTGCATTGTCCTTAAAGTTGCTAGTATGTTTTTGTCGTCTTGGCTTCTTGACTGACTATGAGTGGACTTACAGTGCTTTGTCATATTAACACCAGATAGTATTTTTCTATCTTCTATATCTCCATGTCTAAACGTTGATTTTTACCACTTTTATAGTGTTTGCCAACTGTTTACATTAAGCATGGAAGCAGGTTTATGGTGTGACAGTGTGCACCACCCACCTCAGTTACTAATTACAATTAGAGCCTCAGTCCCCCAGAAGCAACAACAGGAAACAGACTTGATAGAAGCACCTTCACACATGCTGATGAAAATATTTCCTCTGTGCTTAGTGTGAACGTGAAACACAACTACTTCTGACCTACAGACACAACGTGAAACAGACATGTTCTTTCTGAAAGCTGCACTCAAAATAAGTGTTACATGCTCTGCTAGGATTTGTTCTCTTGCTTCTGTCTGTCTCAGGTACTGCACATCTACATTTATGTTGTAGGGTAGTTGGCACATTCAGAAATTCACTGTGGTGTGTTTTTTTTTTTTTTTTTTTTTTTTGGTAAATGAATATTTGATGTTTAACACTGTGCAACGTCTGAAACACCAGACACTCACTTCTCTTTTTTTAAAATGCAAGTCTTACAGGGAAGACAGTTGCACCTCATCAGCCTCAGTGTTGTGAACATTAAAGACAGTAAAAGTCTGTTTGTGTCATCTAGGATGGATGGAAGTAATGATTGTTTTAGACTATGGGGGAACGTAGCTAAGTACATAGTACAAATATACTGGCAAGTATTTTGTTGTCATTATTTGTGTAATATTTCATGGTTCCAGTTTCCTGGATGAGAGTATTTTTGTGTCTCTCTTGCGTTGTTTAATAATGTGACTTTATTTTTAGTGGAGGTTTGAATAATTGTTTAGACCAAACACAGTGTAGATATCACTGACATGTTAACAAGTGATTACTTTTACTTCCTCTATTCTTAGTCTACAAATGCTCTAAGTGCAGCTGAAAGAAAGTCTTGGTTTGGTCCACACACTTATGCAGCACATTGTAGTGATGTTTCAAAACTTTTCTATAGGAGCTAAATCTGATACGAAGCTACTGAGTTGTTTAACCCTGCAGTGACCTGACTGACACGTTTGTCTGGATGTTGTTTGCTGTATCTGTCCCGTGACATGAGAAGGTTTATTTCTTACAATAAGCAGCAACATATAAATTCAGGTCCAATCCATTTCCAAAACCTTTTCGCTCTTCTGGGTCAAAACAACTGCTGGTAAATGTAAGAAGGCTGCAGAACATCCATCCATCCATCCTCTATACCGCCTTAGTCCTAACCAGGGTCTCAGGGATCAGCTGGAGCCTATCCCAGCTCTCTCTGGGTGAAAGGCAGGGGTCCACCCTGGACAGGTCCCCAGTCCATCACAGGGCCACATAGAGACAAACAACCACACACACTCACACTCACTCCTATGGGCAATTTAGAGTCACCAATCAACCTGACATACATGTTTTTGGACTGTGGGAGGAAACCAGAGTACCTGAAGAAAACCCACACAAGCACAGGGAGAACATGCATTACATTACATTATATCCATCTAAGACTGTATGATGGTCTGACTGAGTGCACAAAAATATAAACTTTCATTTCAGGCTTTAGTCTGAAAACAATGAGGGCAGGATCAGAACCTTAATGTCTGAATAAACAACAGCTGCAGTCATAATATTACTGATTACAACAGCCATTAAACATGACAGACACCTGATGGATTCTGAGGTTTGCTAGTTATTTTCTGAAACTACAGATGGAAAACTGTTGTTTTTATGAACCTGATTGTGTTTTTCTGATGTGCTCTGTGTTACAGTGGTGCAGGCTCAGGATGGCTGGGGAGTGACTTACACTGCTACTGACATCTGTGCCATAAAAGGATCAACAGTGAACATAAGCTGCACCTACACATACCCATCTAATGTTAGAGTTCAGGAAAGATTCTGGTTTACTAAATGGACTAATACAGAACCAGAGGATCTGAAGACTCAGTCAGAGTATTCAGGTCGTGTTCAGTATCAGTGTGAAGATAAAACCTGCACTCTGACAATCAGAGACCTGAGAGAGACAGACTCAGCTCAGTACCAGTTCAGGTTCATCACAAATCAACAAAGTCGACGTTATACTGGTTCACCTGGAGTCACTTTGACTGTCACAGGTAAAACAGGTTATTTTTTTATTAGTTATTTCCAACTATTCAACATTTGGAAACAGTAACATGAACATGGCTGCATGTGTGTATGTTGTTAAATCTAAATTTCTGCTCTGTTCCTCTTCTTTTTCCACATAACCAGATCTCCAGGTCAAACCATCTTCATATTCATCATGGCTGGACTGTCACAGCAGGTGTGATCTGCCTGGTCGTCTTTCTTATGTCTGGTACAAGAATGGACAGAAAACTTCACAGAAACGATCATTTTATTTTTATTATTCAGGCTCCTTTAATTCTGCAGACAGCTATTCCTGTGCTGTAGCAACATATGAACATCTCCCATCTCCTTCAGTGTGTGAGTTTCCACCAGAGCCTTCCACCAACTTAATGTCATTTAGCAGAGACTTACAACCCAACTACAATACTGTATACTGGATGGATTTTAGCTGTGCTGGTAGCATTTCTGTAGAAATGGCAGTTCACCACTTTGACCCAGACTGAAATATCTCAACTACTATTAGAGCAGTTGGGATTAAAATGTATTGAGAGAAAACAGAGTATGAATCATATGATGTTGGTCACACCCACGGTGAATAAAAGGCTGAGACTTTACTGTTTAGTGAAACAAACTCTACAACTACTGGATGAAATTTGGAAACTCATTCATGTTGCAGCACTAATTCTGGTTTAAATCGTCTAAAACATATTTCATTTTTCAGGTGTCAAAGGTCAAAGCTGCAACAGAGTGACTTACACTGACAGAAGCATCTGTGCAGTCAAAGGATCATCAGTGGACATTTCTTGTACTTACAACAGTCATGATAAAGACATTCAGTCTAAATTCTGGTTCAGTCCTGAACGTAGTGGTCGTTGGCAGAGTCCCTCACAGCCTGAGGACCTTAGTGAAGACTCCCAGTTTGCAGGTCGTGTTCAGGTCCTTGACCCAGAGACAGGACGCTCCACTCTGAGAATCACTGACCTGAGAGAGACAGATTCAGCCCAGTATCACTTCACATTCAAAACACCAGGCTTTGAATGGAGGAGTAGTTTACCTGGTACAACTCTGACTGTCACAGGTGCTGATCAACACACACTAATAAATATTTAAAGGGGAAAAGTCAATTGCATTTGACCAGTGATTATGTTATACTTTATGTGTGTATATGACATTAATGTTGTTATCCAGCAAATAACTCACGTTCTCAAACTGTGACTACATAATGTCTTATAGCAGAAAAACTGTTACAGAAAATGAGTAAATGCTGATATTTACATGCAGAAATCAAAAGCTAAGACTTGAGTCAAACTGCAGCCATCATCAGCAGTTGGATACGTCCCCACCAGTCTTAAGATGAGACATTTCTACTAGTTCACTTTGTCACACTGTGACTTTGTATTTGTGTTTTGAGTCTTTAGTGACCAGTGCCCTTAATGTTTTTTTCTAATGTCCAGCTCTGCAGGTTCAGGTGACCAGAATAAGAAGAGTCCACCAGTCTTCCACTGAGGCAGAGCTGAAGTGTCACAGCAGCTGCAGTCCAGCTGGACATCCTTCTTTGGTTTGGTTCAACAATGGACAGGAAGTAGGACAGGGACCAAATCCTTACAGAGGCCTGATCTATGATGGAGACAACATCTACTGTGCTTTCAAAGGACATGAGAAATACCACTCTGCCTCAGTGTGTGAGTTTACACCACTTGGTAAAGTTTCATAAAACCACAGCATTGTCACATCAAAACACTAATTTACTGTTTCAACATGTGATAATAATGAGAGAGACACAGACTAATAGGGGGGTCAGGTCTGACAACATGTTGAATTTGTTGTTCCAGTGTTCCTGAATAAACAACATGTTATAGGCCATTTAATGTGGACGTCTTGTTTAACCAGTGTAATGAACAAAGAACTGGAGGTTGAGCACCAGGTAGGCAGCTCATTCTTGGCTAGTTTGGAGGAGTCTGGCTGGGAGAGCTTCCAGCCCTGGTGAGGACCAGGTAAATCCTTGGATTCTGTACAGGAGGAATCAGGAGTGAACTGCCGCTGCAGTCTCACACCCAGGGTTCTGGTTGTCATGTGTAGACGGTAAAGAGGAAGTGACCAAGGACATAGACTTGTCCTTCTACAGAACATAGTGACAGAAATGAATCCATCCCTGCTAGTAGCCGTCCTAATCAAAGACACAGACTACCTGGGCGGCAGGTCCCAGAACTTCAGACAGGGATTTAGGTCATAATGAAATTATAAAAACAAGACCAAAATAATCTTTTAATTGTCTGAGTGTTTTATTGTCTCTAATGAACAGCTAAAACAGACTTTTTATGAACATATGTCTCATTGTAATGAGAATCTCTTTTCCTCCAGATCCCCCAAAGCTTCTGTCAGTGTCAGTGAGTCCCTCTGCTGAGATAGTGGAGGGCAGTTCAGTGACTCTGACCTGTAGCAGTGATGCTAACCCAGCAGCTAATTTCACCTGGTACAAGAAACATGGAAATCCAAGTCTTCAACCAGCCAGTAAACAGTTTAACTTCAGCTCCATCCAGTCCTCTGACTCTGGAGAGTATTACTGTACAGCTGAGAATGATCTGGGAAGGAGAACATCTGGATCCATCTTTATTCATGTGACATGTGAGTGAAACAGCTTCTTTAGAAAGCAACATACAGCTAATAATAGCTTATCCAGTCAAATATTCATATTTAATGTTGTTAAAACCAGGAACCAGTCTTGCTGATCACACGTATTTCTTCAGCTGTGCCTGCTGCCAGTCACAAAACCACCTCTAAAGTTTTCACTAACAGACTGGGGCTTGACACTGATTAACAGACAGTATCAGCTGACAAATGACTGATCAGTCTAATGTAGATCTCCTGTCTGTTGGGGTCCAGTTCCAGGTCAGTCAGTAAGAATCATGAATATCATCAGGTTGACTCTGGTGGTCCTGATGCTGATTCCTCTGCTTGTCCTGAATCTGTGGATGAGGTAAAACCAAAAATCCATCAGTTCCATCACTGCTCTTTTATTTCCTTCTTCAGACGTCCTTTAGTCTTAAAGTCATGAATTCCAGTTTGTTCACTTTCACATTTGTTGTTGTTGGATTCAATCCAGGAAGAAGAAAACTTTGTGTTTAAAAGCTGAACTGAAGGAACCTGTAGAGATGACAGAGGTGACAGGCTCTATTGACAACATGTCCACAACAATATGGTTCAAAGAAATCAGTCTGTAAATGCACTGGGACACATTTTCTTATTGATCTGAGGTCATGAAGTGAATTTCAATTTCCAGTCACATGAGCTGAGTAGGAACCAGTAATGTCTTTGGCCTTTACACAAACTCAGCTCATCATTTTGATTGAAATGTTGTTAAATACGTGTTCAGGTTCATGAATGAGGCTCCATCTTTTCCTCTCTCTCCATCAGTTTGACTCTGGGCCTGATTATCCAAACATCTCAGCCTTGACGCCCGTCGCTGCAGCTCAGGCAAACCTCTCAGAGGAGCAGGAAGACCTGGTGTGAAGTCCAGTCTGGTTAGAGCCTCGTGTACGGTCATACAAAAAGACTGGTTGTGTAAATACAGATATTTGAGCATTGACTTAGTTAGAGTGCAGTGCTGGGGGGAGTCCTGACCTTTGACTGTGTTACTGTGGCCGGTGTTAGAATAAAGGAGTTTAAAACTGGGTGGTCTCAAACCACCGTGGGGGTAAAACAGCCTCAGAGTCTGCAGGCAGGGCACTTGAGGGGCTTATTGGCGAAATGTAATCTTTTAAGGATTTGACTTTCTTTACATCTACCAAAATAAAGAAATACATCACTGAAGGTGTTTGTGGAGTCCTTGGTTTTGTGGCTGGTTTTGGACTCATGGGAGGAGCAAAGCTTTTCATAATTGTGCCGTCAGGTGTTTCCTGGGTGTTTGGAAGGTTGGTATTTCCAGGCTGTGGAACAGGTTCATTTTTCTGATTGGCAGACAAAACAAACTAATATTGAAATGATATACAACAGAGTGGGCCTCAGATAGTGGTTATGTATAATATGTGTTTGAGATATGGGTTTAAATGTGAGTCCTTTAATTTGTAGAAAACTGATGTTTTCTCTGTAAGAGAGAAGATGTTATAAATATAAATCCTGGAGCTATATATCACTGATGTGCAGTTACTGGTCCCACCAACCTGCAGTATCTATTTGTTGTTTATTATTGCTGTTTTTTTCTCTCCTCTATCCACTCACCCCAACCGGTAGAGGCAGATGGCCGCCTGAACTGAGCCCGGTTCTGCTGAAGTTTTTTTCTTCCATTAAAGGGAGTTTTCCTCTCCACTGTCGCCAAGTGCTGCTCATAAGTAATTTGTTGGGTTTTTTTTTGTTTTTTGTAAAGTGCATTGAGATAATTGTATTGTGATTTGGCGCTATACAAATAAAATTGAATTGAATTGAAATATGACATGACAACAAATATGTGGAGAAAAGCAAAGGTGCAAATTTATTGTGAACTCAAAATGATGTATTTTTATTGGATGACAGAAACATATACAATACCTTTACTTTGGAAATCTGCTTTTGCTTTGCCCCTGTTCAAGAGTGGTGACCCCACCAACATGAACAACAACAGGCCCATTTCCAAACTTTCTGTTCTGACAAAAGTGCTGGAGTCACTGCTAAGCCATCAACTTGAACAGTATCTATCTACAAACATGTTAGATAATTCTCAGTCTGGTTTTAGAAAAGGTCAAAGTACAATCACAGCTGCTTTAAAAGTCCTGAATGATCTCAGTGATGCCCTGGAAAATAAACAGCATTGTGCAGCTGTGTTTATAGATCTGTCCAAAGCTTTTGACACTGTAGATCATTCAGTACTGACACAACAGTTAGTAAACATAGATTGTCAGAGCACGCAGTAGGCTGGTTCAATAAACAGAACTCAGTCTGTGCAGGTAAATAGTGTCCAGTCCACATTTCTAACAGTAATGAATGGAGTTCCACAGGGATCAATTCTGGGTCCACTTCTTTGCATTATTAACATAAATAATCATTTGTTGTTTGTAGGTGCAGTAGCTCCATTCAAATGTTCTCTGTCACATCACAGTTGTTCTGGCAGAAAAAGCCAGTGAAGTCTGTTCAGAACATTCACTTCTCACTGGAAGCATTAACTTTCAAACCATGTCCAGTGGATAATTGAACACACTGGAATTAATCCCAGTGTCACAGCAAGTTTTGCAGTGTCTGATTCAAAGGAACAGTCAGTAACTCCAACATCATTTCAGTTCCCTCTCACTGCTGCAGAGGGCGACAGTGAGCACAGTGGTTTCATTTCAGCTTCAAACTAATCATTTGTGGGTTTATTGTTCACAATAGAGTTTTATTCACTAACTACAGAGACTAATATAGAAAGAGACAGTTTTCACTGTCATGTGTTTTCATCTTCATGCTGTACATTTCAATTTGTTGGGGTCGCCCATGGAAGCAGAACAGATGGAGGTTGAATAAATGTGAAGCTTCGTTATTTTAACACCTTTGTTCAACTGAGGCAACTTGTTTTGAAGAGTCTGATGTCATTGCAGTTCATCAAAGATGTTGGTCACCAGTGTGAACTATTGACACTTCCTGAACATGGTCTCCAGCTGTGATGTTTGAAGAATTAAATGTCCAGGGTCTCCTTAACTTAAAGTGCCAAGAGCTTCAGTCATTAAATGTGAGAATAAAGCAGCCAAAGTAAATGTAGATGTGACTCAACAATCAGTGGTGGATGGGAAATGTTGTTTCATGGTCCTGGTTCAGTGTCTCTGATGTTTCACTGCCCTCTGGTGGTGAAGCCTCAGAGCTGCAGGTTCAGGCCTCATCCCTCTGAGTGCTGCCCCCACTGTCTGCTTTAAAGGCTCAGTTCACCCAAATGAAACAACCCAAACTGATTTTCTCTCTTCCCCCCAGTGTTATCGAACCATGCAGAGAGTTTTCTCATCCTCTGCAGTGATACTGAGTCAATGCACCATTTATTTAAACTGGATTTTTCTCTTTTTATTATTAAAGTTATTAAAAAACGAATGTTTTTGTTCCAGTGTTGTTACTAACAGAGCACAACTCATCTCTCTGTGTCTCTATAAGGTTTATTAACATTTTAAAGTTTGCAGACCAACACAACTTTGTTCTAACTTCAGTCTTTACAGACCTGTGGCTCATTGTGCATATTAATGATGTGAAGAGGAAGGAAGTCTCATCAGCGTCATTTGTCGTCTGCTTTGTAAAGACAGAGGAGAGGCATCTTTAGAGACAACCTGCTTCTCTAATGTGAGTAGGGTCGTTTATGGACATGACTGAAATACGTCCTGTGTACATTTATTTACCTGCTGACATGTTTTATTGTCTCTGAAGTCCCACAGACTGATGACAGGAGCAGCTATGAGTTTAACAGCAGCAGCCAGTGGATTTGTCGTCTTCCTTCTCTCTGTGTCAGGTACTGTAGATCTCCATTGACAATGGCTGCATGAAATGACAGGAATGTGGGGAAATGTGGGATTTGTAAAGTTGCAATGAAGCTGAGTTTGTTGGACTGTATGTGGAAATAAGTGGATGAGAGGTTTGTGAAAGACAAAGCTTTCTGAAACCCTGTACTCATTGGTTTGATGGACATTTGGTGTAAATGTCCAGTTGAAAGTGGAGCAGACTTTTTGCTGCTGACAGACTGAGAGCTGCAGCCTTTTCTATGTTCAATACTGCTCAGTTTGATTAGTAACACATTTATTATACAGCACTTAGTCCCAGCACTTCACTTAGGTGAACAACCATTTTCAGGTCTCTCCAGAGATGTTGGACAGGGTTCAAGTCAGGGCTCTGGCTGGGCCACTCTGGGACATTCACAGAGTTGTCCCTAAGCCTCTTCCTGGGTTGTCTTGGCTGTGTGCTGAGGGTCGTTGTCATGTTGGAAGGTGAACCTTCGGCCCAGTCTGAGGTCCTGAGAGCTGAAGAACAGGTTTTCATTGAGGATGTCTCTGTACTTTGCTCCATTCAGCTTTGCCCCAACCCCGACCAGTCTCCCAGTCCCTGAATGAAACCCTTCCTGCATCTGATCACCTTATAAATGTCTATATTCTACATCAGCTGTGGTTCTATTGAGGCCTGATGATTAACTTCAGATAATGAAGGATTTTGAACCTTGTACAAGTTACTTTTCCCCCAGATCATATTGGTGCTATGATACAATTTGTCTGATTAACTGAAGTTACTAATTTGATGATGTTTGCTGATGTGCTCTGTGTTACAGTGGTGCAGGCTCAGGATGGCTGGGGAGTGACTTACACTGCTACTGACATCTGTGCCATAAAAGGATCAACAGTGAACATACGCTGCACCTACACATAACCATCTAATGTTAGAGTTCAGGAAACATTCTGGTTTACTAAATGGACTAATACAGACCCAGTGGATCTGAAGACTCAGTCAGAGTATTCAGGTCGTGTTCAGTATCAGTGTAAAGGTAAAACCTGCACTCTGACAATCAGAGACCTGAGAGACACAGACTCAGCTCAGTACAAGTTCAGGTTCATCACAAACAAACAAAGTGGACATTATACTGGTTCACCTGGAGTCACTTTGACTGTCACATCTTCATCTGAAGGTTTGTCCAAATGACAAAATCTGTTGTTCCTGGAAAACTCTCAGTGAACATGTGTGTGTTTATGTGAGCTGACAGTTTCTGTCTTTGCAGGCCCTGGACTCCAGGTGCAGGTGATCAAACCCTCCCCTGTCCTCTATCCTTCCTGGGCAGAACTAACATGTCACAGTCGTCGTTTCCTGCCTGGTCGTCCTTCCCACATCTGGTACAAAAATGGACTGAAGATCAAAGAAACTCCTACTTTGGACCAATACTTTGATTCAGCAGACAGCTACTCCTGTGCTGTAAAAGGACATGAGTGTTTCCCCTCTCCTTCAGTCTGTGAGTTTACTTCAGTCTTCTTCTAACATGTCATGGACATGGAGCCTTTAACTAAGTCATTGTACTATTTCTGTTGAAGCACCATTTTTTGTTCTTTGAGCTGGTTTATCTTTCAGGTGTCAAAGGTCAAAGCTGCAACAGAGTGACTTACACTGACAGAAGCATCTGTGCAGTCAAAGGATCATCAGTGGACATTTCTTGTACTTACAACAGTCATGATAAAGACATTCAGTCTAAATTCTGGTTCAGACGTCAACATAATTGGAGGACACGTTCACAACCTGTGGACCTTAGTGAAGAGTCCCAGTTTGCAGGTCGTGTTCAGGTCCTTGACCCAGAGACAGGACGCTCCACTCTGAGAATCACTGACCTGAGAGAGACAGATTCAGCCCAGTATCACTTCACATTCAAAACACCAGGCTTTGAATGGAGGAGTAGTTTACCTGGTACAACTCTGACTGTCACAGGTGCTGATCAACACAATCATTCATTGTGAAATTCATCATTTTCACTAACTGATTATTTATACCTGTGTGTTTTTACTGTTAACCAGTGACACTGTTGGTTCCTTGTCACATATCCAGCAGCTCTGCAGGTGCAGGTGACCAGAGTAACAGTCCTCCAGTCTTATACTGAGGCAGAGCTGAAGTGTCTCAGCAGTGACAGTCCAGCTGGTGGTCTCACATACGTTTGGTTTCAAAATGGACAGAAAGTCCCAGATGTTGAATCAGCCTCTTATAAAGGCCGGTTTGGTCCTGGAGACAACATCTCATGTGCTTTAAAAGAACACGAGGCTTGTCCTTCTCCTCCAGTGTGTGAGTTTCTGTCTCTGTATGTGGAACCAGACTAACATGACAGCAACACTTTTCAATATGAGTGGATCTGCAGTGAAGCTGCCACTAAACATTTTGTGTTGAGTTTGTATATTTGGTCAGTTATTGCACTAAAGGAATCAGTCCTGATGTTTTCTTATTGATTTGATCTGCTCCAGATGGTCCAAAGCTTCTGTCAGTGTCAGTGAGTCCCTCTGCTGAGATAGTGGAGGGCAGTTCAGTGACTCTGACCTGTAGCAGTGATGCTAACCCAGCAGCTAAATACACCTGGTACAAGAAAAATGGAAAACCAAGTCTTCAACCAGCCAGTAAACAGTTTATCTTCAGCTCCATCCAGTCCTCTGACTCTGGAGAGTTTTACTGTACAGCTGAGAATGATCTGGGAAGGAGAACATCTGGATCCATCTTTATTCATGTGACATGTGAGTCAAACATAAAACAGCAAATACTAAAATAAAGATGTTTGATCTGTGGCTTCTTTACACTCTGGATAATGTCAACAGCATGTTACTTATAATATACAATAGATTTACAAAACAACCAAGGTGATTAACCTGATTGTAAAGTAATAGAAAAAACAGATTGGGCTTAGTAACAGTAAAAAAGCATCTTGTGTACAAGTATATAATGTAATTGCTTCATCATGTATTGGGTTTTTAATGTAATGTAAGTAGGATGTTTCTGTTTTTGAATTGTTTTGTGAGGTTGAGGACCCAACTGGAACTCATGCTTTTTATTTTGATGACAATAATCTGTTGTTACATGTCTTCCAGACCCCCCAAAGCCTCTGTCAGTGTCAGTGAGTCCCTCTGCTGAGATAGTGGAGGGCAGTTCAGTGACTCTGACCTGTAGCAGTGATGCTAACCCAGCAGCTAATTACACCTGGTACAAGAAGAACCACACACTGCTCAGTAAAGAACCACAGCTTATCTTCAGCTCCATCCAGTCCTCTGACTCTGGAGAGTTTTACTGTACAGCTGAGAATGATCTGGGGAAGACAACATCAAAATATGTTTTAATTAGTGTGAAATGTGAGTAAAATCATTAAGGTCATTATTTAAAATGAGCTTCAATCTGTCAGGTTTGTTTTATGTGGTCAACAAAGATTATTCCTGTTTTCTCCACATTCAACATCTGTTGCAGCTGCAGCAGATGTTGACGAGGCAGTTTTAGTCAATCCTGACTGCTCTGTTCAGAGAGTTTAAACCAATATATTCATCACATGATCTCCTCCAAGTTTTCAAATGCTCCTAAAAATCTGTCTTTTCCAGATGGTCCACAGTCAGTGTCAGTGAGTCCCTCTGGTCAGATAGTAGAGGGACGTCCAGTGACTCTGACCTGTAGCAGTGATGCTAACCCAGCAGCTAATTACACCTGGTACAAGGAGAACCAAACACTGCTTCATGGACCAGAAGGGACTTATCAGTTCTCATCCATCCGCTCTGAGGACAGTGGGACATATTACTGCAGGTCTGAGAATCAGTATGGACAGATCAACTCTGAGCCTCTATTGGTGAATGTCCAGTGTAAGTAGAAAACTGCAACTAATCAGTCACAGTTACTGTACCTCCTATGATGGATGGATAGATAGACAGACATGCCTGCTGCATGTACATGTGGTACTGTTATCCCTGCTCTTCCCATCTGTTGCTGCATTGTCCAGTTGGACGTTCAGGCCTAAAAGCAAAAGCTCATGTTGTGTTTCTAAACATATTTTCACCAGATGGTCCAAAGCTTCTGTCAGTGTCAGTGAGTCCCTCTGCTGAGATAGTGGAGGGCAGTTCAGTGACTCTGACCTGTAGCAGTGATGCTAACCCAGCAGCTAATTACACCTGGTACAAGGGGAACCAAACACTGATTCATGGACCAGAAGGGACTTATCAGTTCACCTCCATCAGCTCTGAGGACAGAGGAACATATTACTGCAGGTCTGAGAATCAGCTTGGACAGTCAAACTCTTCAAGTGTGTCCATAGACGTCCAGTGTGAGTATTAGAAATCACTTCAGTTCTGATGATGAAGTTGATAACACAGGTCATTAGTCTTAAATGTTGCTACTGTATATTGTCTACTCTTGTAATATCATATGTGTGTGCAGAGTTTGATTCATTTGTCATGTTGTTTTTCATGTGTGTTGTGTAATATAGATGTTTTCTTTCTGCTCCTCCTTTGGTGTCACTCTTGACTTGTGGTTGCAAAATCTCTACTTTGGCTATTTCTGAAAAACAGACTCTCAGACAAATATTGAAGACTTGTCTCTATTTTCCTCCAGATGCTCCAAAGCTTCTGTCAGTGTCAGTGAGTCCCTCTGCTGAGATAGTGGAGGGCAGTTCAGTGACTCTGACCTGTAGCAGTGATGCTAACCCAGCAGCTAATTACACCTGGTACAAGGAGAATGAAGAGTCACCAAAAGCTTCAGGACAGACCTTCAACATCACTGACATCAGACCTGAACACAGTGGGAAATATTACTGTGAAGCCCAGAACACAAGAGGACGTCAAAACACCACCTCACATCTGACTGTTGTGGCAGGTTGTCTCTATTTACAGATTCACAGCTGTTATTTCTCATGTTATTTTGCACTTTACATGGAGCCCACTAATAATTCCTGTAAATTTCCAGTGTTTCATCTTGATAATTGTTTTCTAGATCCATGGAAACTTCCAGTAGCACTGACTGTCCCTGCTGTTTTTCTGGCCTTCATGCTCCTTCCTGCCTTGCTGTGGATTAGGTCAGCAGTTCATTTTCTCTGTAATTATATTTACCGTACTCTGCCTATGGACAAGATGATCAATTCCATGTCATGCGTTCAGTGTTTCATCAGTTTATTTGTGCTTTTATTGTCCTGTCAGAAGACGGAGGTCATTGGATCAACAGTGTGAGGCTGAGGGGGGGCCAGACAACAGTGCACAGGTGAGGAAGGAGAGTTCAGGTGCACCAGTACGAACAAAAACCTGCTGGTCAGACGTCAGAGTCACTGGTCACCTGAAAACTCCTCTGACAGACGTGTAATGTGCAGACTGTTTAGTGCAGACCCACATTAACCACATCCTCTGATCATTAGCACATCTCTGCTCTCATCCTTCCCTGTGTGCTCTCTTAAAGCTGGAAGGTAACGTGCAGCCTTTCAGACATGTCATGGAAATACTGTGGAAAAATCCTCTGAAGCAAAGACTGAATGTACTAATGTTCATTTATAAAGGAACAGGATTTATTTACAGGCAGAAGAAGAGTGAAGCTGGACTCTGACCAGGTTTAGCTGAAGGTGTAAAGGACAGTTGGACAGTTTTTCAAGTCTGATTGAAAACGATAACCAGGTGCCCACATTAAGACTGAAACATGTGTTTATGAAGCCATTCTCAGCCCTTCTCATTCTGTGTGAAAATGGATTCAAAGGTTTGTCTAATGTGCAGCTCTCGTCTAACTGGGACGACCAAAGCCTCATATTAGCCTCAGCTGGACTTTGGAACACATTTTGGTACAAACCAACTTTCATTTAAAAAGCATCTGGATGGAGTTTTTCCTGCTCAGTGAACAGGAGGAGTCATCTCAGAAAGTAAAACACTACAGTTTCATATCTGCACCTGAAAAATTGCGTCTTTTCCTTGAACAAATGAAACCGATGCTCCTGGTACAGGGTTAACCGGTTAAACTGGAGAACATGCAGCAACCCCTGCTGGTGAACTGTGGCCACTGCAACAACCTTATATCCCTGACATGAAGCAACACTCCACCTTTTACCTGCAAATGGTCATGTCATGCTACAGTGCAGTGAAAGTCTTCGTGATTTCCCAGAGTTACTCATGAGTTCTGTTTATCCAGAGTCTCAAACTCATGGAAAATGTCACAGTCTTCTCTGTTTGCTCTGCAGGTGGATCAACTTCACTACGCCAGCATCCAATTCACCAGGAACCAGGAAGACCACATCTACGCCAACGTCAGCCCAGCTCAGCACCAAGCAGACAAGCAGGAGGGTTGCTTAAAGATGAACTGAAGGAACCTGTAGAGATGACAGAGGTGACAGGCTCTATTGACAACATGTCCACAACAATATGGTTCAAAGAAATCAGTCTGTAAATGCACTGGGACACATTTTCTTATTGATCTGAGGTCATGAAGTGAATTTCAATTTCCAGTCCCATGAGCTGAGTAGGAACCAGTAATGTCTTTGTCCTTTACACAATCTCAGCTCATCATTTTGATTGAAATGTTGTTACGTGTTCAGGTTCATGAATGAGGCTCCATTTTTTCCTCTCTCTCTCTCTGGTTAGAGCCTCGTGTACGGTCATACAAATAGACTGGTTGTGTAAATACAGATATTTGAGCATTGATTTAGTTAGAGTGCAGTGCTGGGGGGAGTCCTGACCTTCGACAGTGTTACTGTGGCAGGTGTTAGAATAAAAGGGTTTAAAACTGGGTGGTCTCAAACCACCGTGGGGGAAATACAGTTTCAGAATCTGCAGGCGGGACACTTGAGGGGCTTATTGGCAAAATGTAATCTTTTAAACATTTGACTTTCTTTACATCTACCAAAATAAAGAAATACATCAGTGAAGGTGTTTGTGGAGTCCTTGGTTTTGTGGCTGGTTTTGGACTCATGGGAGGAGCACAGCATTTCATAATTGTCCCGTCAGGTGTTTCCTGGGTGTTTGGAAGGTTGGTATTTCCAGGCTGTGGAACAGGTTCATTTTTCTGATTGACAGACAAAACAAACTAATATTGAAATGATATACAACAGAGTGGGCCTCAGATAATGGTTATGTATAATATGTGATTGAGATATGGGTTTAAATGAGAGTCCTTTAATTTGTAGAAAACTGATATTTTCTCTGTAAGAGAGAAGATGTTATAAATGTAAATATGACAGGACAACAAATATGTGGAGAAAAGCAAAGGTGCAAACTTACTGTGAACTCAAAATGATGGATTTTTAATGGACGACAGAAAAGCCAAAGATTGTATCAACATCAACAAATACAATACCTTTACATTGGAAATCTGCTTTTGTTTTGCCCCTATTGAAGGGTGGTGACCCCACCAACATGAACAACTACAGGCCCATTTCCAAACTTACTGTTCTGGCAAAAGTACTGGAGTCACTGCTAAGCCATCAACTTAAACATTATCTATCTACAAACATTTTGGATAATTCTCAGTCTGGTTTTAGAAAAGGTCAAAGTACAATCACAGCTGCTTTAAAGGTCCTGAATGATCTCAGTGATGCCCTGGACAATAAACAGCATTGTGCAGCTCTGTTTATAGATCTGTCCAAAGCTTTTGACACTGTAGATCTTTCAGTACTGACACAACAGTTACTAAACATAGGATTGTCAGAGCATGCAGTAGGCTGGTTTAAATAAACAGAACTCAGTCCGTGCAGGTAGATGGTGTCCGGTCCACATCTCTAACAGTAATGAATGGAGTTCCACAGGGATCAATCCTGGGTCCAATTCTTTTCATTATTTACATAAATAATCATTTGTTGTTTGTAGGTGGGGCAGCATGGTGGCTGAGTGGTTAGCACTGTTGCCTCACAGCAAGAAGGTCGTGGGTTCGCATCAAGGCCTTTCTGTGTGGAGTTTGCATGTTCTCCCTGTGCTTGCGTGGGTTTACTCCGGGTACTCCGGTTTCCTCCCACAGTCCAAAAACATGCATGTTAGGTTGATTGGTGACTCTAAAAAAATTGCCCGTAGGAGTGAGTGTGAGGTTGTCTGTCTTTGTGTGTCTATATGTGGCCCTGTGAAGGACTGGTGACCTGTCCAGGGTGTACCCCTGCCTTCCACCCGAGAGAGAGCTGGGATAGGCTCCAGCAGATCCCCGTGACCCTGAGCAAGGAAAAGCGGGTATAGAAGATGGATGGATGGATGTTTGTAGGTGCAGTAGCTCCATTCAAATGTTCTTTGTCACATCACAGCTGTTCTGGCAGAAAAAGCCAATGAAGTCTGTTCAGAACATTCACTTCTCACTGGAAGCATCAACTTTCAAACCATGTCCAGTGGATAATTGAACACACTGGAATTTATCCCAGTGTCACAGCAAGTTTTGCAGTGTCTGATTCAAAGGAACAGTCAGTAACTCCAACATCATTTCAGTTCCCTCTCACTGCTGCAGAGGGCGACAGTGAGCACAGTGGTTTCATTTCAGCCTCAAACTAATCATTTGTGGGTTTATTGTTCACAATAGAGTTTTATTCACTAACTACAGAGACTAATATAGAAAGAGACAGCTTTCACTGTCATGTGTGTTCATCTTTATGCTGTACATTTCAATTTGTTGGGGTCGCTCATGGAAGCAGAACAGATGGAGGTTGAATAAATGTGAAGCTTCGTTGTTTTAACACTTTTGTTCAGCTGAGGCGACTTGTTTTGAAGAGTCTGATGTCATTGCAGTTCATCAAAGATGTTGGTCACCAGTGTGAACTATTGACACTTCCTGAACATGGTCTCCAGCTGTGATGTTTGAAGAATTAAATGTCCAGGGTCTCCATAACTTAAAGTGCAAAGAGCTTCAGTCATTAAATGTGAGAATAAAGCAGCCAAAGTAAATGTAGATGTGACTCAACAATCAGTGGTGGATGGGAAATGTTGTTTCATGGTCCTGGTTCAGTGTCTCTGATGTTTCCCTGCCCTCTGGTCGTGAAGCCTCAGAGCTGCAGGTTCAGGCTTCATCCATCTGAGTGCTGCCCCCTTCTGTCTGCTTTAAAGGCCCAGTTCACCCAAATGAAACAACCCAAACTCATTTTCTCTCTTCCCCCCCAGTGTTATCGAACCATGCAGAGAGTTTTCTCACACTGTGAGAGTATTTTTTGAATGGTGAGTGTCTGACTTTCTGTGTTTCCCCCCAGTTGACTCCATTCATCAGTGTGTGTCCAAAGCAGCTGCTACCAGTCCAGTGGATGATGTGTGTTACATGTTGATGTTTGGTTCACTCACTCATCCTCTGCAGTGATACTGAGTCAATGCACCATTCACTTTCATCAGCTTTTTTCTTTTCTTATTTAAATGACTGATAAAATGATGTTTTAGTTCCAGTGTTGTTACTAACAGAGCACATAACTCATCTCTCTGTGTCTCTATGAAGTTTATTAACATTTTAAAGTTTGCAGACTAACACAACTTTGTTCTAACTTCAGTCTTTACAGACCTGTGGCTCATTGTGCATATTAATGATGTGAAGAGGAAGGAAGTCTCATAAGCGTCATTTGCCGTCTGCTTTGTAAAGACAGAGGAGAGGCATCTTTAGAGACAACCTGCTTCTCTAATGTGAGTAGGGTCGTTTATGGACATGACTGAAATACGTCCTGTGTACATTTATTTACCTGCTGACATGTTTTATTGTCTCTGAAGTCCCACAGACTGATGACAGGAGCAGCTATGAGTTTAACAGCAGCAGCCAGTGGATTTGTCGTCTTCCTTCTCTCTGTGTCAGGTACTGTAGATCTACATTGACACTGGCTGCATGAAATGACAGGAATGTGGGGAAATGTGGGATTTGTAAAGTTGCAACGAAGCTGAGTTTGTTGGACTGTATGTGGAAATAAGTGGATGAGAGGTTTGTGAAAGACAAAGCTTTCTGAAACCCTGTACTCATTGGTTTGATGGACATTTGGTGGAAATGTCCAGTTGAAAGTGGAGCAGACTTTTTGCTGCTGACAGACTGAGAGCTGCAGCCTTTTCTATGTTCAATACTGCTCAGTTTGATTAGTAACACATTTATTATACAGCACTTAGTCAAAGCAGCCTGAAGTAGGAAATCAATGAATGAACATGACAGATCAGCACTTTTCTAGGTTTGATGTATGGACTGATGCAGTATGATGCAAACATTTCAAACCCTACAACACTAAACACTCTCTTCTGTTTCTGTTGGGGCTTTTTTGATGACATGTTGATTCATGTTACAGGGCTGATGTCCTCAGATCAGTTTTACGTTTCATTGGAAACTGAATTGCTTTGTACCAGTAACAACAGTTGGAATATTATGGATGAAAAACATGTGATTCTTAGATGAATAGTGACTTTCTCTTGAACATTTCCTCATAAAGGAACAAAACTTGGGCGTTGCAGCAGCTCTGAAGCCTGTTGTTGACCAGTCATTTCTGTCTGTGGCTGCTTTTAACTCAGTCAAGTTGCACTGTGACCATAGAAACTGGTTTCACACCAGAATATGTGTGAATATGTTCTCTCTGCTCATGTTTCTTCATTTGTCTGTGGTTTTCACAGTGAGCTCAGCATCAGTGTGACACCAGAGTGAACAATGAGGAAACAAAAACAGCTCAGACTCTCTAATGATCTTTTTTCCTGTTGTCCTGGTCAGTAAAGCTGCATTTAAGTTCACAGAGCCACTGCTTTCTTAATTCTTCACTGCACTTGCAGAGTGTGTGATGTCCCCTCAGTGCACATAGAGATTAACTACAGAGCATGTGAACATCTTCCTTTGCATTGACTGGATGTTACTGAGCCAACACTTCCTCTTGTTAGTCCAGAGTGACCCTGCTGCTCTGTCCTGCCTCCTTGTGTCGTCCTTTGGTACATCAGCCGTTCATTATTCTGTGGATGTTGTTCCTGCCACCTGGGACTCTGTTTACCCTGTACAGTCCTGGACTCTGTTTACCGTGTACAGTCCTGGACTCTGTTTGAACCCTGGTCCCCCCTCCAGGACTCTAGTGTCATGTGTCAGGTTGGTGTACAGTACATTCAGAGAGTCTTCAGACGTCCTTCCCTTTTTTAAATTTGATGTTGCAGCCTGATGCTACAATAGTTTCAAATCATTTTATCTCATGACTCTACACTCAGTACCACTTAATGACAACGTCAATGTTACCGGCGCCAGACCTAGGGGAAATCCGTGCCGGCAGCAAGTGATACACAAGCCGTAAGGCCTGTGGATTAATGAAGAGGAACAGACATAAACGTCTTGCCAAAGCCAGTGCTCGTTTAATACTGAATTTCTTTCAATAATGTTTCATGTCATTAACATAATCACATTAACAGAAAAGGTACAGTTAAATTAAGCGAGATGAAAAACTGTATAAACATGTACCTCAATGTGCCAAAATAAGGAAAATACTTTAACTAATGTTGAATTTCCTTAAAACATAGATACAGGTACACATTCATGACATATCCCACATTTAACCAATTGTTCTGGATTTTGACATCGATATGGTTTCTCTAATGTGTTCGCTGGCGCCATTTGGTCTTATTGTCCATATAATGGCGGCAGGGGGTCACTACAATAATGCTTCTCTACAACACCCATAACGTAACAATGCAGTTCTTATAAGTAACCAAACTAAGCTAATCAGCACTTTTTTAAAACATTCAAAACATATATTTCCCCGTTACAGAGCATTCACACTGCCTCTCGGTTAATACAATGCTACGATGCTACAGCTAACCATACGGATGTCGGTAGGAAATATACAACTTCCTCCTGTTACTTACTAACTCCAAATACATCTAACACGTCTCAGAATGGCACGAAAATCATCACAAACACATTTTGCATCCATTGATGTTTAAACAACCCGGAGCATGAATATATAAAGTTTGACAGTACCTGTGGATTAATGAAGAGGAACAGACATAAACGTCTTGTCAAAGCCAGTGCTCGTTTAATACTGAAGCACTCAGCTGGGTCGCTAACCAATGTTCCTCCCAGTGAATCCACCCAGCAGTGGCGCCCTCTACTGTCTTAAAAATGCCACTACACCAGAGTAGGTACTAAATACACAGCTACTAGTTCACAATTAACAAAAAAAAAATAGAGGGGTGTCTTGTTTCTATCCAACTAAACATATAGCAAATCCAACCTGCTACATCAACATGTTTGGAAATTAACTCAAAAGGAAAAAGTGTAATATCACATTTCCATAAGTATTCAGACCCTTTACTCAGGACTTAGTTGAAGCAGCTTTAGCAGCAATAGCAGCCTCCAGTCTTTTTGGGTATGAGCCAACAACCTTTGCACACCTGGACTGGGGGATTTCCTGCCGTTCTTCTTTGCAAATCCTCTGAAGCTCAGTCAGGTTGGATGGGGACCGTAGGTGAACAACCATTTTCAGGTCTCTCCAGAGATGTTGGACAGGGTTCAAGTCAGGGCTCTGGCTGGGCCACTCTGGGACATTCACAGACTTGTCCCTAAGCCTCTTCCTGTGTTGTCTTGGCTGTGTGCTGAGGGTCGTTGTCATGTTGGAAGGTGAACCTTCAGCCCAGTCTGAGGTCCTGAGGGCTGAAGACCAGGTTTTCATTGAGGATGTCTCTGTACTTTGCTCCATTCAGCTTTGCCTCAATACCGACCAGTCTCCCAGTCCCTGAATGAAACCCTTCCTACATCTGATCACCTGATAAATGTCTATATTCTACATCAGCTGTGGTTCTATTGAGGCCTGATGATTAACTTCAGATAATGAAGGACTTTGAACCTTGTACAAGTTACTTTTCCCCCAGATCATATTGGTGCTATGATACAATTTGTCTGATTAACTGAAGTTACTAATTTGATGATGTTTGCTGATGTGCTCTGTGTTACAGTGGTGCAGGCTCAGGATGGCTGGGGAGTGACTTACACTGCTACTGACATCTGTGCCATAAAAGGATCAACAGTGAACATAAGCTGCACCTACACATACCCATCTAATGTTAGAGTTCAGGAAACATTCTGGTTTACTAAAGGGACTAATAGAGGCCCAGTGGATCTGAAGACTCAGTCAGAGTATTCAGGTCGTGTTCAGCATCAGTGGGAAGATAAAACCTGCACTCTGACAATCAGAGACCTGAGAGAGACAGACTCAGCTCAGTACAAGTTCAGGTTCATCACAAACCAACAAAGTGGACGTTATACTGGTTCACCTGGAGTCACTTTGACTGTCACATCTTCATCTGAAGGTTTGTCCAAATGACAAAATGTGGAAAACTGTCAGTGAACATGTGTGTGTTTATGTGAGCTGACAGTTTCTGTCTTTGCAGATCCAGGTCTCCAGGTGCAGGTGATCAAACCCTCCCCTGTCCTCTATCCTTCCTGGGCAGAACTAACATGTCACAGTTGTTTCCTGCCTGGTCGTCCTTCCTACATCTGGTACAAAAATGGACTGAAGATCAAAGAAACTCCTACTTTGGACCAATACTTTGATTCACCAGACAGCTACTCCTGTGCTGTAAAAGGACATGAGGGTTTCCCCTCTCCTTCAGTCTGTGAGTTTACTTCAGTCTTCTTCTAACATGTCACCACCTGGTGGAGCCTTTAACTAAGTCATTGTACTATTTCTGTTGAAGCACCATTTTTTGTTCTTTGAGCTGGTTTATCTTTCAGGTGTCAAAGGTCAAAGCTGCAACAGAGTGACTTACACTGACAGAAGCATCTGTGCAGTCAAAGGATCATCAGTGGACATTTCTTGTACTTACAACAGTCATGATAAAGACATTCAGTCTAAATTCTGGTTCAGACGTCAACATAATTGGAGGACACGTTCACAACCTGTGGACCTTAGTGAAGACTCCCAGTTTGCAGGTCGTGTTCAGGTCCTTGACCCAGAGACAGGACGCTCCACTCTGAGAATCACTGACCTGAGAGAGACAGATTCAGCCCAGTATCACTTCACATTCAAAACACCAGGCTTTGAATGGAGGAGTAGTTTACCTGGTACAACTCTGACTGTCACAGGTGCTGATCAACACACACTAATAAATATTTAAAGGGGAAAGTGATTATGTTATACTTTATGTGTGTATATGACATTAATGTTGTTATCCAGCAAATAACTCCCATGTTCTCAAACTGTGACTACATAATGTCTTATAGCAGAAAAACTGTTACAGAAAATGAGTAAATGCTGATATTTACATACAGAAATCAAAAGCTAAGACTTGAGTCAAACTGCAGCCATCATCAGCAGTTGGATACGTCCCCACCAGTCTTAAGATGAGACATTTCTACTAGTTCACTTTGTCACACTGTGACTTTGTATTTGTGTTTTGAGTCTTTAGTGACCAGTGCCCTTAATGTTTTTTTCTAATGTCAAGCTCTGCAGGTTCAGGTGACCAGAATAAGAAGAGTCCACCAGTCTTCCACTGAAGCAGAGCTGAAGTGTCACAGCAGCTGCAGTCCAGCTGGACATCCTTCTTTGGTTTGGTTCAACAATGGACAGGAAGTAGGACAGGGACCAAATCCTTACAGAGGCCTGATCTATGATGGAGACAACATCTACTGTGCTTTCAAAGGACATGAGAAATACCACTCTGCCTCAGTGTGTGAGTTTACACCACTTTGTAAAGTTTCATAAAACCACAGCATTGTCACATCAAAACACTAATTTACTGTTTCAACATGTGATAATAATGAGAGAGACACAGACTAATAGGGGGGTCAGGTCTGACAACATGTTGAATTTGTTGTTCCAGTGTTCATGAATAAACAACATGTTATAGGCCATTTAATGTGGACGTCTTGTTTAACCAGTGTAATGAACAAAGAACTGGAGGTTGAGCACCAGGTAGGCAGCTCATTCTTGGCTAGTTTGGAGGAGTCTGGCTGGGAGAGCTTCCAGCCCTGGTGAGGACCAGGTAAATTCTTGGATTCTGTAAAGGAGGAATCAGGAGTGAACTGCCGCTGCAGTCTCACACCCAGGGTTCTGGTTGGCATGTGTAGACGGTAAAGAGGAAGTGACCAAGGACATAGACTTGTCCTTCTACAGAACAATGTGACAGAAATGAATCCATCCCTGCTAGTAGCCGTCCAAAACAAAGACACAGACTACCTGGACGGCAGGTCCCAGAACTTCAGACAGGGAATTAGGTCATAATGAAATTATAAAAACAAGACCAAAATAATCTTTTAATTGTCTGAATGTTTTATTTTCTCAAATGAACAGCTAAAACAGACTTTTTATGAACATATGTCTCATTGTAATGAAAATCTCTTTTCCTCTAGATCCCCCAAAGCTTCTGTCAGTGTCAGTGAGTCCCTCTGCTGAGATAGTGGAGGGCAGTTCAGTGACTCTGACCTGTAGCAGTGATGCTAACCCAGCAGCTAAATACACCTGGTACAAGAAAAATGGAAATCCAAGTCTTCAACCAGCCAGTAAACAGTTTAACTTCAGCTCCATCCAGTCCTCTGACTCTGGAGAGTATTACTGTACAGCTGAGAATGATCTGGGAGGGAGAACATCTGGATCCATCTTTATTAATGTGACATGTGAGTCAAACATAAAACAGCAAATACTAAAATAAAGATGTTTGATCTGTGGCTTCTTTACACTCTGGATAATGTCAACAGCATGTTACTTATAATATACAATAGATTTACAAAACAACCAAGGTGATTAACCTGATTGTAAAGTAATAGAAAAAACAGATTGGGCTTAGTAACAGTAAAAAAGCATCTTGTGTACAAGTATATAATGTAATTGCTTCATCATGCATTTGGTTTTTAATGTAATGTAAGTAGGATGTTTCTGTTTTTGAATTGTTTTGTGAGGTTGAGGACCCAACTGGAACTCATGCTTTTTATTCTGATGACAATAATCTGTTGTTACATGTCTTCCAGACCCCCCAAAGCTTCTGTCAGTGTCAGTGAGTCCCTCTGCTGAGATAGTGGAGGGCAGTTCACTGACTCTGACCTGTAGCAGTGATGCTAACCCAGCAGCTAATTTCACCTGGTACAAGGAGAACCAAACACTGATTCATGGACCAGAAGGGACTTATCAGTTCACCTCCATCAGCTCTGAGGACAGAGGAACATATTACTGCAGGTCTGAGAATCAGCTTGGACAGTCAAACTCTTCAAGTGTGTCCATAGACGTCCAGTGTGAGTATTAGAAATCTCTTCAGTTCTGATGATGAAGTTGATAACACAGGTCATTAGTCTTAAATGTTGCTACTGTATATTGTCTACTCTTGTAATATCATATGTGTGTGCAGAGTTTGATTCATTTGTCATGTTGTTTTTCATGTGTGTTGTGTAATATAGATGTTTTCTTTCTCCTCCTCCTTTGGTGTCACTCTTGACTTGTGGTTGCAAAATCTCTACTGTGGCTATTTCTGAAAAACAGACTCTCAGACAAATATTGAAGACTTGTCTCTATTTTCCTCCAGATGGTCCAAAGCTTCTGTCAGTGTCAGTGAGTCCCTCTGCTGAGATAGTGGAGGGCAGTCCAGTGACTCTGACCTGTAGCAGTGATGCTAACCCAGCAGCTAATTACACCTGGTACAAGGAGAACCAAACACTGCTTCATGGACCAGAAGGGACTTATCAGTTCTCATCCATCCGCTCTGAGGACAGTGGGACATACTACTGCAGGTCTGAGAATCAGTATGGACAGATCAACTCTGAGCCTCTATTGGTGAATGTCCAGTGTAAGTAGAAAACTGCAACTAATCAGTCACAGTTACTGTACCTCCTATGATGGATGGATAGATAGACAGACATGCCTGCTGCATGTACATGTGGTACTGTTATCCCTGCTCTTCCCATCTGTTGCTGCATTGTCCAGTTGGACGTTCAGGCCTAAAAGCAAAAGCTCATGTTGTGTTTCTTTACATATTTTCAACAGATGGTCCAAAGCTTCTGTCAGTGTCAGTGAGTCCCTCTGCTGAGATAGTGGAGGGCAGTTCAGTGACTCTGACCTGTAGCAGTGATGCTAACCCAGCAGCTAATTACACCTGGTACAAGGAGAATGAAGAGTCACCAAAAGCTTCAGGACAGATCTTCACCATCACTGACATCAGACCTGAACACAGAGGAAAATATTACTGTGAAGCCCAGAACACAAGAGGACGTCATAACACCACCTCACATCTGACTGTTGTGGCAGGTTGTCTCTATTTACAGATTCACAGCTGTTATTTCTCATGTTATTTTGCACTTTACATGGAGCCCACCCAACTCAGGGTTTAGGATTAGGATTGTTTTTACATTGTGAGACATTTGACAATCCCCCTCCCTCCTCAAACTCAAACTTTACAATAGAAAATCCACAAATTCAATAATTCCTGTAAATTTCCAGTGTTTCATCTTGATAATTGTTTTCTAGATCCATTGAAACTTCCAGTAGCACTGACTGTCCCTGCTGTTTTTCTGGCCTTCATGCTCCTTCCTGCCTGGCTGTGGATTAGGTCAGCAGTTCATTTTCTCTGTAATTATATTTACCGTACTCTGCCTATGGACAAGATGATCAATTCCATGTCATGCGTTCAGTGTTTCATCAGTTTATTTGTGCTTTTATTGTCCTGTCAGAAGACGGAGGTCATTGGATCAACAGTGTGAGGCTGAGGGGGGGCCAGACAACAGTGCACAGGTGAGGAAGGAGAGTTCAGGTGCACCAGTACGAACAAAAACCTGCTGGTCAGACGTCAGAGTCACTGGTCACCTGAAAACTCCTCTGACAGACGTGTAATGTGCAGACTGTTTAGTGCAGACCCACATTAACCACATCCTCTGATCATTAGCACATCTCTGCTCTCATCCTTCCCTGTGTGCTCTCTTAAAGCTGGAAGGTAACGTGCAGCCTTTCAGACATGTCATGGAAATACTGTGGAAAAATCCTCTGAAGCAAAGACTGAATGTACTAATGTTCATTTATAAAGGAACAGGATTTATTTACAGGCAGAAGAAGAGTGAAGCTGGACTCTGACCAGGTTTAGCTGAAGGTGTAAAGGACAGTTGGACAGTTTTTCAAGTCTGATTGAAAACGATAACCAGGTGCCCACATTAAGACTGAAACATGTGTTTATGAAGCCATTCTCAGCCCTTCTCATTCTGTGTGAAAATGGATTCAAAGGTTTGTCTAATGTGCAGCTCTCGTCTAACTGGGACGACCAAAGCCTCATATTAGCCTCAGCTGGACTTTGGAACACATTTTGGTACAAACCAACTTTCATTTAAAAAGCATCTGGATGGAGTTTTTCCTGCTCAGTGAACAGGAGGAGTCATCTCAGAAAGTAAAACACTACAGTTTCATATCTGCACCTGAAAAATTGTGTCTTTTCCTTGAACAAATGAAACCGATGCTCCTGGTACAGGGTTAACTGGTTAAACTGGAGAACATGCAGCAACCCCTGCTGGTGAACTGTGGCCACTGCAACAACCTTACATCCCTGACATAAAGCAACACTCCACCTTTTACCTGCAAATGGTCATGTCATGCTACAGTGCAGTGAAAGTCTTAGTGATTTCCCAGAGTTACTCATGAGTTCTGTTTATCCAGAGTCTCAAACTCATGGAAAATGTCACAGTCTTCTCTGTTTGCTCTGCAGGTGGATCAACTTCACTACGCCAGCGTCCAATTCACCAGGAACCAGGAAGACCACATCTACGCCAACGTCAGCCCAGCTCAGCACCAAGCAGACAAGCAGGAGGGTGTAATTTACAGTACTGTCCTCAGCAGAGCCGGTTCTGACCCAAGGTGAGCAGCTGGACCATTCCTGTTACTGTTCAATGGAACATATACATCTGTCAGTGTCAACTTCTTCATTGACTTCTTCTTCTTTTGCCTAATATTGGAACATTTAATTTCCATACTCTCTGTAATTTGATCATTTCCTTCCCAGAACAAGACGTCCAGCAGCTGTGGAGGATCCATCCTCACTGTACAGCTCGGTGAACAAACGCTGCTGAGTGGGAACACACTGTGGCTCTGTGCTTTGGTATTGCTGCATGGACTTTTTAGCAGATGAGAAAAATTAGCCCAAACATTAGAAACACCTCTCAGTGTGATTCATCTTACTTACAAGATAGAGACTATTTTGTCTCACTTGGTAATTACGAGTCTGAGCGAACAAAAATTAAATGTGGGGTTCCTCAAGGGTCTATTCTTGGTCCTCTCTTATTCAATATTTACATGCTGCCCCTTGCTCTGATTACGGAATACTACAACATTGACTACCATACCTATGCAGATGACACCCAACTTTATATATCAGTATCATCTCATGATTATAGTCCTCTAATTTCATTATGTGAGTGTATTAATCAAGTCAAAGAATGGATGTGCCAGAATTTTCTCCAGCTCAATACAGACAAGTCAGAAGTGATTGTTTTTGGCCCCAAAAATGAAAGGTCAAAGGTCATTGCTCACCTTGACTCCATGTCATTGAAAGCTACAAATCAAGCCAGAAACCTTGGTGTAATCATTGACTCAGACCTGAATTTTAACAACCACATAAAATCCATCACTAAATCTTCCTATTACCACCTGAAAAACATTGCCAGAATAAAAGGTTTTCTGTCTAAACAAGATGCAGAAAAACTTGTTCATGCATTTATCTTCAGTAGGTTAGATTATTGTAATGGCTTGTTTACAGGTCTTAGCAAAGTCAATCAGGCAACTGCAGCTAATCCAGAATGCTGCTGCCAGAGTCCTTACAAACACCAAGAAACTGGACCATATCACACCAGTTCTTAGATCACTACACTGGCTTCCCGTTAGTCAAAGGATATAGTCCATCCATCCATGTTCTACTGCTTATCCGGGGCCGGGTCGCGGGGGCAGTAGCCGAATCAGGGATACCCAGACTTCCTTCTCCCTGGACACTTCCTCCAGCTCTTCCGGGGGGACACCGAGGCGTTCCCAGGCCAGCCGGGAGACATAGTCCCCCCAGCGTGTCCTGGGTCTTCCCCGGGGCCTCCTCCCGGTGGGACATGCCCGGAACACCTCCCCAGGAAGGCGCCCAGGAGGCATCGGAAACAGATGCCCGAGCCACCTCAACTGACTCCTCTCGATGTGGAGGAGCAGCGGCTCTACTCCAAGCTCCTCCCGGGTGACCGAGCTCCTCACCCTATCTCTAAGGGAGCGCCCGGCCACCCTGCGGAGGAAGCTCATTTCAGCCGCTTGTATCCGCGATCTCGTTCTCTCGGTCATGACCCAGAGCTCATGATCATAGGTCATAAGCCTCCATAAGGGGTTCAGTGACCCCTTATGGAGCGACAATTGAGGACCGTGACGTCGCCCGGTATGGCGAAGCCGGGGCCCCACCCTGGAGCCAGGCCTGGGGTTCGGGCTCGTAGGCGAGCGCCTGGTGGCTGGGTCTCCCCCCATGGGACCCAGCTGGGCAAAGCCCTAAAGAGTGACGTGGGGCCGTCCTTCTGTGGACCCAACACCCGCAGGAGGATCCATAAGGGGCCGGTGCATAGTGGATCGGGCAGTGGTCGAGGACGGGGACCTCAGCGACCCGATCCCTGGATGCTGAAACTGGCTCTAGGGACATGGAAAGGATATATTTTAAAATCTTATTGCTAGTCTATAAAGCACTAAATGGTTGTGGACCAAAATATATTCAAGATGTATTAGTTCCCTATGAGGTTTCCAGACCCCTCAGGTCATCTGGGACAGGTCTATTGTGTGTTCCCAGAACCAGAACCATACAAAGTGAAGCAGCATTCAGTTACTATGCTCCTCACTTGTGGAAAAAACTTCCTGAACACCTGAGGTCTGCTCAAACTGTCAGCTCATTCAAATCGGAACTGAAAACACTGTTGTTTACTGCTGCCTTCAAATAATTGTTCATCCTTGTTTTCTTAATGTGCTTTGACATCTTATTTTAATTTACTTTATTTTATTTAAATTTATTTTATTTTAAATATCTTTGTTTTTAAATGCTCTTTTCAATGCTTTTAATGTAATTATATGCCTTGTAAAGCACTTTGAATTGCGTAGTGTATGAATGGTGCTATACAAATAAATTTGCCTTGCCTTGCCTTGCCTAATTACGTGCGCACACAGAGAAAAGTCTACAAAATTCTCTGTCTCTTCTGTGCAGAATTCAGGTTTATATAGCTTGACAAGAAAGGGTGGACTCATATTCGAAAAGACCCCACATGTTTGTTCAGGTGTCCTCTATCGTTTTATCAGCAAACAAATTGTTGGCAGTTATGGCCTTTAAAACACAGGCCATTAAAACACTAAACCCCTAAAAACTAAAAATATGCATTCTTTAGCCCAACACGACCACCTGTTCCATGCTCTGTAAACCCCCCACAGCAGTAGGCTGGTTCAATAACTACCTGACAAACAGAACTCAGTCTGTGCAGATAAATAGTGTCCGGTCCACATCTCTAACAGTAATGAATGGAGTTCCCCAGGGATCAATTCTGGGTCCACTTCTTTTTGTTATTTACATAAATAATCATTTGTTGTTTGTAGGTGCAGTAGCTCCAATCAAATGTTCTTTGTCACATCACAGCTGTTCTGGCAGCAAAAGCCAATGAAGTCTGTTCAGAACATTCACTTCTCACTGGAAGCATCAACTTTCAAACCATGTCCAGTGGATAATTGAACACACTGGAATTAATCCCAGTGTCACAGCAAGTTTTGCAGTGTCTGATTCAAAGGAACAGTCAGTAACTCCATCATCATTTCAGTTCCCTCTCACTGCTGCAGAGGGCGACAGTGAGCACAGTGGTTTCATTTCAGCCTCAAACTAATCATTTGTGGGTTTATTGTTCACAATAGAGTTTTATTCACTAACTACAGAGACTAATATAGAAAGAGACAGCTTTCACTGTCATGTGTGTTCATCTTTATGCTGTACATTTCAATTTGTTGGGGTCGCTCATGGAAGCAGAACAGATTGAGGCTGAATAAATGTGAAGCTTCGTTATTTTAACACCTTTGTTCAAATGAGGCGACTTGTTTTGAAGAGTCTGATGTCATTGCAGTTCATCAAAGATGTTGGTCACCAGTGTGAACTATTGACACTTCCTGAACATGGTCTCCAGCTGTGATGTTTGAAGAATTAAATGTCCAGGGTCTCCATAACTTAAAGTGCAAAGAGCTTCAGTCATTAAATGTGAGAATAAAGCAGCCAAAGTAAATGTAGATGTGACTCAACAATCAGTGGTGGATGGGAAATGTTGTTTCATGGTCCAGGTTCAGTGTCTCTGATGTTTCACTGCCCTCTGGTGGCTAATCTTCAGAGCTACAGGTTCAGGCTTCATCCCTCTGAGCGCTGCCCCCACTGTCTGCTTTAAAGGCTCAGTTCACCCAAATGAAACAAACCAAACTGATTTTCTCTCTTCCCCCCAGTGTTATCGAACCATGCAGAGAGTTTTCTCACACTGTGAGAGTATTTTTTGAATGGTGAGTGTCTGACTTTCTGTGTTTACCCCCAGTTGACACCATTCATCAGTGTGTCTCCAAAGCAGCTGCTACCAGTCCAGTGGATGATGTGTGTTAAATGTTGTTTGGTTCACTCACTCATCCTCTGCAGTGATACTGAGTCAATGCACCATTCACTTTCATCAGTTTTTTTTTTCTTCAGTCAGCAAATGTGAGAATAAAGCAGCCAAAGTAAATGTAGATGTGGCTCAACAATCATTGGTGGATGAGAAATGTTGTTTCATGGTCCTGGTTCAGTGTCTCTGATGTTTCACTGCCCTCTGGTGGTGAAGCTTCAGAGCTGCGGGTTCAGGCTTCATCCCTCTGAGTGCTGCCCCCACTGTCTGTTTGTCTGTTTTAAATTCAGTTCAATTTTAATTCAGTTCAATTTATCTGTATAGCATCAAATCACAATAGAATCATCTCAAGGCACTTTACAAAAAAAAAACAAAAAAAAAAAACAAATTCCTTATGAGCAGCACTTGGCGACAGTGGAGAGGAAAACTCCCATTAATGGAAGAAAAAACCTCCAGCAGAACTGGGCTCAGTTTGGGCGGCCATCTGCCTCGACCGGTTGGGCTGAGTGGATAGAGGAGAGAGAAAAGAACAGCAACAATAAACAACAAATAGACACTGAAGGTTGGTGGGACCAGTAACTGCACATCAGTGATATACAGCTCCAGTACCAGGGACACCTGCAGAAGGTAGAAAGAAAAAGAGAGATAGAGGGAGAGAGCACAAGGTTAGTGACATTCAATGGTGGAATATACATGTGAGCGGGGAGGAGAGGAAGAGAGGGGAAGGGAAGGGAGGGAAGGGGTAAGGGTCCTTGGGCAGTCTAGGCCTATAGCAGCATAACGAAGGGATGGTTCAGGGTTGCCTGAAGCCAGCCCTAACTATACGCTTTGTCAAAGAGGAAGGTTTTAAGTCTAGCCTTAAAAATATAGAGAGTGTCTGCCTCCTGAACCCAGACTGGGAGCTGGTTCCACAGGAGAGGAGCTTTATAGCTAAAGGCTCTGCCTCCTATTCTGCTTTTGGAAACTATGGGAACCACAAGTAGACCTGCACTCTGAGAGTGAAGTGCTCTATTGGGATAATATGGTACTGTGAGGTCTTTAAGGTATGAAGGAGCTTGATCAAGAAGGGATTTGTATGTGGGAAGAAATATTTGAAATTCTATTCTGTATTTTACAGGGAGCCAATGAAGAGAATCTAATATAGGAGAAATATGAGCTCTCTTTCTAGTTTCCGTCAGGACTCTGGCTGCAGCATTCTTGATTAACTGGAGGCTTTTTATGGAGATACTGGGACATCCAGATAGTAAAGAGTTACAATAATCTAGCCTTGAGGTAAGAAATGCATGGACTAGTATTTCTGCATCATTTTGAGACAGGATGTTCCCATTTTTGGCAATGTTACGCAGGTGAAAGAATGCAGTTCTAGGGATTTGTTTTATTTTAGTTAAAAGACATGTCCTGGTCAAAAATAACTCAAAGGTTTTTCACAGTAGTGCTAGAGGACAGGGCTATACCATCTAGTAGTACCCATAATTTCACAAAAACAACTTCTGTTTTCTCTGAATTTAAAAGTAGAACATTACTGGTCATCCAGACCTTTATGTCAGTTAGACATGCTTGAAGTCTAGATACCTGGTGTGTGTTATCAGCTTTCATAGATAGATACAGCTGAGTGTCATCTGCATAGCAGTGGTAATTAATTGAGTGCTTCCTAATAACATTGCCTAAAGGAAGCATCTACAAGGTGAACAGAATTGATCCTAGCACAGAACCTTGTGGAACTCCATAACTAACTTTTGTGCGTGTGGGAGGTTCATCCTGTACATGAACAAAGTGGAATCTGTCCGATGAATAGGATTGGAACCATTTTAATGCTTTTCCTCTGATACCAATCACATGCTCCAGTCTCTCTAATAAGATGCTGTGGTCAATAGTGTCAAATGCAGCACTAAGGTCTAGCGGGAAAAGTATAGAAACGAGTCTATTGTCTGAGGCTAGGAGAAGATCATTGGTGACTTTTAAAAGTGCTGTTTGTGTACTATGATGTGCTCTAAATCCTGATTGAAAAAACAATGATATTTTCTCTTGTTCCATCTGGTTGTGTAGATATTTTGGGTTTTTGCCCACCTGTATTTCAAAGACCAAAAGGGTTTTGGTGTTTGTGAACTGAACCTTTAGTGCAAGGCGGCTCTAAAAACGTTGAGACACGCTGTATATACTGCATCATAGAGGCAAATAATAAAAAGTAAAATACAGTTTTCTAAGTCTGTAATGTTTTTTTCTCTATTGTTTATACCATAAGAAATGGTCTTAAGTATTTTTGTAATACTCATTTTGACCACAGAGTAGCGCCACTACACCATGTTGTACATAGGCTGAACAGTGATTGTCTCACTATGAGCCTTCAGGTTTTCTTCCAGGTGAATGTTAATTTCTCTATACTTTGTAAACACAAGCTAATAGAGAAGTATTTTAAGCCACCTACTGAAACCCTCAGTAAAGTTCTGTAATTACTAACATAACATTTTCATCGCTTCCTTCTGCCTTTGACCTAAAACACCACAGGTGAGCTGACCTTTGAACTCTGACACCAGAGTGACACCGTCCTCTCCTCCTCTTTTCTGTTGCTGTAACTTACACTGACAGAAGCATCTGTGCAGTCAAAGGATCATCAGTGGACATTTCTTGTACTTACAACATTTATTAAAAAGACATTCAGTCTAAATTCTGGTTCAGTCCTGAACGTAGTGGTCGTTGGCAGAGTCCCTCACAGCCTGAGAGAGAGAGACTCAGCCCAGTATGTAAATCTGCACTGTAAATCATTAAGTAATGACACAACAGTCACTAAACATAGAATTGTCAGATCATGCAGTAGGCTGGTTCAATAAAAAGAACTGTCTGCGCAGGTAAATGGTGTCCAGTCCACATCTCTAACATTAATGAACGAGGTTCCACAGGGATCAATTCTGGGTCCACTTCTTTTTGTTATTTACATAACTAATCATTTGTTATTTGTAGGTGCAGTAGCTCCATTCAAATGTTCCCTGTCACATCACAGCTGTTCTGGCAGAAAAAGCCAGTGAAGTCTGTTCAGAACATTCACTTCTCACATCAACTTTCAAACCATGTCCAGTGGATAATTGAACATACTGGAATTAATCCCAGTGTCACAGCAAGTTTTGCAGTGTCTGATTCAAAGGAACAGTCAGTAACGCCAACATCATTTCAGTTCCCTCTCACTGCTGCAGAGGGCGACAGTGAGCACAGTGGTTTCATTTCAGCCTCAAACTAATCATTTGTGGGTTTATTGTTCACACTAGAGTTTTATTCACTAACTACAGAGACTAATATAGAAAGAGACAGCTTTCACTGTCATGTGTGTTCATCTTTATGCTGTACATTTCAATTTGTTGGGGTGGCTCATGGAAGCAGAACAGATGGAGGTTGAATAAATGTGAAGCTTCGTTATTTTAACACCTTTGTTCAACTGAGGCAACTTGTTTTGAAGAGTCTGATGTCATTGCAGTTCATCAAAGATGTTGGTCACCAGTGTGAACTATTGACACTTCCTGAACATGGTCTCCAGCTGTGATGTTTGAAGAATTAAATGTCCAGGGTCTCCTTAACTTAAAGTGCAAAGAGCTTCAGTCATTAAATGTGAGAATAAAGCAGCCAAAGTAAATGTAGATGTGACTCAACAATCAGTGGTGGATGGGAAATGTTGTTTCATGGTCCTGGTTCAGTGTCTCTGATGTTTCACTGCCCTCTGGTGGTGAAGCTTCAGAGCTGCAGGTTCAGGCTTCATCCCTCTGAGTGCTGCCCCCACTGTCTGCTTTAAAGGCTCAGTTCACCCAAATGAAACAAACCAAACTGATTTTCTCTCTTCCCCCCAGTTATCAAACCATGCAGAGAGTTTCTCATCCTCTGCAGTGATACTGAGTCAATGCACCATTTATTTACATTAGATTTTTCTGTTTTTCTTATTTAACCTATTAAAAAATCATGTTTTTGTTCCAGTTTTGTTACTAACAGAGCACATAACTCATCTCTCTGTGTCTCTATAAAGTTTATTAACATTTTAAAGTTTGCAGACCAACACAACTTTGTTCTAACTTCAGTCTTTACTGACCTGTGGCTCATTGTGCATATTAATGATGTGAAGAGGAAGGAAGTCTCATCAGCGTCATTTGTCGTCTGCTTTGTAAAGACAGAGGAGAGGCATCTTTAGAGACAACCTGCTTCTCTAATGTGAGTAGAGTCGTTTATGGACATGACTGAAATACGTCCTGTGTACATTTATTTACCTGCTGACATGTTTTATTGTCTCTGAAGTCCCACAGACTGATGACAGGAGCAGCTATGAGTTTAACAGCAGCAGCCAGTGGATTTGTCGTCTTCCTTCTCTCTGTGTCAGGTACTGTAGATCTACATTGACATTGGCTGCAAGAAGTGACAGGAATGTGGGGAAATGTGGGATTTGTAAAGTTGCAATGAAGCTGAGTTTGTTGGACTGTATGTGGAAATAAGTGGATGAGAGGTTTGTGAAAGACAAAGCTTTCTGAAACCCTGTACTCATTGGTTTGATGGACATTTGGTGTAAATGTCCAGTTGAAAGTGGAGCAGACTTTTTGCTGCTGACAGACTGAGAGCTGCAGCCTTTTCTATGTTCAATACTGCTCAGTTTGATTAGTAACACATTTATTATACAGCACTTAGTCAAAGCAGCCTGAAGTAGGAAATCAATGAATGAACATGACCGATCAGCACTTTTCTAGGTTTGATGTCTGGACTGATGCAGTATGATGCAAACATTTCAAACCCTACAACACTAAACACTCTCTTCTGTTTCTGTTGGGGCTTTTTTGATGACATGTTGATTCATGTTACAGGGCTGATGTCCTCAGATCAGTTTTACGTTTCATTGGAAACTGAATTGCTTTGTACCAGTAACAACAGTTGGAATATTATGGATGAAAAACATGTGATTCTTAGATGAATAGTGACTTTCTCTTGAACATTTCCTCATAAAGGAACAAAACTTGGGCGTTGCAGCAGCTCTGAAGCCTGTTGTTGACCAGTCATTTCTGTCTGTGGCTGCTTTTAACTCAGTCAAGTTGCACTTTGACCATGGAAACTGGTTTCACACCAGAATATGTGTGAATATGTTCTCTCTGCTCATGTTTCTTCATTTGTCTGTGGTTTTGACAGTGAGCTCAGCATCAGTGTGACACCAGAGTGAACAATGAGGAAACAAAAACAGCTCAGACTCTCTAATGATCTTTTTTCCTGTTGTCCTGGTCAGTAAAGCGGCATTTAAGTTCACAGAGCCACTGCTTTCTTAATTCTTCACTGCACTTGCAGAGTGTGTGATGTCCCCTCAGTGCACATAGAGATTAACTACAGAGCATGTGAACATCTTCCTTTGCATTGACTGGATGTTACTGAGCCAACACTTCCTCTTGTTAGTCCAGAGTGACCCTGCTGCTCTGTCCTGCCTCCTTGTGTCGTCCTTTGGTACCTCAGCCGTTCATTATTCTGTGGATGTTGTTCCTGCCACTTGGGACTCTGTTTACCCTGTACAGTCCTGGACTCTGTTTGAACCCTGGTCCCCCCTCCAGGACTCTAGTGTCATGTGTCAGGTTGGTGTACAGTACATTCAGAAAGTCTTCAGACGTCCTTCCCTTTTTTAAATTTGATGTTGCAGCCTGATGCTACAATAGTTTCAAATCATTTTATCTCATGACTCTACACTCAGTACCACTTAATGACAACATCAATATGTTTGGAAATTAAATTCAAAAGGAAAAACTGTAATATCACATTTCCATAAGTATTCAGACCCTTTACTCAGGACTTAGTTGAAGCAGCTTTAGCAGCAATAGCAGCCTCCAGTCTTTTTGGGTATGAGCCAACAACCTTTGCACACCTGGACTGGGGGTTTTCCTGCCATTCTTCTTTGCAAATCCTCTGAAGCTCAGTCAGGTTGGATGGGGACCGTAGGTGAACAACCATTTTCAGGTCTCTCCAGAGATGTTGGACAGGGTTCAAGTCAGGGCTCTGGCTGGGCCACTCTGGGACATTCACAGAGTTGTCCCTAAGCCTCTTCCTGTGTTGTCTTGGCTGTGTGCTGAGGGTCGTTGTCATGTTGGAAGGTGAACCTTCAGCCCAGTCTGAGGTCCTGAGAGCTGAAGAACAGGTTTTCATTGAGGATGTCTCTGTACTTTGCTCCATTCAGCTTTGCCTCAACCCCGACCAGTCTCCCAGTCCCTGAATGAAACCCTTCCTACATCTGATCACCTGATAAATGTCTATATTCTACATCAGCTGTGGTTCTATTGAGGCCTGATGATTAACTACAGATAATGAAGGATTTTGAACCTTGTACAAGTTACTTTTCCCCCAGATCATATTGGTGCTATGATACAATTTGTCTGATTAACTGAAGTTACTAATTTGATGATGTTTGCTGATGTGCTCTGTGTTACAGTGGTGCAGGCTCAGGATGGCTGGGGAGTGACTTACACTGCTACTGACATCTGTGCCATAAAAGGATCAACAGTGAACATACGCTGCACCTACAGATACCCATCCAAGATAGAAGGACGTGTTACTGTGGTTGAAGAAACATTGTGGTTTGCTAAAGTCAGTGATTATGAACCAGTGGATCTGAGAATAGCCTCAGAGTATTCAGGTCATGTTCAGTATCAGTGTGAAGATAAAACCTGCACTCTGACAATCAGAGACCTGAGAGAGACAGACTCAGCTCAGTACAAGTTCAGGTTCATCACAAACCAACCAGGAGGAAGCTACACTGGTTCACCTGGAGTCACTTTGTCTGTCAAAGGTAACAGCTTCATTTTTTCATGTTTTGGTTCCAGATCTTCAAGATCAAGAAAATATCCTGTAATGATGAAGTTTATGATTCTGTATCAATGTTTGATGATGAAAATCTGAGCTCAGAGCTCCAGTTCATGTCTCCTACTAATGACTCCTGATTCAACCTCCAGTCACTTGATTAAAAAGTGGTCATGCTGTATAGTCGACTGTGTCTCAGTTAAATGATGGTTGTTGGTGTAGGATGTGACTGAACTTTCTCCAGACTGGGTTTGTTCTGGTGTCACTGTGTGGGCTGCTCCTGTCAGCCTTCAGCTCCATTTGCTGAGTGAAGACCATTAGATGTGACTGAAAGCTCAGGGTCATTAGTCAAAGTATCTCTGAATAGATTTTCTTCACCAGGGGACAAAAATGAACATCCATGCACAGATACTGTAAATGTTTTTGGATATTTGCACACGTGTTTGAATAGAAACTATTTTTCTGTTCTGTCGTCACAAATCCAGCTTTGCAGGTGCAGGTCAGTGACACAAATGAGCTGCGGTGTCACAGCAGTTGTGGTCTACCTGATGGTCCTTCATACATTTGGTACAAGAATGGACAGAAGGTTCATGGGGAACCACCAAATTATTCAGGGAACATTGATGGTGCAGACAGCTACTCCTGTGCTCTGAAAGGACGTGAGGATTCCCCCTCTCCTCCAGTGTGTGAGTTGACTTCAGTCTTCCACCAACATATCACCACCTGGTGGCACATTGAACCAACTGCACTGTCCATGTCTGCATGTTATAAAGTGAATGACCATGTTTACTCTGTTTATATTAATAGTGTGTTGCCTTGAACATTACAGGAGCAGTTCTGTTCTCAGTGACTCAACAACAGACAGACTGGTCTGTATTACTGCAGTGGAAGATGTCAGTGGAACAGTTCTGTTTAAAAATGGTTTATCTTTCAGGTGTCAAAGGTCAAAACTGCAACAGAGTGACTTACACTGACAGAAGCATCTGTGCATTCAAAGGATCATCAGTGGACATTTCTTGTACTTACAACAGTCATGATAAAGACATTAGGTCTAAATTCTGGTTCAGTCCTGAACGTAGTGGTCGTTGGCAGAGTCCCTCACAGCCTGAGGACCTTAGTGAAGACTCCCAGTTTGCAGGTCGTGTTCAGGTCCTTGACCCAGAGACAGGACGCTCCACTCTGAGAATCACTGACCTGAGAGAGACAGATTCAGCCCAGTATCACTTCACATTCAAAACACCAGGCTTTGAATGGAGGAGTAGTTTACCTGGTACAACTCTGACTGTCACAGGTGCTGATCAACACACACTGATGTTATATATGTGAACACAGAACAGTAGTGAATGTGACATGGAGCTGTTATGTACAACTGATAGAGACTTCATGGTTCTGAGCACTCAGTCCTTTAAATGTTTGTCAGAGACTAAGTCACACATGCTCCACAGTTTGTCACTGATGCATTTTAAAAACTAAATATGAACCTTATCAGTTATTTGAACTTGTGTCTGTACCTGTGATCCTTGTATTTAATACTCAACAAATATGTCTCTTTTTTCTTCAAAGATCCAGATCTACAGGTGGTAGTGAAGAGATCTCTTTCATGGTCATACGTGAAGTGTCGCAGCAGTTGTTTTCTACCTGAACATGTTTCCTACATCTGGTACCTGAATGGAAAGATGATTCCTATAGAAACATCAGATCATTCAGGAATCTTTCATATTACAGACAGCTACTCCTGTGCTCTGAAAGGACGTGAGGATTTCCCCTCTCCTCCAGTGTGTGAGTTTACTCCACAGTCTTCCACCAACATATCACCACATGGTGGAGCCTATAACTCACTGTCCTGTACTTTACATGTGAGTTAAACTTTACTGGGATAAAATCTTATCACTGATGGGCCATGAGAACTGGAGACTTGCTGCATGTCCTTAACTCTGTTCTTCATGCGCTCAGTCGTCCATCACTGTCTCCTGACTCTCAGGTTTATATGTCAGAACCTCCTGAGTCCACAAAGTCTTTCCCATAGTTTATATTTTTATTACAGAAATGTTGCTTCAGCACATGAACAGTATCAGATGGATGATGATGGTAAAAGACAAATGACTGGTCAGATGTTTATCACATTATGAGACAGAGAAAATATTAGAAAGTTAGCACAGACATGCTAATACCTGGAGAGTGAGTTTGCTCTAATTTCCTGCTTTGCATTAAAAATACAAGAAGCAGATTGTGTCTTGTACTTTTAATAATGTGTTTGATATGAACGCCCTCTTTCCAACACAAACACAGAAACATATAATAAAGGTGTTCACAGTGATATTGTCTTTATTTCTCAGGTGCCAATGGTCAAAGCTGCAACAGAGTGACTTACACTGACAGAAGCATCTGTGCATTCAAAGGATCATCAGTGGACATTTCTTGTACTTACAACAGTCATGATAAAGACATTCAGTCTAAATTCTGGTTCAGTCCTGAACGTAGTGGTCGTTGGCAGAATCTCTCACAGCCTGAGGACCTTAGTGAAGACTCCCAGTTTGCAGGTCGTGTTCAGGTCCTTGACCCAGAGACAGGACGCTCCACTCTGAGAATCACTGACCTGAGAGAGACAGATTCAGCCCAGTATCACTTCACATTCAAAACACCAGGCTTTGAATGGAGGAGTAGTTTACCTGGTACAACTCTGACTGTCACAGGTGCTGATCAACACAATCATTCATTGTGTAATTCATCATTTTCACTAACTGATTATTTATACCTGTGTGTTTTTACTGTTAACCAGTGACACTGTTGGTTCCTTGTCACATGTCCAGCAGCTCTGCAGGTGCAGGTGACCAGAGTAACAGTCCTCCAGTCTTATACTGAGGCAGAGCTGAAGTGTCTCAGCAGTGACAGTCCAGCTGGTGGTCTCACATACGTTTGGTTTCAAAATGGACAGAAAGTCCCAGATGTTGAATCAGCCTCTTATAAAGGCCGGTTTGGTCCTGGAGACAACATCTCATGTGCTTTAAAAGAACACGAGGCTTGTCCTTCTCCTCCAGTGTGTGAGTTTCTGTCTCTGTATGTGGAACCTGACTAACATGACAGCAACACTTTTCAATATGAGTGGATCTGCAGTGAAGCTGCCACTAAACATTTTGTGTTGAGTTTGTATATTTGGTCAGTTATTGCACTAAAGGAATCAGTCCTCATGTTTTCTTATTGATTTGATCTGCTCCAGATGGTCCAAAGCTTCTGTCAGTGTCAGTGAGTCCCTCTGCTGAGATAGTGGAGGGCAGTCCAGTGACTCTGACCTGTAGCAGTGATGCTAACCCAGCAGCTAATTACACCTGGTACAAGGAGAACCAAACACTGATTCATGGACCAGAAGGGACTTATCAGTTCACCTCCATCAGCTCTGAGGACAGAGGAACATATTACTGCAGGTCTGAGAATCAGCTTGGACAGTCAAACTCTTCAAGTGTGTCCATAGACGTCCAGTGTGAGTATTAGAAATCACTTCAGTTCTGATGATGAAGTTGATAACACAGGTCATTAGTCTTAAATGTTGCTACTGTATATTGTCTACTCTTGTAATATCATATGTGTGTGCAGAGTTTGATTCATTTGTCATGTTGTTTTTCATGTGTGTTGTGTAATATAGATGTTTTCTTTCTGCTCCTCCTTTGGTGTCACTCTTGACTTGTGGTTGCAAAATCTCTACTTTGGCTATTTCTGAAAAACAGACTCTCAGACAAATATTGAAGACTTGTCTCTATTTTCCTCCAGATGCTCCAAAGCTTCTGTCAGTGTCAGTGAGTCCCTCTGCTGAGATAGTGGAGGGCAGTTCAGTGACTCTGACCTGTAGCAGTGATGCTAACCCAGCAGCTAATTACACCTGGTACAAGGAGAATGAAGAGTCACCAAAAGCTTCAGGACAGATCTTCACCATCACTGATATCAGACCTGAACAGAGTGGGAAATATTACTGTGAAGCCCAGAACACAAGAGGACGTCATAACACCACCTTATATCTGACTGTAGGTGAGTTAAGCAGACTGACACATTCTCACACACCTGCACCAGAACTCAGCAACAAAGAAAAAACCCCAAACCTTCACGTGAATGAAAATAAGTCTGAGGATTTCCAGACTGTTTTTCTATATCTATGTTGAGGGAGGAACCTCCATCATGTTGCAAAAGGATGACCTGATAAACAGACAGTATCAGTTGACAAGTGATTGATCACTCTGATGTAGATCTCCTGTCTGTTGGGGTCCAGTTCCAGGTCAGTCACTAAGAATCATGAATATCATCTGGTTGACTCTGGTGGTCCTGATGCTGATTCCTCTGCTTGTCTTGATTCTCTGGATGAGGTAAAACCAAAAATCCATCAGTTCCATCACTGCTCTTTTATTTCCTTCTTCAGACGTCCTTTAGTCTTAAAGTCATGAATTCCAGTTTGTTCACTTTCACATTTGTTGTTGTTGGATTCAATCCAGGAAGAAGAAAACTTTGTGTTTCAAAGCTGAACTGAAGGAACCTGTAGAGATGACAGAGGTGACAGGCTCTATTGACAACATGTCCACAACAATATGGTTCAAAGAAATCAGTCTGTAAATGCACTGGGACACATTTTCTTATTGATCTGAGGTCATGAAGTGAATTTCAATTTCCAGTCACATGAGCTGAGTAGGAACCAGTAATGTCTTTGTCCTTTACACAATCTCAGCTCATCATTTTGATTGAAATGTTAAATACGTGTTCAGGTTCATGAATGAGGCTCCATCTTTTCCTCTCTCTCCATCAGTTTGACTCTGAGCCTGTTTATCAGAACATCTCAGCCTTGACGCCCGTCGCTGCAGCTCAGACAGACGACTCATAGGAGCAGGAAGACCTGGTGTGAAGTCCAGTCTGGTTAGAGCCTCATGTACGGTCATACAAATAGACTGGTTGTGTAAATACAGATATTTGAGCATTGATTTAGTTAGAGTGCAGTGCTGGGGGGAGTCCTGACCTTTGACAGTGTTACTGAGGCAGGTGTTAGAATAAAAGAGTTTAAAACTGGGTGGTCTCAAACCACCGTGGGGGTAAAACAGCCTCAGAGTCTGCAGGCGGGACACTTGAGGGGTTTATTGGCAAAATGTAATCTTTTAAAGATTTGATTTTCTTTACATCTACCAAAATAAAGAAATACATCAGTGAAGGTGTTTGTGGAGTCCTTGGTTTTGTGGCTGGTTTTGGACTCATGGGAGGAGCAACGCTTTTCATAATTGTGCTGTCAGGTGCTTCCTGGGTGTTTGGAAGGTTGGTATTTCCAGGCTGTGGAACAGGTTCATTTTTCTGATTGACAGACAAAACAAACTAATATTGAAATGATATACAACAGAGTGGGCCTCAGATAATGGTTATGTATAATATGTGTTTGAGATATGGGTTTAAATGTGAGTCCTTTAATTTGTAGAAAACTGATATTTTCTCTGTCAGAGAGAAGATGTTATAAATGTAAATATGACAGGACAACAAATATGTGGAGAAAAGCAAAGGTGCAAACTTACTGTGAACTCAAAATGATGGATTTTTAATGGATGACAGAAAAGCCAAAGATTGTATCAACATCAACAAATACAATACCTTTACATTGGAAATCTGCTTTTGTTTTGCCCCTATTGAAGGGTGGTGACCCCACCAACATGAACATCTACAGGCCCATTTCCAAACTTTCTGTTTTGACAAAAGTACTGGAGTCACTGCTAAGCTATCAACTTAAAGATTATCTATCTACAAACATTTTGGATAATTCTCAGTCCGGTTTTTTGAAAGGTCAAAGTACAATCACAGCTGCTTTAAAATTTCTGAATGTTCTCAGTGATGCCCTGGACAATAAACAGCATTGTGCAGCTCTGTTTATAGATCTGTCCAAAGCTTTTGACACAGTAGATCATTCAGTACTGACACAACAGTTACCATTCATAGGATTGTCAGAGCATGCAGTAGGCTGGTTTAAATAAATAGAACTCAGTCTGTGCTGGTAAAAAGTGTCCGGTCCACATCTCTAACAGTAATGAATGGAGTTCCATAGGGATCAATTCTGGGTCCACTTCTTCTCATTATTTACATAAACAATGTTTGGGTCATCTGCTTTCTTATCTTCAGGCTTACATTAAAAAGAAAACTACAAATGGCTTCAGTTTTCTATCACAGGATTTCTACTTACTTTCTGTTCCCAGATTTTGGACAAAATTATGGAAGAAGGCCTTTCATCATGCTGCTCCTTTGGCCTGGAATAAGCCCTAGGATGTTTTCAGACTAAATAGTTTTAAAGAACTGCTCTAAAGCTTTGAAAAATCATATAACATTTGCACTTTTTTCTTCCCCCCAGTGTTATCAAACCATGCAGAGAGTTTTCTCACATTGTGAGTATTTTTAAATGGTGAGTGTCTTACTTTCTTTTTTCCTGCAGTTGACTCCATTCATCAGTGTGTGTCCAAAGCAGCTGGTACCAGTCCAGTGGATGATGTGTGTTACATGTTGATGTTTGGTTCACTCCTCTGCAGTGATACTGAGTCAATGTACCATCCACTTTCATCAGCTTTTTTCTTTAGTCATTAAATGTGAGAATAAAGCAGCCAAAGTAAATGTAGATGTGACTCAACAATCAGTGGTGGATGGGAAATGTTGTTTCATGGTCCTGGTTCAGTGTCTGATGTTTCACTGCCCTCTGGTGGTGAAGCTGAAGCTTCAGAGCTGTAGGTTCAGGCTTCATCCCTCTGAGTGCTGCCCCCACTGTCTGCTTTAAATTCAATTCAATTTTAATTCAGTTCAATTTACTTGTATAGCGCCAAATCACAATAAAATCATCTCAAGGCACTTTACAAAAAAAAAAAAAAAAAACCCAACAAATCCCTTATGAGCAGCACTTGGTGACAGTGGAGAAGAAAAACTCCCATTAATGGAAGAAAAAACCTCCAGCACCCCTCCGGTTGGGGTGAGTGGATAGAGGAGAGAGAAAAGAAAAGCAACAATAAACAAATAGACACTGCAGGTTGGTGGGACCAGTAACTGGGGGGGGGGGGGGGTGATAGGGGAGCTCAGTCACAAGGAAGGTTTTAAGTCTAGCCAGAGTGTCTACAGAGTGTCTGCCTCCTGAACCCAGACTGGGAGCTGGTTCCACAGGAGAGGAGCTTGATAGCTAAAGGCTCTGCCTCCTATTCTGCTTTTGGAAACCCTGGGAACCACAAGTAGACCTTCAATCTGAGAGCGAAGTGCTCTATTGGGATAATATGGTACAATGAGGTCCTTAAGATATGATGGCGCTAGATCAAGAAGGGATTTGTATGTGAGAAGAAGTGTTTTAAATTCTATTCTGTATTTTACAGGGAGCCAATGAAGAGAAACTAATATAGGAGAAAAACAGTATGATCTCTCTTTCTAGTTTCTGTCAGGACTCTGGCTGCAGCATTCTGGATTAACTGGAGGCTTTTTATGGAGATACTGGGACATGCAGATAGTAAAGAGTTACAGTAATCTAGCCTTGAGGTAAGAAATGCATGGACTAGTTTTTCTGCATCATTTTTAGACAGGATGTTCCCACTTTTGGCAATATTGTGCAAGTGAAAGAAGGCAATTCTAGGGATTTGTTTTATGTGTGAGTTAAAAGACATGTCCTGGTCAAAAATAACTCCAAGGTTTTTCACAGTAGTGCTGGAGGCCAAGACTAATGCCATCTAAAAACAATTTCTGAGGCTTTTAGGCCCCAAAACAATAACTTCTGTTTTCTCTGAATTTAAAAGTAGAACATTACTGATCATCCAGGCCTTTATGTCAGTTAGACATGCTTGAAGTCTAGTCATACCTTAAAGTCTAGGCCCATACCTTAAAGACCTCATAGTACCATATTATCCCAATAGACCACTTCACTCTCAGAGTGCAGGCCTACTTGTGGTTCCCAGAGTTCTCAAAAGCAGAATGGGAGGCAGAGCCTTTAGCTATCAAGCTCCTCTCCTGTGGAACCAGCTCTCAGCCTGGGTTCAGGAGGCAGACACTCTCTGTACTTTTAAGGCTAGACTTAAAACCTTCCTCTTTGACAAAGCATATAGTTAGGGCTGGCTTCAGGCAACCCTGAACCATCCCTTAGTTAGTTATGCTGCTATAGGCCTAGACTGCCCGAGGACCATCGGTGCACTGAGCTCCCCTACCCTACCCCCCCCCCCCCCCTCTCCCACCTCATGTATATTCCACCATTGAATGTTACTAACCTTGTGCTCTCTCCCTCCCTCTCTCTCTCTCTCTCTGTACCTTCTGCAGGTGTCCCTGGTCCTGGAGCTGTTTATCGCTGATGTGCAGTTACTGGCCCCACCAACTTGCAGTGTCTATTTGTTGTTTATTGTTGCTGTTCTTTTCTCTCTGCTCTATCCACTCACCCCAACCAGTCAAGGCAGATGGCCGCCCAAACTGAGCCCGGTTCTGCTGGAGGTTTTTTTTTTTTTCTTCCATTAAAGGGAGTTTTTTCCTCTCCACTGTCGCCAAGTGCTTGCTCATAAGGGAATTGTTGGGTTCTTAGTTTTAGTTTTTGTAAAGTGCCTTGAGATGATTTGTATTGTGATTTGGCGCTATACAAATAAAATTGAATTGAATTGAATAGATAACTGGTGTGTGTTATCAGCTTTCATAGATAGTGTCATGATTTGTGTATCAAATTGTATGGATCGCAACCTCGTCTAACACAAGTGCCCAGGACACAGAAGCAGATTACACCAAAGTTTATTAAATGCGCAGAGCAATATCTGACGTATATGGGTCCCTCTGGGGCCTACCAGAGGCCGGGCTCTCTCCAGACTCAGAAAACAGGAAACAGGAGAAAACCAGGTTAATGAAGGAGTGACACAAAAACAAAGCAAACAGTGTTCGCACCCGAGCCTCCTCCGGAGTGAGAGCACATTAGGTACCTATATAATGACGACAACAGTCAACAGGTAATCCACAATAGAGAAAGCGTCCCCCACGTCGAGTCTATTCCTCTTCGTGGTAATCACAGTCAAGAGTTAGCTCATCCGAGCTATAACCGTGAAGCGACAGGAAAAGGTCACTTGCCGTAAGCAATTGATTCCTCCGATCTAAGTGTGGCGTGAGGGTAAAATTAATAAACCTATAAATGAAACAAATCAACAACGCCACCCGGGGGAAAACCCCAGGAACCCAAAAAGAAACACTCTTGAACAGATCAAAAGAGGAACCGCGCTAGGGACGAACACAAAAGAGAGACGTGATGCCCTAATTACCAAACAAAACCAATTTTATTTTAATACAATTAGCTAAAACACAATAGGCCTCTAAGATAAAATAGGACTAATGATAAAATAACCCACAACCAGTAATACCTCAAACATAATAACAACAAAACTGATTAATAATCAAACACACCCGCGCCAATAGGGCACACAACACAAACCATGCAAATAAAAAAAGAAAAGTAAAGACAAAACACAGCAACAATAAACTCAAATCACAAAATCAAACCAACATTTAAATCACATTTACGAAATGAACATAAAACAAACAATCAACGAACCCCTGTTCCGTCGGGGTGGAAACAGCACTCCCTTAACGGAGCACTCTCACGCCCCACCCGCCCCAAAACACCGCGGAGGGGAAAAAAAAGAGCCCCGACAACGGCGTTCACAATGTGAGAACGGAGTCCGATGAGCCGGTTCTGTGGACAATTACAGAGGAAACGAGACAAAGCAAAGCAACGGCCCCCTTCCCAAATAGCAGCCTTCACTCCGGGCTGCATTCAACTCCGGTACCTAAATAAAGAAAAAGAAACACCAACATCAGTACATTGGCGCAAAACTAATCTGAATACACGCCATAAAACTTTACCTACCAATAAAGACAAAGCACTTCCAGACAGCCAAAGGAGGAGAAACGCCCACAGGGATCAGCGGACAATCTTCACCACAACACAGGATCTAAACAAACAATTCTTTTTTTTTTTAGATCAGCCCAAACATAAGGCCAGAAACACCCAGCGGAACAATGAGCCGACTTACCCTCCGAGAAGAGTCCCAACACTCACGACGCCAGTCAAGCTGGAACGCCGAGATGCACAACGTGCTCTAACCAAGAAACGATGGCCAATTACCAAATGGCACTACCGCTACGCCCACACAGCGTCGCACTCTCGCGAGCAAACCATCCCCTGAGCTTTTATAGTCTAACTAGCACCACCCACCAATCACGTCACAGGTACAATGGACACCTACATGCTACATAAGCAAACAGCTCTCAAAAGAACACTTACTTGCCGTAGCGTGAATCCACACGGGAGTTATGGTAACAACAGTACGGAGTACAAGGGCTAGCTCCTCCGAGCCGTATCCTCTTGATAACACAACAAAAACCAAAAAGGCGCTGGACAAACTGGCGATTCCTCCGAACCCCAGTAGTGCAGGACGCTAACCGACTTCCTCGGGAAGCGTCCACAACAGACGCCGAAAAGGAAATAAAAGTCACTTGCCGAAAACTGGAGACTTCTCTGAATCAATCCAGACGTCAAAGTAGCCGAAGCGTGAATCCTCACTGGTGTACGGCGACAAACAATCCGGCGATCTGTGTCCCCACGATCCCTGCTACTTAAGCCCGGACCGCAGGTGACACAGATCAGCAATCAATGATCAAGCAACTAAAAACAACCAAACCAGTTCCTGTCATGATGCACAAAAATAAAACAAAACAGGAAGTCCAGACTGCGGATCATGACAGATAGATACAGCCGAGGGTCATCTGCATAGCAGTGGTAATTAATAGAGTGCTTCCTAATAACATTGCCTAAAGGAAGCATCTACAAGGTGAACAGAATCGATCCTAGCACAGAACCTTGTGGAACTCCATAACTAACTTTTGTGCGTGTGGGAGGTTCATCGTGGACACGAACAAAGTGGAATCTGTCCGATAAATAGGATTGGAACCATTTTAATGCTTTTCCTCTGATACCAATCACATGCTCCAGTCTCTCTAATAAGATGCTGTGGTCAATCGTGTCAAATGCAGCACTAAGGTCTAGCAGGAAAAGTATAGAAACGAGTCTATTGTCTGAGGCTAAGAGAAGATCATTGGTGACTTTTAACAGTGCTGTTTGTGTACTATGATGTGCTCTAAATCCTGATTGGAAAAACAATTATATTTTCTCTTGTTCCATCTGGTCATGTACATACTTTAACTACAGGCCAATATCAAATCTTCCATTTTTGGGAAAATTTCACAGTTTTATGGTGCAAAACAATCTTTTTAATGCACTTCAGTCTGGATTTCACACACACCACAGCACTGAGACTGCACTTATTAAAATGTTAAATGATTTACATTTGAATAATGATGAATCCAAAACCTCTGTTTTAGTACTACTGGATCTCAGTACTGCATTTGACACAGTTGATCATGATGAGCTTCTTGATAGACTAGAAACGTGGGTGGGAGTTACTGACACAGTGTTAAATTGGCTAAAATCTTACTTACAAGATAGAGACTATTTTGTCTCACTTGGTAATTACGAGTCTGAGCGAACAAAAATTAAATGTGGGGGTTCCTCGAGGGTCTATTCTTGGTCCTCTCTTATTCAATATCTACATGCTGCCCCTTGCTCTGATTATGGAATACCACATTGACTACCATACCTATGCAGATGACACCCAACTTTATATATCAGTATCATCTCGTGGTAATTGTCCTCTAATTTCATGATGTGACTGTATTAATCAAGTCAAAGAATGGATGTGCCAGAATTCTCTCCAGCTCAATGCAGACAAGACAGAAGTGATTGTTTTTGGCCCCAAAACTGAAAGGTCAAAGGTCATTGCTCACCTTGACTCCATGTCATTGAAAGCTCCAAATCAAGCCAGAAACCTTGGTGTAATCATTGACTCAGACCTGAATTTTAACAACCACATAAAATCCATCACTAAATCTTCCTATGACCACCTGAAAAACATTGCAAGAATAAAAGGTTTTCTGTCTAAACAAGATGCAGAAAAACTTGATCATGCATTTATCTTCAGTAGGTTAGATTATTGTAATGGCTTGTTTACAGGTCTTAGCAAAAAGTCAATCAGGCAGCTGCAGCTAATCCAGAATGCTGCTGCCAGAGTCCTTAGAAACACCAGGAAACTGGACCATATCACACCAGTTCTTAGATCACTACACTGGCTTCCCGTTAGTCACAGGATAGATTTTAAAATCTTATTGCTAGTTTATAAAGCACTAAATGGTTGTGGACCAAAATATATTCAAGATGTATTAGTTCCCTATGAGGTTTCCAGACCCCTCAGGTCATCTGGGACAGGTCTACTGTGTGTTCCCAGAACCAGAACCAAACAAAGTGAAGCAGCATTCAGTTACTATGCTCCTCACTTGTGGAAAAAACTTCCTGAACACCTGAGGTCTGCTCAAACTGTCAGCTCATTCAAATCGGAACTGAAAACACTGTTGTTTACTGCTGCCTTCAAATAATTGTTCATCCTTGTTTTCTTAATGTGCTTTGACATCTTATTTTAATTTACTTTATTTTATTTAAATTTATTTTATTTTAAATATCTTTGTTTTTAAATGCTCTTTTCAATGCTTTTAATGTAATTATATGCCTTGTAAAGCACTTTGAATTGCGTAGTGTATGAATGGTGCTATACAAATAAATTTGCCTTGCCTTGCCTTGCCTAATTACGTGCGCACACAGAGAAAAGTCTACAAAATTCTCTGTCTCTTCTGTGCAGAATTCAGGTTTATATAGCTTGACAAGAAAGGGTGGACTCATATTCGAAAAGACCCCACATGTTTGTTCAGGTGTCCTCTATCGTTTTATCAGCAAACAAATTGTTGGCAGTTATGCCCTTTAAAACACAGGCCATTAAAACATTAAACCCCTAAAAACTAAAAATATGCATTCTTTAGCCCAACACGACCACCTGTTCCATGCTCTGTAAACCCCCCACAGCATTAGGCTGGTTCAATAACTACCTGACAAACAGAACTCAGTCTGTGCAGATAAATAGTGTCCGGTCCACATCTCTAATAGTAATGAATGGAGTTCCCCAGGGATCAATTCTGGGTCCACTTCTTTTTGTTATTTACCTAAATAATCATTTGTTGTTTGTAGGTGCAGTAGCTCCAATCAAATGTTCTTTGTCACATCACAGCTGTTCTGGCAGCAAAAGCCAATGAAGTCTGTTCAGAACATTCACTTCTCACTGGAAGCATCAACTTTCAAACCATGTCCAGTGGATAATTGAACACACTGGAATTAATCCCAGTGTCACAGCAAGTTTTGCAGTGTCTGATTCAAAGGAACAGTCAGTAACTCCATCATCATTTCAGTTCCCTCTCACTGCTGCAGAGGGCAACAGTGAGCACAGTGGTTTCATTTCAGCCTCAAACTAATCATTTGTGGGTTTATTGTTCACACTAGAGTTTTATTCACTAACTACAGAGACTAATATAGAAAGAGACAGCTTTCACTGTCATGTGTGTTCATCTTCATGCTGTACATTTCAATTTGTTGGGGTCGCTCATGGAAGCAGAACAGATGGAGGCTGAATAAATGTGAAGCTTCGTTATTTTAACTCCTTTCTTCAACTGAGGCGACTTGTTTTGAAGAGTCTGATGTCATTGCAGTTCATCAAAGATGTTGGTCATCAGTGTGAACTATTGACACTTCCTGAACATGGTTTCCAGCTGTGATGTTTGAAGAATTAAATGTCCAGGGTCTCCTTAACTTAAAGTGCAAAGAGCTTCAGTCATTAAATGTGAGAATAAAGCAGCCAAAGTAAATGTAGATGTGACTCAACAATCAGTGGTGGATGGGAAATGTGGTTTCATGGTCCTGGTTCAGTGTCTCTGATGATTCACTGCCCTCTGGTGGTGAAGCTTCAGAGCTGCAGGTTCAGGCTTCATCCCTCTGAGTGCTGCCCCCACTGTCTGCTTTAAAGGCTCAGTTCACCCAAATGAAACAACCCAAACTTATTTTCTCTCTTCCCCCCAGTGTTATCAAACCATGCAGAGAGTTTTCTCATCCTCTGCAGTGATACTGAGTCAATGCAGCATTTATTTACATTTACTTTACTTTACTATTTACTTTTCTCTTTTTCTTATATAAATTGTTAATAAAATGATGTTTTTGTTCCAGTGTTGTTACTAACAGAGCACATAACTCATCTCTCTGTGTCTCTATAAAGTTTAACATTTTAAAGTTTGCAGATCAACAACTTTGTTCTAACTCCAGTCTTTACAGACCTGTGGCTCATTGTGCATATTAATGGTGTGAAGAGGCAGGAAGTCTCATCAGCGTCATTTGTCGTCTGCTTTGTAAAGACAGAGGAGAGGCATCTTAAGAGACAACCTGCTTCTCTAATGTGAGTAGGGTCGTTTATGGACATGACTGAAATACGTCCTGTGTACATTTATTTACCTGCTGACATGTTTTATTGTCTCTGAAGTCCCACAGACTGATGACAGGAGCAGCTATGAGTTTAAGAGCAGCAGCCAGTGGATTTGCCGTCTTCCTTCTCTCTGTGTCAGGTACTGTAGATCTACATTGACATTGGCTGCATGAAATGACAGGAATGTGGGGAAATGTGGGATTTGTAAAGAGGTGAGCATCTGGACCATTCCTGTTACTGTTCAATGGAACATATACATCTGTCAGTGTCAACTTCTTCATTGACTTCTTTTTCTTTTGCCTAATATTGGAACATTTCATTTCCCTACTTTTTCTAATTTGATCACTTCCTTCCCAGAACAAGACGTCCAGCAGCTGTGGAGGATCCATCCTCACTGTACAGCTCGGTGAACAAACTGTGGCTCTGTGCTTTGGTATTGCTGCATGGACTTTTCAGCAGATGAGAAAAATTAGACCAAACATTAGAAACACCTCTTAGTGTCAGGGTTCAATGGGGGTTATTTAGATTAGGACCAATGATTCGCCCACTCTGGTACTTCAGGTGCAAAGGAAACTTCATTTTCACAGAAATCAAGGAAAACCAGAACATGAAAACAGGAATCGAGGGGACATAGGCACATAACCAAAAGGGACAAGACAACATGGTGAAAGGGACAAGACGTGAAGGTCTGGGTCACACACATATTCGGGTACACATCAGACTACAAGGGGAACAAACATCAAGGTACGAAGATCTGGGTCACACACACATTCGGGGACACACCAGACTCAAGGGGAACAAACATCAAGGTACGAAGGTCTGGGTCACTCACGCATTCGGGGACACACCAGACTCAAGGGGAACAAACATCAATGTACGAAGGTCTGGGTCACACACGCATTCGGGGACACACCAGACTCAAGAGGAACAAACATTTGGGTACGAAGGTCTGGGTCACTCACGCATTCGGGGACACACCAGACTCAAGGGGAACAAACATCAATGTACGAAGGTCTGGGTCACTCACACATTCGGAGACACACCAGACTACGAGGGAAAACATGAACATGAGGAACAAGACATGAAGATCTTGGTCACGCACACACTAGGGGACACACCAGACCGGGGGAAACAAAGACAACTAACCAAGAACACAGGACGTGGTGAAAAACACATACACAAAGAACAAACAGCTACTTAACTTAGCTTAACTGAAACGGGGCAGTCCATGAACAAAAATCCAAAAGAGGAAAAGCAAAGAGAGCTCGAGGCGAGGTAACAAAACAAGGTAAGATCAGGTAGAAAAAGCAGTGGTCCAAATGAGGAATCTAGTCAGGGGTCAGCGAGAGATGTAGTCAGATAACCTGGCAGTTTGGCTGTGTCTGAGGAGGGGTATATAACTCAAGGAACAAAACAAATCAAATAATCAGGTCAAAGTAATGGGAAGAAGACAGAACAAAACCAAATCCTAAATTAACCTACAAAATAAAAGCACAAAACAGGAAACTCAAAATACAGATCCTGACACTGTGATACAGCTCAACAGCAACATCAACTACAGCAGCAGCTTGTAGCAGATGAGTTGAGAGGAATGCAAGCTAACATATCTGCTGTGGGGGTTTTTGATGTGTTTAGGATTACAGAGGCTATGCAAAATGTTAGTTTACACTTTAATTTGATGGTGCTGATTGCTTCATCACATCACACCTGTCCTGACAGAAAAAGGTGATTAAGTCTGTAGATGTTTTAAACTAAAAGCCAATTCACAGCCTGACCAAATATGTTGTAACACAATGAAATCAAACATCAGCCCTGCTCTCTCAGGCTGATTGAAAATAAACCATCAGCTTCTGCAGGAAACCTGTTGAGCATCATGTCAGTTCCCTCTCTCTGCTGCAGGGGGCAACAGTGTGCAGAAAGTTTGGAATTCCAGCTTAAAACAACCCTTTGGTGTGGCTCTTTCAAAATAAAGTTTTTATGTATCAGTAATGGCTTATTTCTGACATCACAGTTTGTCTCCCTCAGGATGAAACTTGTCACAGTATAAAAGGCTTCTACACTGGTAATGCACAGCCTGAAACAACCAGCAGCTGCTTCATCCATGAAAACTCACTTATCATGAAAGGAACAGACAAGAACACGAAAAGCAAACACTGTCCCAAACTTCAGCAGCCAGTTAGATCTACAAGCAAACCTCTCAGACACACAACAGCTGGAATATGAAGTTATTTCAGTTCAATATGAAGAAACATATTGGCTAAAGTTTAACAGTTTGCATGAGTGCAGCTTGATGGAGTCATGCGAATGAGTTTGGATCAGTCACTGCAGGATGTGTTGGTGGTGACAGACCCAAACCATCACTGTTGTGAAGGTGCAGCACAGAAATCTTGCTGGCAATAACCAAGACTCCTCCCTGTCTCTGTCACATGCACTTTTACACTTTGTTACGTATCCAGGAAGATTATTAGAGGAAGACTTTAAAGTCTGTGTGACTGACCACAGTGAGGTGACAAAGACCTGACTCCGCATCTGCAGTCGACGTCCTTCTCAGTAAGAAACTGTTCTATACATTTGTTTCTATTGCCCCGTTTAGACGTGAGGTGCTGGAACCATTTGAAAGGTGAGACTTTTATTTGTTTGTTTGGGGTTTTTCATATTTACTGATGTTTATTTACTTTGTTGACTAGTGAATGACAGAATCTGCAGGTAAAGACAGACATCCAGTCATCTAAATATTGGGTGAGGTGTATTTATCGACATGATTCATGTCATTTCTCATGTATGTTGTTGTCTGTTGTATTTACCTGTTATCTATTTCAACATGTCTGCAGCCACAGCAGAAAGACCAGGGGACCAACCATGAGTTTTACAGCAGCAGCAGCTGGATTTATTTTCCTGCTTCTCTCTTCACCAGGTACTGCGTATTTATATTTTTGATATTTTACGCTGTAGCTGATTGTTGTTATTATCAGATATTAGACTTGCCCTGATGACCAGTCTGTTACTTTTCTGACACACAGAGACAGACACTCACACTCACATTCACACCTACGACCAGTTTAGAGTCAGCAGTCAAGCTAAGCTGCATGTGTTTGGACTGTGGGAGGAGAAAACCCACACAGACACCGGGAGAACATGCAGACTCACAGAAAGGCCCCGGGTCGACTGGGTTCAAACCCAGAACTCTTTGCCTCTGAGGCGTCAGGGTTAACACACAGCACCATGTAGCTGAAGCCATGATGAAATATTATAGTTAACACTAACTGACATATGAGCTTTTCACACCTCTTTAGTCTGCACTTTTCAGCAGATGCACTATTTTTTCACACTTACTCACCAGTTTCATGACAAAAGACTGAACATTCACACCTAATTTCCACACAATTTATAGTCAGCAGTCAAGATAAGCTGCATGTGTTTGGACTGAGAGTAGAAACCCTTTGGGTTAGGGTCGCTCATGGAAGCAGAACAGATGAAGGTTGAATAAATGAGAAGCTTGACATACATTGACATATGACAGGAATGTGGGGAAATGTGGGATTTGTAAAGTTGCAATGAAGCTGAGTTTGTTGGACTGTATGTGGAAATAAGTGGATGAGAGGTTTGTGAAAGACAAAGCTTTCTGAAACCCTGTACTCATTGGTTTGATGGACATTTGGTGTAAATGTCCAGTTGAAAGTGGAGCAGACTTTTTGCTGCTGACAGACTGAGAGCTGCAGCCTTTTCTATGTTCAATACTGCTCAGTTTGATTAGTAACACATTTATTATACAGCACTTAGTCAAAGCAGCCTGAAGTAGGAAATCAATGAATGAACATGACAGATCAGCACTTTTCTAGGTTTGATGTATGGACTGATGCAGTATGATGCAAACATTTCAAACCCTACAACACTAAACACTCTCTTCTGTTTCTGTTGGGGCTTTTTTGATGACATGTTGATTCATGTTACAGGGCTGATGTCCTCAGATCAGTTTTACGTTTCATTGGAAACTGAATTGCTTTGTACCAGGAACAACAGTTGGAATATTATGGATGAAAAACATGTGATTCTTAGATGAATAGTGACTTTTTCTTGAACATTTCCTCATAAAGGAACAAAACTTGTGCGTTGCAGCAGCTCTGAAGCCTGTTGTTGACCAGTCATTTCTGTCTGTGGCTGCTTTTAACTCAGTCAAGTTGCACTTTGACCATGGAAACTAATTTCACACCGGAATATGTGTGAATATGTTCTCTCTGCTCATGTTTCTTCATTTGTCTGTGGTTTTCACAGTGAGCTCAGCATCAGTGTGACCCCAGAGTGAACAATGAGGAAACAAAAACAGCTCAGACTCTCTAATGATCTTTTTTCCTGTTGTCCTGGTCAGTAAAGCTGCATTTAAGTTCACAGAGCCACTGCTTTCTTAATTCTTCACTACACTTGCAGAGTGTGTGATGTCCCCTCAGTGCACATAGAGATTAACTACAGAGCATGTGAACATCTTCCTTTGCACTGACTGGATGTTACTGAGCCAACACTTCCTCTTGTTAGTCCAGAGTGACCCTGCTGCTCTGTCCTGCCTCCTTGTGTCGTCCTTTGGTACCTCAGCCGTTCATTATTCTGTGGATGTTGTTCTTGCCACTTGGGACTCTGTTTACCCTGAAGCTCAGCCAGGTTGGATGAGGACCGTAGGTGAACAACCATTTTCAGGTCTCTCCAGAGATGTTGGACAGGGTTCAAGTCAGGGCTCTGGCTGGGCCATTCTGGGACATTCACAGAGTTGTCCCTAAGCCTCTTACTGTGTTGTCTTGGCTGTGAACGGTGAACCTTCAGCCCAGTCTGAGGTCCTGAGAGCTGAAGAACAGGTTTTCATTGAGGATGTCTCTGTACTTTGCTCCATTCAGCTTTGTCTCAACCCCGACCAGTCTCCCAGTCCCTGAATGAAACCCTTCCTACATCTGATCACCTGATAAATGTCTATATTCTACATCAGCTGTGGTTCTATTGAGGCCTGATGATTAACTTCAGATAATGAAGGACTTTGAACCTTGTACAAGTTACTTTTCCCCCAGATCATATTGGTGCTATGATACAATTTGTCTGATTAACTGAAGTTACTAATTTCATGATGTTTGCTGATGTGCTCTGTGTTACAGTGGTGCAGGCTCAGTATGGCTGGAGAGTGACTTACCCTGCTACTGACATCTGTGCCATAAAAGGATCAACAGTGAACATACACTGCTCCTACAGATACCCATCCAGAATACAAGGACGTGATACTGAAGTTCAGAAAGAATTCTGGTTTACTAAATGGACTAACACAGAACCAGTGGACCTGAAGACTCAGTCAGAGTATTCAGGTCGTGTTCAGTATCAGTGTGACGATAAAACCTGCACTCTGACAATCAGAGACCTGAGAGAGACAGACTCAGCTCAGTACAAGTTCAGGTTCATCACAAACCAACAAAGTGGACGTTATACTGGTTCACCTGGAGTCACTTTGACTGTCACAGGTAAAACAGGTTATTTTTATATTAGTTATTTCCAACTATTCAACATTTGGAAACAGTAACATGAACATGGCTGCATGTGTGTATGTTGTTAAATCTAAATTTCTGCTCTGTTCCTCTTCTTTTTCCACATAACCAGATCTCCAGGTCAAACTGTCTTCATATTCATCTGCATCAAGGCTGGACTGTCACAGCAGGTGTGATCGGCCTGATCGTCTTTCTTATGTCTGGTACAAGAATGGACAGAAAATTCCAAAGAAACGATCATATTATTATTATTATTCAGGCTCCTTTAATTCTGCAGACAGCTATTCCTGTGCTGTAGCAACATATGAACATCTCCCATCTCCTTCAGTGTGTGAGTTTCCACCAGAGCCTTCCACCAACTTAATGTCATTTAGCAGAGACTTACAACCCAACTACAATACTGTATACTGGATGGATTTTAGCTGTGCTGGTAGCATTTCTGTAGAAATGGCAGTTCACCACTTTGACCCAGACTGAAATATCTCAACTACTATTAGAGCAGCTGGGATTAAAATGTATTGAGAGAAAACAGAGAATGTTGGTCACACCCACGGTGAATAAAAGGCTGAGACTTTACTGTTTAGTGAAACAAACTCTACAACTACTGGATGAAATTTGGAAACTCATTCATGTTGCAGCACTAACTCTGGTTTAAATCGTCTAAAACATATTTCATTTTTCAGGTGTCAAAGGTCAAAGCTGCAACAGAGTGACTTACACTGACAGAAGCATCTGTGCAGTCAAAGGATCATCAGTGGACATTTCTTGTACTTACAACAGTCATGATAAAGACATTAGGTCTAAATTCTGGTTCAGTCCTGAACGTAGTGGTCGTTGGCAGAGTCCCTCACAGCCTGAGGACCTTAGTGAAGACTCCCAGTTTGCAGGTCGTGTTCAGGTCCTTGACCCAGAGACAGGACGCTCCACTTTGAGAATCACTGACCTGAGAGAGACAGATTCAGCCCAGTATCACTTCACATTCAAAACACCAGGCTTTGAATGGAGGAGTAGTTTACCTGGTACAACTCTGACTGTCACAGGTGCTGATCAACACAATCATTCATTGTGTAATTCATCATTTTCACTAACTGATTATTTATACCTGTGTGTTTTTACTGTTAACCAGTGACACTGTTGGTTCCTTGTCACATGTCCAGCTCTGCAGGTGCAGGTGACCAGAGTAACAGTCCTCCAGTCTTATACTGAGGCAGAGCTGAAGTGTCTGAGCAGTGACAGTCCAGCTGGTGGTCTCACATACGTTTGGTTTCAAAATGGACAGAAAGTCCCAGATGTTGAATCAGCCTCTTATAAAGACCAGTTTGGTCCTGGAGACAACATCTCATGTGCTTTAAAAGAACACAAGGCTTGTCCTTCTCCTCCAGTGTGTGAGTTTCTGTCTCTGTATGTGGAACCAGACTAACATGACAGCAACACTTTTCAATATGAGTGGATCTGCAGTGAAGCTGCCACTAAACATTTTGTGTTGAGTTTGTATATTTGGTCAGTTATTGCACTAAAGGAATCAGTCCTCATGTTTTCTTATTGATTTGATCTGCTCCAGATGGTCCAAAGCTTCTGTCAGTGTCAGTGAGTCCCTCTGCTGAGATAGTGGAGGGCAGTTCAGTGACTCTGACCTGTAGCAGTGATGCTAACCCAGCAGCTAAATACACCTGGTACAAGAGGAACCACACACTGCTCAGTAAAGAACCACAGCTTCTCTTCAGCTCCATCCAGTCCTCTGACTCTGGAGAGTATTACTGTACAGCTGAGAATGATCTGGGGACGTCAACCAAAAACATGTTGATTGATGTGAAATGTGAGTGAACCACAGGCTATAATTTATGTGTGGAGTGATTCAGTCTGTCACATGCTTTGCTTTGGAAGCTGCACTCTAGTAATTTTAACATGGACTTTTTGTTCCTCATCATGAGGAACCAGTCGTATAATGTCTTCTGTGTATATGAAGGGAGATCACCACAGTCTGAAACCTTAATGATGCTGTCAGGGTCACATTTAGACCCAGAAGTTATTCAACCTGTTTTCCATCTGGGGTGCTGGGATGTCTAAGGAAGATGCATTATGGGAAATGTAGGATCAGTGGTTTTAGGGGGTGGATGTCAGGATTTCTGCTTCATCTGTGATTATTTTTATCTGTTTCTTAAGAGTCTGCCCAACTTTAGAGAAATTCAGTAAATATTGAAGCATTGTCTCTTTAATGAAGAAACATTTTACCTGCCTTCTTCAGATTCATACCTGCTGCTGTTGTTCACTCATGGGGAGTTCACTTACCAAAAGTTTTGTCATTGATCTTTACCAACCAGACTCTTTTCTACCTTTAGAAAACCTTTGGTAAGTGAACTCCCCATGAGCCTGTAGTTCACTGAGCAGGTCCATTAGATTTGTACAATTCACTGTCATACATTCACCAGACCACCTTCAACTTTCTACATCCTACCTTATACATGTTGTACAGTCATAGTGAGCCACAGTAGTAATGTACTACACACTTCAAATAATCTATATTCATATTAACAGACCCCCCAAAGCTTCTGTCAGTGTCAGTGAGTCCCTCTGCTGAGATAGTGGAGGGCAGTTCAGTGACTCTGACCTGTAGCAGTGATGCTAACCCAGCAGCTAAATACACCTGGTACAAGAGGAACCACACACTGCTCAGTAAAGAACCACAGCTTCTCTTCAGCTCCATCCAGTCCTCTGACTCTGGAGAGTATTACTGTACAGCTGAGAATGATCTGGGGACGTCAACCAAAAACATGTTGATTGATGTGAAATGTGAGTGAACCACAGGCTATAATTTATGTGTGGAGTGATTCAGTCTGTCACATGCTTTGCTTTGGAAGCTGCACTCTAGTAATTTTAACATGGACTGTTTGTTCCTCATCATGAGGAACCAGTCGTATAATGTCTTCTGTGTATATGAAGGGAGATCACCACAGTCTGAAACCTTAATGATGCTGTCAGGGTCACATTTAGACCCAGAAGTTATTCAACCTGTTTTCCATCTGGGGTGCTGGGATGTCTAAGGAAGATGCATTATGGGAAATGTAGGATCAGTGGTTTTAGGGAGTGGATGTCAGGATTTCTGCTTCATCTGTGATTATTTTTATCTGTTTCTTAAGAGTCTGCCCAACTTTAGAGAAATTCAGTAAATATTGAAGCATTGTCTCTTTAATGAAGAAACATTTTACCTGCCTTCTTCAGATTCATAGCTGCTGCTGTTGTTCACTCATGGGGAGTTCACTTACCAAAAGTTTTGTCATTGATCTTTACCAACCAGACTCTTTTCTACCTTTAGAAAACCTTTGGTGAGTGAACTCCCCATGAGCCTGTAGTTCACTGAGCAGGTCCATTAGATTTGTACAATTCACTGTCATACATTCACCAGACCACCTTCAACTTTCTACATCCTACTTTATACATGTTGTACAGTCATAATGAGCCACAGTAGTAATGTACTACACACTTCAAATAATCTATATTCATATTAACAAACCCCCCAAAGCTTCTGTCAGTGTCAGTGAGTCCCTCTGCTGAGATAGTGGAGGGCAGTTCAGTGACTCTGACCTGTAGCAGTGATGCTAACCCAGCAGCTAATTACACCTGGTACACGGAGAATGAAGAGTCACCAAAAAATTCAGTAAATATAGACAGATCTTCACCATCACTGACATCAGACCTGAACACAGTGGGAAATATTACTGTGAAGCCCAGAACACAAGAGGACGTCATAACACCACTTTACATGGAGCCCACCCAACTCAGGGTTTAGGATTAGGATTGTTTTTACATTGTGAGACATTTGACAATCCCCCTCCCTCCTCAAACTCAAACTTTACCATAGAAAATCCACACATTCAATAATTCCAGTAAATTTCCAGTGTTTCTTCTTGATAATTGTTTTCTAGATCCATTGAAACTTCCAGTAGCACTGACTGTCACTGCTGTTTTTCTGGCCTTCATGCTCCTTCCTGCCTGGCTGTGGATTAGGTCAGCAGTTCATTTTCTCTGTAATTATATTTACCATACTCTGCCTATGGACAAGATGATCAATTCCATGTCATGCGTTCAGTGTTTCATCAGTTTATTTGTGCTTTTATTGTCCTGTCAGAAGACGGAGGTCATTGGATCAACAGCGTGAGGCTGAGTGGGGGCCAGACAACAGTGCACAGGTGAGGAAGGAGAGTTCAGGTGCACCAGTACGAACAAAAACCTGCTGGTCAGACGTCAGAGTCACTGGTCACCTGAAAACTCCTCTGACAGACGTGTAATGTGCAGACTGTTTAGTGCAGACCCACATTAACCACATCCTCTGATCATTAGCACATCTCTGCTCTCATCCTTCCCTGTGTGCTCTCTTAAAGCTGGAAGGTAACGTGCAGCCTTTCAGACATGTCATGGAAATACTGTGGAAAAATCCTCTGAAGCAAAGACTGAATGTACTAATGTTCATTTATAAAGGAACAGGATTTATTTACAGGCAGAAGAAGAGTGAAGCTGGACTCTGACCAGGTTTAGCTGAAGGTGTAAAGGACAGTTGGACAGTTTTTCAAGTCTGATTGAAAACGATAACCAGGTGCCCACATTAAGATCGAAACATGTGTTTATGAAGCCATTCTCAGCCCTTCTCATTCTGTGTGAAAATGGATTCAAAGGTTTGTCTAATGTGCAGCTCTCGTCTAACTGGGACGACCAAAGCCTCATATTAGCCTCAGCTGGACTTTGGAACACATTTTGGTTCAAACCAACTTTCATTTAAAAAGCATCTGGATGGAGTTTTTCCTGCTCAGTGAACAGGAGGAGTCATCTCAGAAAGTAAAACACTACAGTTTCATATCTGCACCTGAAAAATTGTGTCTTTTCCTTGAACAAATGAAACCGATGCTCGTGGTACAGGGTTAACTGGTTAAACTGGAGAACATGCAGCAACCCCTGCTGGTGAACTGTGGCCACTGCAACAACCTTACATCCCTGACATAAAGCAACACTCCACCTTTTACCTGCAAATGGTCATGTCATGCTACTTGGCAGTGAAAGTCTTATTGATTTCCCAGAGTTACTCATGAGTTCTGTTTATCCAGAGTCTCAAACTCTTGGAAAATGTCACAGTCTTCTCTGTTTGCTCTGCAGGTGGATCAACTTCGCTACCCCAGCGTCCAATTCACCAGGAACCAGGAAGACCACATCTACGCCAACGTCAGCCCAGCTCAACTTCACTACGCCAGCGTCCAATTCACCAGGAACCAGGTAGACCACATCTACGCCAACGTCAGCCCAGCTCAGCACCAAGCAGACAAGCAGAAGGGTGTAATTTACAGTACTGTCCTCAGCAGAGCCGGTTCTGACCCGAGGTGAGCAGCTGGACCATTCCTGTTACTGTTCAATGGAACATATACATCTGTCAGTGTCAGCTTCTTCATTGACTTCTTTTTCTTTTGCCTAATATTGGAACATTTCATTTCCCTACTTTTTCTAATTTGATCATTTCCTTCCCAGAACAAGACGTCCAGCAGCTGTGGAGGATCCATCCTCACTGTACAGCTCGGTGAACAAAGGCTGCTGAGTGGGAACACACTGTGGCTCTGTGCTTTGGTATTGCTGCATGGACTTTTCAGCAGATGAGAGAAATTAGCCCAAACATTAGAAACACCTCTCAGTGTGATACAGCTCAACAGCAACATCAAAGGAAAGGCGGTAGGACCCAAATGCAGACGAAAGCAAGGCTTTATTCCCTTCAGGGATCTCCAGGGCAAAATAAGAACACAAAACTTAGGGAACCGGATAAGACGGTAAAACTAAAGATTGACCGGATGGGACGGTCGTCACACAAACTCACTAACATCTCATACCACGGTACTCAAAGAACCCACCACAACTATAACAATGCTTCACCAGGGAACAAATGAAAGAGGGAGGTATAAATACAGGGAACACAAAAGGTGATTAACCACAGGTGAACACAACGGGGACAGGTGAAACTCATGAACACAAATTACAAACATAAAGCTGCCAGAGACCAGAACAGGGGGGAAACAGGAAGTCAATACAAAATAAAGGTCCTCTGACAGGAAGTCCCAATGGGACTCATGACACCATCACTGTTGTGAAGGTGCAGCACAGAAATCTTGCTGGCAATAACCAAGACTCCTCCCTGTCTCTGTCACATGCACTTTTACACTTTGTACGTACCCAGGAAGATTTAGGCTTTAGGGTTTTTCATATTTACTGATGTTTATTTACTTTGTTGACTAGTGAATGACAGAATCTGCAGGTAAAGACATAAATGCCTTATTTGGAGAGAGTTGTTTTGCATCCACAGAGTGATCTGTTCAATGCAGTGACAGTGAATCAACTGGTCCATATTCACCTGCTGTGAGTGAAATGTAAATCTGAGTGTCATCTGCATAGTTATGGTAGGACCTATTATTGCTGCGTAATAACTGGCCTAAAGGAAACATGTAAAGATTGAACAATCGGGGTCCCAAAATGGACCCCTTGGGGACGCCACGTCAATGCCATTTGGTCTGAGACATACAGTGGGTACGGAAAGTATTCAGACCCCTTTAAATTTTTCACTCTTTGTGTCATTGCAGCCATTTGCCAAAATCAAAAAAGTTCATTTTATTTCTCATTAATGTACACTCAGCACCCCATCTTGACAGAAAAAAACAGAAATGTAGAAATTTTTGCAAATTTATTAAAAAAGAAAAACTGAAATATCACACGGTCATAAGTATTCAGACCCTGTGCTCAGTATTGAGTAGAAGCACCCTTTTGAGCTAGGACAGCCATGAGTCTTCTTGGGAATGGTGCAACAAGTTTTTCACACTTGGATTTGGGGATCCTCTGCCATTCTTCCTTGCAGATCCTCTCCAGTTCTGTCAGGTTGGATGGTGAACATTGGTGGACAGCCATTTTCAGGTCTCTCCAGAGATGCTCAATTGGGTTTAGGTCAGGGCTCTGGCTGGGCCAGTCAAGAATGGTCACAGAGTTGTTCCGAAGCCACTCCTTTGTTATTTTAACTGTGTGCTTAGGGTCATTGTCCTGCTGAAAGGTGAACCTTCGGCCCAGTCTGAGGTCCTGAGCACTCTGGAAGAGGTTTTCTTCCGGGGTATCTCTGTACTTGGCCGCATTCATCTTTCCTTCAATTGCAACCAGTCGTCCTGTCCCTGCAGCTGAAAAACACCCCCACAACATGATGCTCCCACCACCATGTTTCACTGTAGGGATTGTATTGGGCAGGTGATGAGCAGTGCCTGGTTTTCTCCACACATACCGCTTAGAATTAACGCCAAAAAGTTCAATCTTGGTCTCATCAGACCAGAGAATCTTATTTCTCATAGTCTTGGAGTCCTTCATGTGTTTTTTGGCAAACTCTATGCGGGCTTTCATGTGTCTTGCACTGAGGAGAGGCTTCTGTCGGGCCACTCTGCCATAAAGCCCCGACTGGTGGAGGGCTGCAGTGATAGTTGACTTTGTGGAACTTTCTCCCATCTCCCTACTGCATCTCTGGAGCTCAGCCACAGTGATCTTTGGGTTCTTCTTTACCTCTCTCACCAAGGCTCTTCTCCCACGATTGCTCAGTTTGGCTGGACGGCCAGGTCTAGGAAGAGTTCTGGTCGTCCCAAACTTTTTCCATTTGAGGATTATGGAGGCCACTGTGCTCTTAGGAACCTTGAGTGCTGCAGAAATTCTTTTGTAACCTTGGCCAGATCTGTGCCTTGCCACAATTCTGTCTCTGAGCTCCTTGGGCAGTTCCTTCGACCTCATGATTCTCATTTGCTCTGACATGCACTGTGAGCTGTAAGGTCTTATATAGACAGGTGTGTGCCTTTCCTAATCAAGTCCAATCAGTTTAATTAAACACAGGTGGACTCCAATGAAGGAGCAGAACCATCTCAAGGCGGATCAGAAGAAATGGACAGCATGTGAGTTAAATATGAGTGTCACTGCAAAGGGTCTGAATACTTATGACCATGTGATATTTCAGTTTTTCTTTTTTAATAAATTTGCAAAAATTTCTACATTTCTGTTTTTTTCTGTCAAGATGGGGTGCTGAGTGTACATTAATGAGAAATAAAATGAACTTTTTTGATTTTGGCAAATGGCTGCAATGACACAAAGAGTGAAAAATATAAAGGGGTCTGAATACTTTCCGTACCCACTGTATTTACCAACTTCAATGAAATACTTCCTGTCTTCAAGATGGGACTTAAACCATTTAAGGGCAGTACCAGAGATGCCTATCCAGTCTTCTAACCTTTGTAACAGGATCACATGGTCCACTGTGTCAAAAGCAGCACTTAGATCCAGCAGTACTAAGACAGAGACTCTGCCAGCATCGGTGTTCAGAAGAATGTCATTTGTCACCTTGATGAGTGCAATTTCAGTGCTGTGATGGGGCCTAAAACCTGAATGAAAATCATCAAAGCAGTTGTTTGGCATGAGAAAGTCAGTAAATTGTTGGTAAACAACATTTTCAAGGATTTTGCCTAAAAACAGCAGGTTGATATGGGTTGCTAGTTGTTCAGTACCATAGCATCAAGACTGCTCTTCTTCAGGAAAGACTTGATGACAGCAATTTTCAAGGCCCTTGGAAATGTTCCAGACTGTAATGAGTTATTAACTAATTGGGTGAATTATGGTAACAAACTGCTTAGTACTGATTTCAGAAATCTAGTAGGTAAAACATTGAGGCAACAGGTGGATGAACTCAGACTGGAGATGATCTCTTCAATGGTTTTGTCATTTACAGGTGTAAAGTGTGTCAGTTCTACCAAGTGTCTCCTGGATGGCTGCAGAGTTGGTATCTGCCTTGTGCAATTTATTGCTTGTTTAATGCCCTGTATCTTGTAATTTAAAAAGTATTGCAAATTCATTACATTTAAATGTTGAAATTAGTTCCAATGACAATGGAGATGGAGGGTTTGTTAATCTACTCACTGTAGCAAGCAGGACACGTGAGTTGTTACTGCAGTTGTTGATGATTTCAGAAAAATACATTTCTCTCTTTCTACGTAGAGTTTCACTGAACACACACAACATCTACTTATAAATGTCATGATGAACCTGGAGCTTTGATTTATGCCATTTTCGTTTGGCCTTCCAACACTCCCTTTTCTGTGCCCTGACCGAGTCATCATTTCTCCACAGTGGCTTTTGCCTGTTCCTGATCACTTTATCTTTAACAGGAGCAATCACATCCATGACATTTAGAACACTTGAAGTATATGAATTCAGCAAATCTTCAACATGAGAGAAAGTAGTGTGAATTTCAAACCTAATCAACTCCATAAACAGTGTCCTGGTGTTATCATTTATGCGTCTTTTTTTGGCAGCATGGGGGAAGTTTGTAAATGATTATATGCAGAGTACAGAGGGAGATCATTTTTGCTCCATTTTAAAAGATACATAGTCAAATGATAAGAACTCCCCAAATGACAGCCTTTGGGGAACCACATTATCCCTGAAAAAGGCAGAGACACCACAACCCTTTTTGTTTTCTTGTTTCTGATAGAAATGTAAAATTAGGTGGGTGGATTCAATAAGAACTGCATTTCCTGTCCTGCCGTCTAACCATGTTTCTCTTAAAAACATAAAATCAAGATTGAAGAGGAGATAAATTTGATTAAAAATCATTTGTTACATAAAGATCTGACTTTGAGCACTGCAAGTTTCAAATTAGTTTGAGTAGGACCTGAAACTATCTGCAAAGGATTTGAATTAGATTTCTCTGATTGGACAGTCTAACTGTCACTCTTTTAGCCACTCTACTTCTTTTGACTGGAGCTATAGCACTAGGGGAGAGTGTTTTCTCCCTTGGCCTCAGGTTGATAAGTGGTTTATTATGGCTATAAGTCCTAGAACAGCAGAGGCCCTGGGTGTCCTATATGCTGATAGCAGCATAGATGCGAGTTAGGATCTTTAGTCTGGGAGCAGGTGGTGGGGGGGTCAAGCAGGGGTGCTCTGAGGAAAGACAGGTGTAGGTGTTGTTGGCCGAGGTGGTCGAGCTGGTGGAGTCTTAATTGATCGACGAACAGAGGTCATGCTTCTGGGTGGCAAAGGGGGTGGTGTTTGCTGGGGGGATGAATTCACTGGTGTTGATGATAATAGCCGTGACCTTGACAGGTTAGGAGTTAGAGCCACCATTTTAATTCATGATTTCACCAGGGTTTCTAACTGATTTGGAAATCCCATTGGTGAAGCCGGGGATGGGATGGACAATGATGAGAGGCAGCTGCAGAGGATGTGGATGCAACTGGGAGGGCCCAGGGCATTGGAGGGGGTACCAATGAAGGTGCTGTCAAGGGGGGATTCTTGGCTGATGAGGGGTCCGTTGCTGGTGAGGTATGAGTGCTTTCTTCACTCCTCTCTTCTCTCAGAGGAGCCTTTGGCTGTTCAGATGACCGTCCAAACCCAGTCTGGTGCTTCACAGAGTGGAGGAGGTTATCCGTTAGCCATGTCACTCCACTCCTCCTCAGGTATGGGCCCTTCCCCTTGAACAGGTCGTCACATTGCCAAGACAAATTGAAATTATCATTGAAGTGCACTCCTCTTATTTCACAGGCCTTGGACAGCCATGTGTTCAATGCAAGCAGCCGACTGAATTTATTCATCCTCCGAATGTCGAGGTTTGGGAGAGGTCCACTGACAAATGACTGGATTTTCAGTTTGTTAAGTTTCTCTTATAATTTAGAGACGTCATGTTTTAAAACATCTGATTCTCCCTTTCTGGTCTCCACTGCACCCACATGCAGGATCAGCTGTTTGACTCCATGGTGAGTAACTGCACATTAGCGATATACAGCTCCAGGACCGGGGACACCTGCAGAAGCTACAGAGAGAGAACAGAGAGAGAGGGAGAGAGCACAAACTAGGGGAGAGAGAGAGCACAAGGTTAGTGACATTCAGTGGTGGAATATACATGTGAGGGGGGAGGAGAGGAAGAGAGGGGAAGGGACAGGAGGGGAGAGGTAGGTCTCTCTTTGTCAAAGATGAAGGTTTTAAGTCTAGCCTTAAAAGTACAGAGTGTCTGCCTCCTGAACCCAGACTGGGAGCCAGTTCCACAGGAGAGGAGCTTCACAGCTAAAGGCTCTGCCTCCTATTCTGCTTTTGGAAACCCTGGGAACCACAAGTAGACCTGCACTCTGAGGGCGAAGTGGTCTATTGGAATAATATGGTACTATGAGGTCTTTAAGGTATGAAGGAGCTTGATTATGAAGGGATTTGTATGTAAGAAGAAGTGTTTTAAATTCTATTCTCTATTTTAAAGGGAGCCAATGAAGAGAAACTAATATAGGAGAAATACAGTATGATCTCTCTTTCTAGTTTCTGTCAGGACTCTGGCTGCAGCATTCTGGATTAACTGGAGGCTTTTTATGGAGTTACTGAGACATCCAGATAGTAATGAGTCTTTACTGTTTATACCATAAAAAATGGGCTTAAGTCTTTTTGTAATACTCATTTTGGCCACAGAGTAGTGCCAAAGAGTAGCGCCACAGAGTAGCGCCACTACACTGTCTCACTATGAGCCTTCATGTTTTCTTCCAGGTGAATGTTAATTTCTCCATGATTGTAAACATAAGTTAATAGAAATGTATTTTAAGTCACCTGCTGAAAGCCTCAGTAAAGTTCTGTAACTACTTACATAACATGTTCACAGCTTCCTTCTGCCTTTGACCTAAAAGACCACAGGTGAGATGACCTTTGAACTCTGACACCAGAGTGACACCGTCCTCTCCTCCTCTTTTCTGTTGCTGTAACTTACACTGACAGAAGCATCTGTGCATTCAAAGGATCATCAATGCACATTTCTTGTACTTACAACAGTCATGATAAAGACATTCAGTCTAAATTCTGGTTCAGTCCTGAACGTAGTGGTCGTTGGCAGAATTCCTCACAGCCTGAGTGCGAGATTCAGCCCAGTATGGACATCTGCACTGTAGATCATTCAGTACTGACACAACAGTTACTAAACATAGGATTGTCAGAGCATGCAGTAGGCTAGATCAATTAACAGAACTCAGTCTGTGCAGGCAGATGGTGTCCGGTCCACATCTCTAACATTAATGAATGGAGTTCCACAGGGATCAATTCTGGGTCCACTTCTTTTCATTATTTACATAAATAATCTTAATAATAATTGTTGTTTGTAGGTGCAGTAGCTCCATTCAAATGTTCTTTGTCACATCACAGCTGTTCTGACAGAAAAAGCCAATAAAGTCTGTTCAGAACATTTACTTCTCACTGGAAGCATCAACTTTCAAACCATGTCCAGTGGATAATTGAACACACTGGAATTAATCCCAGTGTCACAGCAAGTTTTGCAGTGTCTGATTCAAAAATACAATCAGTAACGCCGACATCATTTCAGTTCCCTCTCACTGCTGCAGAGGGCGACAGTGAGCACAGTGGTTTCATTTAAGCTTCAAAATAATCATTTGTGGGTTTATTGTTCAAAATAGAGTTTTATTCACTAACTACAGAGACTAATATAGAAAGAGACAGCTTTCACTGTCATGTGTGTTCATCTTCATGCTGTACATTTCAATTTGTTGGGGTCGCTCATGGAAGCAGAACAGATGGAGGCTGAATAAATGTGAAGCTTCGTTATTTTAACACCTTTGTTCAGCTGAGGCGACTTGTTTTGAAGAGTCTGATGTCATTGCAGTTCATCAGGGATGTTGGTCACCAGTGTGAACTATTGACACTTCCTGAACATGGTCTCCAGCTGTGATGTTTGAAGAATTAAATGTTGTTTCATGGTCCTGGTTCAGTGTCTCTGATGTTTCACTGCCCTCTGGTGGTGAAGCTTCAGAGCTGCAGGTTCAGGCTTCATCGCTCTGAGTGCTGCCCCCACTGTCTGCTTTAAAGGCTCAGTTCACCGAAATGAAACAACCCAAACTGATTTTCTCTCTTACCCCCAGTGTTATAGAACCATGCAGAGAGTTTTCTCATCCTCTGCAGTGATACTGAGTCAATGCACCATTTATTTACATTAGACTTTTTCTTTTTCTTATATAAATTATTAATAAAATGATGTTTTTGTTCCAGTTTTGTTACTAACAGAGCACATAAATCATCTCTCTCTGTGTCTCTATAAAGTTTATTATTATTTTAAAGTTTGCAGACCAACACAACTTTGTTCTAACTTCAGTCTTTACAGACCTGTGGCTCATTGTGCATATTAATGAAGCGAAGAGGAAGGAAGTCTCATCAGCATCATTTGTCGTCTGCTTTGTAAAGACAGAGGAGAGGCATCTTTAGAGACAACCTGCTTCTCTAATGTGAGTAGGGTCATTTATGGACATGACTGAAATACGTCCTGTGTACATTTATTTACCTGCTGACATGTTTTATTGTCTCTGAAGTCCCACAGACTGATGACAGGAGCAGCTATGAGTTTACAGTCCTGGACTCTGTTTACCCTGTACAGTCCTGGACTCTGTTTACCCTATACAGTCCTGGACTCTGTTTACCCTGTACAGTCCTGAGGCCTGTTCTTCATATGTGTTTTAACAGATCCCAGTCATGAGTCATGCTGGATGTTCTCGGTTGTGTTGGTTCTTCAAACAAACCTCAGAGGTGAATTACAGAAGTTGGATTCAATCATCTGAGAAAATAGTGTGCTCTCCTGATGGTTGACCAGCCCACATCCATCCACCATAGAAACCATAGAAAATAGGAAGTTGGTTTAGTTGTTTGTGAAGTGTGAGTTTCCTCTGGTGCTTTGTTTTGCCGGTGCCGTTTGTTTGTGGCAAGAGGCTAAGGCTAAGAGCGTTTTGTTTGAATGTTGTGGCTGAATTTTAGTTTTGTTTGTTTAATGATAGAGCTGTAGTTATAGTTTTTTATGAAGATTTGGCTCATTGGTGACGCGCAGACTGAGTGTGAGGTATTGACGACACACCAGGTACATAAGTTTTAGTTAATTAGGTTTGTAAGTTTAATATGATTTGCCATATGCAGTGTTCGTAGTGCTTTTCTGCTTTGCTTGTACCTGAGGTGGTGTGTTATTTGATTCCAGGTGTTTATCAGATTTATAAGTAAGACTGCGAATGGATACAGTGCAGGGACTGGACTTTTGGAAGCAGAACAGATGGAGGTTGAATAAATGTGAAGCTTTGTTATTTTAACACCTTTGACTTGTTTTTCGATGCCAACATTTTTTTTTTTCCTCACAATTGGACTTAGCAGGTCATGTTTGTCACGTCCTCCCTCCTTCTTTAGCTTATAAACATGTACTATCACCAACATACAGCCGAGGCTGATGTGACACCAGATGAAAAGTCAGTCACAGTTCCTGTCATTCACCATCCAGCCACAAGATGTCAGTATTTACACCTACCACCTACCTTTACACCCACCTGCTCTATGTGTGACAACCTGTCTGTGTTGGTGAACACAATAAAACTCTGACTTGTGTGACAACAAATTACACCAGAGGCCCGTCATTTATTCCGAAGAACTTTAAATATAGTAGCTCATTATTTTGCTGCTGGAGGACGGAAACATGTTTGCTGATCCAGCTGTGAGTAAAATTTTACCATTTCAACTCCCAGTTCATCTCAGTTTGTGTTTTTATCTATTTTTATTCTGATTTAGTGAATTATTTCTGTTGTCTTACCTGCTCGTTGCATTAACTAAACATTTGTCAGCATGTGGTTACAATTAATGATAAAATGTGTTGTTCTTACTTTTTTTCTTTCAGTGGTCTGATGGTCTGATGTTTCTTGCATCTGTGTTTTCTCATGGTGCATTTACATAATTTGGAGACACTGAACTGTTCCCAATGAGGCTAAAGTGTCTTTTTTAAACTGAGGTTGCGAGAAGTGACGAATAACTTCTTGTTTTGAGTGTAATCTACTGTGATATGTAAATAATGAGAAGGGGAAGGAAGCTGGCTGCTTCTACAACTTCTGTTTTTTCTCATAGACTAAAATGAAAAGTTGTTTCATCAGCCATTTCTACCTTGCAGCTCTGAAGTGTCTCGTTTGCTTCGGAGGTCCAGTGTTTCCCTGCACAGATGTTTTATGGGGCCACAGAGATGAGTTTAAGTGCAGCAGTGAATGGGTTTGTTGTCCTCGTCTTCTTCGCTGGACCAGGTAGGCTCCTGGATTTCTACATTAAACTGACAGGTCTTTACACTTTGAGCCGCCTACAGTGGGTTTATGAGTTAGATCGTTTATTCTCAGATAGGCTACTCAGGTTTTTTTAATTTGCCAAGTGCTACTGAGTTTATCCTTAAAACTACACCAGACAGTCACTGAAATGTGGTGGAGCAGAAGGTTGGGTGGCGTTTTTCTCTTTACGCACTGTCTGTGCGGGCTTTCATCGCGATAAAGGAGGGTTTGGAGGAGGAGGAGGAGGAATCACCCGGACCATTTTGCGCCTTCATCTCGTTTGATTGAATAAACTACACTTGACAAGTGCTGAAAACACAGGACGTGTCGGTGTCGGTGTCGGTGTCTGTGCTGAGGAAAGTGTGTTTGTGCGCAGTTGCTGGACATGTTGACGGTTTGGACCCTGGACATAAAATAACCCTCAGCTGCGCGTTAACGTCAGCAGAAAACCGTGCGCATCCTGATCACGCGGAGTGGACGCTGAACACACGCTGCTTCATGTTGATTCTTAAAATGACTGAATGAATCTTTTTATTACTGAAACTGCAGCTTTGCGCTTTTATTGTGTTTTATTGTGTTTTCATTAAGTCTGAATTATCATTTATGACAGAGACCCAGTAAACTGCTGTCACAGTGTTGACTCATAAGGTCTCAACTTTTATTATTTCACTTCTGGCTTCAGTCAGAAGGTCTGACTTATTGTCATAATTATGGATTTATTCTGAGTATTTCTAAATTATATCTGATAGTTTTTTATGACTGTCATCAGCTCAAAACTCAACCCAGAAAATCCAACTTGTGAAAAATGTCAAACTAAAATTAGCGTCACTTCATCCTCATCCTTTCTCATTCACCTCCTGCCCAGTCTGTGTCTGCACCAGTAAACATTTCCCCATGAACGTGAGCTGGATGACTGTGCCAAAGCAGGCTAAGTGTTTTGGTATCAGGTCTAAAACTGGTCTACTCTGGGCTTTAATAAGCACAATTTCACTTCTCCATCCCTGTGTTTTCTCCATCTCAGTGCAGATTTGATGCAGTCGCTCCACCATATATTGACAAGCTTAGTCATTTAAAATTGGAGTGAGAAAATGGTTTTTGTGTGTGACCTGAAATCAAAGCTCATGTCCAGCCCTGATACACAGACATTTGGGAAATGACATGGTTTCTGTCTGAGGTTGTCCAGGATGTATTTCCCTGAAAACACAATGTTACTGTGATTGTCTTTGTCTTCATTTAGAGCATGTAGGTAGAGCTTCCATCATTTGTCCAAACTTGTGCCATGGGGAGACAACAGTCTGCCCCCAGTTATCTCAGCTGGAGGCTTCCTCACATCTGTCTTTCTGTTCTCTCATGTTATGATCCTGATGGTGTTTTTCTGATGTGCTCTGTGTTACAGTGGTGCAGGCTCAGAATGGCTGGGGAGTGACGTACACTGATAAAAACATCTGTGCCATAAAAGGATCAACAGTGAACATACGCTGCACCTACACATACCCATCTAATGTTAGAGTTCAGGAAACATTCTGGTTTACTAAAGAGAGCAATGGGATTTATGTGGATCTGAGAACAGACCCAGAGTATTCAGGTCGTGTTCAGTATCAGTGTGAAGATAAAACCTGCACTCTGACAATCAGAGACCTGAGAGAGACAGACTCAGCTGAGTACAAGTTCAGGTTCATCACAAACCAATCAACAGGAAAATACACTGGTTCACCTGGAGTCACTTTGACTGTCACAGGTAACATCTTCATCTGAACATTTATTGATTTAGTTCCAAGTGTCGACCTTCTTGTCATTGTTACTTTGACTGTGTCTCTGTGCTTTTAGATGTGTGCATGTGTTGACAGTCTCAAATTACACAGCTTTCCAGGTGCAGGTGATCAGATCAGTAGAGGGCACCACTCACTCAGCCGATCTCAGGTGTGAGAGCAGTTGTCGTCTACCTGAGCAGGTTTACTACACCTGGTACAAGGATGGAGAAAGATTTCACAACGGTCCAGATTATTCAGGTCCCTTTGATCCTGCAGGCAGCTACTCCTGTGCAGCAACAGGACATGAGAACTCCAGCTCTTCAGTGTGTAAGTTGACTCCACAGTCCTCCACTAATATAACACCAAAAACAAGACAAGCTTCAAATCTGCATTGACGTGCATGTTCAGTCATGAAAGAATAGATCCAGCACATACAGGTGTGAGTCATACATGCAAAACTCAAGTGGTGGAAGATGCAAATGACTGAATTAGTATCAAAGTACAGAAACAGCAGCCAAATGAATTTATCTTATGTCAAAACAAAAGTACTTGTCTGCAGAAAAATGACCCTGAGCAATATGTTATAAGTTCATATGGATCCAACAATGTGTAAACTGCCTTTACTGTCACTGTATTAAATACTGTTATTCTGTTAATACATTTCCTCCTTCCTTCAAACAGAATCTAAATCTGAAGCAGCAGGTGGCCTGATGTTTAACATAACCACAGTGTCCACAGCTCAGTTCTTGGCTGGAGAACCTTTGTTCCATATCTTCTGTTTTTGGTTCCTGTGTCTTTAAATGGTGAAATGTCAAAAATAATTTTTACCAAAAAAAGTACAATCAAGAGCAGAAGTTCATTTTTTTATATGTTGGTGCATATTTGAGCTAAAATACAAAAATCTGAAAGATGACATCATTTTCATTTTCTGCAATATGAGACACTTTGTCATGAGCCATAGTCTTGTGTCTGTGCAATCAGCTTCATAAATAAATAAGAGGAGGAGGCCCAGTGCTGCAGCAGGATTACATACTGACACACCTTTATGTCTGATTAAATTCTGTCCTCTGCTGCTGTTGAGAGTCCTGATTTCTGCTGTGCTCTGTGTTACAGCGGTACAGGGTCATTGGGCAGTGACTTACACCTCTACTCAGGTCTGTGCCATAAAAGGATCAACAGTGAACATACAGTGCTCCTACAGATACCCATCCAGAATACGAGGACGTGATACTGAAGTTCAGGAAACAGTCTGGTTTACTGAAGGGACTGACACAGACCCAGTGGATCTGAAGACTCAGTCAGAGTATTCAGGTCGTGTTCAGTATCAGTGTGAAGATAAAACCTGCACTCTGACAATCAGTGACCTGAGAGAGACAGACTCAGCTCAGTACAAGTTCAGGTTCATCACAAACAAACAAAGTCGACATTATACTGGTTCACCTGGAGTCACTTTGTCTGTCAGAGGTAACATGTTGTTTAATATATTAGACACAGTGATATGAGTGTGTGTGTTTTGTTTGTATGTCCTGTTTGTTGACAGCTCAGTCTAAGAGAATATTTCTGTGTGTTCTTCACAGCTCCACAGCTCCAGGTGCATGTGAGCAGATCAACAGTCAACCAGTTTCCTCCCTGGATTGAGCTGACATGTCACAGCAGCTGTCAGCTCCCTGATCATACGTCCTACGTCTGGTACAGGAATGAGCAGAAGGCTGAAGGAGAAAAAAGATATTTCCACCTACGAACAGTTGATCATGCAGACAGATATTACTGTGCCATAAAAGGACAAGAAGGTTTCCCTTCTTCTCCAGTGTGTAAGTTTATGCCCCTTTGATTCTTCTAAACATTTGCTGAATATCTTGACCAGGTAGTTTAGAATAAGTTAAATCAATAATGCAAATTTATTCAGTGATGTGTGATTTCAGTTAACTGGTGTGTAAATACATTTAATATAAATCTAATTTCAAATCAATAAATCTCTTATTTTCTTTATTGATGTTTTGTTTCTGTGAACAAATAAATCAGATGTGTTACCACAGCATTCTCATTTTTTACATGTATGTTTATATCTGCTCCAGATGCTCCAAAGCTTCTGTCAGTGTCAGTGAGTCCCTCTGCTGAGATAGTGGAGGGCAGTTCAGTGACTCTGACCTGTAGCAGTGATGCTAACCCAGCAGCTAAACACACCTGGTACAAGAGGAACCACACACTGCTCAGTAAAGAACCACAGCTTCTCTTCAGCTCCATCCAGTCCTCTGACTCTGGAGAGTATTACTGTACAGCTGAGAATGATCTGGGGACGTCAACCAAAAGCATGTTGATTGATGTGAAATGTGAGTGAACCACAGGCTATAATTTATGTGTGGAGTGATTCAGTCTGTCACATGCTTTGCTTTGGAAGCTGCACTCTAGTAATTTTAACATGGACTTTTTGTTCCTCATCATGAGGAACCAGTCGTATAATGTCTTCTGTGTATATGAAGGGAGATCACCACAGTCTGAAACCTTAATGATGCTGTCAGGGTCACATTTAGACCCAGAAGTTATTCAACCTGTTTTCCATCTGGGGTGTTGGGATGTCTAAGGAAGATGCATTATGGGAAATGTAGGATCAGTGGTTTTAGGGAGTGGATGTCAGGATTTCTGCTTCATCTGTGATTATTTTTATCTGTTTCTTAAGAGTCTGCCCAACTTTAGAGAAATTCAGTAAATATTGAAGCATTGTCTCTTTAATGAAGAAACATTTTACCTGCCTTCTTCAGATTCATAGCTGCTGCTGTTGTTCACTCATGGGGAGTTCACTTACCAAAGGTTTTGTCATTGATCTTTACCAATCAGACTCTTTTCTACCTTTAGAAAACCTTTGGTAAGTGAACTCCCCATGAGCCTGTAGTTCACTGAGCAGGTCCATTAGATTTGTACAATTCACTGTCATACATTCACCAGACCACCTTCAACTTTCTACATCCTACTTTATACATGTTGTACAGTCATAATGAGCCACAGTAGTAATGTACTACACACTTCAAATAATCTATATTCATATTAACAGACCCCCCAAAGCTTCTGTCAGTGTCAGTGAGTCCCTCTGCTGAGATAGTGGAGGGCAGTTCAGTGACTCTGACCTGTAGCAGTGATGCTAACCCAGCAGCTAATTACACCTGGTACAAGGAGAACCAAACACTGCTTCATGGACCAGAAGGGACTTATCAGTTCACCTCCATCAGCTCTGAGGACAGAGGAACATATTACTGCAGGTCTGAGAATAAATATGGACAGATCAACTCTTCAAATTTATTCATAGATGTGCAATGTAAGTGAGATATTATTTTGACATTATATTATTATGCAAACGTCCTTCCTCCACATAGTTTTCATTTGTTAATGGTACTGTATTACTGGGCACTTATTCTTTAATTATTCACCAGATGGTCCAAAGCTTCTGTCAGTGTCAGTGAGTCCCTCTGCTGAGATAGTGGAGGGCAGTTCAGTGACTCTGACCTGTAGCAGTGATGCTAACCCAGCAGCTAAATACACCTGGTACAAGGAGAACCAAACACTGATTCATGGACCAGAAGGGACTTATCAGTTCTCATCCATCAGCTCTGAGGACAGTGGAACATATTACTGCAGGTCTGAGAATAAATATGGACAGATCAACTCTTCAAGTTTATTCATAGATGTGCAATGTAAGTGAGATATTATTTTGACATAATATCATTAAACAAAAGTCCTTCCATATCATGCTGTGTGTTATTAAATTGTACCATCCTGTATATCTTTAATTCGTTTTATTTAATTGTTCACCAGACCCCCCAAAGCTTCTGTCAGTGTCAGTGAGTCCCTCTGCTGAGATAGTGGAGGGCAGTCCAGTGACTCTGACCTGTAGCAGTGATGCTAACCCAGCAGCTAAATACACCTGGTACAAGGAGAATGAAGAGTCACCAAAAGCTTCAGGACAGATCTTCAACATCACTGACATCAGCCCTGAACACAGTGGGAAATATTACTGTGAAGCCCAGAACACAAGAGGACGTCATAACACCACCTTATATCTGACTGTTGTGGCAGGTAAGTTTTTCAATTCACGTCTGTATCAGATTTCATAATCCTTGAAGTGATGTGGGAGGATTTGGGATAGGATTTAAACAAACCACAGATTAACTAAATTTCTTGTAAACCGCTAACACTGTCTTTTATAGACATACATGCCAGTTTACAGACCAACTTTCTGGCCAAGGGTTCTCACAGCAGTTGAGCACAAACAGGCCGGGACTACAAACATCAGACCTATGTTGTTTTAAATGGGATAAATCCTTAAAAGTGTCATGTGTTCACTGGGTTGGCAGCAGAAATGATGACTATTTAACAACAGCACAATGATCAGCGTGAATTTGTAGGTTCTCTGTGCACATACACAACAAAAATGCCTGTGTGGCACTTCAGATCTGTACTGCCTTTTATGAAATCATCCTACAGCTTAGTTTAACACAACTCTACACAACAAAACTGAATATTTTCCCCTTCATGAAGGAAGATTTATTACATTTGTTAGTTTTACCTTGTGTCTAATAAACTCAGTGACCTTTCTGAGGTCTGCATTGCCTGAGTTATTCATTTATGTATTTTTTATTCTATCACAGTTTTCCCTCAAGCATGGAAATCAGTCATTGGAACAGCCACTGCTGTTTTTTTTGCTATCATATTTTTTCTGATAATAATAATAATAGTAAGGTAAGTAAAGTTTTCCTCATTATTTATTAAATACCTAAAAATCAGTTATGGTAATAGCCAGTCTACTTACCAGATTATTCATTCACTATTGATTAAATCTCCTGATCAGAAAAAAGAGGAGCTCCAAGAAATCATCAGGGTCCGAGGTGAAACCTGAGCCCAGGGAACAGGTGAGTGAATCTCCATTCTGCTTGCTCTTTTGGGTTGGTTTGTCATGCTATGGGGACTCTATGGAGAAAAAATTAGTGGACAAAATAAACAATGAGTAACTTCTGAAGGGAGTAAAAATCCCTGTAGTGCTGCAATGTAAAAGGGGAACGTGATTTATCCATAGATGCTGGAAAATACTGCTTGCATGTCATTGTTGTCACTATATTTCAGTGTCTCATGGAGGATTGTGTCTGTGCAGGAAGTGTCCTCCAATTATCTAATTATGCCCGACAGATGAAAACATCACTGTCCAAGTTCACCACCTTAAAATATATTGTCTTTGCAGAACCTTCCCAGTCAGTCAGAGCAGCAGGATAATCTGCACTACGCCAGTATCCACTTCTCGAAGAACCGTGCAGATCCAATCTACTCCAACATGAGAGGACCTGAACTCCACAGGCACAAGGAGGAAGAGGACGACAGTGTTGAGTACACTAGTGTCGTATTTAAGAGTGACGGTCCAGCCGCGAGGTGAGCAGCGCTGTTCACAGGAACATTATAAAGAACAGACACAGATGTCAGAGCAGATATTTATCAGTATAAGATGTCTAGTTATGCAGAACTCCCACACTTTTATTGCCGTTGCATTTGCTTGATTCATTTATATTTTTAGCATCTCTTCGTCTTTGTGATTCTCTGACGTTTTTGTTTCGTCCTCAGAACCAGAGGTCAGGAAACCAGAGAGGATCCAGATGCATTGTACAGCACAGTCAACAAAACCCGCTGAACACAACACACATTTACACTTTAGTGTGTCCTTCTGTAAATTTGGCATTTTCTTAAGTAGATTTTAACTGTTTTTCTTAGCAATTTGATTATCACCTTTGGTTTTATTTTATTTTTGCTCCGTCCTGCCTGAATTTCTCTTTGGTAAAGTTTATCTCATTATCACAGCTCATTACAGTTTTACGGTTTTCTTTGTGTACCCATTACTATGGCCTGTTATTTCTTCGCTTTTGTATATACACATTTTTTGTTGTCAAATTAACAGTATTTATTAGAGGCAAGAAGAAATAAATGTTTTTTCTTGGCCCCTTTGACTTATCTTGTTACCTTTGGGACACCTGTTACACCTGTAAACCTCTGTCCAGTCAGACCACTGGAAAAACTGAATCTTAATTCCTGACATAGACAAAGTCTATGGTAAAGTACCATGTGGATATTTCTATAGTCCACTATAATCATTTTGCTGGTCCAGGCTTTCCATATGTCCACCACAGTGTTAAAAACTAACTTCTAACAAATGGAGAAACATTAACAGTGAATGCAAAATGCATAATATTTCTATATGTGGTGTTCGCATGACTGGGCCTAAATAGAGGATGAGTTTTTGAGCTACTGTATTTTCACAATGTTAGTGTGTGTAAATAAATTATGTGGCAATGATTTAGATCCTCTTTATGCTTCACGCTACGGTGTTGCTGCAAAACATCAGACTTACAAAATGTGCTCTTCACCAACTCAACATATTTCCCCATATGTCACCAAGTTCCATGAAAGCGATTTCATGCTAAAAATCACACATTTGCATAAATGTCCTGCACACAAAAACACACGTGACCAGTTTTCTTGTGTTAATGAGACATGGAGATTTACAGCTGATCCCTGATTATTCAGGTATTAAGTCTGATGCCACTCCATAGAGTCTGTCTGTCATCAGCTTCTCTCTAGGCTGCCAGAGGTTGATGCGTGTTTTAAAACAAAGTGTTGAAAACGACTTGAAGTCCGTCCGTACTGTTTGAAATCCTCTCAGTAGAGTAAAGCGGTGGGAAACATAAGGTCCGCCCGCTGGAGGGTGGTCGTACGGGTTTAACTGGGCGGAGTGTAAGGGGAGGGTGAGAGTGGACAATATGGCTGAGCTGTTGGAGTGAAGCACTGTGGGATAGAGGAAAGTTAAGTCTAGAAGTTGTATTGTGAACTAACAGAACCACAATGGAAGGATGTTTGGGGGGTTTGTAGTGAATGGTGGCACAGGCTGCATGCTGGGAGCTCGTTGTTTCTTCCTGAAGGTGGCTTAGGCACCATGCTTTTTAACTTAGCATGCTAATTAGCCTAGCAGGCCAGTTGGTGCTTGCTAACATGAGGTAGCTGAGGGTGGCTACCTGCTTGGTGGGCTGAGCACAGGTGTTGGTGTTTTGGGGGACACATTGTTCTGCCTTCTTGGTGTTGTGGGTCCAACCTAAATCACTTACTGAGACTAAACCCTCCTGGAGACCACACATCTGCCTGGGCAAATCAATAAGATGTGCTAACAGTTGTCACATTTGTAGCATTTGAGAGTGAATGTCTTTGCAGTGTCTTCCCAAACAGCTGGAGGAGCAGGATGAGCTGCATTATACCTGTGTCTGCTCAACACTGGACCAGCTGGACCCTGCTGAGGATGAGGAGGGGGTTTAACAGTTCTGGTCCTGCCCTGAGGTGAGCAGCTCTTATCACATCATCACTGCCCTCACTTTATCACTGATGAGATGGATTTCATCTGGACACATTTATTGTTGTTCCATTGTTTACGGCATGTGGAACGCTGGAAGAAATTTGACTTTCTCCCACTTTCACAACCTCGGGTCTGGAAACCAGGGACCTCGCTCTGTTGTACAGACCAGTCAACAAAACCTGATGAACTCAAAAGGATGTTTTCCCATTACAAGAAAACTGGAAGCCTTCAGTCAGACTCGTCTGTGGAGATTCTCAGTCATCCAGGTGAAATTATCTAGAGGTTGAGTCATGGCAACTGGACTTCTAGTGTTTAGGTCAGACTGGCCCCTGCCCTGTCAACAACCGCTGGGCAGTTTGTTAGGGACTCCAATGCTGACACTGTATGTCTCAGGTCCATGTGTTGTTGCAGTTCCTCTTCAGGGAGTTTGCTTTTAGTCAGGTTGGTTATCTTAACAATGAAGTATGCAAAGTCTGTATGCAGTGATAAATTAGTTTGTCACAGGCAAATCAGATGGACTGCATGTGTTCAACTGCAATAAAATGTTTGGTAAAGTCTGGTCTTTGCAGCTGGCATCATGTTCCCTCTTGTGGGAAGTACTAATAGTTCATCTACTATTTTAAGTTGTACAGTCTAGTCTATTTCTTTGAACCATGACTTTTTTGACCTACAGCATCATGAGAATGTAGACCTTGTTAATTCAATATATTCTGGTTGAACAGTTCATTAACTTGGTTTAGGAGGTGTTCCTGTATTTACATAAAAAGAGGAAATAACAGAACACTCTGCAAACAGTATTAGTATGAGTGATGTGCAGGTGTCCGTGTTAAAGGTTTGGTATCAGCAGGCTGTTAACCTGGTTTCTAATTCTGTCTCATATAGATGATATAATATAATCGAGTTAACGAAACAAAGAACAAGTTATTTTCTTTGTCATTGACTGGAGTTGACAGAGCATCTTAATAATGAAAAAGGGAAGGAAGCACAATCTATTTTTTTAACTGCGGTTTATGTCTTCTGCTAACACTGATGACACAGGAAGGGCATGGTTTTAAAGACGTCTCCCTCCCTTGTGTGCTGCACATAGAAGAGCCTTGTGTAACTTGTGTACGTTAATTACCTTCTGTTTTATCCTCACTGCAGCCAGAGAGAGAAGCCGCTATGAGTTTACCACCAGCAGCAAGTGGATTTGTTGTTTTCCTTCTGTCTGTTCCAGGTAATCTTTATCCATGTTTTCACTGTAGGCCACAAAGCACACATACGCATGTGTGTCTGCAAATTGTGTTACTCAATTTGCAGAAGTGGTTTTATTGTGGGTTGACGACTGAACTCCCTGTGTCTGTTTTAATTTGTTAAACAATTCTTAAATGAAATTGAATATTATGGATGCCCTGGCTGCTGGTGACGACCCTTTTTAGTTTGAATTTGGAAATCTCGAGCTTCTTGCATCAAGACTCCAGTGTTGTCGTCTTAGCTCAGCCGTAGCTTTTTCTTATTAATTAAATTAGCAATGAGATGTAGAGAAAAAACATACATCCATCTATGTTTGAAGGCACAAAAACTAAATATGATATAGACCATGCTGCGTCTGAATAATTTAATAGATTTATTGGTTCTAGTGAAAAATGGTGAGATCTGTTCATTTACCGGTTCCAGGCAGCTTTACAAAACAATATAAAGCTGCATTTGTAAACTTATTTAATGAGAGTAGTCTATTATCCTAAAGCATCATGAAAATGTATGGATGCATTCTAATTATAATCGTGGGTTATTACTGTTATTGATTATGGAGGTAATTTTATGTTTTGTTTTTTTTTCTTGGCGCATTTAACCTTTAATGTTGTGTCATATTGTTACAACACCAGACATCTGTTAAAATGATTTGTTGTTTGATAAAGTGAATTTAGTTATTAATAGGTTTTACGGCTGAATGAGCTGCTAACTTCCTGTAGCAAATGCTAAATGCTTTAATGTGGAGGGCCCATTAACAGCAGGGGATTTCAACAGCGAGAGATCGAAACTTCCTGAATGAAAGAACTTCCTGTGTCTCAACAATGATTTAAAAAAAGATAAATACCTGTTCAAGTTAAATAATATCAGTGGTATGTTATAGTACTATATTCTGCTGTGTCTCATTGGCTCACAATGGGATGATGCGTAGTTCTGGAAATTATATACTGACCTCCACAAGTATTATATTTATATGAATATGATGATGTTTGCTGATGTGCTCTGTGTTACAGTGGTGCAGGCTCAGGATGGCTGGGGAGTGACTTACACTGCTACTGACATCTGTGCCATAAAAGGATCAACAGTGAACATAAGCTGCACCTACACATACCCATCCTGGATACAAGGACGTGTTACTGTGGTTGAAGAAACATTCTGGTTTGCTAAAGTCAGTGATTATGAACCAGTGGATCTGAGAATAGCCTCAGAGTATTCAGGTCGTGTTCAGTATCAGTGTAAAGATAAAACCTGCACTCTGACAATCAGAGACCTGAGAGAGACAGACTCAGCTGAGTACAAGTTCAGGTTCATCACAAACCAACCAACAGGAAGATACTCTGGTTCACCTGGAGCCACTTTGTCTGTCAAAGGTAACAGCTTAATTTTTTCATGTTTTGGTTCCAGATCTTCAAGATCAAGAAAATATCCTGTAATGATGAAGTTTATGATTCTGTATAAATGTTTGATGATGAAAATCTGAGCTCAGAGCTCCAGTTCATGTCTCCTACTAATGACTCCTGATTCAACCTCCAGTCACTTGATTAAAAAGTGGTCATGCTGTATAGTCGACTGTGTCTCAGTTAAATGATGGTTGTTGGTGTAGGATGTGACTGAACTTTCTCCAGACTGGGTTTGTTCTGGTGTCACTGTGTGGGCTGCTCCTGTCAGCCTTCAGCTCCATTTGCTGAGTGAAGACCATTAGATGTGACTGAAAGCTCAGGGTCATTAGTCAAAGTATCTCTGAATAGATTTTCTTCACCAGGGGACAAAAATGAACATCCATGCACAGATACTGTAAATGTTTTTGGATATTTGCACACGTGTTTGAATAGAAACTATTTTTCTGTTCTGTCGTCACAAATCCAGCTTTGCAGGTGCAGGTCAGTGACACAAATGAGCTGCGGTGTCACAGCAGTTGTGGTCTACCTGATGGTCCTTCATACATTTGGTACAAGAATGGACAGAAGGTTCATGGGGAACCACCAAATTATTCAGGGAACATTGATGGTGCAGACAGCTACTCCTGTGCTCTGAAAGGACGTGAGGATTCCCCCTCTCCTCCAGAGTGTGAGTTGACTTCAGTCTTCCACCAACATATCACCACCTGGTGGCACATTGAACCAACTGCACTGTCCATGTCTGCATGTTATAAAGTGAATGACCATGTTTACTCTGTTTATATTAATAGTGTGTTGCCTTGAACATTACAGGAGCAGTTCTGTTCTCAGTGACTCAACAACAGACAGACTGGTCTGTATTACTGCAGTGGAAGATGTCAGTGGAACAGTTCTGTTTAAAAATGGTTTATCTTTCAGGTGTCAAAGGTCAAAGCTGCAACAGAGTGACTTACACTGACAGAAGCATCTGTGCATTCAAAGGATCATCAGTGGACATTTCTTGTACTTACAACAGTCATGATAAAGACATTCAGTCTAAATTCTGGTTCAGTCCTGAACGTAGTGGTCGTTGGCAGAGTCCCTCACAGCCTGAGGACCTTAGTGAAGACTCCCAGTTTGCAGGTCGTGTTCAGGTCCTTGACCCAGAGACAGGACGCTCCACTCTGAGAATCACTGACCTGAGAGAGACAGATTCAGCCCAGTATCACTTCACATTCAAAACACCAGGCTTTGAATGGGGGAGTAGTTTACCTGGTACAACTCTGACTGTCACAGGTGCTGATCAACACACACTGATGTTATATATGTGAACACAGAACAGTAGTGAATGTGACATGGAGCTGTTATGTACAACTGATAGAGACTTCATGGTTCTGAGCACTCAGTCCTTTAAATGTTTGTCAGAGACTAAGTCACACATGCTCCACAGTTTGTCACTGATGCATTTTAAAAACTAAATATGAACCTTATCAGTTATTTGAACTTGTGTATGTACCTGTGATCCTTGTGTTTAATACTCAACAAATATGTCTCTTTTTTCTTCAAAGATCCAGATCTACAGGTGGTAGTGAAGAGATCTCTTTCATGGTCATACCTGAAGTGTCGCAGCAGTTGTTTTCTACCTGAGCATGTTTCCTACATCTGGTACCTGAATGGAAAGATGATTCCTAAAGAAACATCAGATCATTCAGGAATCTTTCATCAAGCAGACAGCTACTCCTGTGCTCTGAAAGGACATGAGGATTTCCCCTCTCCTCCAGTGTGTGAGTTTACTCCACAGTCTTCCACCAACATATCACCACATGGTGGAGCCTATAACTCACTGTCCTGTACTTTACATGTGAGTCAAACTTTACTGAGATAAAATCTTATCACTGATGGGCCATGAGAACTGGAGACTTGCTGCATGTCCTTAACTCTGTTCTTCATGTGCTCAGTCGTCCATCACTGTCTCCTGACTCTCAGGTTTATATGTCAGAACCTCCTGAGTCCACAAAGTCTTTTCCATAGTTTATATTTTTATTACAGAAATGTTGCTTCAGCACATGAACAGTATCAGATGGATGATGATGGTAAAAGACAAATGACTGGTCAGATGTTTATCATGTTCTGTGACAGAGAAATGATTAGACTGACACTGTTTGGGCAGTGAGTCGTCTTCGCAGAATTGATGATATCAACAATTTACAGATGTAAAAAAAATATCACACTCATTATTAAATCTGTAGTTTCTGGGTTCAGCTCATTTTTTTCTAGAAGTGGACATGCTAATACCTAAAGGGTGTGTGCTCTAATTTCTCTCTTTGCATTAAAAATACAAGAAGGAGCTTCTGTCTGGTAATTTTAAGTATATGCCTTATATAGAATCTGTCTTCTCAACACACACACATTGTATAATATACACAGTATACAACACAGAAACATATAATGAAGGTGATATTGTATTTTCTTTCTCAGGTGTTGAAAGTCAAAGCTGCAACAGAGTGACTTACACTGACAGAAGCATCTGTGCAGTCAAAGGATCATCAGTGGACATTTCTTGTACTTACAACAGTCATGATAAAGACATTAGGTCTAAATTCTGGTTCAGTCCTGAACGTAGTGGTCGTTGGCAGAGTCCCTCACAGCCTGAGGACCTTAGTGAAGACTCCCAGTTTGCAGGTCGTGTTCAGGTCCTTGACACAGAGACAGGACGCTCCACTCTGAGAATCACTGACCTGAGAGAGACAGATTCAGCCCAGTATCACTTCACATTCAAAACACCAGGCTTTGAATGGAGGAGTAGTTTACCTGGTACAACTCTGACTGTCACAGGTGCTGATCAACACAATCATTCATTGTGTAATTCATCATTTTCACTAACTGATTATTTATACCTGTGTGTTTTTACTGTTAACCAGTGACACTGTTGGTTCCTTGTCACATGTCCAGCAGCTCTGCAGGTGCAGGTGACCAGAGTAACAGTCCTCCAGTCTTATACTGAGGCAGAGCTGAAGTGTCTCAGCAGTGACAGTCCAGCTGGTGGTCTCACATACGTTTGGTTTCAAAATGGACAGAAAGTCCCAGATGTTGAATCAGCCTCTTATAAAGGCCGGTTTGGTCCTGGAGACAACATCTCATGTGCTTTAAAAGAACACGAGGCTTGTCCTTCTCCTCCAGTGTGTGAGTTTCTGTCTCTGTATGTGGAACCAGACTAACATGACAGCAACACTTTTCAATATGAGTGGATCTGCAGTGAAGCTGCCACTAAACATTTTGTGTTGAGTTTGTATATTTGGTCAGTTATTGCACTAAAGGAATCAGTCCTCATGTTTTCTTATTGATTTGATCTGCTCCAGATGGTCCAAAGCTTCTGTCAGTGTCAGTGAGTCCCTCTGCTGAGATAGTGGAGGGCAGTTCAGTGACTCTGACCTGTAGCAGTGATGCTAACCCAGCAGCTAATTACACCTGGTACAAGAAAAATGGAAATCCAAGTCTTCAACCAGCCAGTAAACAGTTTAACTTCAGCTCCATCCAGTCCTCTGACTCTGGAGAGTATTACTGTACAGCTGAGAATGATCTGGGAAGGAGAACATCTGGATCCATCTTTATTAATGTGACATGTGAGTCAAACAGTTTGTGAGGAAAGTGACAAAAACTTCAATCTCTTTAAAGTGTTTTTCCTTTTTTAAGATCTATGTCCTTAACAATCCCAGTCTGCTGCTGGAGTTCACAGAGATGAACCAGTAGCTGGTAATGGAGAGGATTTATTCACCAATGTCAATGTCTGATTGATTTTCCAGACCCCCCAAAGCTTCTGTCAGTGTCAGTGAGTCCCTCTGCTGAGATAGTGGAGGGCAGTTCAGTGACTCTGACCTGTAGCAGTGATGCTAACCCAGCAGCTAATTACACCTGGTACAAGGAGAATGAAGAGTCACCAAAAGCTTCAGGACAGATCTTCACCATCACTGACATCAGACCTGAACACAGTGGGAAATATTACTGTGAAGCCCAGAACACAAGAGGACGTCATAACACCACCTCACATCTGACTGTTGTGGCAGGTAGGTTTTTCAGTTTACTTACATATAGAGGTGCTTTGTCAATATAAAGTCAAGAAGACTTTAAGTGTCATATTGTTGACATTTCATGTTTTGATTTGCTTTTAGATATTTTTGACCTTTGATTATATGTAATAAATATGTAATATTTGTCAATGGAGCTAAACGTTGTGTAGTGCTTGATAATTTTATCACAGGTTCCTTCTTTAGGAGCTTGGATATCAGCAGCTGCTGGAACCATCACTGCACTTCTCCTGTGTGTCATTCTTCTCTCTGTCTTTCTCTTGATTAGGTAAACAGTTTGCATCTATTCGATTTTTGAGGAGGGTAATCTTAGAGAGGAAATTCTCAAAATGTCAGATTGGTCTGTAACTTCCAATGGATGTTTAGGGACAGTTGGGGTGATAAAGTATAAAATATGCATTTCGTTTCGGTTTTATTAGTTTGGTTGAAGCCTGAAAGATGTTAGCATTTAACTTAACTTCATTTATTTGTTTTTTGATTAATTATCAAACCAGAAAGAAGAGGGCATCCAAGCAGCTGTCTGAGGATGGACAGAGAGCAGACAACAGGGAACAGGTGAGGAAACTCCAGTTCTGTTTTCAGGTCAGACTTTTGGGTTACTCAAGAGTCTTTCAGCTCAATGTAAACGTTTCTCTGGTGGAGAAGCATTTAACAAAAGATAACACTGTTCTCTTTTTTCTTTGAGCCTCCCACACTTCCTAATGCCTCCAAAAGCTTGCCCACCTCTGCCCTGGCTGTGGATCAGGTTAGTGCACGTACTAGTGGCCAAGTTCTTTAAAGGTTCAATGTGTAATGTTTAGAACCATCTGTTACCTATATTTAGGTATATTATAGCTCAAAGGAACTGCTACAACAATAACAGCCCTGATATGTGAATTTAAAACTAAAACCTTCCTCATCTCTGTAGGGTCTCCCTGCTCAGAACCAGCAAGAGGATCAGGATGACCTTCAGTATGCCAGCATCCAGTTCTCCAAGAACCAGGCCAATCCAGTCTACTCTAACTTCAAAGCAGCTAAACAGCACACACACATGGCAGAGGAGGAAGAGAACACTGAGTACGCTGCAGTCAAATTCAGCAGCGACAGTGCTGCCCCAAGGTGAGCAGCTGTGCATGCTGGGACATTATCCTCAGTATATGATTAGAATTGCAGCTTTTATTTTAATAATTCTGCCACTGTTGCAGGTGACTGTTGTATTTTACTTGTTTTATAATAATTTGCACCATTTAATAATCAATATAACGTCACTTACATTTTTCTCCCCCTCTCAGAGCCAGAAGTCCAGAAACTGGGGTGGATTCAATGGATTTATACAGCACAGTTAACAAAAAACGCTGAACACAAAAGGAGTCGCCAGCCTGGTATTTATATTTACTCGTTTATTTAAGGAAGTAACTGCTGATTCAGTTCTTCTTCTCAAAATGCAGCACTGGAACAATAACATATTTTAATGCAGCTTTGAATTTGCAAACATAAAACAGAATATGAGCTTTAGTTAACAGGTTAGTGCTAAATAATGTGAATAACTTTACCTTTGATTGTAAATAAAATGTATTAGGTTTTTCAAAAGCCAGTTACAGACCCAATGAAAAATGTTATTTCTGTTTTAATAGCCAGCTGATCAATAACCTTTAACAATGACCCTAAAAGGTCAGTTTAACTTTTATTTTAACAACAAAGTAATGTTAAGATCGGGTTTGAACTGCAAAAACACAAATGTCAACCTGTATATTTCTAAAAACAAGTGGGATCTTTGTAAAAAGAATAAAGAAGCATCTTGTGTAATTTTAGTGTGTTCTCCTGTGTATTGCAACCATTCTATGAAAGCTATCACACCCTATTTGCTTCCAGTTTTTTGTCGTTCTTGTCTGACCACAGTGGAGAAAGTGTCTGCGTAAGTTGCTGCAACTATTTTCAGTTCTCTTTTCTGTGGTGACAAGTCGAATATGTTTAGAAAAAAAAATGCTGGGCCTGTGTGGTCATAGCTGTTGCTCAGACGTAGTTACAGACTGCATGAGTTGACAGACAGTTCGGTCGCAGCTTCTTCAAGGCTCTTGCATTTAGCTTGCAGGCTGGGATTGGTGGAGCATTCTTCAGACGAAGGCCAGCGCTCCACCCAGGTGTCCTTTCCTAGCATGTAGATAACTCTGAGAGAACAAAAGAGAGAAGTTTAGATTTTACAAGAGGTCACCTGAATTAGTTTGGGGGCTGTTGCTCTGTCACATAGTATGTAACTAACTCAGTTTAAAGTGGATCCAGCTAAACCACAGTTTGAGCTGCATGCTGAGCTAGACATGTTCAGGTGACTGTTCAGGTGAACTGGCAAACAAAAAAAACCTCATCGTGTTACACTGAGGCAGTAGCAGCTCCTCACCCTATCTCTAAGGGAGCACCTCGTCTGCTTGTATCTGAGATCTTGTCCTTTCACTCATGACCATAGGTGAGAGTAGGAACGTAGATTGACCGGTAGAACGAGAGCTTCGCCTTTCGGCTCAGCTCGTTCTTCCCCACAAGGGACCGATACATTGACCGCATTGTTGCAGCCGATGCACTGATCCATCTGTCAGTCTCTCACTCTGTCCTTCCCTCACGTGACTTCAGCCTGGGTGATGGGAAGATCAGCCTCTGACTCCTCAGACTCTGCTTCCTCCATGGAAGGAGGCAAGCCATTTTTTTTTTTTTTTTTTTTTAATATATATGAGTTTGTAATTGTTGTTCTGGACTGGATTAGATTTTACAGGTCTACCTATCACAACAACCACTGTGTTTCTTCCACGTTCTCCTTACTCATTTGTGTCACTGTAAACGTTCCACTGGTCCTCCTTGGGGCCGATGATCAGGTAGTGGGAGCCCTGCTTCAGGTTGAGTCCATCTCTGCATCCACCATGAGACATGAAAACCCTCTTCTTGCCTACTTCAACTCCCGCCTCGTCACCTGGATGGTAGAAATGAGACGACAATCCTCTATAGCAGAATTATTTTGTTGTGTGGATCTAATAAATGATTTCAGTGACAATGTATTGTAGCCATACTAATTTTAGCACCTATGATACTAGTGCAGATATCAGCCCCTGCTGTTGTCCTAATGTAACAACAAGGGCCATACAAAGCAAAAACAGAAAAGCTTTGCTGTAACATATGACATCAGGTTCATAACACTGATCGATTTAAGCTTCAGAATATATCGAAACATCTCAGTGAGAGCGTATGAAATGTGGAAGCTACTGCAGTAGTAAAAATGATTTGGGTTGTAGAGAGATGGGTGTGGAAAAGAAAAATTCAAGGAACAAGAAAGGAGCAGCTGTCACATTAAATGATGTTTGTATGTCACCACCAGGATGAAATAATTCACTGGAGTGTGTGTCCGTGTGTGTGCTAGTGAAACACACAGCATTGATTTACCCAGTTTGATGAGTTGTGTGATCTCCATCTCATATTTGTCGTAGTAGCTCTGAGTGACTTCCAGCACCTTTACCTGGAAAACTGCAACACAAGAAGAAAGAGGTCAGTGTTGTTTTGTCCAGAGGACATGAATCCTATTTCCCCTGACCTCTCTGTCAGTGTTTAATGGCTGTGTTCAACAAATGCACAGGAAATTAAAATTATGTTAGCAGCTTAAGCATTTTATGACAAATTAATGCAGAAAAGTTGCCATAATAGATGCTGCAAGAAATAACATGACTATTAATCCCAGTGTACCACATGTAAATAAATGATCACAAATAGCTGCAGGGTTCCACTCATTCCTTGCTGCACAGATTCATTATTTGTGATCAGTAAAGATGACATATTCAGGGTGCAGCCCTGTATTTTGCTTCTTTTTTTTTTTTTTTTTAGCATCAAGCAGCAGCAGAAGAACTGTGTGCAGCGTACCATGATGTAAACTCTTGCAGGCGAACGTTTCTCTCTCTTTGTTGGGGAAATTCTCACTGTCAGTTTTTGGGATACAGCAGTCGCCTGGAAAATGTGAGCAAATACAAAGGAAACGCAGAATGAAAATAGCAGACAACATAAACACCAATGTCCACTGTTGCAGACACACCCTCACCCTGCGTGCAGCGGCAGACGTCGTCTCTGCAGATCTGAGTGAGCGCTTCCTTGTCCTCCCTGGGAGTGTAGGTACGACTGCAGCGGTGATCTGTGGCAGAGGGAGAGGGCAGGGAGATTGTTAGTTTCAGACATTTGTTTTTGCTGGTCAGCTCTTTATTGTGTGGATCACACTGGCTCTTGACCAGGGTGACGGTGTATTAAGGGGTCGTGAAGCATTTCTACTGTTATCAGTGGATAAACGTCACAGGTGATCTCTGTGGTGTGAGCAGGTTGTGTTCCTCTACCTGGGTTGTAATACTCATAGACAGTAACGGAGGACGGCTGGAGGAGGCCGACTTTGAAGCGCTGCTGAAGCCTGAATATCAGGATCTCTGGCTCTCTGTGAGAAACCTGAGGAGGACAGGATCACTTAGTGGAAGAGAGAAGAGGAGCAGAGACCTCACAGCCTGTCAGAATATTTATTTAGCCAATTCTGGGCTCCCAGATTTACTATTATCGATGTAACATTGTTACATCTCAAGATTTGTGTTGACCTTGTTAGGGAAGAGAAAAACACATATAGCATAGAGAATAATTTACTGTACTCAGTCTAAATTTGCTTTTGCAGATCTATATTTGTATTTGTTTGCTGAGAAATTGCTTCTTGGAAAAGCTCCTAAACTGAACCATATCTGGGTGCAAGATCAGTTTTCCATGTAGGAATAAGTTCCTAATGTACACAGAGCATGAAGCAGGCAGCTGTTACCTTGAACAGGTGGATGATCAGGGATCCTCGGTCACTCAGGTTATCAACAATGTGGAAGTTGTTGACGTAACAGTCCACAGAGTTGGACAACTAGACAAAACATACAGCACATAGGTTAATAAGTTTCAAGCTGTTATCAGCTTCAGCCTTATATTTAGTGGGTGAGGTTAATTACCAGCTCAAGGTCTGAGTTTTCTGGGGTGAATCCAGTGGGTAGACTGATATCCAGGACCACCATCCTGACATCTCTAGGTCCTAGAGCTCTGTGGATGAGATGATGTGGATGATGTAAAAAAAAAAAGAAAAAGATACTAAACCTGAGAGGAGGTCCACAGCCATCCAGCCTTAGACTAACTCAAGCCTAAGTATTTTAAATAAAGAGATAAAAACAAAGGGGTTAAAGGTCATATAAACAACTGACCTGACGTTGATGGTGATCTGGTACAACTTCTCCACGTCAGCTGGAGGCTTTTCTGTTTTGGGACAGAAACAAAGCTTTTTGTTTTAATGTAAAGCTGTCTGGTGTCTTATCTTAAACTGAATTTATGTAGTATTCCACATTATGATATTTTATTTTAGCTCACTCATAACAATAGAGTTGTTTATAAAAAATGCATATACTGAATATTTTTCATAGGGCAAATACCACTTGAATCTTCAATGGAGACGCTGAGATCAAAGTCCTTGCAGGGCATTTTCTCAGCCACCTCATGCACTTGGTTGTAATAGGTAACAACCTTGGATTAAAGTTCAACATGGAGGGATGCAACAGCAGACACCACAAGTGGAAAAAAATGATGGGGATAAAAAAAATTACTCTTGAATAACAAGTAATATAAAATAAGTGATTGACTCATTCATCATCATTTAATTTACATCAGCCTGACTTCACGTCAGAGATCGTACCTCCAGTATTCCCTGTCCGCTCCCTCTGGCCTCCACCTCCAAATCCAGATTGGCAGGCAACTATACAACAAAAGCACCAGAGAAGAAGAAGAAGAAGACGTTGACACATCTGAACCTCTCACAGTACATCCACAATAAGCATGAATTCTTTTCGTTTCTCACCCTCGAGGAGCGAGCAATGTAGGCAGTCTGGGGGTTGAAAAAGTAGCGGATTTCCTTGCGTCCTGCAATCCTGACATCCACACCCAGACCGAGGTCATCGGCAGGGGGTTTGTTGATCAGGTACTCTGACAGAGCGTGGAGCACCACCATGGTGGGCTGGGACAGGCAATAAACAGAGACATTATAATGATACATTTGGTCTGACACATCTTTTACATTTTTTATATATTGTATTTTCTGTCCTTTCATCTGAGATATTGAATATTTCATCTTTATTAGTTCACAGACAACTTTACAGAAAACTAATTCATGCACCATTTTCTATATCTCTTTATTTTTATTCAACAGTTTCACATCCTGTTTGGGAGTGAATGAACTTCTACACTTCTGCTTTATCGTAACGTTACAGACCATGTGGGCATTAATTAGGCGGATGAATGAACTAGTAAAAGATCAGAAGGGAAGAGGATCAAAGCTCAGCTACCACACGGGGCCTGCTGGTACCTGAGTAGAGCCGAAGCCACCTCCCCTCCTTCGCTGGTCGTTCAGCCATTTGAAAGGTGCTGCTGCTTCCTCCATACGTCCTAATTTCACCAGAGCCAGCAGAGCATAGCCGGTCGCCTCCAAGCCAAACAAGGTGTTCTGACTGTCAGGCCAGTGCCTGCCACCTGGAGCAGCAGAGGACAGGCAGAGGAAAGTCTTGTACGCAACATACTATCATCCATTCACCCTGTTAAATTGACTTTTGTGTACGAACAACACGAGAGCTGACATTTCACAGAAAAGATAAATGAACTAAAAACAATTGTAAATCAAAGTCCAAAACAAAGGCAAAAATATAAATGTATTAAAAGCAGTTCCTAAAGGGAATAACAGGTAAGATCCTGTGTACAGTACATTTGAAAGTGTATTTACACAGTCAGTACCTGCAGCTGCTGCTCTGAGTAGCGACTGTGTCGGGTCGAAATCCTGAGTTTTTCCCAGCAGAGCCAGCGCGTAGGAGGCGATGGCCACCGTGTACGGTCTCCTGCCCGTCGTCTGCAGTGCGCTCTTCAGGTACTCGGCTGTCTTACCAATAACTACCTATAAAAGACAGGTGTTGTAAAACATGGTTCTAACACAATTACTCATTACACCAGTAATAATTACAACAGACACGTGTTTTTCAGACATGGATCATTAGACGCGTAAAGATGAAATGTGACTGGTTGGAACTCTGGCTCCTCCTTTCTCCTTTGTAGAAATTACCTCCACCTGGTTGTCCCCATCTGGACTGCTGCAGTGGATTCCTGCCTGCTTGGCCTCAGCGAGCGCTATGAGGACAAAGGCTGTCAGGGTTGTCTCGGGGTCGTCGCCACGGAGACCACCCTGGACACAAGACATTTTATACAAATATACAAAACAGCTGTGCTATTTTAGTTTGTTTTAACCACATATTTAGAGTAAATATGTCCTTTCACAATGATGATACAATAAATACTCAGATATTGGGCAGTGGCTATAAGATTAAAATTATTCTGATCATTAATTTCAGTGGGGAAAAAAATGAAGTCATCATCAGTGTGTGTCTCACCGTCATGGTAGTCGTGTAGACTGGGTTGCTCTCTAAGAAGTTTCCCCGAGAGAGCCGGTGTTTGTTGTTCACCAGATAGAGCAGAGGGTCGCACACTTGCTGCTTGTTTATCCCAATGATGGAGTGAGCCATGGAGAAAACCTTCACCACATACGCTGTGATCCTGACATTCACATTGGCCTAAGTTTAGTGACTTTTTACCATACTGATCAGATTTTCCTGGAAATAAACTCATTCAAATGTTCTTAGTCTTAAAAAACATAATTCAATCACATATTTTTAAAAACAGAAGAGTTTATGACCGGTTATTGTTGCGGTGCATGTCAGTTACGTGGGACATTACCATGTACTTGCACCTTCCCTTCTGTAGGGGGGGTAAGAGCCATCAGTTTTTCTGTATGCCAGCTGGTTCTCATAGCCTGAAAACACCAGGCAGCACAGAAGAATTTAGCTGCGGTGTGAAGGAGTGAGACATTTTAACCTGCACATCCTGAAAACAGCTGAGTCTTCCTTCATCTCACCAGCTCATGTAACCAGCAATGACTCCAGAGTCAGTTAACAACCTGTGCATCCACCCATCCATCCAGAATCACATTCATTCAGTCTAGCCGACTTCTTCTCTTGTGGTAGTAGATACAGTACGTAGCTTGCTTCCCTCTCACCTCTCCTGATGTATCTGATAGCCTCGGCCTTGCGGTCCACACCCACACTCTCCCAGTTGCTGGTTCGCTCCAGGTAGAGTGTGGCGATGAGCGGCAGGGTGATTGTGGCCAAGTTCTGCTCCACACAGCCGCCGGGCATCTGGATCAGAGACGCCAGAGAGTCCTCACTGATGGAGTTATCAATGCTGTCTGCCAACACGTTGCCTGGAGAGAGACGTGGAATCAGGACTCAGTCCATTCCCACAGGTTTATTTTTAATCTTCATCATGTCATATTTTCATATGCATCTAGTGACTGACCTCTGACATTGATGAATGTCTCTGGCACAGAGTTTGGCACAACTGATTCCAGTTCAACCTTCCCAACACGAACTGTCTGTGTTCCTGTAGTGGACGGGAAAAGAGACATAAAGCAAAGGTAACCCTGACACAGGGGACATATTAACAAGCAACTGGCAGGAGATAATAGGAGATCATTGTATTTACTGCAATGCTCTTACCTCCTTCAGCAGACGGGTTCAACATCACACTCCAAACCTCAGTCTTCTGCACTCCATCCATCTGGGATAGAACAAGAGTGATTGTGACAGCACATCTTTATTTATCTTTATTTATCTTTTCATTACTTTCTTAACGGCTTTATTCGTTTCATTGCACCTTAGCTTATCTCTGTTTTACATATATAGTCTATAAAGGAAATGCTTTGAGGTCATAGACATCACAGGGATAAAATCACACCTTTTTTAGATGCAGAATATTATTTTATAGCAACTGTTTCCTATTGACACCTTATCCTGATTATACTGCCAGAGTGACTCACCACCACCCGTAGAAACTTCTGGATGCGGTCTCCTCCCATCATGTCTCTGCCTACTACCATCACCTCCAGTGGAAGTTTGCCCACCACCAGCGGCACGATGGTGTAGGGCACCACGATGGAGGAGCCAGCTGGCAGCTTCACTTCCTGTGTGTGTCTGTCCTTGAAGGCAATGCTACACATGCCTTCTGTCTTCATCAGCACCACCCTCACCTTGCAGCACAATGAACAACGTAAAATGGGAAGATTTATTTCATTCATCAGGACAGGCCTTTCATTATTTTTGTCCCTGCTAACTTTTTTATGTTTACAACATTTTCTAAATACAGAAAAAGTGTCTGTGCTGTGTGATGGAGTTAGTCTCTTACATGCAGGTCTTCATAGCCGTAGTTATGGATCACAGCTTTAATCTCCACTTGTTCGTTCCTTGCCACTGAATACGGCAACTTCAGGTCCACAAAGAATTTCTTCCATGCTCTGATGTTGTAAGGCTCAGCTACACAGAAACCTGCAGGCATGAAGAAGAACCTCTAGGCAGCTATTTGATCATTCTTTCATTACAGAGATTCAGAGATGTACACTTGCATGTTCTGCAAAATGAGGACAATTGGGTGTGGTTTTGTTTTTTTCTGTAAATTGTAGCTTCAAGAGAAATATGTTTTCTGTGCTTTTACACGTTTGCCAACTTAAAAAAAAAAACTGAGTGCGAGTACGGGGCCTGGATTTCCACCTTCCCCTCTTACCTGTATGAGGTGATGAACTAACAGCCAGGACCCCCCACTCTGTGATGCTGTCAGGAAGCGCATTGTTGTCCACATTCTTGGATGCCAACCTGTTGATCAAATTTCTGTCTGTTATCACCGTCAAAGAGATCCACAGCTCGCTCCGAATAAATTCAACATCTGTCTGTAAAGCACAGTTGGTTGAACATAGAGTCACAGTGGGACAGAAAACTACTGACTACAATTCATTTTGTGTCCATGTGTCGCTGAAGTTTGATTTTCTAAAGTTATAAATAAATAAACAAGCAACAAAGGGCTCAGCACTTTAGCACCTTGCATTAGGAGACTTTCTGCTACTGTGATCTTGATTAGGTCGAATGACACAAAAACAAGGATGTGACACACATATAAGAGCATCTGCAGTACAGTTGTGCGTATGAACACACACATACAGATGCAAAGGATTCACTGATCACAGGTGTGTTTGGTTAGTGCAACTAAATGTTGATTCTGAGCTGTTTATTCAGCTGCTATCACTGACCAAACACAGAACGATGATGCAACCCAGGGAATCTGCAGAGCTACGTTCTGTCCGACACGATGAAATGGTTCTGTCCTTTGATTGGTCGAGCATATGGGCTGCAATTTCACATTTATACTAACAGCTAAGGACAGATCAATTGTCTGATACAAGCAAATACCTCTGGCACTGTATCTAAACTCTTCATTTTCTGCTTCTTTTTGATAGGTTATGTGATTTCTTCCACTTTTTCATAAAATGTACTGATATAAATCCAATCTAAAGACTGACTCTATTCTACTAGACAAGGTTTTTAACCTCTACTCTCATCTTTCACCTACCCATCTCTGTCTGCCTGGCTGGGCAGGTTCACATCTATCCACAGCCAAGACTCGTAGAACTTGGAACGCAGATACACCTGAGTCTCATCCATGTACTCCCACTCTTCGACCCGACACTCTTCTTCCTCATAATCCGCTTCGGCTGTTGTATCAGCAGCTGCATTATATATTGGGCCCATTGCTCCAGCTACTCCAAATCGTCCAGATTCTCCACGTTCTCCAACTAGTCCAGGTTGTCCAGGTGGTCGAAATTCTTCCAGTAGAAAATATTCAGGTGGTCCAGGTGGTCCACGTTCTCCAGCTTGTCCAGGTTGTCCAGGTAGTACATCAAACGCAGGTTTTCTGGCTGTATGCAGCAATTCTATTTTAATATATTTACATATGCCTAGATCTTTATGTTATCATTTATCTCACACATTTTTTTACTACATATCTTTAACATTTCATTGTTGACGCTGGTAATATTTCTGCATCTACACATACAACTTCCTGCACAGTTAAAGGTGCTCTGTGGAGTTCTCTTATAAACAAACAAAAGTTATGTTTAAATTTAGCAGCTAGACTTTGTATTTAGTGATAGGTAACAAATGTTAGTATGCTGATACACTAAACCAACAGTGCAGCATGGAAACGTTATACCACTAAATTTCAAAGCAATTTGTTCAATGTTTTAAGATGTCATGCAAATGAAAAATTTAACATTAGTGAAAAAGATGAAGTTTAGATTCAGGTAATTACCAAAGTTATAGAAGAAGCGGTCCATATACACTGGAGGAACTTGCCGCATTACAGCAGTGGGCATAGGATGAGGGGAGGTGGTTGGGGGTGTTGTGGTCCAGGGCGGTGGGGTGGTGGGAATCTGTGTGTTAAACTCCTGGTCCCTGAAGGTGGCACAGCAGTAGCGGAAAGCCCGGATGCACTCCCAGCCCTCAGTGATGTAGAGGGAGCGTCGTGTACAGGAGTAGGGCATGGGGATCTCCCGAAGGCCATCCTTACAGCAGCGATGCTGCAGCTTCTCCTTATAGTGACTCTCTGGAGGAAGAGGGGGGCATCAGTATTAGTACTTCCTCTCAACATGTAGTGAAATTGCAGTGTATGATAAAATCTGAGCACTGACCTTTACCATTACCATGTTTCTATCAGAAGCTGTTTTTAGTAAAACAAGTCCAACCCATCATACACTACCTGCCAAGCATCTGACCTCCTACCAGCCTGTGCAACACAAGCTGCTAGTACCAATCATGAAATCATTAGCAACATCACATGATCATCACAGCATGTTCTGCTGGTGTCTGGGCTGAGAATCGAACCTGGTCTCAGCAAAACAAACCCTGTGAGATGACACTCACCCAGCCTGGCTTTACGCTGCAACAGTTCAGCAGAGCGCCTTCTCCTGGCACTGCCTGAACACCGTGGGGCTGAGAAAGAGAAAATAAAAAATAACAGCAAAAAATGTATTTGTGTATATACAGTCCAAAGATTGAAGGATTACTGTAATCAAGAGCAAGCTACCAAATCCTGGGATTATACTGACAAACTGGCATTAGTGATTATTTGTCACCTTTCTGTGAGTCTTACAGCTGCTTTGACTAAAATCACGCCTACCGGTGTGTACCACCGACCGAGTGGCTTTATGCACAACACTGTACAGATTCAGACCAGTGTGTTTACAGATGTGAAGTCCATCTACAGCAGCTTCAGTAGAACTTCACCTTCTGCAAACACACAGTGCAAACATGGCCTTTGCTGCTACAAAGTAAAACTCAAAATACTTTTTTATTCTCTATGCATGAGATTTTCTACATTGATCCTCTGAGTATCTTTGCTGCATTAAGGTCTGTCACCTACATTTTAGAAATATGCCTTTTTCTTTGCTGCTGTTTTTTTTTTTAAAATATCACAGTAACAGAAATTCTCCTAATGCGAAATGATGGGTACTTTGTCTGGTTGGGGTTTTAAACCCAGTACTGGAGTCGAAGAGGAGTCCTGCATCTGTGAACACCCCTGTGGCGTCTCTGCCGCCTCCTCGTGTGCAGCTAATGTCTCCCTGCTCCACTATGTCCCAAATCTATGCAAGAGGGACAAGGAGACATGAGGATTTTGCAGGTGTGTGTTTCAGTTTCAGCACTGCTGGTTATTGGTACGGAAGCACAACCTGTCGACTTATCAGAAGTGTATTTTATTATTAAATACTACAAATATCCATAATAATAGAAAATCCAAGTTGAAAGCAGGAAACAGTGCAGAGTCTACACTTCTCCAGTCTGACTGCAGTGAAAACACACAGCCATTCATACACACAAACACACACCTTCCTCTGCGTGAGTCTGTCCCTGTTGAGCAGATACACAGCGTTGTCCACAGCCACCAGGCTGACCTTAGCCCCTGGGTCACCTCTGACCTTAAAGCTAAAGGCCTTCCCAGGTACGTAATCTCTGTGTATGCCGTCCACAGGCCCGACATTCAGCTGTAAGAAAGAAAGACTTAAGAACTACTGAAGAGAGAAACACAAAGACCCAAACCAAATACTTTAGAACTGCCAGTGGTACGTACTCCGCAGCCTTGGCTTCACCAAGACAGTGTTAAAAACATTTACACCATTTTATTTTTTAAACGCTTCATGGTAACGGAGGAACATGGCACCCAGTGCGTCTCAGTGATGTGGACAACAATGGAGCGCTATGACATGGAATTAAAATGTGGCAGTCTTTGGATACCCAGACAACACCTACTAAGTTACAGTACAGTCATCCTGATCATTTCAGCTTCACAGTGTGAACAGAGCCAGACTGACACCGACACACAGCCTTTGTAAGCAAACTCTGCGAGTGACCTCTGAGTTCGAGCTGAGTACTCACCCCTCCAATGCAGGTATCTGCCACATCAATCCAGACAGAGTCCGACACCACCTCCTCATGGCCCACCCAGGGAAGGCTGTAGAAAGCCACGAAACGGACTGATGGCATCATGTCTGGGGTAATTGGCAGATCAACATTGGTGACGAGCTGACCAGTCACACCCAGGCGGTCTGCCCTGATGATTTTACCCTTATTCAGCACCTGAGAGGGTCCAAGGAGAGAGAAAGTCAAGATTAATACTTAATGATTTGGATGCGTTTTCTGATTTTGTATTGTAAATGTATGGTGCTATGAATGTCATGAGGTGTTCTTGTCTCACCAGGTAGGTGATGTGGTTGATGAGGTGTCTGTGGGTCTTGTCTGCAGCAGTGATGGCCAGACTCAGGGACAGTATGTCCCCTACAGACACGGTGTTGGACCTTATGGAGATGTACAGGTAGTTTTGTCGGTACCGGTTAAAGGGGATGTATGGTTGAACAGTGATCTGGTTTTTGGCCTGTTGCTCTGGTTTCAGGCCAGTCTGAGCGGTCTCAGCCTAGGAAGAAATAAAAAACAAATTCAAGGTAAATAACAGACATTAAGACAATCACATGACAATCGTAAGAAGGAAATTGTATATATAAGATTTGGATGTGTCTATGACAGGGACATCCATAATAACCAGTTACAAATGATGAGTCCCACACACACTGAGGTTTCAGCCTTTACAACTGCATTGGTACACTTTGAAAAAACCAGAATTGTTTCACTGGAAATAGTGAAAATGACCAAAACATCTTAGGTTTGGATGTTTAACATATATACAACAGTCATACAGAAAATATGTGTGTGACGTTTAAAATCAAGGGAAAATATTTCTTTGCCTGTTTTTTAAAATCCTTAGTGATATTTCAACTAACAACAGAAACAGCTGAACGTGAAACACATTTTAAGAAGTGTAAATGATGAACAGAACTACTGCAAAAAACCTATTTACAGTTAAGTTTCCACAGAATCAGACCTTAGTTTTAGATCCATGCTCACGCAGCTGCAGGCTGGCAGGAGCTGTGTGAGTAAAGGCAGCATGCAGGAGATACTCACAGTGATGGTTTGTGGCTGCTGATCGTTGGGCATGTTGATGCTGGCTCTGGTTGTGCCAGAGCTGATGACCAGCGGTGTGGTCAGAAAACTCAGCTTGACTGGCACATTACGGCCTGGGGAACCATCGTGGTGGCTCACCTGGATCTGGAAAGGTTGGGAAGAACTGGAACTCACTCACAGAGCACAAACACCCACCCAGAGGATGTCTGATGTTTGATTTTACTGGCTATTGAATAAACAAAGCAACACTTCCAGTCACACTAGATGGACTGTAATGACAGACAACTGTTCTTACTGTTAAGTCAAAAGGCAGGCCTGGCTTGAAATACTTTGGGACGTCTTTGAAGGATACAACATAGGGAGACTCAACAATTTTGATTCCAGTTTTTTCAGCTTCCACTAGTTCACCTCCTGCATAGAGAAAGAAAAAGCAGCAAAATAACCAGTAATTCTTTTAATGCAGTATTGTTCAAACATGTTAACTGTACAATGAACTTTACTTTTAAATATCTGAAATAAGTTTCAAACTTCAGTGCAGTTTTGTGTTTTTTCCCCTGACATGGCTCATGTGTCAGTTTTCTGGTACCAAGGTTTCTGATGACTTTGCTTTATCCAGGGGGGTTAAAGAGCATGTTGATACACATGTAACCAGAGGCTAAGTTTCAACACTGGATTTGCACAGATGATGCCATCAATCTTTGCTGTAAGGGCATTAAAATAACCTCTTATAACACAGAGTTCAGTCTTACTAAGCTGTGGCACAAGAAAATGAACAAACTGAGCATCAACTGATCTGATCAGATAAAGCAACAAGAACCAGCCCACAACAGTGTTTGCTCTAACAACCGAAGATAGTTTCTTCTGTCCTGTGAGCACAAGAAAGATAATTGTACACTTAGAAACAGTGTCAGTCATGTCAGAACATATTTGTGATCTCTACAATCTCCACATTCACTTATCTCTGTGCTTGTTCTTACCGGACTTGGTGAGCACAGATGCCTTGACATACACCGAGTTGCCGACCAAAGATCGAACGTCGGGGTAAGTTCCTCTGAGCTCCTCCATGCTCAGACTGACGACTCCTCCATCCAGCTGCAAGAGCAAGAACAAGAGCACAGAGATTTAAATGACAATGAAGTAATATTCAAAAACCTGTTACAAGCTTTTTCTTGGGTTTCACTGGACGTCCACAGTGTTTACAACCAAAGTTAACTACTCACACAGCTTTTAAAAAAATAGAAAGTTGTTGTTCTTTCCTGCTTCTGAGGTTTGCAAGTCGCCCTAAATGGAAATTAGGTCGATTAATGAATAATATTTTTCTCAGGAGTTGGTAGAAACTGACACAGAGCTAAGTGCACAGAAAATATTGGATTCTGTTCATCAGGTGGACAGAAACACGACTCCAGCAGGTCTGTGAATGCCATTTGTTTGCAAGCAGCAAAACAAATCAATGCAGCGTTCAGCTTCTGTTCATCAGAATCTAAAACCTGACCTGACAGTAGTAGTAAACAAATTCTGCTTAGAAACAAATACATAAAGTAATTCATTTAAAAATGATGCTCAAACTCATCAGAACTGTGTTTGTTCTTCTTCCTAGCACCAAGAAACTTAAGATTAATGAGAGCACTGAGAAATCTGTGAGAGCAGCTGGTGAATTTTGGGATGGACCTGTGACTTACATTTGACACCTGCTTTACTGAAGGCAACCTCCTCATCTCTTTGTTGATCTTCACTCCAAACACCACATACGCAGTCCCCTGAACAGGCTCCCCGTACAGGTACCTGGAACACAACCGCAATGAGCGAGAGTCAAAGATCAGTGGTTCTCATTCATTCTTTTCTTATATCCTCGAAACTTGGAGTTCAACCTGCTTATAAACTCAATGAATGTGTCCATGTGCAGTATACTGCAGGCAACACTCTTCACCCTCTGTCTCCTACAGTGGGTTAGGTCAGGGTTAGGATGTGGTTTGAGGTTTAGGTTTGGTTAATGTGATTGTTAGACTGAGCACAGGATTCAAAGGATTTGCTTAGACTGACCTGGCTGAGATTTCCACCACCAGTTCGCTGTCATCCAGACTGAGGAATGACTTCTTTGGAGTCAGGGTAACATTGAAAGAAGGAAGTACTGAAGCACAACATACCATAATGTTAAGCATAACAGTATTAAGTTGCTACAGGAGAAACAACATATAAAACCTACTCGACAAAATGATTTCAAACACGGCAGCAAAGCAAAAATAATCCACAGTGGAACTTCACCTACCATATTTCTTCACTTCGAACGGGGAGGTGAATGTGTTCTGCTGCCAGTGGTCAAACTTTGCAGTCAGCAACCATGTTCCTTCACTGGCAGACAGTCACGCGTCACATTAGAGAAAGGCTGTCGCTGTCAATAGTCTTCAAGTCTTTCAAGTTACTGATGTAATGTTCTATTTAAAGACCTTGGGTCATTTCAGGTGTATTTGAGTGAAGGGAGTTAAAGGACATAGCTTAAAGCATATTAGATAACAAAGTGAGGCAGGTGGAGGCCTAAAATAAACAGGTTTGGGACCAGTGAGGTCCTGATTTCAAGATTTCTAGGCAACTTCAGGCTCATTTTGAATGTAAATACAGTTTCTTCAACATGTTATGCTGAGTATTTTAAAGAATGGGTTGTACTGTTGGACGATTATGGTGAAGGCTCAGATCATTGTCCGCTCCATAAAAAAAAAAAAACTGATCTTACCTGACCATTTCATAGAAAGTATATGTGTCAGAATAGACACCATCAATAGCCTGGCTCCTGACGACCTGTTTAACCACCACACCATCTGGATTCTGAAACAGACACGCATCGTCTGAGCTAAGAAAACACACAAATCAACAGCCCACTACAAAAGTCTACAAATGTATTGGACTGTACCTCCAGAAGCTAAAAATATCTTTGGAGTTTTGTTTTGTGTCATTATGTCTTTAAACATCGTTCTGTCCAACTAACAGCCAACGACATTCATGAACAGATTTGGTTTACAGTGATAGAAAACAGATTAGTTTGAGTTTGATGTCATTACTTAATTACTTAAAGATTAAAATAGTTGCATCGACTAATCATTTATTTATTCACCTGGATATCTATTGAGACAGGGCTGGTAAATGCCTTAAAGGAGGGAGTGGCCACAAAGGCTCTGAACCGAACTGGAGAGAGAAAAGTACAAAAAGAAGAGTGAAAATGATCTTATCTCTAAGGTTTTTATCATTAACAGTAACACTGCTGATAGTTCTCACTAGTATCTCCAGGGTTATAGATGGGTTTGTCCGTCTGGATGAAGATGTATCCAGAATGAAAGGACACCATCAGCACCCTCTCTTCGGAGTAGAAGCCCTCAAAGTTCACATTCAGATACACAAACTTGTTCCTTTTCTCGTCACGATTCAAATGATCTGAGGGGAGCTGGAATAAAATGAGATTGAGAAACAGGATGATGATAGCAAGGATCAGTCCTAATGAAAATACAGGGTGCCCATAAAGTTTCTACAATTTAAAAAATATATTACAAAGGCAATAGATGAGATACCTTAATCAGATTTGTTCTAGGTACTCAGTGGTTATCAAAGTTTTGTGTGCTTTGTGCAACTAACGGTGCCCATATAGAGGTGTATTAAATGAGGCAAAAAAAAGCTTAGAGTAAAGCATAAGAGACTTTATGGACACTGTATATTTTTTTTCAAATGCAGTGGGAGCTCCACACTAAAAGGATGAAAACAGAAAAGAACAACCCATTTTGTTGCGCTTTTCTTTTTCAAATATCCCTGAGACGCTAGGACCCTGCTGAATCACCTGTATAGCCTTCAGAGCATGGAATCCATTTTCCAGACTGAGTGTGACAGAGTCCAGGAGGAGATTGGTGGTCTTACTAAAATCCTGGATGGTGATGGAGACAGTCACGGAGTTGGTGATACCGTCTGCCTGTAGGTAAATGTTCTCCTGTGTGTCTGTCCTCAGCAGGTCTGGAGCCAGCAGGGTGAACCTGCAGGACAACACCACAGCATGCTGCAAACTTTTCCTATACCATCAACTCCAATCCACAATTATCACAAACAGTGCTGTTTTATTACTGCACAGTCCAGACCGCCACCACAATCAATAACAAAATTACACTATAACAATTCATTTTAACAGGTCACCAAACACAGAACAGCACAGCAAGCCAGCTGAACATATATCTGAGATATAAGAAGAATAAATAAATCTTTACTTTGATTAGAGAAGATCTCTGTTTGTCCTCTTCCGCACTACTACTATTAATGGTTTTAAATATTAAAATAAAATGCCAGAGCTTTCCTAAACTGGATTACATTTCTGGCAGTGTGTAAATTTCAACATACGATATATTTAAACAGATAAATATGACTGAAATAAAAAGAAAAACCTTTGGAAAATTCTGAGATATTACTTTTGGAGTTGGGTCAAAATGTTCAGGGGGAGGAGAGATGTGGACTCTGACCCTGGACCCTGCTCCGATTACTGTTACCACTAAAACAAACCATACTTAAAGTTTTGCTTGTAAAAGGTAGGCAATGAATTAAAAAGAAGTGATGAGTGCTGAATCCTATGATAGACAGTATTTAGCCTAGAGAAAAACTTAGCAGTACACTTTTATTACAGGCTGTAAAATGGGGCATCTGATTTGTAACTGTACCTCGGTGAAGAGCTAATTGTTTCCCTGGTGTCTGGTATCCTACAAAAAAAACAAACCAAAAAAAACAGTATTGATTTCATTCATTACACAACACTGCAAACTAAGGCACAGATAACGATAGACGTATCATATGGTGACATAGAACAAACCAACAAAAATAACATTTTCCTGGTGTTTACTGGTGAAAAAGACCATGACAATAATGTTACTGGTTGAAAAATACTAGACACCCGAAAATAACAGACACGGAAAAAGTGACATAAGAAAGGTTTCATGTTATTCATACACTAATATAACTGGCTGCTCATTAATACTTTAATTTAAAAAAAAAAAAACAACTAACAATTCATTAATGAAGTGATGAATGAGATGAAATTACTCACCCATAACGGTGCAAGTATTGATCAAACGATTCAAATCTGCTTCTGTTGCAGAAATAAACCCTTAATCTCAGAAACTAAAGGTTGCAGCTGCATATATATGATATGTGTGTATACAGTACCTTTGACGCAAGGGTCTGTAAAGAACAGACAGCTTCATTAGTTAACAAACCTTCAAGTGTAACAAAACTGAGAGTGAGCTGAAACTGGAGATGTTAAACAGCTCACCTTCGTACACCTCCTGTCTGTCCATCAGAGCTGCAGAGGAGCATGAGGAAGAAGATGCTGTGTAACATCCACTGCCCCATGTTGACTGACTGGGAGTCTCAGTGGACTGTGGCCACCAGAGACACGGTCAGCGACTATAGCAGACCCCAAACTCCTCCTGCCTTATTGGAGAGTCATGACGAAGGGGACGTTTCTGACCGATAGTAATGAACTGGCAAACAAAGAGGCTTGATGCAGGAGGGTCAGAATTAAAACAACTTTAAATTTCACAGATTGCATTAACCTCCACTTCACACTGCATGCAGTGTGTTTTTCTTTCCAGTCACTCTTGAATTTTGGTCTAGAACTACTTTTGCTAATTGTGAGCTAACATAATTACAAAACACTCTGCAGTCAGACTGTCATTTTCAACACGCACGCTGATAAGGTCACAACTTTTTCAAGTCTCATTGGTGTCCACGAGCCAGAATAAAGACTTGGAGCCAAAGCCAAAGAAAAATATATCCCAGCCCTTCACAAGAACGGTTCTTGATGAAAACTTCAATTAGTATTACAAAGTATTTTGCAGTGATTTCAAGAATTGAAAACACTTTGTTAACATGTGTAAACAATCTGCAAAGAAATGAGTAAGAATGGTAATGGAAACAACGTCATGTGGTTTGATTAAAACAAGTATTTTGTGCTTGTGATTACTGTGGTCATCATTCAGAACAACTCAAGATACATTTAATGGAAAACCTGGACCAACTTTAAACTTAAAGTTGGTCCAAAATGTCAGCTATATCCACTGATCCTGGGTCTGCATCCAGTGGTGAGCCTTTCATTCTTAAATTCCAATACAGCTGGACTTAGACATGCACACAGAAATGCAAGACAGGTCAAAACTGAGACTTTTACAATATTTTGAATTTAATTTTACAAGATTTGACAAGTGCGTTGCCAGAAACTCAGTAAAACCAAATACATCCGGTGTCTTTGCAAAAGTCCCTCTGTCATCCCACAACACACTTTGACACTGCTTTCTGCCAGCTGGAACAATTAAATAAAAAAATCTGATTCAGACATTTTGTTTAGAATATTTCCATTGTGGCTTGCTGCCATGTTGAACATCTCCATTGTGTTTTATTCCCATGAAAGGTCATGCTGACTTCATGACCTCCATTCACTGAAAACAGAACTTGTTCCATTAAGAGTCGTCTCATTGTCCAGAGTCTGAATCTGAGTCACTGTAGTCTGCCACCAGAGACGTGAGCGCTGCCCTACTTCTGTCCTGCTCCTTCTCTTTCTCCAAGTCCTCTGCCTTCATCTCACCTTTACCCACTTCCTCTGTAGTTTTAGCACAGTCATTTGTCTCTGTTGCGTCTTGACCTGATCGTGTTGGTCTGACAACTGTACTTGAGCTGTCTTTTGTCTGAGTGATTGTTGAAATCTCTCCATCACATGTGCTGACTTCAAGGTCTGACTTGGTGACGGTGGCGCAGGGTACACTTTTGATTCCCGGTCCCCCTGTGCGTTTGCGGATCAGCGGGCTGTGTGAGGATGCAAGGGCTTTGGCTACTGCTGCTTCCTTCCCCTGCAGGCCCAGCTTATGCAGCAAACTGCCCGTAGCACCTCCAGGTGTGGCTGAGGTGGAGTTAAACCACGAACGAGAGGAGATCTCTTTCCGTTTGTTGTGCTTCTTGTCCTCATAGGCTGAGGAGGAATGACAGCAGAATAATTAGGGTGTGTTCTGTTAATATACATATAGAGTGAAGGTGGTTTAATGTCTAAGTATTGTTTCTTTAGTAAAGCACAACTTTTGTCCTGTTAGTGTGTGTCTCATTTGACAAATTTCAATAGCATTTTTTTCTTAAATCCCTGCAGTCAAAAGGGTTTGCAGCATGTAAATGAAGAAACACACATCAAGCTGCTCTGCTACAACAGATGCTGCTCTCATTCAGGCACAGGTCAGGGTCAAATGCTTTCAGTAAATTACTTTTTTGAATTTATTTTAGAGTACAATAAAAGTCATGATGTGTGTTTAATCAATATGTGTGTGTGTGAGATCAGCTACTTACAGTCTGGTGCCTGGTAGGTAAGCAGTGCTGCCAGTTTCTTGTCCTCTTCCTTTTCTGGCAGCAGTGGGATGGACAGGTTTGTCCTCATCCTCACTGCATTGTCTTTCTCCTCTTGCTCAGCCAGAACTTTCTTCTCTGTCTACACCGCCAATTAAATCAGAGCTGTCAGTTTAGTGCTACAAGTACTACAGTTAAATACTGTTAAGTATTTAAACACGGAGCCATAGACTTCATGTCATCGTAAATTCTTCTTTTTTTATGGCAAAATCACAATAAAAGCAGTGACACCATCTCCTTCTCATTCAGTACTTCAGAAAGCTTCATTTCCCTCGTCACTACAAAAAATCCTACCCTGAATTTCCTGCGGAGGCTGCTATTGAGCTGGAAGTCGTCCTTCCATCCGGACTGGTAGTCCTGAATCTCTGACAGAGAAGGCAGAGCCTTTGTAAGCTTCTGCTTGTCCTTCCCACTGTGATCCAGCTTGTACATTGCATCAGTCTCCAGCTTCTCCTTCTCTGTTCGCTCTGTGCAAAGATGCAGAAGAGACAATTGGTTGGCATCATGACAGTTTGACATGAGCTGTAAACTTGAATGATTTAAAAAACAAAAAACTTTCCATCATGATGTTCATTTTCTACCCAATTTGCACCATCAAGACACAGTTCAAACATACCAAGTAAACTGAGCAAGACATTTATTTTTTAATTGATAACAACCATGAATTCTTTACCTGTGGTGAGGATCTGCTCATTTTCAGCCATGTCCCATCGCTCCTCCTTCCTGCGTGCCCCACTCACTATCACATAGTCACAGCTCGCTGGATCTGTCTGCATCTCAATGTAGTTGACACAGAGGTGGCACTTCATCCTAAACCTGACAGATGACATGAAACAGATCTAAATATATTTCATTCTTAATTCTTAAGCCACTTTGTCAGAGAGGCTCCTGATGATTTTCAGTTTGAGGAGATATGAATGAAGTCCATGATATTCAAACCAGCAGTAAACCAGTTCTGCATTTCTGTACCTGTAGATTGGCGTGGTGTAGTAATTCCCCACTTTCTTTTTCTCAGCATTGTAACGGACCCCTGTACAAGCAGATCAACAGCATTATGAAAATTCACAACACACAGTATGCAGCAGGACAAGACTTAATGGATTATGTTGTCCTGCAAACTTACCCATGCCAATGTGATTTTTGCAGCCATCACACCAGATGTTGTAGGGCATCTCAAACCTTTAAGGAAACAAAGCATTTATAAAATCATTTGACGATACTAAAACCTAAATTGTGCCTGGCATCTGCTTTTATAAGTACAATAACAGCAGTGACCATCTCTATAAAAGTGACTTTAGTAGAAATAATATTTTATTTCCAGTGAACATCAAACCATCACTTCTATATATATTAACCTGATAATGAGGATGCCCTGAGACAGCTTCCTGGCCCTCTCCCGCAGAGCATGAGTTTTATGGTAGCCATTGAGGGATCCATGCTAAGGACAAGGAAAGATGAAGATGTAAGTCAGAATCTAAACACAAACACTGGATTAAAAAGACTTGTCTGTGTGATCATACACACCTTCGCCGGATCAAAATCTGGAGGGTAGTATTTGTTTGTTCCTTTTCTTTCACCCTGTCAACAACACAGCACAGTGAACTCTGTTAGCCTTTGACTATTTAAACTCTTGTGGTTAATTTATATTTTGGCAGATGCAGGTTCAGATCATAGCTTACCATAGCGACGACTTTATATCCACACCTGTGATGAATTCACCTTTTTCAAAGTTACAAGAAAATCCATGTCAGAGACAGAACACAACAATACCAACACCTTAGATGTGAAAAACACAGTGAGACTCTGCTTTGCACTTTAACATGCACCACATTAGCTAACATTAGCCAAAGCTAGCTTGCCATATGACGTTGGCACCCTCTTCTTGCAAACGTGAGCATCTTGTAACTAAAAACCAACCTGAAATAAACCCGTTTGTTCTGTGGTTGCTGTTGCGAAGTTCACAATATCTACTATTGTGTGTAAATTTAAAAAAAACAACTTACAAATGCTCCTCTAGCGACACAAACAACCAGCAACCAGCTGAGGCCGACGGGGAATGAATACGTAACTTCCGCGTTTGCAGTGAAACGCAGGAAGTAGCGTCATGGCGAAGAGGATTGTGGGAAGGACCGGCATGTGAGCAGAAAACGTGTCCGGGCCGAGCTGCTTGAGTTTGTAGATGTTCGCTGTTGTTTCTCGGTGTCGTAGAAATGGAAACCAAACCGACGCCGCACAGACTTTACATCTGCTCGTTCCCGAGCTGCTCCAAGACTTATAACAAACAGTGGAAGCTGGACGCGCACCTGTGCGTGCACACGGGGGTGAAGCCGTACGCGTGTGAGCACGACGGCTGCAGTAAGTCGTTCTGTAGCCCCTATCACCTGTCCAGACATGAGCTCACTCACAGCCGAGTGAAGCCTTTTCTCTGCACCGTCGACGGCTGCACCGAGGCCTTCACCACCAACTCGAACCGGGCCAGGCATGTCGACCGTATTCACACTCAGGACCGGAAGAAGTATGTTTGTAGATTTGAGGGCTGCGGGCTCGAGTTCAGGAAGAACAAACAGCTGAAGTCCCACATGTGTGAGCAGCACACTCAGCTGCCCCCCTACCAGTGCACTTACGAAGGCTGCCAGATGAGGTTCGCCTACCCCAGCAAGCTGAAGCGACATGAGAAAGTGCACAGAGGGTATCCCTGCACGGAGGAGGGCTGCGTCTTCACAGGAAAGACCTGGACCGAGTATCTGAAGCACAGGAAGGAGCAGCACCGGGTCAGCCTGAGGTGTGACCAGTGCAGCAAGGTGTTTAGACACTCGTGGTTCTTGGACCAGCATCGGCAAGTCCACTCTGACACGCGGGTGGTCTTCAAGTGCCCACGGGACGGCTGTGACAGGTCCTTCACCACCACCTTCAACCTGCAGAGTCACATCAGCTCCTTCCATGAGGGGCTGCGGCCCTTCGCCTGCACCCACGCAGGCTGTGCGAAGACCTTCAGCATGAAGCAGAGCCTCCAGCGTCACAGCGTAGTCCATGACCCAGAGAGGAAAAAGCTGAAGATACCCAGACCCAGAAGATCCCTTGCTTCCAAGTTGAGCGGTTACAGTGAAGCAAAGAGAGTGGTCTGCAAAAACCGGAGGAAGCCTGAATCGGACAGCGTGTCTGCCCACGAGCCGACAGATCCACCTGGTGCTGTTGAGTTGGTGTCCCTCCTGCAGGACTCGTCCCTGCTGTGCCTCCCCGCTGTGGACACACTGAACCTTGTAATGCCCTGACGGCACCTTCAACTGTAGCTCTTCACACCAGCACTATGAGGACAGCACATACTATACTTCATAAGAGCATTTATAAAGTATTATCATTTCTAACTTGGTTGTTTGAAGTCTTGGTGTCTTGATTTCTGTTCCCGTTATTAAAAATTTGGACACTGGAGCTGTTTGGGTTGATATGCTGGGACTTCACAGACCAGACTGAGCTGATATAATCTACTGTTTATCTGACGCCCACAGGAACAGAACTAGATCCTGGGCTTTGTTCCGTACGGGTGATGATGACTGTGGTTCTCTCCTGTGTTTAAATTTTGTTTTGGGGATTTCTTTGGAATTTCTGGAGCCACATTGTAAAATGTTGATAAAAGAAAATGTGATTTGAAATTCTAAGATTATTTTGCTTATATTATGGAAATATAACTGTACAGAAAGATGGTATTTGCTAGAATAAAACCTGTAGATACCTTGAATATATTTTGAATGTATTTTGTGTCTGAGTAGTATTTATTGCTCTTACAGTGTTTGTTAAGCCCAACGTAGGACCCTATGGCATCTTGTTTGGGAGAATAATGGAATAAGTTGGTCTTTAATCACTGGGAAATAAGTGGTTTGACAGGAGTGAGAGTAATTATTTTTTTTACCTGCAGGACATCAAACAGGAAAATAGTCCAAAGTTAGATTTAAATAAGTGTTTGTCCATAAAGAAATGTTTGCAAGCTCATCAACACCTGTGGAATGAACTGAGCAGCAACTCTTTTGGCTGAATGGTAGAAAATCCTTGTAGCCACCAGGTCAAAATGTGGTGAAACTGCTTCATAAGTTGAGTGGAGGCAGATGGTGCAGCAGGTTGTAGCCATTGTTTTGGAATTACATGACCATATAGATGAAATATTTACATTTTCATATTGTGTACTTTGTTTGGGTGTCCACACACTTCTGGTCATGTTGGTATGCATCTTAAACCAGGTGAGGGGTGTGTGCTGTCAGTGAAACCACTGGCTGCACAGATCCTCTGGAAATAAAACCTGCAGATTCTTGTGATGACACACAGTGGAGTTTCTCAGACCTGAGCAGATTTACGACGTAAACAGGAGCAGCTCTGCGCGAGTTTGAGATTCCGGGACTAAATCCTCTCCGAATATTTCCAGTTACAGGAAGGCTGCTCCCTACATTCCTGCCTCACTCGGCTCAGACGAGCCCTATATGGTCCGACTGTCTGACCAGCTTATCCAGGAATGCACAGCAGACCTCATCCAATTAGTTTTCATATTGTTTACATATAACTTGTGATGCTCTCTGATCGTATCCTCTTGTTTTTTCCTACATGGATGTTGAAGTGACAAAACCTGAATTCGTCATGTGGAACAAATATGTCTTGATGTCACTGTTCCCGTAACACTGCAAACACAAGCGCACACTGTGTAATAACAGGGTTACTTCAGTGGAAGATCGTGCTAAGAAACAAAAAATCACTTTGGATTGGAAACATATTTATGTGTTTTTTAGTTTTGATTCAACTTTAGCCAGTTTGTCTCTTATTTGGTTTGGTCACTAAAAATAACATGTTTGTCACTATTTTTCACACACAGTGCTAGATTTGTATTCAATATTTAAATCTCACGGTTCGGTGTGTACATACGTTTCCTGCTCTATTTTTACCTCTTGCTATCAGCTCTGGCAATAACAGACTATTTAGCCTAGTCTGGACTCATGCCTGAGCCTCACTGTGTCTGTCTGTGAAGATAAAGACTTGAGTATTTTGGGCTCGTTATAGCTTATCTCTATCTTTTAGTACTTCAACAGACAGAAAAATGTCCTTTCAGGCCATTTGATAGGCATTATGTGATTAAGTGGCACAGGGCTTAATATGAAAGATTTTGTAATTAAGATAATCATTTGTTAAAAAGGCAGGTCCATAAAGAAAAATAAAAAAGATCCGTTAGCAGCCCAGATGTTAGAGAAGCTGCAGGTCACAGTCGGAAATGTTTAGGTCTTGAATATGTAGTTTCTGTATGATGCAGTTTATTAAAAAACACACATTGATTTTTTAACTTTTTAAAAAATTGTTCTTTTATTAAGTAGTTTCTTATATTATCACATTTATTGTGTAAAACTGTAAAATTATATGATTGTACCTAAACAACCTAAGTTCTGAAACAACATGCAGTGGTGGAAGTACTGTAACATCAGGCATCTAATGGTGCTGCTTTGTAATATCAATAATGGCATTAGAGTATGTGCATTTTCACTTCATGGGTTTCTAGTTTTGCAACAGGATCTGATGGTATGTTCAGATCTGGCCACATTGATCAACTGTCAACATTTTGTGTCTTTTCTTCTTTCACAGAAACTGATGCCACGTTCTTTCCATTCCTGTCGTCTGACAGCTCTGAATTCCAGACTGGCTCTGTAGGCCATAATCCAAAGGCTCTATCTGCCCTGTATTTCTCCCACCACCTCCTCCTCTGCTTTCCCTCTGCCTTTTCATCTCTCGCTTGGCCTTCATCCTCCTGTCCTCCTGTTGAGAGGTGGAAGGAATGTGTCAGGCCCTTTGCCCTTTAATGTGCTTCTTTGTCTGCAAAGAATGGGGAAGTGGAAGGTTTGTGTGTGAAGGGTTTTGCTCACCTGAAGACAGCTGGGACATGTGCAGACTGATATTGTCTGTATTTACAGAATGTCCAGAAAAGACAAGGTTGCATTTACGGACAGGCACCTAAAAGCAGCCCACTATGATCACCGTGCCCCTGAGAGTATCTGGGCTGGGTTTAGTGTATTATCACTTGGACTGCTCTTTGATGTGTTTACCTTTTTCTGAAATTTGTGAGTTCCAAAAACGGACCGGCTAACTAAAGGAGGGGTCCACTATTAAACCCTGAAACCAATATGTTCATTGTTCATAACACAAAGAAATTTTTTCCCAGAATGATTGACCTTCAAGGCAGCACGGTGGTTTAGTGGTCAGCACTGTTGCCTCACAGCAAGAAGGTTCCTGGTTTGAAACCCATCAGGGACCCTTCTGTGTGGAGTCTGCATGTTCTCCCTGTGCTTGTGTGGGTTTTCTCCAGGTACTCTGGTTTCCTCCCACAGTCCAAAAACATGTATGTCAGGTTGATTGGTGACTCTAAATTGCCCATAGGAGTGAGTGTGAGTGTGTGAGGTTGTTTGTCTCTATGTGGCCCTGTGATGGACTGGGGACCTGTCCAGGGTGGACCCCTGCCTTTCACCCAAAGAGAGAGCTGGGACAGGCTCCAGCTGATCCCTGAGACCCTGGTTAGGACTAAGGGGGTATAGATGATGGATGGATGGATTGACCTTCATGTCCTAAGGCAACAATTGTTGACCTGTTATTTCTCTTCACCTAGCTCAGTGTCTCTGGCCATGCCGTGGATTACTACAGGAGCTGAATAAGGTCATTTGCTGTATACCGGCACAACACAGCTGGTCTCAAACAAATTAACTCCAAAAATTCTCACAATTCACAACCACGGCAGGTGACTACCTCATGAAGCTAGATAGGATTTTCAAAATAGTGTGTGAGGAGGAATCTACAACATTCATTCATTCATCCATTACCTATACACATCCATCCATCCATCCATCATCTATACCCCCTTATTCTTTAACCAGGGTCACAGGGATCAGCTGGAGCCTATCCCAGCTCTCTTTGGGTGAAAGGCAGGGGTCCACCCTGGACAGGTCACCAGTCCATCACAGGGTTGAATCTACAACATATTTTGCTAAAACACATTATTGATTACTACATAATTCCATATGTGTTATTCTGTTAGGTCAATGTATTACACATTTAATTTATACTTAATATTTCCTGACCTTTGTAGTATTTATAATTTTACTTTATAAATTAACACGAGCGATTTAGTCAAATTTGCTCCTTTAGAATCAGACTGAACGGACTAAAGTAGGGGAAGATCTTGCATAAAAATGCAGCCATTTGCCATTTTTATTAGTAATTTAGTGCAGTTTCCAACCTGTTCTCCTTAAAAGGATTATTGAAATTCCTGGCAGTAAATTCTGTGCACCATTAATAGATCAAGATTTAGAGGTGATTCCTTTGTAATTCATATCAACAGAGTTATAATACATGAGAATGTGGCTGTTTAACTGTCATAAATCAAATCAGTAAATCTCATTGGACACACTCCTCTTGTCTCTGTATAACTAATTGAAACCAGGAGTCAGGTATTAACAAAGCGCTGTGAAACTAATGTTATTTGTTGTAATTAATTAATTTATTGCCTGCATTGTAATGCTTATATCTTAATATATGCATTGGTTGATTCATTCTTTATTTTCCTCTAACTCTTTAGCTTCTATTCCAGTGTGTAATTGCATTTCACCGTCACTTTCTTTCATTTTATTCTAAGATTCTTACTGACAGGTGTCCCACAAGGAAGCGTTTGGGTGAACAGGTGAGTCTGAATAACGACTGAATTATTGTGCCTCGGCTTCATGTTCAGGTCATGTGCCTGACATACGTAGGTTCTGTGAGTTTGGAGGAGCAATTTATAATCACTAACACCTTCCCCAGAATCCAGACAGGTTACAGTCTTCATTAGAGTCTTTGTGTTATGGCTATGCCATTTTATCAAAAGGTTTTGAAAGTAATTGTTTTAATTGTCAAATATATTAAATCCCCTAACTAAAGTTAAAGGAAACTTTTTAATGTTTGTCTTTTATTTTTTACATGATGTCCCTAATACATCATGTAAAGCTCTGTGTGGTTTGGTCTGAAATGTGCTACACAAACATGCCAACACGGTGCAGGTGCACTACTAAATCTGTCTGCCTGGCAGTAATACGGGCAATTTTAATAAACTGAAAAATACATTAAAGTAACTAAAACAGTTTTGATGAGTGGCTCAGAGACAGAAACAATGCTGTGAGAAGCGGCATGGTCTTTCACACCAGCTGTATAAAATTCAAAACGCCTCACGGACCTGCTGAGAACAGTTTTCTGTTTCGGAAAAGTAAAGACAGCAGACACCAGAATTTATCACTAACGATGGCTTCATCCTGTTCAAGTGCCCCATTCAGCCACAGCAAAATATCTAAAGTGTCTTCAAGAGGCAGAATAAATGCCAATTGTTTGGCATCTCACAAATTATTTGCTTTTCATTTCACAGCCTGAATATCATCGGTCTCTCAGTAAGGTGCACAGAGGCGGTACACTACACCTGGATGGCAGACACAGAGTCCAAATATGCACTTTCTTGCAAGAGCGAATTCCACACACTCCCTGTTTGGGCACTATAGCTATTACTTAATGTAGATTCTACATATTCTACATGTCAGACACACATTGCTGATGAAATCCCTCAATTTATGGACGCCTCTAGACGAGTCACCCATTGTGGAATGTCTGCTGAGACGGGCCCTGCGATGTTCTAATTATAACCTCCCGTCTTCTTTAGTGTCGGGCCTTTTTTTCTTTTCTGTATGGATCCTCAGATGTGATGTTTATTGTAAGAAAAATGACAAAGAGAATACACAAAGGGCCTTTTTAACATTCCTCAGTGACTCATCCTGCCCTTGAACTTCCACTGCACTTCCTCCTTTACATTTCCTACATGGATCATTTCTATGTTTATGTGTTGATAAAACTCTGTCTATGACTGTATCTCTTGGCTGTGTTTCCAGCTGCCTATCTACTGATTCATTTTTCACACATACCTCGCAGTGTCATTAAAGTGACATCACTGTCCACTCCTTAGCAGCTTTCAAGAAACCCCAACCATGAGGAATCCATATTGCCAGGGTCCAACATCCTTTGGAAAAACATCTGGGGGAAACTCAACAATAAACCAGTGATTTACACCAATTAGATAATCCCAACAGGACAAATTCTGGGTCAAGCGCCCGCTTGCCTTCCTACTCTCCCTGTCAGGCTCAGGTGAGTGGGATAGTCTGTTGGCAAGTAACGGGTTAGTGTCTGTCTCCCCCCTACACCTCGTCTCATCCCTTCACCCCCCTTCATCTCCGAGGGCTATATATTGGAGGTTGTGACTCGCTGCATCTTAAGCATCACTAGACCCAGAGACACTTGCAGACATACAAACACAGAAGTGTCTGTTTCATTGTGAGCGGCGGTGCTGACGAAGAGCAGACTGTAAAGATGAGGTCCCTGTTGAAGCTGGCTGTGATTCTGTTCTGTGTACGGAGGGGAGAGGGCCACTGGCTGAGATCACTGATTGGTAAGTGATCATGACCTATGAACTTTTGAGCAAAACCTAATTTTTTCATGCTTCAAGAGCAGTATGCTAAATATTTTGGTGAAACTTGGACTCGAATCACTTATCACTTTAACATTTTTGTGCCTCTAAAGTGATTATTTTCTAGCAAATGTATAACTAACGGGTAAAGATTGAAATTAGTTGCCCTGGACTGATTTTCTACCAGAAAATATAGTTATTTTGTTTTTTTTCTTTTCCAGATCAGAAACAAGGAACAGCATCTCCACACACATCTTCTAATGAGAACAAAAGAAGCAGATATTCAGCTGACAGCCAATCAGAAGCATCTGGAGTCAGCTCAGCACCTGATCCCATCATTCCAATCCCAGCCCGGGCACGTCGCTCTACTGTGGACTCCCAGTGTGGCCTGCGCTCCATCCTGCTGCAGGTTCGAGACCTCGGGCTAGGCTACGACTCTGATGAGATGATCCTTTTCAAATACTGCAGTGGGACATGCCCTCGAGTTCGCTCCAACCACGACCTCACCCTGACAAACCTGCTGCTAGGTGGGTTGCTCCCCCACTCGACACCTGGGCAGCTGTGGCACAACGCACCCTGCTGCAGGCCCACCCACCACGAGGACGTCGCCTTTCTCGACAACTCACACCGGTGGCACAAGGTGGAGAAGCTGTCTGCCTCGGACTGCAGCTGCGTGGGCTAGAAAGCCACATGTAGACAGGTGAAAGGGGGGAGGTGAGAGTGCAGGGGTGTGTGATGATTGTGAGGACAAAGTGATTCTGTGGGGACAAGTTTACTGTGATGTAAATGAAGAGTTTACTTGCAAAATGACCCAGCGTTGCAGAACATGAAGCCTATTCTTATGAAGTTATGTCAAAATCAGTGAGCACAACATGAAGCTACAACGTGAAACTCTCATAAATCCAGTGTGTTGATTTAAGCGTTTTGACTTCAACAGGGGCCACATTAAGAACAGGATTTTAGGACCGTTGGCTCCTACAAGCTTTTAAAACTACTGTGGCAGCAGTCAAGCTGGAAGGCTACTAATTTTAGTTTGCTTTCTGAAAAAAGGGAGTTGTTCATGTGATGTGACTTCTTTTTAAAAACTGAAATCATTGCTCGTGTTAACTGACTATGCCTGAATCTGTATCTTAACTTCCCTACAAGATTCTACTACAAACTACTTGAGTGTTTTTTATAAATAAGGTGCCACCTATTTATTTAAAATCATCAGTGCAATTATGGTGTTGACAGTAGAATGGATCACGTATGACGCGGCGCAGATAACAGTGGAGCTCTTTACAAGTCAGACTTAGTCCTGCAACAGTTTCAAAAATGTATTTATGTAAGATAAGTTATTTATTTATTTTGATGCCATTCTTTTGTTTTGCTGATTAACTTATTTGTAATGAGCTCATCTGTATGTTCATTTTGTGTACAGTCGCTTAAAAATAAACTTGCACAGAACTAATTGGTATTTATGGGAGTTTGATTAGTGTAAAAAGACAAATTATATAATATTGGGCAACTTACATTAGAAAAAGTTTATTCAAGGCTTAAAAATGTATAAAAATATATGAATGTGTACATCATTAAGTCCATCTGTGGTATGTACACAAAAGGAACATATTTAACTTTTAGAAATCCTTCAGGAGATGAAAGCAGATTCATATCTACATTGTGTATTCTGTACATCTGTAAACTAAAGCTAAACAACATTTGAATTACTGTATTACTGAATAACTGTAAGGCTAAAGGACATAATGAAGAGTAGTATCCTAGCAGGAGATTTAACAGTTTCTGGCTGGCTGCTGTGTATTGTCATACCTCCATTATGACTACAAAAAACATTTATGTCTCTGGGGATTTTACGCAGGTTAAGTCAGTTAATAAACAATTTAAGGCAATTAATTTTTCATTCATCTCTAAGAAGGAGCAGAACAAACCTAATTCAACAGACGTGTACACATTTCACTGGTGCTGATGACGTGTATGTCCTGAAGATTACAGCACCGAACCACCAGACTTCTCAGACAGAATAAAAGTATGTGTGAGCATCTGTGTCCCTGCCATGTTATTGTTTATTATGTCTAGCATTTTAACTAGACCTCCTAGGGTCAGAATACCATGTTTCAAACCTCTGATGTTCATACAACATGTACCTGGCTATTGGACAAACTCAATCTTCTCAGCCCGTGAAGGTAACTTTTGACAGTTTCACCCTCTCTACGTGGCCATAGCATCTTCCTCTTTCTCCTCTTCTTCTGCCCCCCACACCTGGACTCGTCCCTCCATGGCTGTGAGGAGGCAGGTCTCTGTGGGGTGGAAGGACAGCGACTGGACAACAGCTTTTCCCACTGGGAGCTTCAATGACAAAGAGCCCTGAAAGTCAGAAAGTCAACAAACCATTACATTTGTGTGTCTTCAGTTAACTCCCTTAGACTGATGGGCATTAAACTTGGCAAACAAAAAGCTTCAATCCACTGGAGCTCTGATAAAATGTTAAACCTGTTACACATGGACCCAGATGCTTACTTCCACCAGGTCCCAGCAGTAGACGTATCCATCCTCTGAGCAGCTCAGGACATGTGTGTCTCTAATGGACAGGCAACAGTCCAGCTTGTACCCCTTCATCTTATGTCCTGTATACCTGAATGAAACAAACATGTGTCAAGATTAATATGATGTCAGTGATATTATTACTTAAGATAACTAAGTCCTAATGTTTATTTGCATATTTCACCCAAAATACACATTTATAGAAGGAACAGATTGGCCGCATCTTTATGTTCTTGTGCACTAAAAAGCCAAATTAGTTCTGATTACTGCTGTACCCTAGTATTCTCTGCTGGGGTTTAAAAATGCTTGAACTGATTTAAAGTCTGGTGAATTAAGACAAAATGCAAAGTATCTACTTTGTCCCTTAAGGAAATTAAAAACAGTTAACCACCATACTGCACTCACTCTCCCAGCATTTCCCCAGTGCTCTTATCCAGTAGCCTGACTGTTGAATCCAGACTGGAACTCAGAGTGCATTGACCATCTTGACTGAAACACACACATGTGATGGGACCTGGGAGACACAAACACAATTTACAGGATTCTGCATTATAATTTTCAATGCAAATGTAACTTTTCCATGGTTAATAAATAAAGGTTGGTTAGTTTACTCTCTCTACTATAACAAATATGTCTGCTATGGTTACTAGTGGCCAGTATTAGTTAATGTTATTACTCTTTATAAATGTTTAAAAGACATGAGGAGGATTACTAACTGTTGATGAAGTCAACATGCAGCTGTCCCATTCTCAGGTCATAGCGCCTCACTCTGCCATCCACAGACCTAAACAGAAGATTTCAATCTAAAATCTGAAGTGGTCTATCTTGTGAAAGGTAGATGGAAGAAGCATAAAGCTAAGAGAATATACTTCCAGTTTGAATATACAGTGCTGCTGTCTGAATGAGCAGGAGGTATACATAAAGTGATACATGCATTTGTGACCAAAAAAGTCTCAACTCAAACATGAGAATGATTTTTAACGGGTTTCATCGCATTAGCTGTGTCTGCTCTGCTGACCCGGCAAGCAGCTCGTGCTGTGCCACCTTAAGGCTGCTGATGCTGTCCCGAGCCTCGTCAAGAACCTGGATGGGCTCAAATCTTCTAGACCTGGTGTCCCAGCATCGAACTGTCCCATCTATGGACCCTGATGGTGATAACACAGAGCACAGTCTTCACATTAATACAGACCAAGTAATCTACAAAGACAACTCAATTTTCAAGTGGAGAGATACTTCATGTACTTGTAGTAAAGTTCAGTAACTATTGTGCTTTTTGAAGACTCACCAGACAAGACGACAGTTGCTTCCTCATTAAACTGGACACAGTTGATTTTCTGTAAACAGAAAATTCAAGTGAGCGTTTGAAAAACCAATAAAGAGCAAAGTATGGAAACCCAAAAGAACAAGAAAATAAAACTGAAGCTGCTATAAGTTTACATTTAAAGTTTTTAAATGGAATGGACATCAGGTAACACAGACTTATAAGCATATAAACTGACTGACCCCAGCGTGACCTCGGAGTTTACGTATGACCTGGCCTGTAGCAACATCCCACAGCATCACTGTCTTGTCAGAACTGCAGGAGCAAATCTGGCTATTGTCATATGAACTGTGGAAGCAGCCAATGAGAAAAAGCACTGTTAATTAAGACAAGAGCTTGTCAGGAGTTGTGGTAATGAGCTGTTATATAATTCAGTATCAAGACTGTAATCGTTCTTTATATTCATCAGCATTAACATTCCTCTTTAGGAGGCTGTGACACCCTGCCTCACCTATCTGCATCCAGAACCTCATATCCGTGGCCACTGTATGTCTTCAGCAGGGTCCCTCGGCTCACGCTCCACAGCTTTAGAGATTTGTCACTGCCACAGGACAGCAGGTAGTTCCCATCAGCTGATCACACAGGGAAAGATGCAACAATATATATGTGTCATTTAACAAGGGTCCTCAAAGGAGGTTAAGGAACTGATGGTGCATGCTGAAGGTTCTGCAGGCTGCATGCTTGGATAAGAACTAAAATAAATATGACACAACTACAGTGAAGCACAGGTGGTGTAAGTGAACCAGACTACTGTCAGATGACATCATGCAGTTTGTCAACAACCCTGCAGCAAATGATGATGACAGCTCAACTGTGTCCAAAAGAGGACAACAAATATTCCGTCTCTTTCTTACCGTTGAAGCGAACAGCCCTGACAGCTCCTTGCTGACAGTCTATGGTCCTGAGCAGATGCTGGGGAAGCTGAGGAGCCTGGGGTCTGGGCTGAGGGAACGCCATGACAAAACCTGTGGGGGGAAAACACAACACAAACACGCAGTAATGGCCTCCCCTTTATAAAGTTAATTATGATGAAGATGTATATATATATACTTTAACAAAGCTTTAAATCTAGTTTACAGAGATAAATCAATTTTGGTCTAACTACTCGATTAGACAGTAGATTCATCTAAACAGGTGTGTTTTACTGAACAGGGGAATGCCAACTGTTAGCTAACTGTTAGCTAACGTAGGCTAATCAGTTCCTGCTCCCACTAGTTTTTAACACACTACCGACTTAGCTAGCTAGTTAACTTACTTGTTTGACCAGAGATTAATTTCTGGAGAAGGCCATGTTGTTATTTCCAGGTATAATAATTAAAATACGTTCAGTCCCAGTTCGTAGCCGTCATTAAGGTTCCTCCATTCATTTTACCCAACATATTTGGAAATACGCGCAATGCACACTGGGATCTCGCACCTGTGTCAAAATAAAAGTTAAAAACAAAACATCCTACTAAAGATTACTGTGCACCTTTATTTTGAAATTCGCCGGACATAGCTAACTCCTGTTCTCCGGCTAAGGGGAGACTCATCAGCTGTTTGTCGATTTCAGGAGTTATAATTTTATTTTTTTCAGGGCTGTAGTATGTCGGTCAACAATATGGCAGACCCAAGGCGACAAAATAAGATTTTAAGGTGACGATTTTATGAGGAAAGCCGAGCTTTATAGGATTTAGCTGGAATTAGCCGAGTTAGCGAACACCTAGCTAGTTAGCTAACTTGTTAGCCTCCAGTGAGTGTATAGCCTAAACGGATAAGCAGTATCATCATTTTATTGTAAAATTCAACAATATACGAAAACGTAAAGCCACCACACGAAGCTAATTACTTAACATTTAATTTCGGCTGCCAATACTTTGTCACTTAGCTAAATGTATCTTAATATCTTAATGATGTTTTAGCAAATGAGTAGTTTGTTCGTATGTTGACACCTTTGTCCTCAGGTGTTTGTGTATTTTTGCCTACATTTTTTTGGTTTGGTGGTCTAACTAACTGGGTTTGGACAGTTCTCTTTTAATTTAGTGGTAGCAGCATATCAATACGCATATTTTATTGATAGAGCCCAATAACACAAACTTGCCTCAAGGAGCTTTACAACAGTACAGCCTGACAGGTCTGTCCCTGACAGACCATGAATTATTCTGTTCATTAGCCAGAAAAAATAGTATTTATTATGCTGCACAAGTGGGGAAAAAAGTGGTGTGTTATTAATATACATTTGTGGTGTTTTAGATACAAGCCTCCCAGCACAGAGTCCAACCCCACGCTGGAAGACCCCACGCCTGACTACATGAACCTGCTCGGCATGATCTTCAGCATGTGTGGACTCATGCTGAAGGTGATTTACATGCAGGCACATGAACTTATACACTTTTTGACTCCAATTTACATTTTATTCTCAGGTTCTGTATGTTGGTATGTTGGTGTGTGTGTGTGTGTGCTAAAGAGGTGTTATATAAAAGGTAAACTCACAATCTTAGATGAAATAGTGAACCACTTGGACCACTACACCCAGTTCATCTTCACTAGTATAAGTTTGTCAATTTAAAAGGAATGTCTGTTAACTGGAATAACTTCTGATTTCCTATTAACTGAATTTCCAACCTGTGTCTGTGTTTTAGTTGAAGTGGTGTGCCTGGATCGCAGTCTACTGCTCTTTCATCAGCTTTGCAAACTCCAGAAGCTCAGAGGACACTAAGCAGATGATGAGCAGCTTCATGTGAGGCACCATGTGTTTATGCATACAAGATATTCCATTTGTGTATCATTTTACATTAACAGATGGTTCTTCCACGGCACTACAGGAGAGCAGATATGCAAAGAGGGAAACGCTCCTGGTCCATCATCCAGCTGAGGCTGTATTTAAGACAAGCTTGGTGCACTCATAGTTTAGTAACACAAAATGTCAGGCTCAGCAAATCACCTCAGACAATGACCTTAATGCACCAGCCTCACAAGCTGTTTCTAGGACAGTTTTAGTGTATTTGCTAATAGCGAAGATATAATGCACATATAAACCGGATGAAAGAGCAGAGCAAGCAAGGTGCTGTATATCACTGTGTTATAAACAAAACATCATATTGAATTTTTAAACATGAACCACACTTTGTTTTTGCTACATAGGCAGTAAGCGAAAAGTAATTTGAAAAAGTCACACTTCACAAACAAAGCTGCTCAAAACCTCAATGAATGCAAACAAGAAAGAAAATTGCGAGGTAGCAAGCACAATTCTACCCCACGAATGCCAAAACACATAAGTGTTAAACTGCATTCAAATTGTGTCTCTGCATGCAAACAGTGAAATTTAAAATGTCCTAATATATTACACTTTTTGTAGTTTTTATAATCCACCAAAATATATTTCAGAACAAGAGATTTATTAAAGAACGCACTAAGAGGGTCAAGGGCAGTTTGACTGTGAAACTCCAACTGCACACTTTACATGATGTCTTTTCCCCTGTCCCCTGCTCTCTGCAGGTTGTCCATCTCAGCAGTTGTGATGTCCTACCTTCAGAATCCACAGCCAATGTCACCGCCATGGTAACCAGGGGCCAATCACAGAAGAGCATGGATGTGAACGCTGTAGTGGGTGATGAGGCAGCTGATTGGAAAAATAACCCAGAGACAAAGGAAAATAAAGTGACAGAAAGAGAAGAAGAGATAGAACACATCACCAGGAGCGGTGAACTGTAAAGAGGAGAGATTAGATGGTCTTTGATTGTCTTCTCTTGTTTTTCTCTTTTTTAACATTTTCTAAGTTTTTTGTTTGTTGATGAAAACTTTGAAATTTGACTGTTTGATTGACCTGCTGCATGATGTCACAATTAAAACTGCACTGTTTTAAAACAAACTGCTTTCTTTTGTTTTGTCTTTTGTCCACATTTAAAATTACAACATATCCTCTATAAGTGGAAATTATTGTTTATGTCAGCACTCAGTAGTAATTACAGCTGTAATTCTTGTATTTTGTAGAAAGTTCCGATATATCAAACTTGGGGCTAAATATTACCAGGAAGCCCCTCGTCTGATTTCAGTGTAACTTAATGTACGCAGTAATACCCTTAATGTCTGTACTGCCTTTCAGAGTCACAAGGACATGAATTTAAATAAGACACAGTTAAATTACATCTGTTGTCAACAAGTCTATAACAGATTTAAATTGTCTGCATGAAAATTACAATGTAAATGTTGTATTAAGCCCATCACTGGTATAATCTATCTAGTCCTTTCTCTCAACTGGTATTGCCCTGCTCTTTGTGTGTGTGTGTGTGGTGATGACAAGATGCTGGGGGTCAGCTGGATGTGGGACTGATTTAGTGCCATTATAACCCAAGTGTCTCAAGGCCTGGTTCTGCTTCATGCATAAGGAGTAGGCACTCAAGCTGTTTGGCCTGCACCCACATATTCTGCTGGATTTTCTCCTGATTTTGTCCCACATGCTGCTGACCCCTCTCTTCTCTAGAGCTTTTGTGGAGTTTTTTTTTTTTAATAGTGTATGTGTGTTTCACTGCTATCATCAGGATTGACTGTTTTAACATCAGCTTGTCCAGTGGGCAGTGTAATTTGGATATTAAAAATGATCACAGATTGCTCAGTGTAGATCTTAAGTTGAGTGGGTCACAGGCTGGAGGTGATTTAATTGAATCTGATCTCCATGTTCTGCTCTGCTGGATCTCCCCAGTGAGAACAGAGTGCAGGGAGACTGCTGGGAAACAGGCTCCATCTCAGTCTGTAACACCAGAGGGCACAATGGCATCACAAATCAGTGAGACTAATAAATCATAGAGTCAATAGCCTCTTTGCACAAATGGATGATTAGAATATAGATGAAAACTCAAAGTGGTGTTTCTGCACAAATACTTAAATTGTGGGGTGTAAAGACCTCAGGAGTGGAATCATTTACACTAAATTTCACCATAGACAATTTTTTCCGATAAATGTTTGGGAATCATTATGCATTATGTTTTTTTCTGCTAAGCTATGCAGTGCTAGGTACTCCCAAAAGAAGACTGACTGACTGGCTGGACTGATAGGGTTAAGGAAACCAGTTTCGTTTGAAGTCAGCCTCATCTCAGGTTCAGGGATTTGAACCAATAACATCTCAGACCTAATACTGTAGTTTCTCCTTCCAGCTGTATAGATGTTACTGTACTAGATTTGATCACTGTGGCTCCTTGTGGAGCTGCGTCCATCTGAACGTGTTTATTAAAGTCAGCACAACAACCCAGCTCCTCCTTTGAAGTTATTCACTATGAAAGTCCTGTAGTATTTTAATCCTGTCAGTGTGTTTGCATGTGTGTGAAAGTATATTTACAACCTCATTCTTTATTCCTCAGGGGTCAAGTGTTATTACTGGATCAGAAAACCAACAGTTGGAGAAAAGTTGCTGAGATGTCCAAAAATTCAAACACACGTACACATTCAGGTGCACAACAGTGCCACCCTTATTATGAGGGGAGTTATGTAGCTGCATCACAGCTTGATGTTATTGACAAAACAAAGAAGCAGTCAGATCCTGACACTTGTCCTTTACCTTTAACCTGGTTGCCTAAGGATCTTTATATTTCCCTATTGTCTCCTGATCCAAAGACCAGCAACACCACAGAGACAGAGAGAGAGAGAGAGAGAGGGAGAGGGAGAGAGAGAGAGAGAGAGAGGGAGAGAGGGACAGAGAGAGAGAGGGAGATGGGAGAGAGAGAATGAGAGGTAGAGCAAGGGGGGGAGAGAAAGAGAGATAGAGCGAGAGAGAGTGGAAGTTGAGCAGAGATGGGAAAGAGAGAGAGTCCAGAGTCCAGGATTAGTCAGCGCACGGACTGAAACGTGCCTTTGTGAACAACGGTGATGGACTAGATGCCTTGACTCCTTCTCACCTGCTCAGTTAACGGCTCGGGCTCGTCGACAGCACGGATCACAAACCGGTCATTGACAGTCACTGACCTGCGGACATGACTTTTGTCGGGATGTTCTGGATGTGAACATGGAGTTTTCCTCCCCTCCGGAGGTGGACACGTTACCGTTTCCTCTCCGGCCGCACAGTCCTCCCAGTACCGCCGACTGGTTTCCAGCCTCCTCCGCCCGACAGGTGAGCAGGCCGGGGCCCACGGAGACCCGGTGGGCAGGTCTGGAATTCCTGCAGCTCGCAGGCTCAGAAACCGCTGGAGAGCAGAGCACCTGACAGACAGGTAAGGACGCAAGGAGCCCGGAGAACAGCTGCGTTAAAAACACTGAGGATAGTTGGAAATACAGGTTTTCCTTTTTCCTCATTAACTATAATCAGACATTATCAGACCTGTAATTGGCTCAGTGTTGGTGAGTGTTGCTTTGTCCTGTGGTCACAATGAAATAAATTTAATAATCTACAAAAACTGAACACAACAAAGCTTGGTGTCCACATGTCATTAGGTAACTGTGATCAGATATTTTATGGGTGATTCTTGTATTAATTAGCCAAATTAGCAGGTCAGTTTCCAGCACCTGGGGAAAGAAGTGAAGAGACGTGTGCAAGCAGGTTGGAACAGGTGGAGGAAAGTGTCAGGTGTGATGTGGGACAAAAGAGTGTCAGCAAGAATGAAAGGAAAGGTGGACAAGACAGTGGTGAGAGCAGCAATGTTGTCTGGTTTAGAGACAGTGGCACTGAGACAAAGACAGGAGGCAGAGCTGGAGGTAGCAGAGCTGAAGATGTTGAGGTTCTCTCTGGGAGTGACGAGGATGGATAGGATCAGGAATGAGGACATCAGAGGGACAGCTCATGTTAGATGGTTTGGAGAAAAAGCCAGGGAAGCCAGATTGAGATGGTTTGGACATGTTCAGAGGAGGGACAGTGAATACATTGGTAAAAGGATGCTGAGGTTAGAGCTGCCAGGAAGGAGGCCTAGAGGAAGACCAAAGAGGAGGTTCTTGGATGTAGCGAAGGAGGACATGAGGATAGTTGGTGTGGGTGAGGAGGATACAGAGGATAGGGTTAAATGGAGGCAGATGATTGGCTGTGGAGACCCCTGAAGGGAGCGGCCCAAAGGAAAAGAAGAGTTCAGCAGCTGGGGGTTAAACTGTCTGGACTGTTGCTTCCTTTATACATCATTCATCACAAATGACACATCAAAGAAAGGTAAGACCTGCACACTCAGTCCAAAGCCTGAAATTCACTTTTGGTCAAAACGTCTCACAGTTGGAGCCAAATTGATTCAGACAGACAATTAAAAATTATTTGAGAAAATTACAAATTTATGATCATATGTAACCATCTGATTTAATTCATCTCATAAATGTGTAGCATATAGTGTCTCCACATAGATAGTCAGTGTGTTTTCTAGACCAAGGCAAAAAACCTAAGCATCCATTCACATTTGCTAACAGAACAACTGATGTTAGAGATAATACAATCCCAGTTCCCCACCATTAGTGTTAACGCCTCCAACAAACCAGCAATTACAGTTTATAAGAAAGAGATTTGATGTGTGGCCATGTTCATCTGAATTGGCAGTATAGCAGTAGGTCTAATTAGAAACCTTTCAAAGACACTTCATATTCATTTGGATGTTTCCAAGCCATTAACTGGTTCAGGTCTGTTAATTTTAAAATATTTACTTAATGACATATTACACTATCAAGCGTCCACATTTGGGCAGGTGAGCAAGTGTCTGAGATTTCACATCAGATGACCTGACCTCTGAGTGAGAGCCAAGGCTCAAACCAGAGTCTAAACACAAAGACACCGAGCCTCGGCCCTCAGGCAGCTATGAATGTAATAATGTTAATGTTTGCCTTTGCTCGGTCACCGCTGATAAAAGACTCACAGAGGAGGGACACTGGTTTATGTACTCTAGTCTGCTGGGACTGAGGCCTTTTGCTCATGCTAAATATGTGCTAAATACTTACAAGTGATATGGAAACATAAGAATGTTGTTGGTTTTATACATCTAGAGCATATTGATATAGAATGAGTCAATACTCAGGAAAATAAGAAACTCACCTGATGAAGGTCATTCACCAACTCTTGAGGAAAATATACATTTTTCATACGCTGTATATATATATATATATATATATATACAACACAACATACAACACAACATTGTGAATATTGGACTCATGCAGACAGCTAAAAACCTTTAAGGGCTACCTGAAGGAGCAGAAAATAACCGTGGGCTCAGAGTTTTAGCGATATGGCTCCATCCAGCTTAAAATAGCTACAGCAGAAGCCTGAAAACAATGAGATCCATGTAACCAAAACATGCACCAGATCACATTTTGCATCAGGTTTTTGCCTTCCCTTAGCTCCTGTGGGATGATAGAAGGAAGCATCTGAAAGTGGGTTTAGTGGATCTGATGCTTTCAGTTTGAGACCATCATATACAAAGAACGAACTGATCTCTCACTGCTGTAGAGGGAAAAATGCTTCTCAGATCCCTCAACTCTTCTTCTAAAGAGCCAAGATCGTGATAGACATTGAGGTTTGGAGTCTATTATTGCACACATTCAGCTGAGTGCCAAGTCTGCTATTGGATAAGTGAGTTATATAAAATATCTATGTACAGGTCTCTCAAAACTACTACTGGACCTCTTAGCCAAAAATATTCCCTCTACTCTCTCTCGTCTTGTCCTGTTGGCCAAACATGACAACAATGAAATGCCTTCATATCTGAATGTCATTGAACCCTCACTGGGAGCTGATCTCCTCCTGCTTCAGGATTAGGACTCTGACAGCTGCAATCATGTGCGTGTTTGGGTTCATGTTTACTAAAATTCAAGTCTCACACCTGCACACTTACCTGTTGCTTCTGGGTCATCGCTTTCCTGGCCCTCCCTCTGAGTTCTACCCATCTTTCTATCCCTTCATCCATCAATCCATCTCTCTGTGTGTCAGCTTTATTTGACTGTAAAGACCCTTATGAGACAAAGCAGCACTGCTGTCAGTGTGTAGCTGTCACACTAAACCAACAATAACCAGGAGTAACCAAAGTGAAAGGGGCCGAGAGATAAACAACACATAAGTGGAGAATAAACAGAGATTTAGTGCAGATGGAGATTATGTTTGATTGGCAGTGGTCGAGTGTGAGCTTCAGTACCCAGTGACATCTAAACACAGCATCAGTTTTCATGTGGGATCTGCAAAAATCTTGTGATGAATCATGTGACATTTGAAGCAATTTGTCAGCGAACCCAGAAAATCACCTGTTGGAGGCAAAAGCTTTGTCGTCATCCCTTCAGCCTAAATTTTCCATTAGTAACTATGACTTTTAACATTCATTATCTCACGGTGCAGTGACATGATGGAGCGTCTTCTATGTCTCTCTTCCTCATTTCCTGTAATGGCATGTGGATCAGGAAGGATAACAAAACAAGCTTATTCTCTATCAAGTGAAAAAACAACTAACAAATTCAAATTCAAATTTTATTTGTCACATACATCTTCATACAGGGTACAACATGCAGTGAAATGCTTTTTTACGACTCTCCAAAATATAAACATTAGAGTATGTAGAAATAAGGATAAATAAAATAAAATAAATTCACAGAAATCACTAGTGCTGTGATTTGTTTTCTCATTTTAACAACTAGCATCCACAGAGTCCCCCCTTATATACAGTAGCCTCCTGACTGGGGAGGACTAAGTCAGCAGAGGGGGAGCTATTTAATACTGAAATATATACTTACAGAGAAACTGAAGATTTGGCCAAAAAATATTAATAAATTTGTTCAGAAAAATAAATGTTGTTAAATAATTAGAAAAACTAATTTCCAAACATCCAGTAACCTTAGGAAAACATTTTTTTTATTAAAAATACACATATCATGCTCCGCCCTCAAACATGGTGGAACCAGGAAGTATAAATATGCCTGAAATCCTAGTCACAGTTTTTTCCCTGTGGACCATAAAGCTGATGAGTAGTAAAGTGAAATAATGTATGAAAAAGTGTTTTCAGGGAGACATGTAGCTGGAGAAACCAGACACATTCACTCACTTTCACACCTACAGGTTATTTAGCATTTCCAGTAAATCTGCATTTGTTTGGACACAAGCTCCATATACAGGGTTCCACAGGTTCAAACCCAGGACTTTTTTTGCTACAGTGCTAAGAACCAATGGTGGAAGAAGTACTGTCATCCTGTACCTAAGTAAAAGTAGAAATACCGCAGTTTAAAATACAAGTAAGTGATTGTTTTATTATGTTCTTGTTGAGTATTTCTACATTGAATTGGAATACCTCTTCCATGACAGCTATGATAATATGTCTTGTCTTTATGCATTCAGTGCCCAATGACTGACTGAGGTTTCCTCTATTTACATCTGGCTGTGTCCAGTAGCTGTAGGCTTGTTTGTATTGTGATAAAAAAGAGCCACCTTACATTCACATGTGTTCTGTCTGCCTTTGTCTCTGTACGTCCATCAGTAACTTAGATTTATAAGCTTCAGTAATGCCTCCGTCGCCTCCACCACCCCATAAATTTCCCCCCCTTCTCCTACCAGAATAATGGATCTCAGCATGTTGCCAACTGATTTTATTCATGTCCAGAGTGAGTGTGGTGACTCACTGAGACAGTTTAATTACATTTCTCAAAGCCAAATCACTTGATCTCCATTTGTTAATTGGAAACAGCTTTTGTTTTTTAGCAGCATGGTTGGTGGGTGCACTCATTACAACTTCCTGTGACGTATTTGGTCTAAAAATGAGGACGTCATAGGGACAAAGCTTTGAGGTCTTTGCTGCATGGATCCTGCTTTGAGATGGAGATATGCTACTGCTTTTTATATTTTTATGGTGGGCGGTTGTCTACTGGTCCTACCTGATACAGGATTAACACACACCAGTAGACACACACACACTACAAATGTGCACCTCTCTCTTCACAACTGGGCAATGGACCAACTCTAACACTTCATTCAGCTGAGTACATTTACTGCTCAATGTTCCCATCAGTGACATTTCTGCAGACATGAGACCTGCAATTATTGCACACATTAATATAACCTATGCTGCTGCTGAGGGTCATACGTATGTACTGTGTAATATTCCTACAATCGTCCCCTGTGATTGTGGGCAACATAGAAGAAACGTCTCTCAGTATAGATAAAGTAAATTTGTTGTATATTTAACATAAAGCTAAACGATACTACATCTTGACTTTACAGTTTTGTCTTATTCACCTTCAAGCTACCAGAGCCACCATTCTGGTAGACGATCCTACATAATTGAACTAAAACATACGATGTGTTCTGATTTTCAGCATTGAGGAACTAGTCGTGCATCGTTTTTGGTTATTTGATAAGAACAGAGCAAAGACAGTCTTTCTGGTGCTGTTTGGAACTGGTGTTACAGCTGGTGTGAGAGGAGCAATGTTCTTGCTAATGTTCTTGTTAGCATTCAGCTGCTCCTTGATGGATGAAGCTGCGACCTGAGAGGTCAGAGTGTTTGTGGGGTTGATGAGCAGAAAGAGGTCAGAAGCGGTCCGACAGTCAGGAGACCAGGAGCTTTGTGTTTGGCCGATGAACTGAAGACCACATCACTTTGACCGCTGCCACTTGACTGATAGTCTAGCCACAGTATTGATGGACACTAATGGGATAGTATTTTCTGACATGAATAGACCGAATGCAACACCAACTGACAAATAAATCTAATTTTATTGATAGTTAATAGTTGTGCTGTAAATATAACTCAGTCTGTTCAGTTACATTATATTGAATGAGGTGGTGGATATAGGTAGGATAGATAGGTTGGCTAGCTTTCTTTTGGTACTGTACATTAAACTGATTGATTAATCGACTGATCACTTCTGCACTGAAGGACTTTATAATGACTTCAGACACTGAGCTATGTTGATTGCTGCTTAGTGCCCAGTCTGAGAAGAGAAGCGTTCCCCTGCTGTAGATGCAGCCTGTGGCTGTGATGTAGGGCTTTGCTTGTCCTTCTCCAGATCTCTGTACCGTATCTGTACAATATGCAGAGGTGCACAAACCTTGTCTCTTCTGATGTCAATCCCTGAGGGGGGGGAGACACAATAAGTGAAAGTGAGAGAGGGTTTGGCTTCATCTACATGACCTCGCTCTGTCTTTTTCTCCCAGCAATTACTCATTCCTCCTCATCTGTCATGTCCCCTAATCTCTCCCTGTTTCTCCCTCATCCTCCTGGCTTTTGCTGCCTCTGTACCTTTTTGTTAAAGTGTTCTCTCCATTGTACCACTGAGCATTTTGGGTTAAACGCAGGTTTCCTGTTTGCTCCGTACTGTGTTTTTTCTACATCTGTCCACCAGCCTCTTTCTCCCCTCATAATGTTTCCATCTCATTGGGTGACCTTGTTGGTTCTGTAGTTTGCCCTTTCTCTGTGTGATGTGCATGGTCTTGAGTCTGTGCTTGGCGCTGCTACCACCACCACAACTGGATCTGTGTTATTCAAGCCCTGCGGTGTATACACACACACACACACACACACACACACACACACACACACACACACACACACAAACACAAACCCTCAGTCACCCAACAAAGTCCTTACCGTAGCAGCATGTCTCATCACTGTACTGGCAGTGTGAGCGTAACTCTGTGTGTGTGCGCCTGTCTTTGTGAATTAGTTTTCACTTTCACCATGTCAGGGAGAAATAATGTGTAATGCAGTCTCAGCAGATAACTGGTGAGGAAAAATGCTCTTTCCAATACACGCACACACACACACACACACACAGACACACACACAGAAACAAATGTACACACAAACATGAGCGTTTATTTGCAATTACGTAGTAAAAATTAAAATGCCAGATTAGCGTCGTTACTCTTTGCAGGCATTTAATTAAGAGTGTTTCTCCTTTATCTCTGTGTCCACCCCTCTCTCTTCTGTTTCTTCACACTGTTTTGTTCCAAACCTCCTATTGTTGTTTGTCCTATGTACTTTTGTTGAATGTCTGGTTTATTAATGTGCCCCCTCTCGATGTGGATTCATTTTCTTCATCTTTCCCACTTTTTTGTTTTCAAAGGACAAAAAAACATTCATTTACTTTTTCAGACTGAGCCTTCTGGCTTATACTCCTTTCAAAGACATTAAGTTAAGACAGAGCAAAGCACCAGAGCTGCTAAAATAAACTCCAAATTCTACAGAACACAATATGATATAATATTAAACTGCAGCTGAATTGACATACTAAAGCTATTCATAACAAATCAGAATAATGAAAGGAAACTAAACTAGAAACAGAATGGAATAGGAGAAAGGAACCCAAATGGCTGCATATATGTAAAATTCATTTCTAGCGAAGAAGTTGAGGGAAAGTCACAAAAACACCTTCTCTCACTGTGACGTTAGGCGGTGCATGCAGGTTCCCTGAAAGTATAGTCACAAAGAAGTTCATAGTTCAGAACAGACCACCGAACATCACTGCTCTAATAGATATCAAGGTTATCTGATTATAATACAGCCCAAAGTGTGGGGCTGAGTTTCCAGGGCCCCTTTTCACTGGAAAAAGCACCTTAAAGGTTAAGGGAGAGTTTCCACCACTGCTAATGTGTCATTCAGGCTGTGACAACCACACATCATAAGAGCTGTGACCGGTCAGGCTGGCCTGTGTTTGTTTTTGTCCTACATGTTTGAAAAGCTGGTGGAGAGTGTTCAGAGTGAAAGAAGAACAAAAGGCTCTGCTATGGTCTCCTTTTCATAACATGTAACCAGTAATACCTATTTGTAGGGTCAGTAATCAATGAAAGAATAAAAACCCAGCAATAATGTAAAATTTAGCAATGAAAACCCATATACACCATGTAGCAGCACTTTATCATGAACCATATGGAAGAATTAGAACAGGTACTTTCAGGGATATAATTAAAGTGCAATATGAGCTAATCATGTTTATTAGTGGATTGAATCATGTTTAGAAATTGAACCTACTGTCCATTTAGGTATCGAGAGGGGGACTGTTGTAGCCCTGTGCTTTAAAATGCAAATCCAGTTTCACATCCATAGCTGACTACTTTATAAAACAGATTCTAATACCTGGTGCGTCACAAACAGAACTGCACATTCTCTATGAATTTCCTTACGCATGTTAATCGGTAAATGGTGTTTCTGGACAAGCTGCTTCTAAAGAAACTCTTTTTCAAACACACTGCTGAAGATGCTAAATCTCTGTAGTCGGTGTTTTCTGTAGCTTATGGAAGATACAGGGTTTTTTGTTTTTTTCTTTTATTCTATTGATTTATTTATTTTATTCTAGTGCTGATGCCAACTTCTGTGCTGTTTTTTTTTTTTTAACTGTGGGTATCTTTGGAAGCAGCTTGTCCTGTAGTGCGTTTTGTTATGAATGCTGGGGTTATGATGAGTGACTGTTTTTTCATTAGTTCCTCCTTTGCTCACCGGCCTAACATTTTCACTAAAACTCAATAATTCACAACCTCTTTCATGTGACTCAGTTTTTATGCTCTGTCCTTCTCCAACCCTGGGCCCATTATTGTAGCCCTCAGGACAAGACTGTACATCATACTGATTTAATGAACGTAGGTTTGTTTCATTCTTTCACAAAGTCAGCCAATACTTAATTATAAGTTTTCAGAAAGGCGTTTTACTGAGGAAAGATAAACTCCTGAAAGAAGCAATTCATCTCATGTCTGTATGCATATCATTCTCATTTAAAGCCAAAACACTTCTGTTTCCCAGCACTATCAATTCTGAAAATAAACGTGTAACCCACTTGGTTACATGTATTGTTGAGCCTGGTCTAAAGACAAAAGCGTTTTCACCTGTTCTGAATGGCTCCAGTCAAAGACGGGATGGTAAACCTGCATCAGCCGTATCCTGGCTGCGTTCCACCGCCTCCCTAATCGCTGTAAAGGAGTCTGTTGTTTGTTTTCTCTGTGCAATGACTCATGCAGCACATACCTCTGGACGCTTTTTCTTTGAAGGTATTCATGGAGTTGCACATGATAAATGACAGTGATAATAGTGAGTAGTACTTTGCCTACTTTCACACCTCCGCACAGCTGCCCGGTTCCTGTGTGAAGTGGTTTTACTTTGGATTTTAGATGGTAACAAAAAAAAAAAACGCAAAGGACAATTATCTATTGCACATTTTCACTCATCTCTTCAACTGTCTATCCACAGTATATTCATTGTGTGTCCGTTATATTCATATTCATTATTATTCTAAAGCCAAATACATACACTTCATGTTTTAACTTCAGACCATCATTTTATTTTTTTTTCCTTTTTTCCTGTTAGTAATTTCACACTCTCTGAACTCACTGTAAGTCATTCTGGTTTCTCAAACAAGTTTAATTTGCAACTTGTCCAACTTTTCTCCTCCTTCACATCCATATAATTCCATCTTTTCTTACCCTTCTCTCATGTCTCTCCCCCTCCTCCAGCTCCATGCTGTCCCCCCTCTATCAGGACCACTGCAGCTCGGCGGTGTGGCCTCCGACGTCATCTTGCTCCTCCTCATCTCATGGCCTCCACCAGCCATGGCGATGCAAACCTCCCCCAATCAGCGGGAGCAGCGTGGGTCCCAACCCCACCTACTACCATGCTGTTTATGACGTCCGTGTGGAGCAGTATAGAGACGTGCCCTTCGTCGGTGGAGGCAGTGGCTATGGGGTTCGCTCCGGCCGGGGCTCCTTGTCCCTGGTTACCAGCAACACCGACCCCACGGTCCCACTGATCCGCCGAAGGGGAGGACTGGTGGACCACCGGGATGTCATCCTGGCACACCAGGCACACAAAATGCACAACACACCGCAGGCCAGGAGGAAACAGTGGGAGTAAGTACAAATTGTCACAGAACACAAACACAAAAACGTTATGAAGATGTGAAGGTTCTGTCCAATCCAAAAGTCAAATGAATATACTGGATTATCTGTTTTCCACAAGCCACAGTGTTTAGGTATTGCCCTTTGTTAGGTTTGGTGAGTGTTTCTTACCAAAACGCTCCTTCGTTCGCTCACTTCACCTTTTTTTTACCTTTGACTTTTGACACATTTTCGATTGCATGTTTGATTAATGATTTGAATGATGAATTACTCAGTCAAATTGAAATGCGTTTTTATTTGTGGACCCCTAAATGTCGAAAACAGCTGCTTGCTGCTGCTGGAAATGGGGTAAAAAAAAGAGCAGAGAGACTGAACCATAACTGTAAAAGTGTTTTTCTGTACAGGTTACCTAGAGACAGGCGACGAGCCATAAAAACATAATTAGTATTCTTCAGCACTAATTGCAGTAATCATTTCTGGGATCTAACCATTCTAATAAAGTCCCAGTTCATCTTATCCATAATTGTCACATGCATGAGAAAAGACTTTAATGCTGAAGCAGGTACTACAAATAAGGAGTCATACTAGGTTGCATATCAAAAAGAAGCATCTAGCAGCTTATGAAACCTGTCTGGCATTTGGATATGTAAGTTTTCAGAGCAGCTCCAGACAAGTCAATTTACACTTATCACATCGATCAGAGATTTTAATGTTCAGAGGAACTTTGACACGACTGTGACGAAGACAAATGGTCAGAGGTTGAAACTGCCCAGCAGGGAGACGATGAAGTGCTGAGTTGATGAGCCTTGCGAATTGTCTTTTCAAAATTTTGTCAGATGTGATTGAAGTTGCAAATTCGTCCATTTTGTGCAGAACACATTGGACAATGCAACAGGAAGGCCTTTACTTGTGTGTTTTTGGTCCATGAAAACATGCTTCTGTGTTTTACCTTCAGATAAAGGTTTTAGATTTACTTTATTAAAACTGTGACTAGATCTGGTGCAACCAGGGAAACTGCAACTTATAGCCAACATACTTTTTAGAATTGAAATGAGTTTTTTTTTTTTAACCCTCAAATGTCAGTTTGCTTTCTTGTATTAAATGCGGATGGTTGGACTGACACCTTTACAGTAGAGGAAGTGATTCTGAGATGAGATGAGAACAGTTCCTACGTTGATCCTCTGAGAAAATTTGGCTTTTTCTGACACAGCCTCATGTCCTTGAGCCTGCACAGTCTGTTCAGGGCTTTGCAACAGAGACAGGGGGCGATGATAGAAAGTGCCTTTTTCTGACAGACAAACAAGCAGAAAGACAGACAGACATGCAGGCATACAGGCATACAGACAGACAGCTGCTGACCCAGTTGCAGATCACACCAGGTGTGTCAGCAAAGCCTTAGGGGGGCGACAAAGCTGATTTATATTAGACATGACAGGTTAAAACCCCACTTACCCTGTCATGCAGTAGATCCATGGGTGGAAAGACTGGATAGACTGGATAGATTTTTAGATTTTATTACCCTCTGGTCTCTGTCTGAACCCCCTCTCCTGCTGTCACTCTTTCTCTTCCAATGTCCTCCCATGTCTGTAAGGTGGTTTTTATAACTAGTTGATCGCACTCAAATGTCATATACAGCAACAAGACCGATAGCTGCAGCAGCTCGTCTGTCTCCTGCCCTTATTTCTCTCGAATGTTGATTGAAAGTGTGTTTAGTGCGTCTGCTGCTTCACCTGTCTCTGCTGTCCCTGGCACCGGTTCAGTTCAGTGAGTTCATTATTGGCAGAACACACAGACATCCCATATGCTGCCAAAAAAGGATAAAATCAATCAAAACACACACAATTGAATAAGATAAGTTAATTAAAATGGGATGAGATGTAAAAAGACAAGATCTCTATAAGGGAAACACAACAGCACCAACAGACAAATCAATCTAATCAAGGTCAAAATCACATAGAGAATTAAAATCTACTAATATCATAAACACGGAATAATTAAAATGAGTTAAGATGAGATAAGATAACCTATATGGATCCCTGAGGCAAGATTCAGGATTCATATTTCAATAATTAAGAAAAATAGTTAGATTGGAAAATGTAATTATATAATTGAATAAGTGTCACAGTGACTAGATGCAATAATCAGAAAATACAAATAAATAACAAGAGTAAAAACAGTATGAAGTAATAATACCAGTGATGTAGAGCGTGTACTGATTCTGACGTGGTAGTTCAGCACTGAGAGGAATTAAACGCAACAGCAATACAAATCCCTCCGAGCAGGTGCAAATGAAAAATGGCCCCAGTAAACTATTCAGTCCATGTTTTGTGTTACCCTGTGGACAGACAAAGCTTTGGAGAGGACATGAGGAAAAAGACATGACAGGATTGGTTTCTATGGTATAAAACAATCTAAGTTCATGACAATCAAGTGTGAAGCAGCATCTCCTTTGATTTCTTTATTCAACAGCTGACCAAGTCAGACAGACCAACACTGTTCTAATGTTTCTGTCTATAACCTCCTCTATGCCATGACGCTCAGTTCCTGATGTGCTTTTTAGGCTGTGGCTGGACTAAAGGTCACACTAAGCTGTGAACGCATGTGGGTTTGAAAAGGCAGAGGCCTGATCACAGGGAGAAGTTGACCTCTGGACACACTGACCTGCTGAGCAGCTGAGGTTTTTATCTCTCAGAAGACAAATGAGTGATGATGAGAGCGTAACGAACAGATTCAGTCTTGTGTCCATGCCAGGTATTTGTTGGTTTTGATGCCCTGTATAAACACACAGGTCTGTCTTTGATACAGTACCAACATACTGACAAAGCACCTGCTGAGTACTCTGTCCATACACCATGGCTGCCATTAAGAATAATTAATAAAACACTACATCAACCGCAGTGTAGTGGCAGTACTGGTCAGACTGGGTTTCTGCCAAAAGGCAACTAATTACGGCCTTTTCTTTCCCTGTGCACTTCCATCCTCCTACCACTTCTCTTGTCTCTGCTCCTCTTCCTCTTCAGAACAGAATGAAGTGCTGGTCATTTGCAGTGTCCTCACACTGCTGTTGCAACGTCTGGCCAAAATCTCTCACTCCCATGCCACCGACACACACCCACTCCCTGTGTGTGTGTGTGTGTGTGTGTGTGTGTGTGTGTGTGTGTGTGTGTGCCTTTAAGGTGGTGTGAGCCTATAACACACTTTCTGTTTTTCATTTGCTACAGGTGCACAACAAATATGACAAATAGCTTTTTTTTTTGTTTTGTTTTTTGTCCACTTCATTAACAGACAGAAGGCAGACCTGACTCCATTTCTCCTGAGAGAGAAAATGACTGTCGACCAGCCTGTATGTTACAATGTCATGTAGAAGTTCAGTATTTAGTCTGCACACAACACATGAAACCAGCTGACAGAGAAACCAAGCTGCACATGTATTCACTGCAGTAACCTGGTGCGTGATGTGAATAAACTGTCATTATGATGAAGTTTTAATTGCACCTGTTATTAGTTACATGGCTTGTTTTTAAAGAAGTGCTAGGCCCTTCTAAACATTTATTATTGCACAGTTTTTCTTATGTTAGAAGACGGGACTAGTTCAGCCCAGAGTTTCTTTCCTTGAGGGCACCCCATCACCTGCTACTGGAGCTCATCACTATCCGTTTGGAAAAGTATTTTGCAATTGGCAAACCCTCCTGAAGGAGCAAAGTACTTTTATAAAATCTTCCGTCCTCCTGTCATTCTTCCTAACTCAGCATGTCACAGCTGACACCAGACTGCCTTGAAGAAAGACGGTGTTGTGAGAGTTACTGTTAATGGAACCACCATCCATGACTTTTGTACAGTAAAGGAAAAAAATGTTGATCTGAGCAGCTATTATGATTCCTCTAACACACATTTGATAAAGCGTGGCAGCTGGTGGACTTGTTTTAATAAAGAAGGGAATAAGTGAAACATTCCTCCTCCTTTCACTCTGTCTCTCTCTCTGTTGTGTTATATTAGTGCCAGCATCAGTCATTTTGCTTCACTGGCTTGGCGATAACACTCAGCTGCCAGCTGCACTTCTCAGTGGAGAGTGCATATCATTTATTTTAATATTTACCTTCCTTCTCCCTCTGTCCTTCTACCTTTCCTTCCTGTTTGTCCATTAATCTTTCCCTCCACCCTCCCTCACAGCTTCAGTTCTTTCCTTTTACCTGCTGTCTATTCATTTATCCCCCAATACCTGCCCCTTCCTTTCCTATTTATTTTGTTTCCATCCTCCTTATTCTTTGCTTGTGTTTTTTTCTGTCCCTGTCTGAGAGTTACTGTGCTCATTAGCAACAACTACTTATTCCTGTGATAAACTGCTGTGACTGCATGAAGCATGTTGGTGCCATTTTTGCACCCAAGGTTGTTTTGGTTTGATGAAAAGTGATTTCTTTTTGCGGAGTTCAACAACCACCTCTAATGAAAGTCCGCTTGGGGGGTCAGTCTCATAACTAACATTTTTCATGATCCGCTGCACCGGCTGCCTGGCATTCGATCGATTCAGAAAAAAATATGTTATAAAGGAAGTTTATTCAGTTCGTTCAAGTTCAGTGGGAAGCTCATTTCTAAATGTGAGTTTCACGAGCACTGGCACTTTAAAGTAAATTCACCCATCAGTGTATTAAGAAAATATTGGTCATGAAAGTTTAAAGTGAACAAACACATACTCGAAGTATTTACTGACAGTGCACTGAATTCATTCTCTCTAAAATATCCACTCTTACAAAGCAGTATTCACTTGTAGCAACAAAGCCACTGACAGCACTTGGTTAAGATCATAGTTTTCTATTAATACTGACAAAGTGAATATTGACTTGTATTAGTGGTTATCGTGATGTCTTCCTGATCTTAGCCTAGTGCTTCTGTCACCTACCCCTGATCATTTTCACCTTTAATCCTTTCATTTCAAAATCAGCCACAATCCACAAAAATCCCACTGAAGCTGGAACTTGTGCTTGATCATCATGCTCAGCTGATTCTTCCCTCCTGTTTACCTTATTGACTCATGGGCATGTACGATTTTTGCAGTGGGCAGGAGAGGAGAGTGGAGAAAACCTCGATCTTTGGTGTTAATGGATCATTTCTCTGCTGACTGTGAGGTTACCTCTAACTTTCTCAGACTCAGGAGCAGTAGTAAAAATGCTTTACCCTTAGACGAAGGTGTCTTAAAGTCAGGACTGACAAGCCCTTTATTGTGAGTTTCCTTCTAACTTGGCGAGTACTTTTGGCCTTGAGGTGTTTTTGTGAACACAGTCCCTGGTGTCCTGCATTGATGTCACATGCTTTCTGTGTCCAACCATCCGCCGCGAACTTGTCCCAGAGAGGCTTTCTCTGCTGCATGTCTTTGTTGCACAGAGCGGGCAGTCTTTATTCACATGACCGCAAGAGGAAAACATGCCAAAAGGTTGTTTTGCTGCTGTTTTGTTTCAGAGAGTCTTAGATTGTCAGTGCTACGTCTTAAAGGGCTTCACATCATTGTCATCCTACCCCTCTGTTTTCGTTTCTCTTTACCCAACATCCACATCCTCTGACTCACCGCACTTCCCCTTTATTTATTCCACAACACGCACACTCACCACACCCCACTGGCCAGTCATTTTGATCAAAGGTCTGATGGTTCTAAGACTGGCAGCCACTTAGATCCACACACATACACACACACACAGACAGAGTCCTAAAAGCTCAGTGTGAGGAGAAGGTGTGTGTCCTCAGGTGGGAAACTGCTGCCCTCTTGTGTTGATGGTGTCGATGGCATATAATTATTGTTGATGCGTGTTTGATTTATGTGTTCAACAGAATAAATCTCCCAGTGTGTAACAGCAAGGTGATACAAAACCAAATGCGTCATGCTGACACACACTGTGACGCAGGTGAGCTCTGTGCCCACGCACGTACGCACACGCCCACACAAACACTAGATGACCAGTTTTCACACTGTTTTGTCTATGATGTGTTGACTGGAGTGGCCCGGGTGGGGTCTGTGCTGCATTTAACCATCTTTGGCAGAATGGGAAAACCTTACGCATTACTTGGACATGGTTTTTCTCACTTCCAGCTTGTGGCCACAGATACAGAGCAGACTTCATTGTGCTTTGTTGGTGCCTCTGTATTTATTCCACCAGGTGGGTGATTTAGCAGCTGTGTGAATTTACTGGTGTTCCTGACTTTCAACTAGGAGGCTGACCTGAAGGACTTTTTCCCACTTTACATTTATAGCAGAGGTGGAACAATATGGTATTTCTGTGCTGCAAGATTGATTTTCTAGGTTTCTTCCTAATGTTGTAAGAGTTTGTTTTGTCTTTTTGCACGTCTACATCTTGTAATATGCACATTTAATAGATAATAAGTAGGCGGTTGTACATTTGGTGCCTGCACAAGCCTCAGCAGATACTTGATTTGACCTTTGCCATACTGGTACAGCACCTCGTCTTTATCCATGATTCCTGTTTTGAGATCAGTAAAAACATAAGTCGGAACCGTCAAAAACGTTCAGATTTGTTTGGTTTTGTTTTGATGAAGATTCATAGACGAGGGGCTTCAAAACATGACAGGAAACAGTTGTGTATGGCCAGGAAGAGACTTGGTGATGTGGATAGAAAAAGATCCAGGAAGTGATGGGAAGAAAAAAAGCCAGAGAAGGTATTGACAAGGTATTAACATGTTTTTGAGCGACTGTATTGTTTGTGTTTGTACTAACAGCTCTGAATACCCTGTTGGAGAATGTGATTTCAGGTTTTAATCAGGAAAATAACTGTATGAATAACTGCAGTAGTTTTTATGACCACTAGGTGCCAGCAAACACAAATGTGTATATTCAACCTCTGCAGCTGTATAAGCTACACCACATTTAACTGGAATGACATATTTATAATGAACCATGGAATTAAAAAGAAAAAACAAATGTAAAAGCAGAGAACCACAGCAGTATTTGGAGAAAGATAAAACAACATTCAGCATTTTACTGTAGTAAAAGTATCGACATATTAGCATCAAACTAATACTTAAAGTACCAAATGTAGAAGTACTCATTTATATAGATTGGCCCATTAAATTTTCATTTAATTTGACTTCATGTACTACCGGCCTGTCATGGATTAATAAAGACCAGTCTAAACTTAACCACGAATTGTCTGTGAAGATTCTCAGTCCTCCGGGTGAAATTAACTAGAGACATGTCAGTACTCATCGAAGTAAGACTGTCGAAGGTACTTGGATGAGTACTGACATGTTTCGTCCTAAAAACTACAAGTCCAGTTGCCATGGCTCAGCCTCTAGTTAACCAAGAACTAATGTTAATAATTTAATGTGGTGTAGTAAAAAGTACAGTATTTGTAGTAAAAAGTACAGTATTTGTCTCTGGCTTGTTCAAAGTAGCAGAAAGTAGAACTACTCCAGTCCACTACAAACCCAGCCCTAGTTACTTTAATTTCGTTGTTCCTTCAGTACCTCCTGTGACCACAAAGTGTCAGGAGAACACTACCTCAATTGATCAGTCCTGTTTCTGGGACACAAACACACACACACACACACACACAACCATAACCACCATGCACTGTATCATGCTATATGACAAAAAATGAATGATGTGTAAAAGCAGCAACCTCGGACTCTGCTGGACCTTGTTTCAAATCAGAAGTCAAGTTTTTGTTAAACTTTTTTTTTCTTGGCAGTTTAAACATTTACTAAGTGGTGTATTTATTTTGCAGCTTCAAAGTTACAAAGCCAACTGTAAATGGACTGTTATTTACATGCTTTTGCTCTCGGCCCAAATCAAACAAATAGACATTAATCATATCTACTAAATTACATTTCAATTTTTGGGTGTAACTCTTCATATATATATATGCAACAAAAACTAAAAGGCTTTTCTGCAGAAACAGCTTGACTGCTCAGCAAATTCCTTCCCTGGGTAAATAGATGGTTTAGAAATCATTGATTCGTCCTTTATTTTAATGAGGGAGAATCCACTTGGGAACGTGTTTGTTCTCTCCGAGGAGGGAAGTTAGCACAAAGCAGCGGTTTAAACAAATGTCCTCTTCCAAAACCATGCATAGGGAAATATATGTTCTTCATGCACGAACACACACTGTACTACTGTGCTCAAAAATATAGCCAAGGCACATAACAACATTTACCACACAGTTGTAATCAGAAAAACACTGAACACATTAGAGGCCTTGCAAGACAGTGGTCAGCTTCCCACATTTATATTCTTCTGGTATGACTACAGTGCTAAGACAAATTCCTGTTTCCACTTTATATGCTATTACAGTAGAAGGGATGTTAATCAAATCATGGGCACGGACCTGGAGTATCTTGGGTTGCAGCCCAGCAGACGTTGTTGGGAGGAGGGTTTATTTGGCTGCACCACCATCATTTCCATTAGACCCCATTCACATTTTGGTTTGCAAGGCCAGGTTTGCATTTTCAGCGAATTTTGTCCTCTGCGCTGTGAGTTTGGAGATACTCTCGAAATTAAATTGCAACACATAAATGCCAGAAAATAATATTCTTTTTATTCTGCGGGAGAAAAAAAGCCCCAGTCAGTTTCTTTAATAGGAAACTTCACAAGTGTTTTGTGGTTGTTGCTGGCAGTCTCCGATGATTATTGCAGAATCTGGGTGCTTTTGTTTTGTTGCGTCAGCCTGGACAGCCAGCCACCGGAATGGCCAACACAGTCAGCCTCTCAATTAGTTAATTGTCTTAGTCACAGCTATCTTCCTGTAATGACACAGCCATTTCTCTCCTTGGGGAGAAGGCCCTGTTGGATGATGATGTGCTTGGGGTTGGGCTGCACAGCATGCAGGCAGTAATGGTAGTGGTGGAGATTTGGAAAGCCTTATTCTGTCTCAAATTCTAAATCAAACTGATTAGTAGTCTAGGGTGTATGTCTCTATCTACAGTAGGCAAAGGTTTAGCCTTCAGAAAGGTTTGCCACATATTTATTATTTGTCCTTCACGGTGCACAGAGTATAGCCTGGGCATGATAGAAGGTGGACAAACTATGAAAACACAAGAGACGGGACCTAATCACTACTTCACGCATATAGGAGAAAGGAACAAAGACACATAGGAGGAAGAGGAAATGACATCATGAGACAAAGAAGAGGTTGAGACACTTGGAGGACGAAGAGCCAGCTTCAGTCTAACCAAGGCACCGCCAGCCAGGGGACAGAGAGGAGTGCCAGGATGCCTGATGGTCCAACAAAGACGACCTAAGACAAGGAGAGGACAGGGAGGAGAAGGGAGCGAGAGCGAGGCACATGGCTCAGATGATCACGTGCTCAAGGGAACAAACCAGCAGAGGGTTAGAGAGACGCACAGGTTTTCACAAACGATTCTAATGATCTTGTTGGTAGGACAAAATCATTTATACTGTAAAAAACACAGCTTTCATAGATTTATTCAAATGGAGACAGACGAATGAGCAGGAGAACTGTAAGAAGTAATCAGGACTGGATGATTTGTGTACAGATGAGTTTCAAGTTTAAACTGGTCAGTCTGATGTCAGTGAGTTACTGCAGAGATGTCTGTCCTTGTCCCAGTCCAAACTACTGAAATGCACCTTCAGATCAACTACTAAAACATTTGAAGGAGAGCTCCAACCTCAAGTTGTGGTTTGGGTAATTTGAAACAACTAAAACTAGTAAATTAAGCTTCGGGAAAGATTTTAGTTGGGGGGGTTTCACACCACAACATCAGCACATTATTTCTGTCTGAGAGAACAGTGACCTGTCATTACAAACTCAAACAGTCGTCTTTACGTGTTTGGTATTTTTCTTTTTTTTTTTTTTTTTTTTAAAGTCTCTCACTTTTTTATCACCACACCTGCAAGTGAGGATGTCAGAAGTGTTTCAGCTTACTGCCCCTGCAGGGCAAACCAGAGTGGGATATAAAGGGACTAATGAATGAGTGAACAAGGGAGCACTCCTTCCTGATTGGTTCAAGGGTGACATCTTCATTTGTGGTAGATGATGGTCTTGCTTAAGGTCTCTCTCTCTCTCCGTCTGTGTCTGTCTCTCTATGTCTCTCTCTCTGTCTGTGTCTCTCTCTCTCTCTCTCGCTCTCTCTCTCTAGCTGTCACTCAGGGCTGCCCCCTCTTTGTGACTGGCTAGCTGCCATCCACTCCCCTTCAGTAAGGACACTGCCTTACCCTTCACGCCTCAGCTTTTTCTCAATGAAGCCTTTACACTTGGGACATTTATGGCATGCAGACGTATTATTCGCTTTATCCTTGTGTGATATATTGACTTAGTAAATGAGTTTAAACTTCCAATAGCTTTTAAACACATTAAAGCCGCACTCAGCAAGATTTTTATGCAAAAATCCACCTGTCTTATTACTTAAAATGAATTATGGCTGCAGCATAGAAGAGCATCACTTTCCCAGTTTTAGATGCTGATGATTTGTTGTTTCCCATAGAGCACTTAGTGTAAAAGTCTGTCAAATAAAGCAGGTATTTGTGATTGAAATAGAAAAATTACAGCAATGGTTCAAATGCCTAAACTTGTTAAATGTTTTTCTTGACTTGAGAAAACCTCTTTTTATTTTATACATTAACCACAAAGGCAGCAGTTGATCAAATAATACAAACAAAGACTTATGTCAAAATGATTAGGGTTTTTTTTAAACACATAAAGGCAATATGTTCTTCCCTGTCACTGTCCAATTTCCCAAACAAACAAACACTGGTCCTCATTTTTAGTAGCTGTCAAAAACTCCAGCATGTAGTTTGTGAAATTTTGAACAGTTTATGACATGTATGATGTGCTATGTGCTGTAATGCATCAAACAATTGGATTAGGTTTGGATCCAGATCCAGATTTAGACATTTGATTTGTTTTGTCTTATTTTAGTATTTTATTGTATCATCACAGGACGAAATAATTAAAGAGGTGGATGTGAGACCAAAAGAGGAAAACTGAATCAAATGTTATAGCAAGTAAAAAATGGTGGAGCAGAATAAATGAGGAAAGGAGGGAGAAATGAGGAGGCACACAGGAGAAAGAGATAATGAATAAAAAAAATAACCAAGCAGGAATAGAGAGTTAAAAAAAGAAGGGAAGAAAGAGGAAGTGAAAGGGGAAATGAGGCTGAAAGGAAGGAAAGGTAGGGAGGATGAAAGGGGAGAGATGTGAGGATACAAAGATGGATGAGGAAAAGGAAAGAGAGGAAATGGTAGAACAGAATGAAGAAGAGGAATGAGAGATGAGGAGAACAGATTTATCCAGTCACTTTATCACTGCCTGCTTTACCTCTGTGTCCTGGTCTACTTACTGTACACCACACACACACACACACACACACACGCACACACACACACACACACACACACACACACACACACACACACACATGGGTTTCGAAGAATGCATTGAAGAAAAAAAGGCATATCTCCAGATCTGCAGCCTCAGTTTAATCCCTTTGTAATGCTAAATTGGTGCTTCTTCTGTGCTCGAGATATGAGAATGTCAGGGACTGATCTTGTTAAATGACGTCTGAGAAAAGACAAACACACGTGTGTTGGTATGTTACAGCTGCACGCATGGAAAATATAATGTACACACACATCCAGATTATTACAAAGACATTAAACGCACAGAGTATAAAATGAAAACGGATTAACGCTGATGTGGAGACTGTACCAAACCGGTTCACACAGGACAGTCGGCACATACACACAGGAGGCGTTTAGGATCAGAGGAAGCAGGCTCCCCTCCTCCACCTCCCCTCTTTATATCTCCCTCTGTCCCCTTTCTGCTCTTTTTCACCTTCCTCCACCTTCTTATCGCTGCCTTTCAATCGCTCGCTCGCTTCTCCCTCGTCTCCTTCCTGTCATCTCTTTTCTCTCACTTCCTATATCTGCCCTTACAGTGTTTCCTCACCTGCTCTGCCCTCCCCTTTCTTTAACTTCCTGTCAGCTGCTGGTCAGGTCATTTTTAGCTCCTCACTTTTTTATTTTGTCCTCTACTGGTCACTTGTCTTCTTGCTTTCCCTACTTTTCTCACTTCTCCTCTCTCTTCTGTTCAGTCATTAATCCTTTACTTTCTTCTTTCCTTCTGTTGTCATTTTTCAGCCTCTTTTTTTTAATTCCCCATCTTTGCTTTCATTCTGTCCAACCACTTCTCTTTCCTCTTCGCTCCAACTTCACATTCAGAGAAGTATAAGAAAAAAAACTGTACATGTGTGCTTTTTGGCAGCGAGTTTATTTATTTTTAGTTTTATCTTCTTCCAGTCTTTTCTGACAATGCCTGCAACAACTATTCTTTGATTTATTTATTTATTTAACGTTTTTGTGCTACCTGCAACACAATGCAGTCGATGGAAGGCAGAGAAACCACCTGGAGCGATGATAGTTCAGTCCAGCAGGCAGTACCAAAAATAGGCAAACGGTCGCGTTGCTGGTCTGGCATTATTTGAAGAGACCCAGTTTGGGAATTTAACCTCAGTAGATTTATTGTAGCTCCTGAGGAACAGCCAACCACACAGCACTGTTCTCGAACCCACTACTGAGCCATGGGTGCTTGCACAAAGCCTTAAGAAAAAATAACTGCACCATGGTTTAGTGCCTGGCACCATCCGAGTGACCCTGGTGCAAGAGGCGGTGTGTCCCCGCTACAGTACAGAGGTGAATAATGGATGCCATCCTGTTGACGTCCATCCAGTTAATCTTAGTTTGTTTTTGTTTTTTTTAAACTGAGACCTTCATTTTTAGAAAAGCCCTAATGAGTTAGTTGTCTACCCTTAGCCATACAACCTAAACATCATGTTTTATCATTACAGCAATCTTCTGCCATCACTTTCAGATAGACAACAAATGAGGAAGTTACATGACGTAGGACTCCACAGAGTGTAGATACTTATTTATAGGTCATATACTGTATTTGTGTATTTTTATAAGTCAGACAGGTGCTCCTGGATTCATTTTTCTGCTTTTTTTTTGCATCTCCAAAAGTATAATTCACTAACCGGTGTTAAATCCACAGAAAAGGCCTCAGGCTATGTGCTCGGCTTTATCCAGTGATGATCAGATTTAGATGTTTTCTCTTTTGGTTGTTGTGTCCTTGGGCTGGAAAACCACAGAGCAGGCCAGAGCTCAACACACCCTCTTCTGACAGCAGTTTCATGAATGTGCACACACAACACTTCTGTTCTGGGCAAACTGGGACTCACACAGACCTGTGGGTACACATTTGTGTCACGGAAAGAAAAATTACACAAAATACAACTGGGACCATCATCCCTTTGTCCTACTTTATATGCAGGTGGAACGATGCATATGCGAACAGGAACATGTTGTTTTTTTAAACTGGTTTAACACATTTATAGCACCGGGTTAGTCAGTGACATACAGCCGATGTGCATGAACATCGTTAATGACATTAATGAATAAGACTTAAGACAACTCATGTAAACAGGAACACTCTCGATTTGGATTTCATTTTTTTGTTATCTATATGTGAGACCTGTGTTATTTTTCTGTTTGGACTCCTAAATTGCATGTGTTTTTAAAGGTCTACACTACATCAGTGAGTCAGTCTTTATTCAAATGCTGTGAAGTAAAGTAGAATCTCTGTCTGAGACTGGACTGTATCAGCATTTCTGATTAGTCTGTGTTAACATGTTTAATTCAAGCTGGACGGCTGGTTGACCCACTTAAGTTTTCTAACTTCATCCATATACTTTTCCATTTTGGTCCATTCTCCTGTCTCTTGCACTGCCACATCACCTTCACTGTTAGAGTGAATCATTTTGGATCATTCACATCATTTCTCTTTAACAAATCACGTGTTGAACCGTTCCTCTCACCTAAATAACCAACTGATTTCAACCAGGAACAAAAAAAAAAATCATATTAGCATCGTCTGGGATGCTAATATGGGACTGGGAGTCAGACTTGAGTCACTCATGGTGAGATGCAGCAGTTCCCTCACCACAGCCTCTTTAACACAATTAAACATGGTGTCTGCGAGGCATCTAAAGTCACTGTACGAACTGGAATAATGATGAGGGGAGTTTTGGGAAGATGCCACACTAGATGCCAGGTCTGATGAAATGGGATGATGATGAGATTTTTTTTAGGAAATTGTTTTAATTCAGTTAAAAGATTTTTAAGTTGATTTTTTTTTTCTAACTGACAAAGCTTAATAATTTTGTGTCTGGATGGATTTGGGATTGAACTTTTTTAGACTTTTATTGGTTTGTGAATGTTTTCAATTCAATTCAATTCAATTCAATTCAATTCAATTTTATTTGTATAGCGCCAAATCACAATACAAATCATCTCAAGGCACTTTACAAAAACTAAAACTAAAAACCCAACAATTCCCTTATGAGCAAGCACTTGGCGACAGTGGAGAGGAAAAAACTCCCTTTAACGGAAGAAAAAAACCTCCAGCAGAACCGGGCTCAGTTTGGGCGGCCATCTGCCTCGACCGGTTGGGGTGAGTGGATAGAGCAGAGAGAAAAGAACAGCAACAATAAACAACAAATAGACACTGCAAGTTGGTGGGGCCAGTAACTGCACATCAGCGATAAACAGCTCCAGGACCAGGGACACCTGCAGAAGGTACAGAGAGAGAGAGAGAGAGGGAGGGAGAGAGCACAAGGTTAGTAACATTCAATGGTGGAATATACATGAGGTGGGAGAGGGGGGGGGGGGGGGGGGGGGGGGTAGGGTAGGGGAGCTCAGTGCACCGATGGTCCTCGGGCAGTCTAGGCCTATAGCATCACCTCCACTCTTTTTTTTTTAACACAAAAATCTTATTATAGAATCACCTGTTTAGAATAAAACCATCAAACCACCACCATCAAACAAAACCTATTTACCAGCCTTATTTGGGTTGATTTGCCTGTAAATTTAACATTTATCCAGTTGGATGACTATTAGGGCCCGGTGGGCTGTAGACATCCTGGGACATATGGGCTTGTCGTGCTTGACTTGCCTTTCCGTTGGCCATCCCTCAGACTCTGGCTCGTTGCCACATATTGTGCTGCACTGAAATGAGCATTGTGGGTTTTCTTCCTGGACACTTGGGATCTTGGATTGGCCTGTGGCTTTATAATATTTACTGGTGATTTTAGGCAAGAATGCTTTGAGTTGCGTCTTTGGATAAAGGCAAGTGTACACAATCTCTGTGCTCATGCTGCCACTCCCTAAATATATGAGTGAGAGTCATTTCACCTAATGGAATAGATGACTGTGTCTGAATTTTGTTATTATTTTATATAAGCTATTGCATTTTTCCCCACTTCAATTGTAGCTAACCTGATGGTAGTCTCTGTAGGAGCTGGAGTCATGATGCAGTTCGTTATGAAATATAAAAAGTCTCCTTTTTGACAGTCGGTTTCTGTGCCTCTGATCTCACTCTTCTGTTTTCCCTCCCTCCCCTGCTCCCTTTCATCCTTTCTATCCATCCTATAGTGCTGATTCTTTGACTAGAATGCTTACTCCACACACCAGGGCAGGGACCATTAGCTGAGACCAGCACACTCTCTTCTTCCTCATCCTCTTCTTCCTCCCTCCTCCGTTCTTCTTCTCCACTTCCATTAACCAGCCAATCAATTAATACAGGTTGAGTCGGCGTGAGAACAAGCCAAAAAAAGAGCAATCCTCTAATTAGCTTGGACGCTACATCAGCTAGCTATATCTCTGCCTGTCTGCATAACCCATCCAACCCCCACCACCTTTTTTTTCTCTGACACACACATTCTTCACGTAATGATCATAAGCATTGAAAGCACAAACACATTCAGATGCAGGCTCTTAATTTCAAAGCAGCTCATGTGACTGAGCGTTACATAAGTCTTCCTCGTTCTTGTCCAACGTGTGAAACACAACTTGTCACAGCATTGTGAGTGAAGTGTGTGTGTGTGTGTGTGTGTGTGAGTGTGTGTGTGTGTGTGTGTGTGTGTGAGTGAGTGAGGTAGTCTATTCCAAACACAGTCAACCTGGGTTTACTGGTATCACTTTTTTGGTGATTCTTTCTTTTTTTTTTTTTTTTTTTTTTTTTTTTTTTTTTTTAGAAGTAATGAGTTTTCAAATCCTGTACAGTTTGTGTGTGTGTGTGTGTGTGTGCGTGTGTGTGTGTTCTCACAGTTATAAAGTTTCCAGTCAATTGTCTGCTGAGATAAGAGCTACTCTATGGATGTAATAGGAGATCAGTGTTTTGCTTTCCAGCAGTGTGTGTGTTATGATAGAAATGACTGAACTTGCTTTAACCTCTTGATCACTAAATTACTCATAAAAAAAGCATAAATGGCTTGTCTGCGGATAAAAGAATACCCGGTTGTGACCTGTAGTAGGTATGTCTATGCACAAGACATCACCAGAACTACAAATGTGTACAACCTAAAAAATATGGTGCCTAATGACACATAATCTGTGATGGACTGGTGACCTGTCCAGGGTGGACCCCTGCCTTTCACCCAAGGAGAGCTGGGATAGGCTCCAGCTGATCCCTGGGACCCTGGTTAGGACTAAGGGGGTATAGATGATGGATGGATGACACATAATAATAATAATGTGATAATTATAAACTTTGTTGTGTTAGACATCAGTGTGACATACTAGAGGTTCTTTCTCGGATTATAAACATGTCTTGTTTAAAACTGGACTTTCCCTTTAAGCCTGATGTACTTATCTGCAGGTTTTATTCTCATGATAAGCACCGATGCTTATGCTATTTTTTTTTTTTACCTGAACAATTAAACTAATGACTCTCTGTGATGCGAAGTGCTTGCTCCCACTGAGAGTCAACACCCCACCCAGCAGCTCAATACAACTATTGAATTATTATCTTGGTTCATTGTGTTTTTGGAGTCAGGGCTGGGACACCAATTTTACAATTTAATTTTTTTGTGTGTACTTCACCCATTTTCCTTTTAAATATTTTAAGTTCCTGCTACACTTCCTGTAAGTTGCAGCCATTAGAGAGTAAAAATGAAACTGGGTTTTGACAAACTGCAGCTGCAGCAGTTAATGAAGAGAAGGAGCCGCTGGCACTGGCAACCTGGCACTCAGCTTTACTTCAGAAAAAAAGATGGAGGAGATCTTTTCTGTGGCCCAAAACCTAGCTGAATCCCTATTGGTTAAAAAAAAATCCCAGTCTGCATTTAAAGGAGCCACTTCATCTGTTAAATTAAATAATAACTTTATATTATGTTTTATGTAAATGAGAATCATGTTTACTGACACTTTAAGTTTCTTACCATTTGAAATCATTCAGTATGTTCAACACTATTACTTTGCATAGAGAAGTCGCCAAAAATCAAATGTAATTTTGGGATGAAAATCTTAGAATTGACATTTCCAGTCTCAGGTAAATGAAGATGTGCATTTTCTTTTCTTTTTTTTTTTTTTTTTTTTGAGTTGAATGTGAATCCTGCCCTAATCCTGCTGTCTTGTCTTTCGCTCTCCTCTCCTTCTCTACCTCTCTGACGGCTCTGTAGCTTTAGCCTGCTGAGTGAGATCAGAGAACAGAAGGGGAGGGGGAGGAGGAGGAGAGGAGGGAGTCGTTTTAAGGGGGAGGTGCCAGGGCTTCCTGCGGGGGTTGCCTGTGTGAACGCTCCCTGAATGACAATGCTGTGGCACCAGGGCCTCAGCACGACTCCCTCAAAAGCACACACACACACACCCACACAGACACACACACACACACACACACACACACGCACACACACACACACACAGGGAGGGGGCCTGGGAAAGCTGCATGGGCATGCAGCAGCAGTGCTAACAGAGGCATTCCTGTGTGCGAGGGAATGGAGGGAGAGAACGAAATGTCTCCAGGCTTCACGTTCCTCCGCATCTGTCCTCATTATCAATAAGTAATGCCGGCACCTTGTTATCTTTAGCGTCCGAGTACTGCGTGGTTTCCCAGGATCACACAGATCACATGCAGCAGGCTTGTCCACCAGCAATAGCAGCAGCAGCAGCAGCAGCAGCAGCACCCCTACCCCACCATCCCTCCTCCACCACCACCCATCTCTTCCCGACACTCACTTTCACTCTGTTTCCCATGCTGTCAGCGGGAACGGGCTTTTATCATGCCTGTTAGTAGCCACTCGTCTACGGGAATCAGATGACGAACAAATCCAGTGATGCACACACGTTATGACGCTGAAAAGGCATCTTGGCAATAGTAGAATAGCTCTGAGACCATTAGAGTGGGTGGGCTAAACACACTGTGTGACCTCTAGGTAACAGTCAGAGCTTTATGAGGGATAAATTACTCATACTGCATTACAAGAAAATGTTTCAAGAAACATTTGAGAACAAAAATGGATTTGACAGTAGCAGTAAGCATTTTATTTATAGCTAAGATCCATTTTGTTCATATCTTTAAAGTGGCCAGCTCTGAAAAGCCCACAACTGTGAAAAGGATTTCTCATATGAAAAAGTTCAGGCTCAAACCTTTTCCCCACATTTTTCACACAATGAAAGAGTGAAAATACATTCTGTATATGTGTGTGTGTGTGTGTGTGTGTGTGTGTGTGTGTGTGTGTGTGTGTTACATCAGGGTTACAGAAATACCTGCAAATGCTTCAAAGCAAATGAAGTAGTTTTGGTGGGCTGCTTTTTGATTCGGCATTATTCTACTGTTGGACTAGCACTAAGTAAACACATTGCATTAAGTATTGTAAGACTTTAGTGCCCTCTTTGTAGTCTCAAAGTTTACCTTCAGATCCATCCCAGAAATCCACCATATGGCCCACTTTCAATATTTCACCAACTAATTTTTAGAACAGACTGAGACCTCCAAATGATGGGTAGTTACCTGCCAAAGTAGCTAGTAGAGGAGACAAACTGCAAGCAGAACTTATCAGCATTTAACAGATGGCCGGAAGTACAGTAACTAACGCTTCCTGAAAATAATCTCTTCCAAAGGCATGCAGGTGGTGTATGGAGCTTTAGACTCTTGTTTCAGCACCTTGGACAGCGCCAAGGGGCCTTGGAAACATGTCAGTGCCTGTTTCAGGACCAAGGACAGCGTCAAAGTGCTGAAGTGGCCAAAGATGTTTTTTTAAAAATCGCTTTTATCGCCAATGTTGTTTTTTATTTTCTAACTATAAATACTGTGACTATATCTCAGAGAATCAGTTTAAAAGGGATTCTGTGGCCAATGTGTTTGTGTGGATACTCCCGCATCGCCTTCCCATCACCACCACCACCACCTTCATTTTCCTGTTCTGGAGAGGTGACAGCTTGGTTGGTTTAGCCCAAGCAAACAGCTTGCTGAACTGCATCAAATATGGCTCAGATGCCAGAGCCAGACTGGCAGACGGCTTGGAGCAGAAGAGAGGAATGAATGGAGATAAAACCTCTTTTACATTCTCCTCAAAATAACAATATGTCCTGCTCCTGGCTGTGCAGATGAAATGCTTAAACTTAGTTTATTGGCAACTTTTTTCATACATTTATTATTTCAGAGTTTTTTGGAAGTCCTCAATAAGTTCAAAATCACATGGTCAAGATAAACATAAAGCAGTTTTTTTTTTTTTTTAATGTTGTCCCAAGGAATCCCATTTGAGCGGAATAATTTTAGAGTTAGATTTGTTGGGTACGTCATTACATCACTGTCTAAAAGCAGGAACCTTGGAAATATTGATTAAAAAATAAGTCTTACACTTGCCAGCACAGCCTGAAAGAACCCAGCTCTCATTTGGAAAGGAAGGATCCCCTGAAATCTGCTGGAGACCAAAAGTAAACAGTAAACAGTGAATTTAGAGAATTGGACTGTGTTGTTCGTGCTTTGACACTTAGACCATGAAAGAAAACAGTCAGCGACTTCTTCACCTGGGGCCAATGCGTCTAACATCGTTCGCGACCATTAGTCCTGTTTTTAAACCTTAAGGGCAGTGCTGAAATATTGCAGCTAGACTACCAGACTGTCATCTTATGGAACCCTGGATGTCTTTGGGCCTTTCAAGCACATTTGCCATGTTTGCTTGATGTATATTCTTAGCTTTGATTTAGACTCCCCTGGGCTGAAGGTAAGGCGAGTTGCTGTGCCTTGCAAATACCCAACTGACGCCCATACATCTCCGTCGTGCGCTATGGGGAGTGGGTTGGAGTGGGGGAGGCTCCGGGGAGGCGCCGTGCGTCGTGCGCTGCAATGCTTTGCCACGGATCTGCGCGCGGCACTCGGTTCCCGTCAGACTGATCAGATGCTCAGTGCGCGGCTCAACCTCGATTGCTGACTGAACGTAACAGAGCCGGACAAGAGCTCCGCTTCATCGGGTTTCTTCGTTTCCAAAGGCTGATCGCCACGGGAGTACAGCCTCCGGACCGTTTGAGGGTTGGCTCACGTCCCCCGGGGGGTCGAGGGAGGAAAGAAAAGAAAAAAAAACAGAGAGGGAGTGATAGGAAGAGAGCTAGAGAAAGAGAGAGAGAAGAGACGCGCGGACTTGCTGTGGCTCTGCGGGGCTGGCCGCCTCTCACAGGTTCGGAGAGCCCCGGGGGCGATGCTGCTGGGCGGGGATGGTGCACAGTTTCTGCCCGGTGGCGGAGAAGAAGATGCGAGCCGCTGCTACAACAAACCCGCACTGCCGCCGTCGTATTTTCCGACCACGAATTGATGATGGTGATGATGCTGCCTCCCCCACTGGTGTTTTTCTGCTCCTCCGGATCCTACTCGTCCGGTTTTCTTGTTCTCCCAACCTTGGATTATAGATGATTGTTGTGGACATTATTTTTCTTTTCATTTCACCAACTCGTTTTTTTTTTTTTTTCTGGGGAAGTGGGGGAATATATAAATTGGTAGACTGAGGTGTATTTTCGTCTCCAAGTACGCGCAATCACGCCCAAAATCAGTGACCGACGCCTTGGTGAGGAGGAGGGGGAGGAGGAGGAGGGGGGATGCCGCACCGTCCATCACCAAATATCAACAAATGTCAGCAGGCTCGGATTTTGGGGAAGCCCCCCTCGGTTGGCGTTTGCGTGTAACCCGAGTAGCGTGGTGGCAGTAGGAGGTGGCAGCAGGGATATCTGCCGTGCCACGGCAAACGGTGCAGATATATGGCACGAGAATACATTACTCTTATCTATTTCTATTTTTATCGCACAGAAAAAAGGCAACCAGGGAGGAGAAAGAAAGACAACTGCAGATCCTGTCAAGATGCACTAGTCTGTTGAGAGGGGAAAAGACGCAGTCTCCAGATATGGTAGCCCACTTAGTGGAGATGATTGCAATATTTATTTCACCGCACAGCTATGCATCCTTATCGCATGTATTTACGGTGATCGATGTGATTGCCTATTGAAATGCAAGAACCGGCTCATTCTCGGAGAGGTTTTTCCTGACCAACAGATAAAGAGGATGCCTTCCTTTTCGACGGATAGAGAAACGCTGATGCTTTGACAAGATATAACTTTTTTTTTTTTACACTTTTCTCACCGCCAATAAAAGCGACTGTGTTTTCATCTGTCACAGAACTGATTTGCGTGAAATTACGTAAACACATCGCTGTATTTCCCCATTCATATTCCAAACACACGGTCAGAGACACCGTGCGCTTTCCCTCTCCTCTCCCTCCCCTGTCCTCCCCCTCCCTCCCTCTACACACACAAATGGAGGGATCTTCTCGGTGCTGAAGATCTGGGAAGGAGATACAGATAGACAGGAGAAAGACACAGACCAGACAAGGAGCCCACCCCAACTCCTTTCTGCATGTGTGTTTGGAGCCGAGGCTAATGGGGTGGTGGCATGTGGAGGTGTCACTCTGAGGTTCCCCCCCGGCTCCTTCCTAACCTCTGGCGTTTGGTGTCTGCAGAATGGCGCGTTTTGGAGACGAGCTACCCAACAGGTATGGAGGAGGAGGAGGAGGAGGAGGTGGTGGTGGCGGCGGTGGCGGGGGTGCCGGCGGACAAGGGGGACCCGGCCGCGGCGGCAGCAGGCAAGGGGGGGCCCCTGGAGCGCAGCGGATGTACAAGCAGTCGATGGCCCAGAGAGCCCGGACCATGGCCCTGTACAACCCCATACCCGTCCGGCAGAGCTGCCTAACGGTCAACCGCTCCCTCTTCCTCTTCAGCGAAGACAACGTGGTGAGGAAGTACGCCAAAAAGATCACCGAATGGCCATATCCTTTCATAAGACATGCCGAACAGCAAGCCAAGGTAAAGGGGTCGTGGTGAGGTGTGGCCTGTGTGGAGTGGTTTGGTGCTGAATCAGCCAACACCTGCAGGCTGGAAGTTGTGACTGGTCTGGTGATTTGCAGTGTGAGGTGGTTGGTGCGTTTTTTTTTATTTCCTCTTCTTTTCTTTCTTTTTTTTTTTTTTTTTTTTTGCAGTGTGAGCTGATAGCTGATGTGTTTTCTCAGGCTGAAAGTTTGTGTGTGAGCTGTTTAAGGCTGGTGATGCCGATACATGAAAGGAAGCCTGATTGCACTTCATGTTCACTGCTGTGTCCACACCTGCTGGCCTCAGGCTCACCTGGTAAGGAATCACCCATGATGCTGAGGATGATGGGGGTTGTCATGACATGTTGCTGCTGCTGGTGATTAACTTGCATCATGAATACGCATTTCGCTCGAACCTGTTAGTGACCTAACTCTGTGTGTGTGTGTGTGTGTGTGTGTGTGTGTGTGTGTGTGTGTGTGTGTGTGTGTGTGTGTGTTACAGTTATAGGCTAGTTGTAGTCATAGCTGAGTGCTGATGTCAGCATTATGGCAGGCTTAAGCACCAAGCAACCAGAAGGCAGAGGAAATCTCTCTCTCTCTCTCTCTCTCTCTCTCTCTCTCATTACAACTGACCATGTACAGCAGTGGAAAAATCTGGTTTTCAGGAGAGATCTGCTATTAGAACCTGGAACCCTCTCTGTCATAGTGAGGCCTTAAGCTTCATCCAGATGAAAAGAAAGATGTGAAGTCTAGTTTGCTTGGTGGTGCAGTTTTTAGTACTTTTTAGATCATTTTGCCTTTATCAGACAGACAGAAGAGCGAGGAAATAAAGGGGATGATACAACAAGAAAGTTCTGTAGGTTAATTTAGGGATTTTAGCGTTACATGTTTGTTATTTTAGAACCGTAGGTTTTTAAAGTCAGATGGATAACTAGCAAAACATAAACTGTCATCACGACAGGGCATTTCAGCAGCAGCAACAGAGGCCGGTAGCAGAAAATGTAAACATGACTGGATTATCTTGCTTGTTGACCGTCAGCTTCAAAGGTAGAAAGGAAGTATTGTACTTTAGGCAGCTGTGTCTGTGTTTGACAGAAAATGGGAAATATAGCATAGCATGACGTAGGGAGTGACATGCAGCAATGATCGCCAGTCACATTCAAACCAGGTGCCTTGTTATGTGGAGTTTTGACAAACTAGTTCACCTTTTAACTTCTTTAGGTTTTGCTTGGAGCCTAAAGAAACTACCTGATTTCAGGTTTTTCTGTGGCCAATTAGCTTGTGGTCATTTGAATAGAAAACATAATAAAAAAACTGAGGTATGCACTATGTTGACTAAATAATATAAAGGTTTTGAAACCACATTCTGGTGCACACAAGGTCTAACTACAAGATGGAGCTTCAGTGTTATATAGTAATGAAGCCTGAAACCTGTTTTGAGGTTTTTACAGTTACAATTTGTGTGTTCATGTAGAATTAGTCAAATTGCCACAAGCTGGCTGGGGACCTCTGGGGGTCTGAGGCCCCTGGGACAGTTGTTCGCTGTGTTGGTAGACCAGCTTTGGGTAAACATTGGTATTTTTTCTACACTGACAGAAGCTTCTCAAATTCAGAAGGCGACCTAGTCATTTTAAAAAGCTTGTGTAACACTTGTAGTCTTTTAAGCTCTTTGACTGTCAATACTGATTTCATCTACCACCAGGCATTCTGGGAAATGTAGGAAATCACCCACCACTAATATAGACTAGAGAGATGCATAAAAATTATCATAAGAGCTGAAACAATTTAATATTAGCAGATCAACAGAAAAATAATCACTATTTTAATTACTGATTTACTATTTTATATGTTTTTAAGCAAAGATGAACCAAACATTCCCAAGTTGTAACTTCATAGCTGTGAAGATACTTGTTTTACAGGATGTAGCAATAAATTGAATCTGTTTACTGAGTTTTAATCAGACGAGACAGGCAGTTTGATGACACCACCTTTGGCTGTGGGTAATTCTGATCAACATTTTTCACAGTTTCCTGACGTTTTATTGGCTAAATGATTAATTGAAAAAATAATCTGCTGATTAACTGCTAAGGAAATAAATGCATATGGAAAAGTGATAGCACTTGAACTTCTGGATAGGGTTGGACTTCAGAACAATTACAGGCACATCTTAACAGTACGGCATGTGGTCACTACAGAAAATTTAACTGTATATCTATACTATTACAAAAATAAAATAAAGACAAGAACAGAAAATTACCACCTGAAAGAGAGAAAGATTAGTCACATGCTGAAGGCTGTTTTAATGTTCTGACTGAATCGAGCTTGTGAGTTGAGTTTCGAATGTTGGAGGGTCAAACAGAGAAACAGCTTCACTTGTTTTGTGTTTGCCACAAAGACCTCCATAATCAGCTGATCTCACCAGCTGGACTTTGCTCCCTGAGGAAGACAGATACTGTTTATTAGACAGGATTAAACCATGTAATGCCTTAAATGATGTGAGTGTCAGGTTTGTCAGATAAGCGTGTGTGGGCCTGTTTCGTGGTAATGGTGTGTGTGTGTGTGTGTGTGTGTGTGTGTGTGAGAATTTGATTGCAATGCTTTTATGCCATGTGACTTTCTGCCACAGAAACGGCACAAACTGTTCATTAAATCTTTCATTTCAATTAGAAATCAATCAAACCACAAACGAACCTGTGCCAGTGAAGTAATCTTCAGCTTTTTCTTTCCCTTTCTTCCTTCTGCATCAGGTGGTCAAACGAGTCGCAGCAACTCTCGTTGTCATTAGTTACAGCTACTGGGAATTATGGAGAAAATGTGAAATAGAAACATGTGACGAGTCAAACAGGAATAAAAACTGCAGAGACGCCGTTTTGGTTCTTCATGTTCACACTCTCTTGTAGAGAACCTCTCATTGTGAGCTTTGCTGTCACTCGTCACTGTGTGTAACTTGCAGCTAACCACCATGGCATTGCTTTTTTTATTTAGTCCCTTCTGTCTTTGCCTGATACACCTAGGAAACTTATTTGGAAATCTTTTAATCTGAAAAGCGTGATGTCCTTATGCCAGAGGTTGTGGTGGATGTTTGATTGTATGAAGCAGAATACGAGGGTCCTGGGGGTTTGGGTTCCTGCGTTGAAGTTCAGGTAACTGAAAGCCTGTGGTTAAGGTTTGGAAAAGTTGGTGGTGACTGTCAGAGTTTTCAAGCACCTGCTTCAAGACAACTTCAAGTTTTCTCAATAACCAACCGATTATGTTTAGCTTGACATGGAGGCAGCCCCAGAAACATCATCATCATAAAACTAATCATTTGTCCTATTTTTACTCAGTGTGAGAAGATTTTCTGCTCCAAAAATATTTTCACATTTAAAGAACATCCACCTTCTGATTTGAAAGTGAACTGAGCATGCCACCATCTGCAAACAGCCAGGCTGTGTTGGCTGGCAGGCGCTGTGGCATCTTCCACCAGAGACCCAGAGGACTTCATTACACCTCCCTCCCCTCCCTCCACCTGCACTTCCCCAGTCCCTCGCTCCATCTCTCTCAGTGCTCCTTTCATCTCCTCTTCTCCACCACACTTCTCCTTCTGCAATCCTGCTTCCAGTCGTCTGCCCTCCATCTTCTCGCGCTGCCTTTTTTCTTTCCAGTCTTTGCTCATCTCATCATTTTATTTAAATTTAGCTACTGTGTTAAGACAAATACACTGTATATCACGTTAGCGGTAAAACTAACATGAAATGTCAAGTTTCCAATCAAATTTCAACCTAATGTCTGGAAAAACTTCAAAGGAAAATGCAAATGAATGTGTTTTCATACACTGCTGTTATGTTAATGTGCGGAGAAGGGTGCATCATCCATGTTTGTCATGTTTCTCCACTGATTTATTCAGATTTTTCTATTCGACACAATCTGAATTTTCTCTCTCACTCTTGTGTTTACTGTCTCTGCTCTGGTTCTTTTTATCTTCTGTCACATTTTACTTTAATTTACTTCAAATCTGATTTGAATTCACCACAAATGAGCAAACAACAAGCAGAATCAATAATCCTGACCTTTACATAAGTAACGTTATGCAGATCAGGGCTGAAACTATTTAGAGTAAGATAGTTGAAGTCGTGTCCATCTGCCAGGTGTCTTGAGAGCGTGTCAGAAGACCAGCGATGGTTGTGTGTGATTTCAGAAGACGGTGTTTAATTCTAGAAGATGAATCTAATGTCCTGATTTATAGTGGAGCCCTGTTAAGTGGATGGTGCCATGTGTGTTGCTTATTTTAAAGATATATTTATTTGATTCAGTAAAACTAAGCAGTTGAAATTTTGTACGTGTGAGAGATTTTGCATGTTTTGGAAATTTACAGTCAATGTGGCTGTGTTACTACGGAGGACTGATGATTACGAGTTCCAGCTAATCAGATAAAATCCTGGATGGAGACTGTAAGATGCACACAGACATTCACACACACACACACACACACACACACACACACACACACACACACACACACACTCACACTCACACTCACACTCACACTCACACTCACAGCTATCAGAGCCTATGTCAGCCATGACTGATCTGAACGGATCTGCTTGCTCCATGCCAGACGGATGAAGCCAAGCCACCAGCTGATCTGTCAGTGAGTGTGTGTGTGTGTGTGTGTGTGTGTGTGTGTGTGTGTGTGGATGGATGGATGGATGGGTGAGGGCAGGTGATACTGTAACACCTGTTCAGTAGGATCACTTACCGCAGGGGGCTCTGCTGCATCCCAGCACACACACACACACACACACACACACACACACACACACACACACACACACACACATGCATAGTAAGAGCATCCCAGAGGCTGCCAGAAAAAAAAAAAGCACCATTTGGGACATTCACGCTCCAGTGTGCAATCTCTCCCTCTCCCCCTCCCTCTCTCTCTTTCATTTGCTATAATCTGGTGACATTTTGATAATGCTGACGCCATGATATGATACTATCACAACAGAGCAGTAACTGAAATAAGACTCCATCAAAACACACTTCAATGGCAAAACAATAAAACAATTCTTCTATTTTCTTGGGATGATTCCATTGCTAAAATCTGTATTATAACAAATTTAACGTTCACAATTAGCAGCAACAAATTGCAGCACAGACCTGAAATGTATTCAAATAGTAGCCTAATAGTCCTATCATTTAAAATGGTCTTCCTAATGTTTTCACCAAAACGTACTGATCATCTACATGGACAGAGTGAGCACAGATCTTGTCACAGATCAATAATGACTGAATTAAAAAGATAAGGATTATTAGCTAATATATTATTAGTATCATCCAGGCTCCAATGCTTATCTACATACACTGCATTGGATTACAGCAAATGCCATGAACTGAGATTCCAGCTTCTCACAAAATCTATATGTTTGTTTTTCACTTTAAAGCTTCTACTAAATATATTCCCACAAAATGTTTGTATACACGCACATATTCCTGCGTACGCACAAACATACACACATACTGTACTGTCTTTGGTGAGCTCATACATATTTGCATCAATCTATATGTTATTCTGTCTTTTACCCTGATACAACATCATGAGAGACAGACAATCAACATGGTAATGGCTGTTTTGACAGAGCTTTACTCCAGATATGTGATCCTCACTGTCCTCAGTGTGTGTGTGTGTGTGTGTGTGTCTGTCTCTGTGTGTGTACTTGTCTGGATCTCACTATATAGTGAAATGTGATGCCCCTGCTGTCCTCTTCTGAACCCTGTGTATAGGCTGCCGCCACTCTGTGTGTGCGCATTACGTCTGTTGCACATTATAGTCTAGTGTGTGTTTAAAGATATCACAAGAAATCAAAATACACAGAAAACCAGTTATGATGATGGAACAAGTGAGTTAGAAGATACAAATTTTGAGAGTGACAGAGGAAACAGGAGGAGAGGAAGGAGAAGAAATGAGACAAAGAAGAGAAAAGGGAAAAAACAGAAGATGTAGAAAGGCTGGAAGACAACTAATTTACCATAACATCAATTCAACAGCAGCCATTGGCCTTCTAGTATACAGCTCATTTTATTCATGTGGAACTGGAAGCGAAAAGTTACCAACACTTATCTCTTGGTGAGAAAGCATCTAGAATATAACAATGACGAGGAAGAAACACATAATGAGGTGCAGAAAGAAATGGGTGATGAAGAGGACAAAGAAATGGACAGAGACTGAGAAAGAGAGAAAAACGGAGGCAGCGAGGGAAAGAGGCAAACAAAAAAAGACAAAGAAAGAGGTGATGAAAGGTGGAGAGAGAAAAAAGAGCAGGAGAACGATGGAAGGAGACAGAAATGTGGAGAAAAGACAAGAATTAGAGAATGATAGAGGTGGAGAGCCATAGTTTCCCCCCATGTTGAGTCACTGATCTACATTCAATCTGCACTATGTGAATTATTGATTGGCCTTTAGCCAGTGTGTGTGTGTGTGTGTGTGTGTGTGTGTGTGTGTGTATACATGCACATGCATATGTGTGTGTTAGTGCTCAGACACTTTTGCTGAAAAGCACAGTGGTGGAGTTTTCTTTTTCCTTTTTTATTCTATTGATGCAGAGGGAGGGAGAGGTAGAATAGGGAGAGCAGGACAGACTGATGTGTGCACACACACACACACGCACACCAGCATGTGTACGCCACACACACACTATCATCCATGCACAGAAAGACAGGCTCGCAGGTATCTGTAAACACACACACACACACACACAAACATGCATATGGTGTATTAATGCAGCCAAAAGCACATTTCCATTTTTCCGCTCACAGCACACACACAAATGCATATACACAGACACATGGAGAGACACAGAGGAAACCAACCTCTGAGGCACAACTGATCTCTAAATACTGATGGGGGGTGGGAGATGAAGCATCTCTAAACCAACACCCCCGTTTCACCAGCCAGGATGGTTTCAACTCCTGCCAGATGAGCCAGGAATCTTCTACTCGCCCGTTTCTAACACAGGGGGGAGTTCTGAGTTTGTGCTTTTGGCTTGTGGTTTTTTTTGAGTGTTTGGGTTCAGCATTTCTTCAGGACACCTGCACATTGTCTGAACTCGCATGAGAAAAGTGATGTATTAGTAGGCATTGTGTGTGTATATGTGGGTGAGGTTCTATATTTGTAGACAGTCTCATCTCCTGCTCTAGTCTGCAGCTCTGGTTGTCCAAAAGATGCCTTAGTCATCTTCTGAAAATGTTTTATTCATTTCATATTTAAGCTCAAATCTATGCTGCTTAGAAACTGTGTCTTCACTCTGGACACGTGGATATAGATTCCCATCTAATGTTACTGTAAGTAATTAACAGGGAATGTTTCTGTGATTTTAAAGCCCTCCACTGTTCAGCCAAAGATAACTGATACTCAACACTCAGTTACTGTTAATTCAAGTGGTCATTGCAAATCTATAAAGTGCTCTTCTCTTTCTCTCTCAAGCCATCGTCTGCAGCTACTCCAGCTACTTATGCATATGTCACAGCTCATTGTTGCAATATGAACTCAGAAGAATGAGTTGATGTTCTGAAAAAAAAAAAATGAAGATTTGCTGTTTTTAATTTTCTTACGTGAAAGTAAACTACTCAGTCCACCCATTATCAATCTCAGCTAACACTGGGGCATCACGTCGGGTATTAGAACGTTGTGATGGGCGTTTTTGTCAATTTATAGACTTCACAGCCTATGAGGTGAAAAACAATAATAATAATTATTAGTTGCAGCCCTAAATGTGTGTAAATGTTGTTGCATTTTGTGAGAACTGCAGATATAATTTGACTTTCAGCAGTGCAGGAGTTGACCCGTCAACTTTACAGCTGCAAAACTGCTGGAATGTAAGAAATTGGGAAGGACAATGAGTGACAGTTGTCCCTGGTTCAGGGTGGAAAATGAGGGCCATCGTCCCTCCAACCTTGCTGCTAAGCTTCTAATAGTTATTTTGCCAAAGTAATCAATGGTGGTGTCAGGAAATGATGACCTTAATGATCGTAATTATTGTAATTGAGCTGCAATAGAACATTATTCAAGGTTTCACAAACATAAAAAGAGGAGCAGTGTGTGTGATATGAAGGGTTTGTATGGTTGGATGAGGACAAGAGGAGAAGACGCAGAGAGCGAGAATATTACAGAATAAATGATGACTATCTACACTCTCAGCTCCATTTCTTCGTCTGCTCTCCAGCTCTTCCGGACTGAGCCTTTCTCCCCTCCCACCTCCTCCTCCTCCTCCTTAGCCTCCATCTCTTCCTCCTCTTACACCCCTCTCAGCTCTCTTCTGTTTTGCACTCTTCTCATCCCTCCTCCAGCACAGCCCCCCTCCCCCCTCCATTTTACTCTCCGGCTGCTGTCGACTGCAGTGTGGAAAGCAGATCGGAGCAGCGAGAGACAGAGCGAGGCAGGAAAGGAGAGATGCGGAGAGAAAGTGAGCGATATGCAATGAAGGGGGAGGTGGAGGAGAGGAAAAAGGGAGAGCAGTGAAGGAGTAGTGACAGGCTCCGTGTGTGTCCGATCAGGGCACTTCTCCCCAGAAACAGGGCCGAGTGCAGGCATCTGCGTGTGTGTGTGTGTGTGTGTGTGTGTGTGTGTGCACTACAGTCCATTTGTGCAAGTGTGTGTAGGTGTGAATGTGCCTCTCGTGTTCCTGCAATTTGTGTTTCTCTGAGTGTAATAAATGCATTTGTGCTTGTGTCTGAGAGCTTGGTGAGATGGTGTACTGTAAGTCTAAAGCTGATCTGAAGCTCGGTTTTGTTTTGCAGTATGGTGCCCAGCTGCTACAGGCTATTCCCTTCCATTACCCATCATTCCTTGCTATAAAGTGTGATCGTATGCTGCTCACCTGAACTAACACACCTTTCTATTCCTTTTATCTCTGTCTCTACCCATGTTTACTGATAGTGCAGTTGTTGCAGTGATACATCAACCAATATCATTGCAGTGCATGCAGCACACACTGTATGTGCTACGTCCATACCACACAGTATCATATCGACTGCGTACAATTAATGCACACTACTCACTGGACATTCAGGATTTATTTTATCTGTGCAGTTTCCACAGGCAGGAAACATGTGATTGCACCTGCTGTTATGTGGGAAGTCTGGGTTAAAACAAACTAAAATAATCTGCTACTGTATGATAATAATTTCTTATAATGAGGATTAACCGCAAAATGCATATCAGCCACACCTTCGTGCCGAGTGTCATCAAATAGTTGAAACCAACGTTGGTAACCAGTGTTATGACAGAATAAAAGAAAATAACATGTACTCTGATTCATTTACAGCAGCACGTTTAGGCTGCAGGGATTTTAATGCTTTTAATATATATATATTTTTATTTTACTGAACAGTCACTGTAGAGAGACAGGAAACATTACAGTCCTGTGGCCTAGTCATGACTCCACAGAGACAGTGTTGTTCTATCACTGATCCTCACATGAAAAGAAATGCAGCATCTGAAAATTTATGGACTCACAGCTCAACTCAGGAGACTTTTTAAATACACCACAACCTCTTGACCTAACAAAGAAAAGCACTGTACTCTTGAAAATCATAATAATGGTGTGAAATGTTTTGTTTTCCAATTGTGGTTAAAATACAGAAATCGTTCAGTGGCGATAAGAGTCTCATACCACGATCATCACTAAGATCACATCAACTCATCCTCAGGATAAATTCACTTCAGCGAACGTCACCAACCTTTATGAGATTAAGCATATCAGCAGATAAGTAGTTAGGGTTTAAAGATAACCTCTGTGCAGTAAGTTCCCATGAGGCTCTACTGCAGCGCAGTAAAACAGAAAAATCCCCTTCGCTCATCAACATTTAATTTCGAGATCATGTGGAAAAAAAAAAAAAGTTTCCTCTCCTAGCGCGAGCAGGCGTGTGGTCAGCATTGTACAAACTAGTGCCGGCCGAGCGTCCAGTCCAGCTGACTGGGACACTGCAGCATCAGCAGCCTGTCAGTCAGCCTGACAACCAGTCTTCCACGTTACTGTGTCACTTGGCCAAGTCAGGGGAGTTGTCCTGTCAGTCCGAGAGGGTGGGCCCTGGGGTCAGCACGGCTGTCAATCAGCGGGCCCTGTGGCAAAGATGCCGAGGACAAGTGGATAACTGAGAGGAGACGGAGAAGAGACATGTCACTTTAATTAGGGAATGGCTAGTGAGGCCTCTCAGGCTGGATTTTATGGTGTGATGGGGTTAGACCAATATAACGATTTGCTAGTGTAGTGGGCCATTTTTGGCTTTTAGTTAAACACTGAGCAGTGTTGTTGTTTCTGCCACATCCCAATTATTTTAAGTACAATATCATGACTGACAGAAACAGGGGCTGAAGTTCTGAAAATAAGACCTGACTTTTAATCAACTGTAATTGCTCTTTAGCTATTCAGTAAAATAAATTAGGTCTTCTTTGGCAACGTAGGAGAGTTGCACTGTCTACAGGATATTCTACCCATAGCCAAGACAAATAATCTTGGTTTAAACGGTGAATTTAGCATCCTGTCACAAATATCCACATGATATCATGCCAAAGTGTTTTAATATTAAACCACTGTGATTCAAAATAGCAGCTATGGGCATTAAATGTCTTGGGTTGTTCTTAATTTTAGCTCCACTTGTCCTGTCAGAAGTGGGAGGTAGTCAGGAAGAGAAACAGAGAAGAAACAGGAGGAAGAGGATGTAGGGGGTGTGTTCAGCATGAGCACCCCCCCGCCCCCTCCTCAGCCGCTGCAGGAGGTTGTCCAGGAGGGGAAGAAGGGGGGGAGGTCAAGCAAATATCTGCATGACCTCGTCCTTGACATGAGGCAACAGGACCGATCAATAACACTTGATTCATTTATTTGCCTGATTAGTTGATGAGACACTTTGTTTCTCTGTGAAACTGCCTCTTATTCAAAACTGTGACAAAACAGGGTGTAAAGACGGATATTTCAAGAACACTGTAACTTTAGTTCTGTTTAATCAGCTCGGTCAGTCTGCAATGCAAGAAACAAGAAACGCAAACAAGAAGATATTTTTTAATTGCATTTGCAAAATGAATTCTTCATGTGTGGTGGTAATCTGTTTAATGTGCCCTGTTACTTTAAAGTTAAATACAAACTCTAAGAAAACAGCAGGAATTTGTTTCCATTACAGAATGTGACGTGATTTGACAACAGAAAATTTAAAAATATTTGAACATTTTTAATATTAGACTGTTATCGATTAAATCGTGAAACGTTTCAGCCTTGCACTAGTATCTAGGTATCTAGAAACGCTAATACTTTCACCAGCATGAACATTTTGATAGCGAGTCCTAACCAAAGTCCTCAGCATCAGTTCAGTGTTTCAGCAGCATCTGCACACACAGGCTCTTATCTCAGTCTGCGAGCAGGCCCGCTACGTTAGCCGGGGTCACGGCATCAATACCGGCCTCAGATCTCAGGGTCAAAGGTCGTCTGTTTGAACCAGAGAGGATGAGAAGTTGATGTCATTAGGTCTCCAGGGGCTCCTCCAATCAGAGGGCTGCAGGGCGCTTGGTGTGGTACAGTAGAGAGAAAAGACAGACATGTTTTCCAAATTGAAGTCACAACACAGGAAATGTGGACAGGATATTATATTCTGCAGCCTTTAGCATGTATATGCTAACAGTTTGGATTGCAATCGAGATTTGGATCGACCGGACCGGGAATGCTGTTACCATGACAACTGTACTGTCTTCCCAGTGGACAGTAGCTTATGGAAAGCTATTTTAGATCACCCCTTCGCCACATTTACAAGAACAAAACAGTGCTTGTGTAAGAAACAAGAGAAATGTGGATTAGAAGAATCTTTACCAATTGGCACAGTTGCAACGAGTTTAGGAAATCCAAAAAAAAATGATGTTTTCATGTCACAGAAATCTTTAGCCCCAAGACAGCTGACCGGCATGAGCAACAAGAAGTGCAGACAGAAAATCTGACTCGTTACAGTGAGAGGAAGACCTCACCTTCTGTTAATATGGCAATATGAAAAAGTGGAAGAAAACCACGGCTGATTTTGACCATGGTGGTCCAGAGTGGGAAGCGTATGTGTGTGTGAGAGAGAACTCTGCATGTAAAAAAAAACAAAACACCAAGAGGGTACGTATTAGGACATGGTGGAAAAAGAGACTGAGAGGAGAGAACATAATTATAATTACAGTGTTTAATCCTCTGGACACACACACTCACACACACACACACTCATATACACGTACTGGGTGAGCTGTTAATTAACTATTCAGCGACAGGGGACTCTGGCATTGGGCTAATTATTTGAACCACACATCCCTGTACTCGTCTCTTTGTCTCTAACGCTTCCAGACAGGTAGACAGGTATTCCTCGCTTTGAGCTCACCTGGTAATTGAAAGGTTTTGCGTGGAGATGAACACGCTCTGAAATCCCCAGAAGTCTAAATCATCAGGGACAGTGAAGGAGCTAAAGTTAGGCTTCTTTTCTGCTGCAGTCTTATCCACAGTGTAATACGGATTTAGCGTTAAAGGAGGACAAGGAGGCAGAATAAGCGGCTGTCGCCTCCTTATTAAAGGTTTTTAAGGCTCCATGACTTTATCTCACAATTCAGCTCAGTTTTAACATGGTCAAATCCTCAGAGGGATTTTGTTTGCAGAGGGGGTTTACAAAAAAAAACACAACATGAAGCCACAGTAGAGCAGAATGAGTAACGTAACCTGGGCCAATTACACGCAGACAGCTGAACATGTTATGTACTGTAAGTACTGCAGGAACCTGTAAAAGCAGTAGATTTTGTTAAGGTAGCAGAAATGAAAGAACGTTATTATGAACATTAGACAACGCAGTAGACAACAGAATGATTCTTCCAAAACAACCACCTTCCTTTTACTGGTACAGTTTTAAAAGGGTCTATTTTATTACAACACATTAAATATTAGTTGAAAATCCGAGACTTAAATGATGAATTATAAGAAAATACTGCACATTAATCAAGTGTCAATTAACCGTTTCACTGTACCTTATGACCATTTTGCTGGATTGCGTATCTTTTGAGGTTGCAGGGTCTTCAGTAAGGTTCAGTGGCTTTTTAAATCAACAATGCAGAAGACCTGTCAATGTTACACTGCAGATTTTATTCATACCACGTCTTTCCTGACCCCAGTTGCACGAATCCAGTTTGTTCAGTTCTGTTTTATTTGACTCAACCTATTTGTTCTCTTGGTTATATATTTTTGCATGACTGTGTCACTTGGCCTGTTAACACTCGTCCTCATTAGTGTGGGATTTAATCAAGTGTTTTGAATGTTCTGTGACTGTATAAATGCGGCTTAAGTGGCATTTCCACTCCTGAATGGATTTCTAAGTAATTAAAAAACATTTGTACAACCATTTGTTTGATGCTAAATATTAGATGTAGAGCAATGACAATTTCAGCCTAGTAAACATCCAATATCTGTCTTGCATCAGTGCATGTGAATAATTGTCTGTGGGTGAGTTTTTCACACATCTGATTGTGACTGCGCATAAATGTGTCTGTGTAGGTGTGCGTATGCATATGTGTGTGTGTGTGTGTGTGCGTATGCATATATGTGTGTGTGTGTGTGTGTGTGTGTGTGCTGGTGGAAGCAGCAGTCAGGTGTATGCAGTCTGTTTCTAAATCAGATCTGTGTGATTCACTGGGTTGATGAGTCACCACAGCAGCACGAGCACAACCAGCCTTGTCTTCCAATACACCCCCAACCCACACACACACACACACACACACACACACACACGCACACACACACATATTTAGTAACTCCATGTGTTTGTGTCCAACTGTACATGTATGTGATATTGTAGTGTGTTCATACATAAGCCTGTTCATACATACAGGCATCTTATGTTTCTCTCTTCGTGTGAGTGTGCGTTTGTGTGTGTGTGTGTGTGTGTGTGTACTAAATAATGGGATAATGCTCCATTCTGCAGATGCGATTTGGTGACTAATGTAGAAGTTGCTGATGTCATGTGTTTGCTTCTCTTCACTGCTGAACTCCTCATTTCCTGGACATTCATCATTTATCAGCCAATCACCTTACACACACACACACACACACATGCACACACATGCACATGAATACACTCATTATCTAGCTCAAAGATGCAGGCAGCGTAATATACAGGATATAACCTATTGACATTACATGACAAGTTGCTTTTATTTAAGGAGATGTGAGAAATGAGCAAGAGACAGATGCACACAGGAAAGAAAGCGAGGGATGAAGATAGAAGTGGGATAGATGTGTGATTCAAGCTTGCAGAGTACAAGAAAGTGGGTGAGAAGGTGTGAAATCAAACTAGTCACAGTAGTAGTAGAATTACTAATAACATGCACCCATGGATAACTCAGACTAATGAGAGAAACTGGATCACACTGATCAGAATATTGGAATATTATACATATGGAGTTGGATTGAACTTGGATGTTGTTAAAATGCTTCAAGGCAGAATTGCTCTGGAGAAATAAATGTGAGTGAAGTGAATGTGAGTGACTTTGTTTACATGGACTCCTATACTCCAACTGAGACATCCTGGGCGAGACACTCACCCAACTGAAAAATCATATTGACATATTGGCTGATTCTGCAAAATATTATCTTCACTCTAGTCGAGATTATGTTGAGAAAGCTTGTTGATGTGATGCTTCAGGATTCACTTGCATCAGATAAATACCAATGTTGCGTGAAGACACTTCCTGCTTATAAAACTCTGGACTAAAGATTTATTGTTGTGCCATACATCATAAGCTTCAAATAAGAGCCATAGACAAACTTAAGGAAGTGGAGTCCACACATTGTTGTAGCCAAATATATCATTTCAACAAACCCAACCCTAGAGCTCACACCAGTCTTTAATCAGTCTGGGCTGCTTGTATATGTGGTCTCCAGATGCTCTGTGCGACGGTCGGAGTCAGCAGTCCCATTTTCAGCTGGACCCATAGACTAATGACTTGAACTGAACCACTTACTGTACAACAAGTAACCACTGTTTCATGGCGTCATGACTTCAGAATTTGCTTAGTGTATACTGTTCTTTTGGACTCATCAGACAGTTCATCCCTGTGATACTGCCCTACTGTTGACCAGTGTGTTTTTGTGTCCCTGATTTGGGGTTTTCATGCACAGTTTGTTGTAAACCAGCACAGAAGCCTGTGCATCATCATCATCATCTGTGTGTGAGCATGTGTTGAGCAAGTGATGGGGAGCAGGGGATGTTTTAGAGATTTGTGGCTAAGGTGAACTTGCTGTGTGTGTGTGTGTGTGTGAGTGAGTCAGAGAGAAGACAGACTAGTCTAGGTGATCAGTTCTCTTGACAGTTTTACGGCTGCTGACCTAGCAGGACACTGGGATGTTAGTTAGCCCAGCTCTTCCCACATTAGACTGTGTGTGTGTGTGTGTGTGTGTGTGTGTGTGTGTGTGTGTGTGTATCCATGTATGTGCATGTGCACGTGTGTGTGTGTGCTCATTCCTGTAGACTGCAGATCCACTGATATTTCATAGACTCTTGACTTTGCCTGTACGTCTGAATGTCTTCCTATGAGTGTTTGCCTCTATGCAGTGTTTTTATAAGTTATTATGTTAATTTGCTCACAAGCTGAATTTTCTCTTGAATCTTATTTAAGCCACAAAAAGGTTCCATAGTTGAAGGGATGAACACATATTTCTTTATCCTAACCTATCTAATTATTTTGAGCAGAGGCTATTCACTGGTAAACTTCACCTTTTGGTGGTTAGAAAAAAGCTTAAGAGGCTTATTAAGGTATATTAGGAGAAACTGGTTGAAGATCAGGCACAAAGACAGGCTTTGCTACCTGCAGTGGCCTGACCTGAATAAAGCCAGAATACACTTACATCCTCCAGCTGAATGCCTACTCTGTGTAAGCACCATGACTTATCATACCATTGTAGCTCCGCTGTGATTCTACGCTCAGCTGCAGCCATTCTTCACTAAATCAATCACACTGAAAAACAAATATGCGCATGCAGCAGTTGTAGTTACACAGGTTGTGCAAATCATCATATGAATCATCTACAGATGTACATAGCATGTACGTTTCTATCAAAAACACATTGATTCAAATTGCTGAGGTCTGGTTGAAGCAAGCTTAAATATCATCTGATAGGATTACTGTGAAATTTCATTATGGGGATGGAGGAAAAAATTCTTACAAAATTCCCCAGTTACACAGACAAAAGATATTTTAAGACTCAACCTTGTATGACTCGTGCTGACCAATGTGCTGCAGGTGAAACTTGCTTAGGTCTTTTAATAGAAGGAGTTTTCCATTGAAACTGTGTGATAGCACATTGGGTTTGTTGACAGGATATCACGATTTCAAGCAAGACGGTTTGATTATCGACTCACTAGTGCGCCAGCACATTATCACTGAATAGCTCCTTCAAAAATACAGACTGTTCAGATCCAAGCCCGTAGTCAGCTGATCTGACAGGACCATGACACTAATTATAGCTCCAGCTCAAATAATTCTTGCTTGTGCAATTATATTAAACTGAGGAGAGACATGTGGGGATGCAACTATTCCACTTTGTCTCTCCTATATGAATTTTAATATGCAAACTTGGCATATTGGGCTTAGCCAAGTATCGAACAATGATTTTGCTAATAAATTGCTAAGTTTCCTCCTGGCGAAGCTGAGCTGCTTTGATGAGATCACAGTGTGGCCCAGGTGGTCTGCTATGGAACGTGGAGAAGCTTATTTATCATACGGGTCACTGAGGAGAATTAGACTTTGTTACTGAAATGTTTCTTCCACGACAAGGAAACATCCAGTGTGTATATATCAGAGACATCTTTTCTGTTTTCATTTCACTAGAAATAGAGACATGTACACCAACATTTTGGTGCAAACTGTAAAGTTGTGGAAAATTTTACAGAGACATAGAGTCAGTGTTCAGTCTGCAGCTGTCATACCTGGCCTGCTCTATACCCGACCTGTTTCATAAGTTGAGTACTGGTGCCTGGACTGATCCACTGTATTTCATCAGTGCATCACCAGCAGCGACTCTATGAAGGCAGATATTTTCTGGTCCATCGGTTCTTCCTGCTGAAAGATCTGCCCCTGCCATTGAGGCAGTCCACTTGTTATTGTCATGTTGGAAGTCTAGCTGGTGGCTCACTGAGCAGGCACCAGGCTCTCTCTCTCTCTCACACACACACACACACACACACACATATGCATATATGCACACACACTGCAGCTGCTTCAGTGGAGCAAAAATGGAAATGGTACATGTAGCTGTGTGTCTGCTGACAGTAACCTACTTTTATGGAGCCCACTCACTCAGAATGATAAAAATACTGCAGTTCTCCCTCCTCCTCCTCCTCCTTCTCCTCTCTGTCCATCTTTACTTTCCACTCATCTCAGCATCCCTCCACTTCTCTATCACTGCCCCATCACTCCCTCTTTATATCCCTACATCGCCTTCTTGTCAGCATCTTCCTGCATCTCTCCATCTTTCCATCCTTCTCATAGTTACCTTCATCCTTCCTTTCCTTTTTCCATTCTTCCTTGTTTCCTTTTGTCCCCTCATTTCATTCTCCACTTTTTAACTTTCATTGTTCTGTTTGCTTTTTTGTTTCCTCTTTTCTCCCCTTTTCTCTGTTTTCTTCCTTCCTTCATTCCCTTTATCCTTTTTTTTTCTCCTTCCTTATTTTCTCCTCTCTTTATTCTCCTCACTATTCCTCTCACTTCCTCCCATCCTGGTGAGGAGATGCTGATACTGTAGCTGTCGGCCTGAATGAGCTTGGTCTGCGTGATGGAGTGAGAGAGAGAAAGACAGAAAACAAGCCATGTTTCAAGACAGAAACACTGGGAGGGAAAAGAACAGTAGAGCTGTATCTTCCGGCACAAGTGGTTCAGATTAAGAGGAAAGCAAAAGAGGCCTTAACTAAAAAAAAATATATATATATAGGGAGGGAAGATTAAGAGAGGAAGATGATGGAGAGATGTGATGCCTTTGGCTGGGTGAGAGAAACGGGTAGAAATGAAAGCTGCTGGAGATATTTTAAATGAAGGCTTGGGATAAAAGTGTAGGGGCTTTTAGAAATTAAGATTTTATTGGAGTCGAGATCTGATCTGAATTTCAGAAGATCTGAATTTTAAATAATGACAGGACTGTTAACGTAAATAAATCACTCCCATAGCTGAAAGGAAGTTTCCACTGCTGTGATGTTCTACAGTGTCAATCAGTGTAATTAGTAAAACGTATATAAAGGTTAATCCGTGATTTTTCAAAAGAAAACAAAGAGATAGAATAAATCTTATTTCATTAGTGTCTGTCTCTGATTATAGTGGTTGTATGTTTGTTATTTCTGGTGGTTGTGGCTTCTTACTCTTCACTGCTTAAGCCAATATTCAATAGTCTTGCTTTCTGCAGTTTGTTCTATAACCAGATTCTCCTGTTGTTCAATTCGATGTTGTAAATGGAAACCACTGCTGGTGGTCTGACGGTAACCAGTGAGTTTTTTATTGCATGTTGATTTAATTGGGAATCCTTAGATGTCCCAGATTAGAGGGCAAAAACAAAACAGGTAGACTGAACCTGGACTAAACTGAACCCTTTTCTCCTCTGCAGCCACTAAATTTACGAGCCACCTGATTTAATAATTCAGAAGACGACTGGATTGTTGAAAGAGAACAGGACTCCAGATGATGACTGACCTCCAAAAGAAGCTGCTTGAGCAGAGTTACTTGTCAGAGTTAACAGCTGTTTTAGTCACATGTTCATATTCCTTCTGTGATTTTGGACTAAACTCTGAATTTCTCTGCTGCACAAATGACCCAAATAATTACAGTCAAATCTAATCAAGTGTAAATCCTTGTAGAAAGTGAATGGACGTAAAATGAACAGAGGCAGCGAATGACTCAGAACAACGTCGGTGTTCTCTACACGATTAAGGTAAAATTTCAATAAACCCCTTTGTGACATTTTATCATTTTTTACGTGGACCATTTTAACCAGAAGCTCAGCTGAAACCCTGATCAGAGCTGGTTCAGCAGAACTATAATACATGAGTGTGTGTGTGGATGTGTGTGTACATAGCTGTCACATCCTCGAGATGAGACTCTTTCCTTGAATTGCATCATGGACAATGCTGCAAACTGTGTGTGTGTGTGTGTGTGTGTGTGTGTGTGTATTCATTTCTTTGTGTACTTATGCTTATGTCTGTAGCTTCCATTCAGTTTGTAAATGGTGGATACAATGGTTTGGCCCAGCCCAGAAAGAAAGGAGGGAGTGATGGATGGCTGTGTGTGTACACAGAGGATGCAAATCTATGTGGTTCTCATTACCAGAAGGCAAAGTGGCACGACAGATACTGTGGGGAAAAAAACAAGCTTCTTCCACAAATCAGAAAGAGCTGGGGTCAGGGGAAAGAGAGCGAGAGACAGAGAGGGATGCACTCTTTTATCTTTTACATGTCTATATATAGCTGTTCGCAGGATGGGAGAGAGAGGAGGGAACGTGAAGGTAGAGGAAGACAGGATGGAGAGCAGTCAAGATGGCTGAAAAAGAGAGAAGAAAAAAGATGTAGAGGTAAAAGGTCTGAACATGCAGGAGATGGAAGCAGCTGAGCCTGTCTGCAGCCAGAGAGGAGGAAGAGGCAGATGGAAAGATTAACAGGAGAGGCAGAGAGAGGAAGGAAAGGTGAAGATGAAACACTGAGCTGCTGCTGAAGCTGCAGGTCACAGCATAAAAATATAAAACTAAAATGAATAAAATAAATGAGGCACAGTTCAAGCAGAGCACAGAAGTTGTGCTTGCATTGGTTGAGCACAATCAATGGCACATTCACAGCTGTGTGGCAGCCTAACTTAACGCAGGCGTCCAGGACGGGCTTTATAACCCGACACTGTCCATCTGCTGCTTGCTGCTGCAGCTCCCCTCATCTGCTTCTGTGGTATTTTCTTAGATTTGTATGAATGTTTCCTAAAAGAAGGACTTGATCTGGTGAAGCTTTAAAATCACTGAAATATACCAGTAGAATATATCTGGTTGTTCATTTTGGACCAGTACTAACCAAGATCCTCCCTAAACGAGATCTGATCCAAAAGGGGTCCAACACAGGTCTGATTAGAAGCTGACAGACCCTGTCAAGGATCTTTTGTCTTCTATATTCATGGTGTCTCCCACGTTTAGGTTCTTATTTTCACATTTTCCTCAGGCTGAAATCTTTGACAATATTTCTGCAGTGACCTTTGTGAATCTGTAGTATCTGAAGCCACAGATGACAGTGGTCAGGTAGGGTGTTGGAAACTAGTGACCACACCCAGGGGTGCTGTGTTAGCAGTAGCACACGAGGTGTGGCACTGCACAAGCAGAACAATGAGACTGGAGCTGCTTTGCCTTCTCACAGTGACCACTAATTTCCATTCTGCATTCAGGCTCAGTTGCTGTTTCCTGATATTTCTCACCTCTGCATGTTTGTGAGGGTGGATGGAGGGAGAGCGAGCGGGTACATGCGTCACTCCCATAAAGGAAGTGACTCTTGCTGAGTCGAGTGCTGCACAGTTTCATTTATTTGATAAGGCTTCATTTGGTGTGATTTAAAATCTCCCCCTCATCAGCCTCGGCTCCCCTAAAGCACAGCCTCAGCTCCACACCAAAATGCCTCATCAGCTGAAAACACACATACAAACACACTTGGGTGAACACACACACATCCTCTCTGTGTGTGTGTATGTATATATATATATATATATATATATATGTGTGTGTGTGTGTGTGTGTGTGTAGACACAGACAAACTGGTTCACGAGGACATTTTTCACAGGGTGACTTTAATAAGTGGGGGTGGTTTTGGGGAGGTTTGTAGTTGTGAGTAGTTGTGGATTTTTAACAGTTAGATAGTTGGTTGTCTTCATTGAGGAAATTCTTCACCACACTGGCTGCAGAGTTAAGATGAGAGCACTAGGGGGTTCGTAGCACATCGTTACTAAAGGTGTAGGGCAGTTTTGTGCAGCTGCTGGGGGTAGATATGTATAAATGGTATGTGCCGACTTCACTTTTTCACATGGTATCTCACGTCTCAGTCATAGGGGCCTGCAGTGATGTAGAAACAGCTGATGGACATTAGTTTAATTATTTATATTGTTTATTATTTCTTAAACTGATGTTTTTAGCTGTTTTTGCAGTGTTTGGTGTATCTGAATACACCGAAGGCTGATGCTGAATCTCAGTGGAGTGCTTCCTGAAAATTGCTCAAAATATTCATTATATCATATTTAACATATTCGTTAGTGAAGCTGGGATCAATGAGTTTCTGGCGTTTTTCTTTTAAAATGAATTGAGGTCTCTACTGTTCAGCACAATTTGTAAGTTGTCTTTTTCCATTGTGTTTCAACTTGAAGGTTAATGTGAACTGCGTGGTATCACTGTAGGACTATTTAATTGCGTGTGTGTGGTAGGCTCAGTTTTGGTTGCATGTGGATTATGTCATTTTATAACAAAGCAGTCAAAGTACCTATGTAAAAGTATAGTTGGTGAAAATGTTTATTTGTATGCTCCAGTTTACTCAGTTTCCTCTCGTCACGTGAACAAAAGGTCACTGCAGAATATATATGATCAGTTTTCATTAGCAAAATTAACACTGATCACGTCGGAGCCTGAAGGGTCAGCTCACCAAAAGTACGTACTCCTCAGGGTACGAGGCCATTTTGAAATTCTGCCTGAAAATGGAGCGTGTGCACAAATGCCCAACATTGCCCTCCCTGTAATACGTTAATACACTTGCTGGCAGAATCATCGGTGTGTGTGTGTGTGTGTGTGTGTGTGTGTGTGTGTATACACAATAATAGGCAACGGAGCAACAATATTTTGCTGATGTAGGTGTTCCCTTTCTCCCTGTGTGTGTGTGTGTGTGTGTGTGTGTGTGTGTGTGTGTATTGAACCATTACCTGTTCATATGAACGTATTGTATTGTTTTGTAAAGTCTGCTTGTGTTTGTGTGTTTGTGCTTGTGTTTGTTCGTTCTGTTTGCATACATGGTTTTGTTCGTCTGTCTGCATGTGTTCAATTGTGGCCACCTGCAGTGTGAGGGCGAGATAAAGAGCAAAAGTAGGAGGAGAGACTCTCTGTGTGCGTGTGTGTGTGTGTGTGTGTGTGTGTGTGTGTGTGTGTGTGTGTGTGTGTGTGTGAGAGGTCAGTGTATTTGGCAGGGCAGGGGTTGTTTCTGGCCATCAGAAAGCCATTTTAATTAAAGAGAAAGGAGCACACACACGTTTTTGCAGCTCATCAGTAATATTATTGCCAAAAGAATTTTTTTCCCTCATTGCTTCCAGTTTACCTAATCTTTTTCTTTATCACAGAGGAGTCAGGTACAATGAGCAATGTTTTGAGAGAGAGCGAGAGAGAGAGAGAGAGAGAGGGTGAGGGGATAAGAGGAGGATAAAACCTATGTGAGGTCAGAGAGAGATGGAAGGAGGAAAAAGATGGGGATAAAACAAGAAAGAATGAAAATGAGAGGAGAAAAAAAAAGGAAAATCAATAAAAATAAAGAAAAGTACGAGTAGACTAAACATAAATGCAAAGAGAGGAAAACCGGAAAGACATAGAGGGGAAATGGAGAGAACAGGCTCGACAGATATAGAGAGAGACTGCAGAGACGTGAAGAAATGGTAGGAACCGAGAGAGAGAGGCACACACACATACACAGAGGGAGTGTTACCTCCTGCTTTCAGCAGGTTGTTAGGCCAGCAGAGTGTGTGTCTGCTGAATAATAGATGGTGTAGCAGGCTATCATATAGTCAGCTCTCTCTCTCTCTCACACACACACACACACACACACACACTGTGGGCTGCGTAAGGCTAGTGTAAATTGATTTGCGTCAAAATCCTGCAAGTTGGTCATACTGTACCATAATAACTTACAGCGAGGGGACAGAAAAACAAACATGGGGAGCAGTGAAATGTGGGATTAAATTAAAAGTGAATAAATTACTTTTTAAAAAAAAATAACACAACAGTGTATTTGTCGTTTAAAATAAAAAGAAATTACATTTCTAATAAATCTCTTAAATGTTAAAACATGATTTTTTTAATAGTATGTGGAGGAGAACTCTGCTCTGGGCTGAACAAAGCTGGCAGATGTTTCTCATACAGGAGACTAAGGAGTCAACATCTGCACAGTTTTTACTGGTGTCATGGTGGATTCTTATAAGTATAAGACTCAAATGAGTGAAAGTCTAATCCAAGACACCACGTATCTGTACTCCAGAAAGTCAAGAGTATGCCTCTTTAATGACGTGACATGTGAGATTTGTTCATTCAAAGTTGTTGATTCTGTTTTTGTTTCCATTTTCATTTGATTCATAAATCAATTTTAAAAAATGCATATTTAGCTAATTTTAACCATAATAGTTGGTTTTTTTGCTTTCAACTCTTGCAGAAGTGAAGCCTAGCAGCACTTAAGTTTCATAGTGTTACGTCTGCAGCCCTGGTCAGAATCAAATAAAGCTTCAGTATCAATAAAATGAGAAATCACTTGAGTTTTTTTTTTTTTTGAGAGATTCATCCACAGATTTCCTCCAATTCGTGAACATGTTATGTTTGTGTTCGTCTCCACCAGTGCATCTTCCCAAAGTGTGTGTGTGTGTGTGTGTGTGCCAATGCCAGGCACCATGTGCAGTCTAGTTCAGCAGCGTCTTGTTAGTGTGTACTCCTCAGACCGACCTGTCTGATCCTCTCACATCAAGCAGCGCACACACACACACACACACACACACACACACACACACACACACACACACACAGAGGCCGTCCTCCGGCTATAGTGTCAATGTCAACGTTGCATCTGGTAAACACGACAATAGACACGTACTCCACCACAAACACACACACACACAGACTAACAGGATAATGACTGGCCAATTAGGCACAGGCCTGATCTGTCTGGATGCATCCAGTCATCTTAGCCCCTCCAGCAGCCATTACTCAGGCATGGACACACACACAAACACACTTGACTGGATGGAGCACTGTGAAATGCTGGCTGCTCCACCAGGTGACCTCTGTGAGTCAGGCTGTGTGAGTCTGGAGGAATTTTAATGTACGGCTGTGATAAACCGACAATTTTCAGTTTAGGTTTAGTAATGTCAGTCATTGCTGCTCATCTGTTTGCTTCTGCTTTTCTACAGAGTGCACAAATCAAACATGTGTGGAATGTGCACCAAGCTTTCCTCAATCACTTTTGATTACTTGATGTGTTTCAGTCTGAAAATTTCAATATTGGAAGCTTTTTAAAAAAAAAACATGATTATGCAGTTTTTACTTTTATTAGACAGTTTGACATTAGAGACCACAGGAAATAGAAGAAATCACAGGCACACAGTGCTGGACAGTCAGGACGTGTTAATGCAAGGAAGCTTTGAAATACACTGTGAAGAAGAATTTCATTTGCAGTGGCTTTTTCATGCAGCGTGAATCGCTAATGCATGTATATGAGGTGTGTGTGTGTGTGTGTGTGTGTGTGTGTGTGTGTGTGTGTGTGTGTGTGTGTGCGTGCGTGCGTGCGTGTGTGTGTGTGTGTGTGTGCTACTTGCTTGTGGTGTTTGCCTTAACTCCAGCTGTACTCCGTTTGAATGGATGATCCTCACCACCATTATCGCAAACTGCATCGTCCTGGCTCTGGAACAGCATCTTCCTGATGGTGATAAGACGCCTCTGTCTGAACGACTGGTAACACACACACACACACATACACACACACACACACACACACACACACAGCGTACAACATAAACACACACGTGCATAAATAGTAATCTTCCTTTTGTAAAAAAGATTAACTTAATTTTAATTCTTGTACATAGAGAGAGCTTAGTGAGCCAAAGTCAAATTCCCTGTTTGTGTGCACAAACTTATAATAAATAAACTGATTCTGATAGACAGGTATACACTCAGAGTACACTATCATCTTCTCATATTGGCTGAAATTATTTTACAAATGCTGCAAATTTTAAATCATATTCTAAACATTTTGGTAATTTTGCAAATAATCATTTTTTCAGGCTCAAACCTCAAAAAAAAGACGCACTGAGGTTGGGACAAGACATTTTGGCACAGTTTTAAATGTTTTCTGAGTTTATCCTACAAATGTCACTTTATGATACTTTTATTTATAGTAAATAGTTTATATATTCATTTTTATCATAAAAGTAAGAAGCAGTCCTTTGGTAGAAATAAGCACAAATATTCCACTAAAACTGCTCAACACTGACTCTTCTTCTTACCTCTGTCTCTCTCTAGTCCTGCTCTGCTCCTTACTCTCATTTTCATCCATTCTCCTGTTTCCTCCACTTCCTCTCACCCATGCAGGAGGAGACGGAGCCCTACTTCATAGCCATCTTCTGTTTTGAGTCTGGGATAAAGATCCTGGCTCTGGGTTTTGCGTTACATAAGGGCTCCTACCTGAGGAATGGCTGGAATGTCATGGACTTTGTGGTTGTGCTCACTGGGTAAGTCCACGACGTTTCTTATCAACTTACAACTCATTTTTCTTTGTATAGGTTTGTCTTAATGTTTTGATTCATATTAAGTTTATGTTTTATTTTCATGTCCGTGTTTTTACTTTACTGTGCAAACGGGGCCTTCGTGTACCATCCACTGCATAGATAAAGGTGTAGGATGCGTTTCCATGGTTACCAGTGCACTCAAACAATCACACAGCTTTGCACAACTTGAAGTGAACTTTCCTTTTGTTCTGTTTGTGTGTAACATTCGCTTTTTTATGCAAACGTCCACAGTTAAAAACGTCAAACAGCAAAGTGGAAACATGACCAAAATGTTTAACTTTATCCGCCAAGTTTTTCTTTATCCTTTAGCCTGATGCACAGATTTTTTACTTTGTCTGAATATGTATTATCACACTCTTGTGTGTTTTCAAGTTTAAAATGGCTGACAAACATGTCTTGTTTCATTTAATGTGTTCTGGACAGAAACGAGCTGGAAGTCAAAACAGTTCCATTTAAAACATGTTTTGTCCAGTGAGAGTGTGTGTGTGTGTGTGTGTGTGTGTGTGTGTGCGTGTGTGCATACAGGCAGGTGGTGAGAGCTGTGCTGTAACTGTGTGTGAGTTTGTTGTGTGATCTAAATATGGCTGCCTGAGCGAGCGAGAGGGGGATGGGTGGAGATGGTAACAAGATATAGTGTTTGTCAAGAGGGAGACAGTTGAATTCAGACACACAAGAGTCTGTTCAATGAATCCAGTTCAGTTCACTGTGTTTTTTTATTAGTAATGATGTGGATCACAATATCACAAAAGCATAAACGCAGGTTTCCATGTTTATAGTTCATCCTTACTGTGTGTGTTATACTGTAGTAGCATGACTTCCTCTCTTTCCTGGTCCTCAACACACACACACACACACACACACACACACGCACAGCAGAGGTCTGGTTTGACAAGGTGTTCGCGTGTGATCAGGGCCACTCCTCCTCAGTTGCTATCCTCCTTTAATGAACACACACACACACACACACACACACACACACTTAGAGGCTGGATCAGAGCAGCACTGCAGGGAGCAGCAACCAGGGCAAAGTGAAATGTCACTTCTCCGAGAGACAGGGGAGCAGGTTTGTTGTTATGGCAATAGCTGAGAGGGTGGTAGCAGTTTCCTCCATCCCCCTCACTCTCTTTCACTCAGTCTTTCTTTGGTTTATTTCAAATGTACTTTAATAGAATGATCAGATTATAACAGCAGCTGTGACACTACAGGAAATTGTAGTATTAATCGTAGAGCAGAAGTGTTGGGGGGCCATGTAGAACATTCTGCATGGAAAAAGTCTATAATTTTACCCTTCAGGATTAACAAAGTTCATCTCATTTTACAGTATGTTGAGGATGAGGTTGGGTTAGTCTTGATCTCGGAAAAAAAATAAAATAAAATCTTACCTTCAGCTTTCACAGGCATCAGAAAACTCCCAGAGAAACCGAAGAAGGCAGCCATGAACATGAAGGGATAGTTTTTGTGAAAACACTATGTTTCAGGGGCCTAAACACTGTGAAGTTTTTTCCCCAGTCTGTAAACTGTAAGTAACTTTCATGGGAATAAGTGTGGTTTCATCTTGGAACATCCGATCCTTTCCAGTTTCCCACATCAATTAAATAAATGAAGGTCCAAATAGCAAATAAAAGGCAGAGAAAAGCCCTGAGGGTAGCTGAAATTACCTCTACTATCATGGCTCACATGATACATTTACACATATTGTATGTTTCCACACTCACTGCTCTGCTGCTTGGTGAGTGCTACTCTTTATTTGTATTTTCTTTTTATCAGAAATGCTTATTTAAATAGTAATTATTCTCCGACGGCTGCTGTTCAGCTACTGTCACTGAAGAATGGGCACCAAAAAGATGTGAGTCATCTGCTATGACCTTCACAGTCAAAAGGTTTGAACCCAACTCAACACCTATGGGCGGTTATGGAGCAGCGGAGGAATGGTGGTCGGTCCACTGGGAGGAACGAGACCTGTAGGACAAAGAGATAAATACACAGGATAAAGACAGAGGGAGCTCTCATAGCAGTGGAGCCAGAGCAGCAGTGTAGTAGAACTGTAGTACTGCAGCTACATCACAGAGGGAGGAGAAGGGAGGAGGAGGTGGAGGAAGAGGACACGTGACAATGTCTCTTCGTTCCCCAGGGCTCGGGATAACAGGACAGTGAGAGAGAGAGAGAGAGAGAGAGAGAGAGAAGGAGAACAAGATGGATTTGTCAGTTAAAGAAGGCGTGAGAGGGATGGAGAGCAGAGAGGAGGTACAGTTAGAGGAGGAAAACCACACACACAGGAAGCAGGGTTGAATGTGGTGGGAGAGACAGGGCGATGGGTGGAGATGAGAGTGATGTATGGAGAATAAGAGAGAGAGGGAGAGGGAGAGGTTTGGAAAAAGGATGGGAGGAAGGACAGAAGGGAAAGATGGAGATGGAAGAAAGGGGGAGGGGGAGAGGGAAATGAGAAAGCAAATGCAGAGAGGAGCAGACTCAGAGAGGAATGAGTGTGTGTGTGTGTGTGTGTGTGTGTGTGTGTGTGTGTGTGTGTGTGTGTGTGTGTGTGTGTGTAAATGCTGCAGTAACCTGCTTTTCCCTGCTCCCTATGATCAATCACTCAGCACAGCCTACATAACACACACTCTGCTGTTATCTTGTGGTGCATACACACATACAGACACACACAAAACGTCTTTCCGTATTTAGACACTGTAAATGTATGCACATATTATTATGCATGGATTACTTGGCCAGTCCTAACAAATTTAAAGTCTTTGTTTGCCGTATATGCTTAGAGAACACATGTTCTTTGGGGGTTAAGACCTTTTTTGGAAAACATTGTCCAGAGAGTTGTTGGAGGGTTAAGACCTGGTTTATGCTTGTACAGTATCACCTATGTTATATTCAGTACAACAACGTACTGCTCTAATAACTTTATCGATTGTCTTTTGTGGAGATTTGTAAAATTGGGATACTTTGAAATCTAACAACATTCACAAGTGCTTGGTTGGAGCTTTCATGTACAGTCACACATGCACAGCAAATGGCTTGTTTTTGTAGTGTGTTATAGTAGAAATATATCATGACACTCTCTGACCAGAGTATCATCAAACTCTGTGTGATTATTCCTGGGGTACGGGGTCATCTCAGCCCACCATGGCTGTTATAAGACATCTGGCTGTGGTTTTCAAAGATGGCACCCATCCATTCAATTAAACTTACTCACCGAGTGCACACTGCAAATACTTTTTTCTCTTTATAGTTTGGTGAGTGGGGGCTGACTGAGCATACACACATACGACAGTAATTTATTTTTTAGGCTTTGAGAAACTTGAACAAACGTCAACTCTTCATGGTTTAAAGGAATATGAGCAATAGCTGAGTTTGTGTGTTGATGGGACGTCGGTGAGAAAAATGTTTTTTGTTGTTGCATGATGGTGCTTGGTCACAACTCTTGGACAAAGGCTGACTCTGCTGTACGATGACCAAATCCACATGACTGGTCAAATTAACTTTTAAAAAACACACAGTATCTGTATTTCTAAATAGCAGATAGGCAGTGAATACTTATGGTTTTCTGAACCCTGAAACCCGAACACTGCACAGTGGATCCTAGTTTGATGTTAGTTTGAGTTTCAGTGTTAATAGTGTCAGTCTCTCTCACTTTTTCTCCCCTCTCTAGGTTTCTGGGAGAGAGTGTCGTGACTGAAAAGGCTTCTGCCGCTGTGTTGTGGTCTAAACGTGTGTGTGTCTGTGTCTGCATGTAGTATGTGTGTGTGTGTGTGTGTGTGTGTGTTTGATGAAGACAAGAATTAATCAGAGGAGAATGGAAAGGAGGAGGAGAGGGGGCACAGGCACATGCACAGAGTGACTAGTGTATTTAGTATTCAGGGATGACAGTCCATTGATTTTCAGTGCTGTGCTGTGACGTCACACACTAATCTAATCATTCACAGTAGAGTCTGGGCCAGTCAGTCAATGAGAGGACACCATAGACGTCCCTACAACTCTCCTAATGGATGTTCAAAGAGACAGGGCTCAGAAATAGACCTCTCTCAATCTACACATACAAAGTATTTTCATACTGGATACTTTTATGCACTGAATCTTTCCCAGCACGAGTGGTTCTGTCGTACTCTGGTTGTTGTTTTTTAAAGGAAATAATAACTGATACGATATGGTGAAGGTGACTGACGTCCAACAAATCACACAGGTGCATCTGAACTGCAGGACTAGTTTTATTGTAGACCTGTTTTTGGCTCACCTGTGCATTTTCACCTGCATTATGGGGAAAGAGATAACAAAGTTAATGTTAGAGGGAATCATGTTTATGGCATCGAGAACGTTTGGTTAAATAAATCCCTGCACATAGTGTGTAAAAAAACACCTTAAGTTGGAGACAGTCGCAGTTTTATCTAGATGGTTAGAAGTCTTTGGATTTTAGAAATACTTTCAATATAGTCTTGTTAAAAAAACTTCTGGGGTCATCAGGGATTTACTGCTGTGAAAAATGCTTAGCTCAGTTGTCATAATGCTGGTATACCATTATCACAACACGTAGCTAAGTATGTGCACTTTAACCAGTATATTGAGAATATAATCAAATATATAATAAAACCCAATGTCAGACCTAACCCAGCTACTGAATATTTACAGACTATGCATGTTTTTGAGTGGATTAAAGTTATTTAACAATATGCCAAAACAGTCCTGCTGGATGAAGGTGGTTGCTGCCAGTTTAACCATAATTTAGTTCATCTATATTCATAAGATTGAACTAGCCATTTTTTTTGTCTCTGGAACAAACTGTTCAGGTGAGGCATGGAGTCTCAAGAGGCTTAGAAAAGCGGTTCATCACATTTTAAGGGAAAGGTGACATACTGAGTCATTGGTGTATTCAGATAGTAAATGACATCAGATCTCTACAGAGGGGAAAGCAGGAACCTCTGACTCATCGCTGGTACGATACACATGACGCATTAAATGGAACAAGTGTCCATAAAGATTTTTATCCAGCTGTGTGGTCACAGGCCTTCTGGGCTAAAAACAGGCTGGGAAGCACGTGACTGTGAATGAAAAAAGTATTTTTGTGAATCAGGTCACTTTTCAACACAGACCCAAAATGTAATCAAGCATTAAGAACTGGTGCACCCAGGTGTTAGAGTAACAACAGAAAATACTACATGAACGCAGAAGAAATGAAGGCAGCATGAAAGGAAGAATGAGGATGCAGACAAAAGTACCTGTCTGAAAACAATCCCTTTGCCATTTCTTCCATTATCATTAGAGCACTGCGCTCTTCTGGACTGAGATCTCTGATGTTGTTCCTGGGATCTGTTGGAGCCACTCTCCCAGTTTGGGGGTCACGGCCCCGAGGGTGCCGATTACCACGGGGACCACTGTTGCCTTCACCTTCCACATCTTTTCTAGCTCTTCTTTAAGCCCTTGGTATTTCTCCAGCTTCTCGTGTTCCTTCTTTCTGATGTTGCTGTCACTTGGGATCGCTACATCTACCACTACGGCTTTCTTCTGCTGTTTGTCCACCACTACTATGTCCGGTTGGTTAGCCATCACCAGTTTGTCGGTCTGTATCTGGAAGTCCCACAGGATCTTAGCTCGGTCATTCTCCCTCACCTTTGGAGGCGTGTCCCATTTTGACCTTTGACCTCCAGCCCATACTCAACACAGATGTTCCTGTACACTGAGCCGGCCACTTGGTTATGGCGTTCCATGTACGCCCTGCCTGCTAGCATCTTACAACCTGCTGTTATGTGCTGGATTTGTCTCAGGGGCATCTTTGCACAGCCTGCACCTGGGGTCCTGCCTGGTGCGGTAGACCCCCCCTCTGTCGATCTTGTGCTCAGGGCCTGTTCTTGTGCTGCTATGATCAGTGCCTCTGTGCTGGCTTTCAGTCCAGCTTTTTCCAGCCACCGGTAGGACTTTTTGATATCAGCCACTTCTTGTATCTGTCGGTGGTACATGCCGTGCAGGGGTTTGTCCTGCCATCACGGTTCTTGCTCCTCTTCCTCTGCATCGGGCTTCTGTTGCCTGAGATATTCACTAAGTATTCCATCGCTTGGGGCCATCTTCCTGATGTACTCATGGATCTTGGCTGTTTCATCTTGGATGGTGGCTCTGACACTCACCAGTCCCCGGCCTCCTTCCTTCCTCTTAGCGTACAGTCTCAGGATGCTGGATTTGGGGTGAAGTCCTCCATGCATTGTGAAGAGCTTCCTTGTCTTGACATCAGTGGCTTCTATGTCCTCTTTTGGCCAGCTTATTATGCCAGCTGGGTATCTGATGACCGGCAGGGCGTAGGTGTTGATGGCTTGGACCTTGTTCTTCCCATTTAGCTGACTTCTTAGGACTTGCCTTACTCTCTGTAGGTATTTGGCTGAGGCTGCTTTCCTTGCGGCTTCTTCTTGGTTCCCATTTGCCTGTGGGATTCCAAGGTACTTGTAGCTCCCCTCAACATCCGCTATGCTGCCTTCTGGGAGTTCAACTCCTTCAGTCCTGACAACCTTCCCTCTCTTTGTTATCATTCGACCACACTTGTCCAGTCCAAGTGACATTCCAATGTCGTTGCTGTATATCCTGGTGGTGTGGATCAGAGTCGATGTCTCGCTCAGTCCTGGCATACAGCTTCTATATATAGATATATATATATATCTATCTATATATAGATAGATAGATATATATATATATATATATACACACACACACAATATTATGTTGATTGTTTGAAGGACTTGTGTGAAAGGTGTTTAAGTTAGAAACATGGGGAACAGCACAGGTTTGCTGCTGTTATTATTAGTGATTATTGCTTGGGCATTTATTTAGAAAGGTGGTTTAACTGTTTGGCACCACCTTAAACATATTATACATTATATGGTTGACAGAAACCTAGCAAATAAAACACTCACACTCATTTATTTATTTCATGTCTAAACTTTGGGAAATTAAGTCTTACTTAGCTCGTTAGTAGCTTCGTGTGAATGTGTTTTTAACTTGTGTAACAGTTTGCAGTCTGTTAAATGTTGAATAATAGTTTCTGGGTTATCCTAAGGAGGTTAGGTTGCTGAGGTGTGTGTGTGTGTAGGTGTGTGTGTCGCTGTATTAAGTCTGTTAAAGAGTCTGAAGAGAAAACTTTGGACTGTCTGAATATCCCTTTACACAAATCACTCTGTTAAAACTTGCTTCAGTGTGTGCCGCTGTGCACACACCCACACATCCTTGTGAACAGAAAAAGATTCACAGACACAAACACACACCTACAGAAACACAGCGTGAGGGCAGGAGGGCAGTAAAGCTAGGCAGGTTCGTAATCGCACCCACAGTGTTTTCAAGCATCAGTTGTGCTGAAGTGTCCTTTAGCAAGACACTTCATCTCTGTGTTGCAGCTCTCCACCTGAATCTGACCTCTGATCTCACTGGCAAGGAAAAGAGAAACTGTAATAAAGTTTTCTCCTTCAGAGTGTCAGAGAGTTTTTAGGTGGCAGCCATACTGGAAATACTAAACAGCTGATTATGATGTCCAGAAAAATGTTCTTGTCTGTTTCCAGTAGAGAAGTGGTCATCTCACCACAGGCTTATCTCAGAGTGTAGTGTCAGGGTATCAGGTTAACCACCACTGATATCAAGTAAGTTGTGCTTTGTGTCCATCTGATGTGTATGAGTCCAATATTCATAAAATGTATGAGAAAACTATCTGGTTATTTAGAGCCTAGATGTTTGATTGTCTTCACCAGCTTCTTGCTAATTTTATGTGTCTGCTGTTTTGCTCTGCAGACATAGTGTATAATGGGGTTATCATAGCTTTACAGTTTAAACAGCTGCAGCTGGAAACACAGTTGATGAGAGCACTGAGATCGAACCGAACATAAAAACCAAAACAATGATCTAAAAGAGGCAGATAAACCTACACAGAGATGCTGAGTCGGATGATAATTCAGTGGGGATGTGTCCCAAACAAACCCCTAACACAGTGACTGTAATAATTTGATTCATTCAGAATGTAATCACAGTGATTGCTTGAAAAATATTATTTGACGGTCTATTTGTACGACAAAAATGAGACTAAAACTAAATTAAAAATAATCTTTGACAACTTTAACAACTGATAAAATTTTCTGTCCACAGAAATGGACAAATGGAGCAATTATTATCTTAATCAAAAGTTTTATTCAGTGACCTGCAGCATCTGTGGAATCACAAACTGTAGGGCCTGATCTACATAAAGTCTTTCCACTTCCCAAAATACCTTTTGTTCAGATGTTGTTGTCGTTGTTTTGGGGCCAAATTGATCCGCAGTGCAATAAGAATTAGACAAGAGGACACAGCGGAGACAAACTAGGAGAACGCAGCCACTATGCTAACATTTATGAGACAGTCACATCTGGATATTAATGGATTGTTACTTGCAGTTAAATCTTTTGTGCTTAAATGGATTGAGGGAGTTCCAGGGCTAATGCTGGCAATCAACCATCTCAGTCCTCTTCATTGTATTAATGTCATCTGACAAGTTTCACTTGTCGAGCACTTAGTATTTCAGTCAAAATGTGAGTGATCCACCTTCTGAATCTCTCTGGGCTCTGGAGAGCAGGGGGTCTGTGGTTATGAACAAACATTTGCAATAGACAAGAATAACATCTGTTACCATGATGGTGACAGCTGTAACTACAAGATGCTTAGAACAATATGATTTTTAGAAAGGCAGACTAAAATGTCTAAATGTAACTAAATTAAATACTAAAATGACCAACGTTTAGGTGCAGGTCACAAGTACGGACGTCAGGGCATTAACAGCAAACAACAACTGTAAAGCCTCAATCAAACAGAAACCCACATGCAGTACTACACATGGACATATTTAGCATGCATGCCAACGCACTGAGAGGAAAGACATGCACAAACAAGAGTGCAGAGTCCAGACGCCGTACCCTTGTGAGGTCCAGGAGTCATGCCGGCAGGAGACTTGGGGACAGGTGGGCCAATCAGCTGGCCCGGCAGACAGTGAGTGAACGAGAGACGTAATGAGGAAGGTGAGGTGAATGGAAAAACAGGAGGAAGATTATAGAGACAGGAAAGAGTGACGTGGGTAAACAGGAGGAGGAAACAGAGCTGTGTTGATATTATTAAAGGACAGAGGGACACACAGAGGGATGGAATAGCAATGACAGATCAATCAGAAAAGAAGTTTATCAAAGGTTACGGGTTTGAACATCAGCACTGGCTAGAAGCACAAAAAGAGTTCATGGCTTCAATAACAATTTCAGTGAAAAATAATAGTCACTGATCTCACCACAGTTTAAAGTTTGATGATTTTCACTTTTCTACATTAAAACCAGCCATCAAGGTGAATTTCTGCAAAAGACTTAAGCTTCAAAGTCTCCAGTGGCCAGCAGGGCATACAAACTGTCCAGGCTTTACCAAGGTTAATAAATGTTAATAAAACATATATGTGATGAAAGGACCGGCGGGTGGACAAGAGAGGGAGATAGAAACACAGCACACTGTCATTTGTTATCAGCCACCTTCATTTCTCCTCTTCCCCCCCAGCACTTGATCATACATGACGTGAAATTAGATGAGTAAAGGATGAAACAAGGAAGAAATAAGGAACTTCGGCTCATGGTGGAGGTAGAGAGAGTCCATCAGCTGAGCGTTAGCACTCTGCTGAGATCTGCAATAATGCAAGAGTGAGAAAATGAAGCGAGGGAAAGGGAGAGGAAGAAGGGATGAGGATGGAGACTGTGGTCAGAAAGAGAGTGCTACCACTCTGCCTCTGCCAATGAAAGCTTCAGTGACCATCCAGGAGATGGAAAGTGAACTGGAAAAAAAAAAGAGATGGATGAAATGAGGGATAAGAGATGTTTGGATGGAAAGAGAAAAGAAAACTGTCTTGGAAGCTTGAATGAGGTATGTCAGCTGGTGGAAAAGATTCCCAAAACCCTCCCTCACCTCCAACCCTTCCCCAGTTCTTTGGCCGACAGCCCCTCGGC